>NC_142072.1:29831750-30451675 GCF_059756535.1 Pantherophis guttatus | reverse complement strand
CCTTCTGTTCAACATTTATGTAAAGCCGCTGGGCGAGATCATCCGTGGCTTTGGGGTGGAGTGCCATCAGTACGCTGATGACACTCAGCTGTACATCTCCACCCCAGGCCACCACAACGATGCCCTTGAAGTGATGTCCCAGTGCCTGGAGGCTGTGCGGGCCTGGATGGGGAGAAACAGGCTCCGACTCAACCCTTCCAAAACCGAGTGGCTGTGGCTACCGGCGTCCCGGTATAGTCAGCTGACACTATTGCTGTCTGTAGGGGGTGAATCTCTACCCCCCACAGAGAGGGCTCGCAATCTGGATGTCCTCCTGGATGCACGGCTGTCTTTAGAAGAGCATATGACGGCCATGGTCAGGGGGACTTTCTATCAGATTCACCTGATTTGCCAGTTGCGTCCCTTTCTGGATCAGGACTCCCTCCGCACGGTCACTCAAGCACTCGTCACTTCCCGCCTGGACTACTGCAATGCTCTCTACATGGGGCTCCCCTTGGGGTGCACCCGGAGGCTGCAGTTGGTCCAGAATGCAGCCGCGCAGGGGATTATGGGAGTGACGGGGCACTCACATATAACACCTCTCCTGCACGAGCTGCACTGGCTTCCTGTGGTCTTACAGGTGCGCTTCAAGGTGTTGGTGACCACCTTTAAAGTGTTCCATGGCTTAGGGCCAGGGTATCTGCGAGACCACCTTCTGCCGCCAATAGCCTCCCACCGACTGGTTCGCTCGCACAGAGAGGGCCTCCTCAGGGTGCCGTCGGCCAGGCAGTGCCGGCTGGCGACCCCCAGGGGGAGAGCCTTCTCTGTGGCAGCACCTGCCCTCTGGAATGACCTGCCCCCTGAGATACGCACAATATCAGACCTCCGGACTTTTCGTTGGGCCCTGTAGACACACTTGTTCCATCTAGCTGGGCTGGCTTGATCCCATCCTCTCAGTTTTTTTTTATCGATTTCGGTTTTAATTGGGTTGTTTTAAATTTGGGCCAAAATTATTTACTTGTTTTTTAAAATGTTTTTAAATTTTATATGCTATGTTTTATACTGGCTGTACACTGCCCTGAGTCCCGCAGGAGAAGGGCGGTATAGAAATATAATAAAATAAATAAATAAAATAAATAAATAAATGCTAGATGAGTCTATGGGGGGGGAACCCAGAGCATGAATAGTATATGCAATTTCTATAAATGAAAACCTACAAAAATATGGGAAGACTGGTTTCTCAAAACACGGTATTCTTAAAAAAAGAGAAGGATGGAGGGAGAGGGAGAGAGAAAGAGAGAGAGAGGGAAGTAGAGGGCGGGGGGAGGTAGAGGTAGTACAAAAACTAACTTTAGAGTTCATTGAAGTTGAGCCAGCCCATCTAAAAGCCACAGGGATTGTCTGCTGCCAGACATATTTCCAACAAGATGTTCGTGTCCTGCCTTGGTGTATTCTGTTGGGTGTCTACATTCTTAGAAAGAGGCCAATTTATGTGATCTAGATAAGAAGGATCCCTCCAGCAAGGAAGACAACAAATGTGTTGCTAGAGTAGCAAATACAGTAGGAGATTGTAAGAGAGATATTGGCTATTTTCATACTGTCCATTTGATCCATTTCCTGAATTAACCATTTTCTGGGTTTATGCAATTTACAGGTAGTCCTCAATTTATGACAACAATTGAATTCAAAATTTATGTTGTTAAGTGAGAAATTTGTTAAGTGAGTTTTGCTCCATTTTATTTTATTTTATTTTTATTTTTATTTTGAATTTGTATACCGCCCTTCTCCCTGAGGACTCAGGGCGGTGAACAGCCAAGTAAAAACATCAAATACAAATATTAAAATACAGTTAAAATATACATATATAAATTTGGCCCCATTAATTAAAAACAATAAACAAAACATTTAAAAACACTTAAAAAAAATTAGGCCAGCCCGGCTTGCTGGAAAAGGAAGGTTTTAAGGGCACGGCGGAAGGCACCGAGGTCTTGGATTCTCCTTATCTCTGGAGGCAATTGATTCCAGAGGGTAGGTGCCCCCACAGAGAAGGCCCTCCCCCTGGGGGTCACCAGCCTGCACTGTTTGGCTGATGGCAACCCGAGGAGGCCCTCTCTGTGGGAGCGCACGGGTCGATGGGAGATCGTCGGTGGCAGCAAGCGGTCTCGGAGATAGCTAGGCCCTATGCCATGGAGTGCTTTAAAGGTGATAACCAACACCTTGAAGCGCACCCGGAAGACCACTGGGAGCCAGTGCAGCTCGCGCAGGAGCGGTGTTACATGGGAGCGCCAGGCTGCTCCCGTCACTACCCGCGCTGCTGCATTCTGGACCAGTTGGAGCCTCCGGGTGCTCCTCAAGGGGAGCCCCATGTAGAGAGCATTGCAGTAGTCAAGGCGAGAGGTGACGAGGGCATGAGTGACTGTGCACAGGGAATCCCGATCAAGAAAGGGCCGCAACTGGCGGATCAGGCGAACCTGACAAAAGGTTCCCCTGGTTACAGCTGTCAGATGTTCCTCCAAGGACAGCTGCCTATCCAGGAGGACTCCCAGATTGCGAGCCCTCTCTGTGGGGGCCAACGACTCACCCCCAATAGTCAGTGATGGAGTCAACTGACTATATCGGGATGCCGGGAGCCACAGCCACTCAGTCTTGGAAGGGTTGAGCCTGAGCCTGTTAAGGTCTAACAGGACCAGAACAGAGGAACAACCCCTGTCCCGAGCCCTCCAGAGATCATCAACCAACGCGACCAATGCCGTTTCCGTGCTGTGTCCAGGCCTGAAACCCGACTGGAACGGATCTAGATAGGATGTTTCCTCCAAGAATTGTGGAAACTGTCGCGCGACCACACTCTCAACAACCTTCGCCAGGAAGCGAAGGTTGGAGACAGGACGATAGTTGGCCAATATTGCCGGATCCAGGGACGGCTTCTTGAGGAAAGGCCTCACCACCGCTTCTTTCAAGGCGGCGGGGAAGTGACCCTCACTCAAGGAAGCGTTGATAACACCCTGGAGCCAGCCTTGTGTAACCTCCCGGGAGGCCAGTACCAACCAGGAGGGACACGGGTCCAGTAAACATGTGGCCGCACTAAGTCTCCCCAAAATCCTGTCCACATCATCCGGAGTCAGAGCATCAAACTCCTCCCAGGTAACATTCTCAAGACTATTCCTCGTCACCCTGCCCTGATCTACCCAGTCAGAGTCCAAATCCCCCCGGATCTGAACGATTTTGTCATACAGGTATTGTCCGAAATCCTCCGCCCTGCCTTCCAAGGGATCCTCCCGCGCTCCCGGATGGAGCAGGGAGCGGGTTACCCTGAACAGGGCGGCCGGACGATTCCCTGATGATGCAATAGAGGCGGAAAAGTAGTTAAACTTTGCCGTCTTTATCGCCACTAGGTAGGTCTTAATATGCGACCTTACCAGTGTTCGGTCAGATTCAGCGAGACTGGCCCTCCAACCGCTCTCTAGGCGTCTTTTCCGGCGTTTCATCTCCCTCAGCTCCTCGGTGAACCAAGGAGCCGCGAGGGATCGACACCGGGTCAGAGGCCGCAAAGGCACGACTCGATCCAAGGCCCCACCAGCCGCCCGATCCCAGGCAGCTACCAGGTCCTCGGCCGAGTCGTGTGCCAGATCTTCAGGAATTGGCCCAAGCTCCGTCTGGAACCTATCAGGATCCATCAGGCGCCTGGGGCGGATCCATCTAATTGGGTCCGCCTCCCTGCGGCGGGGTGTAGCGGTTCGAAGGTCCAGACGAAGGAGTGAGTGATCTGACCATGACAAGAGTTTCATGTCTATATCCCCTATAATAAGACCACTCAACCACTGGCCAGAGACAAAAATCAGGTCCAGCGTGTGTCCCCCCCTGTGAGTGGGGCCATGAACTAACTGGGTCAGGTCCATGGCCGTCATGGAAGCCATGAACTCCCGAGCCATCTCTGACGTTTCACCAACGGACGGCAGATTGAAATCACCCATGACCATAAGCCTGGGTGTATCAACTGCCACCGTGGCTATCACGTCGAGTAGCTCGGGCAGGGCCGTTGCCACGTGGCAGGGAGCCAGGTACGCAAGCAGCAAGCCCATCTGAACCCCATGACCCCATCTCACAAAGAGGGACTCACATCCGGCAATCTGTGGCACAGTGGTCTCCCTCGGACCCAGACCTTCGTTAATAATAACCGCCACCCCCCCGCCCCTCCCCTGGGCCCTCGGCTGATGGAATGTTCTGAAGCCTGGTGGACACATCTCAACCAGAGGGACCCCTCCCTCTGGGCCCAACCAGGTCTCCGTAATACCCGCCAGGTCCGGGTATTAGGTGATTTTTCTCACCACATTTGTTAAGTGAATCACTGCAGTTCTTAAATTAGTCACACGGCTATTAATTGAATCTGGTTTCTCCAGTGACTTTGCTTATCAGAGGTTGCAAAAGGTTATCCCATGACCCTGGGACACTGCAATCATCATAAATCTGGGTCAGTTCTCAAGCTTCCGAATGTAAATCACATGACCATGGGGATGCTGCAACTGTGAAAAATGGCCCTAAGTCATTTTTTTCAGTACCATTGTAATTTTGAATGGTCACTAAATGAACTGTTGTAAGTCAAGGACTACCTGTACTGAGCCATAAACAAATTGTTTCAGTTTACACAACACACAATCTTAGATGGGATTCTTGTGATTTAAACACATTAAACTGCAAAAACAATCAGTTAGCTAATCATTTAGTTAAAATGTGCAGGAAGCACCCTACAATAGTAATTGTGGACTTTAAAATCCTGACATCAACTAGTAGATAAAATCTGCACCAGGTTGGAGATCAAACAGACTCCTGACATGCCTAGCTGATAACCTTGTCATCCAAAAGGTGGAAGGGGACTAGGAGGTCAGCTATACTGGCCTTAATTCTTACTAATAGGGATGACAGAATAGAAGGGGCAGAGTGACCATATCATACTAGAATTCAACACAATGCAGGCAGAGGTGATAGAACCAGGTCAAACTAGTGTTTTAGACACTATGCAAGGGACGGATAAAACCTCACTCTCCAAAATGTGGGAAAGGAGATTGTGCTGTTACAGTTTGGATAGAATGGAGACGAGGAAGATCATGTGGCAAGTCTGGGTGAAAAAGATGCAAAATGCTTTCAGCCCTGTGAGGTGTGGCCCCATTCTTTAGTTTCTTTCCATTCCTTTGGAGCACAGCCATGAGGATGTGAGGTTGGAGCACAACCTGAGGCTGGAAACTATTTTTTTTTAAATCCAAAACTCAACACTGTACTGTTTTCTACTTCTAAAAAGCTAGTTTCCTTGTGATGAGGCATTGTAGATAAAAAGAAGTAAAGATGAATTGTGGACTTGTAAACCTTGGTGCACGGTATGGAAGAGCCTCCCCCCCCACTAATAAGAGAGGGGCCCCTCCAGGTCCTGGTATGGCAGGAGAGTTCCCCATCACCTAGGCTGCTCAGGGGAAATGATCCTGGGACTGGATCAGGGCAGCCAAGGGTTCCCTGCTTTCCTCCCCAGGCCTTAATCAAAAACCTTTCTGAGGTGGCTCTGCCCTTGTCTTTCTCTGCTGCTTGGAGTGACACAGAGGTGTCCAACAAGGTCCTCAGCTGGAGACCCAACAGGATCCCCATTTTTCAGGCAATCTGCCACTTCTGCTCTCATAAAGTGTGAAATCTGCCCTCAAATGTAAAAGGAGAACAAACCTTTTCTCCTTCCAAGATGAGCTGGGCAGCAATGATACAAGATGAAGAGATGGTACAGAGAGGAGCTACTAATGTAGGCAATGACAAAGGAGGATTTCTGAATGTTGGATTGTTAAGCCACTCAGGGATTTCCTTGACCAGGGTGTGCCCAAGAAAAGTTTGGCAGGCGTGGGGCCATCAATGCCAGGCCTGAGAGGATGGACTGAAAAGACTGGGGGCACGTGGGGACAACATGAAGCATTTGGGGCAGAACATTGCCTGATTTTCTAGCCTGACTTTCTTCCAGTTAAGTAGATCAGGTGGTTTCTAATTCAATGTTTTAAGAGTTGATTAGTTTTAATTTATATTTTAAAACTTTTTTTGCATTTTAATCATTGTTAGTAATTTGAATCAACAGGCAGAGTAGAACGTGAATATGTTAATACAGTGGTGGGAGGAAAGCCAGGAATGTGCAGTGAAGGATGAGACACCCTCGTGTACCTTCTCGCCTTCATCCTGAGCTTCACACGATACCCAGGACCATTTCTTTGAATTTCTCTTCTCCTTTAAAAGAAATTCTCTTTCATCCAATCTGAGCGTTGCATTAAAAAAAGACATGCCTGACATCCCTGAAACTCAGGAAAGTAACTGGGTTATCAAGCACTTCTAAGTGGGAAGGAAGAACCAGGAGGCCGAGGCTGGCTGGCTGGGAAAAGCTGTGGAATCCTGCTTTTCACACAGGAGGCCCGTTCACTCTTCTCCAGACTTGTGGGGGGTCTGATTGCCGTTTAATCTGGTATCTGGTCATTTGCTTCAAAAATACATTGACAAATGATTTCTGCAGCTGTGGGGCTCCAGCTGTGGTTTGGTAGCTCTGGTGGCTGTTGAGCAAGGCTGGCTTCTCAGGTGACGAAAGCAGCAGCCTTTGCAAAGCCTAAATGTCTATGGAGATTCTCAATCATCCAGGTCATGGCTGGCCCAAAGGTGCTTTTTTCAAAAGGCAACTGGACTTTCTTGTATTTTCCTTGAAAACTTTTTGCTTCTCATCCAAGAAAATTCTTCAGTTCTCCAGCCTTTCCCTTACACTCTTTTTGACAGATTTTAGCAGAAAGAGAAGTTAATTGTGGGAGTCTAGTGTTACGGGTTAACCACCTGATCCAAGATGGCGCCGCCGAAGGCTGCCTTGGTGAAATGTTCTCTAATGGTTTCTTTGTTTTTAATTATTCTCTGTGACTCATTATGGATTTCTTACGAGACCATCTGATAAAAATTAAGCAACGTTTCTTTAAGGAGCAGCTTTCTGTGATCTCCCCCCCCCTTACAAACGTGGAGGAGATTCTAACACAGGAAGAAGCAATTTCCCCGGTGCCATGGATTACCAAAAAGACCAAATGGAAGAAGTGAAGAAAGAGAGGTAAAAGGGTGGGGTTTTAAACAGATTAAGGAATAGGAGAAATTAAACTCCTCTGCCTTCAATTTTCCTAATCAACATACGTTCATTTGCTAATAAGATGGATGAAATACTCCTTTTAAACAGATACAATTCTGACTTTTACAATTCAGCAGCCCTTTGCTTCTCTGAAACCTGGTTAAATGAATCAATTGAAGATAGTAGCCTGCATATCCCAGGGTTTCAGATTCGATGATCAGACAGAATTGCAAAAACATCTGGTAAAAAGAAGGGAGGAGACTTATGCTTATATATCAACAACAGCTGATCTCAGGATATAACTATAATATATAAATTCTGTGACAAAAACCTAGAGACATTAATTATCAACTGCAAACCATACTATTCACCTCGTGAATTTTCCTCATTTCTTCTAATTGCTGTTTATGTCCCACCACAAGCCTGTGTAAACAAGGCATTACGAACTCTAGCTGACCAAATTATGGAGGCTGAAGCCAAATACCCCGATTCACTGGCCATTATTTTGGGAGATCTAAACAAGGCAAACTTAAGGAAAGAGCTACCAAAATACTTTCAGCATGTTAATTGTCCCACTAGAGGCAAGGCTACTTTAGACCATTTCTACACAACACTAAAAGATGCTTATCGGTCCTTACCACGAGCAGCTGTGGGACACTCTGATCATTGCACGATTCACCTTGTACCTGCTTACAGGCAAAGATTTAAAACCACAAAACCAACAATTAAATCAGTGAAGACCTGGACGGAGGAGGCAAAGTTAAAACTACACTCTTGTAGCTTGCCTTGACTGCACTGACTGGAATGTTTTTGAAAGTACCTCTGCAGACCTATGTATACCCACCAGGAACTTGCAAATATACAGTAACAACAAACCTTGGTTCACAGCTAAACTTAAGCAGCTACGTTGTTCCAAAGAGGAAGCCTACAGAAAAGGTGATAAAATGTTGTACAATCAGGCCAGAAATGTATTAACAAGGGAGATCAGGAGGAGCCTGAGTGGCGTAGGAGATTAATGCCTCCTAAGGCAGCATTTAATATCCAACTGCCTGCAATTACTGCGAGTTCAATTCTCACCAGGCTCAAGGTCGACTCAGCCTTCCATCCTTTTTAAGGTGGGTAAATTGAGGACTCAGTTTGTGGGGGCAATAAGCTGACTTTGTATAAATATACAAAAGTATGAAGGCTATTGCTTAACACATTGTAAGCCGCCCTGAGTCTCCGGAGAAGGGCAGCATATAAATCAAATTAAAAAATAAAAATAAAAATAAAAAAGATCAGAGCAGCAAAAAGAAGCTAGTCTGAAATACCCCTTGCAATTTGCATACCGAGCAAATAGATCAATAGATGATGCTGTTAATATGGCTCTGCACTACATCCTACAACATCTTGAATCTCCAAAGACAAGGGTCCTCTTGTAGACTTTAGTTCAGCATTCAATACCATCATTCCAGACACTCTTCTAACTAAGCTAAACCAGCTACAGGTACCTGAACACACTTGCAAGTGGATGATAAGATTCCTAACAAACAGGAAGCAGCAGGTGAAGCTAAGTAGAATTGCATCAGATACCTGTACAATTAGCACAGGGGCCTCCCAAGGCTGTGTGCTCTCCCCACTTCTCTCTGTAAACCAGTGACTGAATCTCTAATGATCCATCTGTTAAACTACTGAAGTTCGCAGATGACACAACAGTGATCGGTCTCATTCGAGACAATGATGAATCCGCATACAGATGGGAGGTTGAACAACTAGCGTCGTGGTTTGACCAGAAAAATCTGGAACTGAACACACTCAAAACCGTAGAAATGGTGGTAGACTTTAGGAGAAACCCTTCCATACTTCCACCTCTCACAATACTAGACATCACAGTATCAACAATAGAGACCTTCAAATTTCTAGGTTCTACCATATCGCAAGATCTAGGACAGCTAACATCAAAAACGTCATAAAAAAAGCACAACAAAGAATGTTCTTTCTGCGCCAACTCAGAAAGCTCACACTGCCCAAGGAGCTGCTGATCCAGTTCTACAGAGGAATTATTGAGTCTGTCATCTGCACCTCTATAATTGTCTGGTTTGGCTCTGCAACCCAACAAGACAGACATCGACTTCAGAGGGTAATTAGAACTGCAGAAAAAACAATTGCTACCAACCTGCCTTCCATTGAGGACCTGTATACTGCATGAGTCAAAAAGAGAGCTGTGAAAATATTTACAGACCCCTCAATCCTGGACATAAACTGTTTCAACTCCTACCCTCAAAACGATGCTATAGAGCACTTCACACCAGAACAACTAGATACAACAACAGTTTTTTTCCTGAACGCCATCACTCTGCTAAACAAATAATTCCCTCAACACTGTCAAACTATTTACTAAGTCTGCACTACTATTAATCTTCTCATCGTTCCCATCACCTATCTCCTTCCACATATTTATTTATTTATTTATTTATTTATTTATTTATTTATTTATTTATTGCGATTTATATGCCGCCTTTCTCCCTGGGGACTCAAGGCGGCTTACAAAATGACAAATTCCAATACAAATCACAATGAAATAAAATTAAAATCAGCGACCCTATTAAAAACAGTTTAAAATTATGACAGTGTACCCCCAAACGGATCAGTTGAGTTGACGAAAGAGCCACGTCTTCAGCTTGCGACGGAAGGAAAGAAGGTCGGGGGCTGTCCTGAGCTCGGTGGGCAATCCATTCCAGAGGGTCGGGGCTCCCACAGAGAATGCTCTCCTCCTGTGGGCCGTCAGCCGACATTGTTTGGCTGACGGCACCCTGAGGAGGCCGACTCTGTGAGAGCGCACAGGACAGTGGGAGAGTGGCTGGAGATGGTCCTGCAAGTACCCCAGGCCTAAGCCATGAAGGGCTTTATAGGTGAACACCAGCACCTTGAAATATATCTGGAGCGCCACCAGCAGCCAGTGCAGCTCACGCAGGAGAGATGTTACACGGGAGTATCTAGACGCCCCCGTAACTACCCGCGCGCTGTGTTCTGGACTAGCTGGAGCCTCCGGACGCATCCCAAGGGCAACCCCATGTAGAGGGTGTTACAGTAGTCCAACCTAGAGGTAACAAGGGCGTGAGTGACCATGGCGAGGGCATCCCGGTCTAGAAAAGGGTGCAACTGGCGCACAAGATGCACCTGTGCGAAGGCCCCCCTGGTTACGGCCATCAGACTGTATGACTGTAATTTTGTTGCTTGTATCATTTGTACCAGGAGTGGGTTGTACTTACCTTTACTACCGGTTCGCAACGGGATCACACGCATGTTCTCGCTTCGCTTGTGTACGCGCCTTGCTTCTGTGCATGCGCAAAAGCTACTGCGCATGCGCAAATCACCGATGATGACATCCGGGGTAGTGTGCAGGGCCTCCCACCAGTTTTGCTACCAGTTCTTCCGAACCAGTCCAAACCATGGGCAATCCACCACTAATTTGTACCCTACGACTATCATTAAGTGTTGTACCTTATGATTCTTGATGAACGTATCTTTTCTTTTATGTACACTGAGAGCATATTCACCAAGACAAATTCCTCGTGTATCCAATCACACTTGGCCAATGTAAAATTCTATTCTATTCTATTCTATTCTATTCTATTCTATTCTATTCTATTCTATTCTATTCTATTCTATTCTATTCTATTCTTTGAAAGATTCCATTGGGAACCAGAAAAAAACAAATAGAATACATTTAATAAAGAGCAAAGAATTGTGTTGTTTGGCTGCAGACGGCCTGCATAGTTCGAGGTTGAGGTCTTTAAACATTTTGGGCTAGTGAGCATTTTTGCCCTGCTGAGATTATATTATGAGTGCCCAGCCTTTGGCTGATCTGGTTTGGGCTTAGATACTAAGCATGGTCAGATCTGGATAAACTAGGAAGTAAAAAAAAAAAATCCAAAATAAAATAATGGCAACCAGTTCTGTATTACAACTAAGGAAATGGATCTCTCCTTGAAGTCACCAAGATCCAAGAGGATTTGAGGAAAACTGTTCTGTAGTCTTAAAGAAAATGACTGCCATAAAGCTCTTGTCCATTCAGAAATGGCTGACACGGTCCATCTGGCGAATTATACTAGTTTACCAGAAGAAGAATCGGTAGGATGGTTCCAGGAATTTTCTCTAGCCCCGAAATCTGAAGAGTGAACTTTCAGGAGTTAATTGTCAGTTAAGGTGCCAAGTCCTGGGTCTTTGGGTCATGTGTCTGAAGTAGGATAATTTGAGCCTAGTAATTTGAGCCTAGTGAGAATCAGAGTCATAGGACTTGGCGAGACCTTGGAGATCTTTTAGTCCAACCCGCTGCTCAAGGCAGGAATCCTTTATGCCATCCCGGACAAATGGCTGTCCAATCTTTTCTTGAAAACCTCTAGTGATGGAGCACCATTTCCATTGATTAAGTGTTTTCATTGTCAGGAAATTCCTCCTTGTTTCCAGGTTGGAACTATGTTGATTTATTTGATGATTCTTGACTGCTTACAGTATTAATAGGAATTTTCTGCAACATGAACATCCAAAAGAATAAAGAATACTCTTTCTATCTTGCTTCTTCAATGTCCAACTTTCACTTCAATAGAGGGAATACCATGGCTTGCACAATTAGGATCTTTGTAAGTATAAGAACGGCATCTGAAGTAATTTCCCCAGATCTTCACAGCTCTCTGGCATATTTCTTGAATATTTGTTTCTTTACTGTTTATCCTAAAAAGCAGAAACTCTCCACCATTTGGTATTTTCATGATCAATTCTCAGATGGGTTGTTCTACCTGTTTTCATTAGCTTGGTCCTCTTTACATTTAATTTTAGTGCCATTTTTTGCTGTGTTTTTTGAGTATGGTAGTGCAAGTAGAAGGGCTTGCACATATCATCAGTATAGCAGAGGTTACTGATGTTTCTTCCTTCAGCTTTAAAACCAGGCTCATCTTGCAATCAGCTTCCCTTAATATATATTTGACATATAGATTGTATAAATAAGGGGAGAATATAAAGTCCTGTCTCCCTCCTTGGCCAACCTGGAGCCAACCTGTTTAATTTCTGCTCTAAGCAAAGGGTCAAATACAATTTACAAGCAATGCAAGATGACAGGACCGTCATTCTCCCTGTCCTCTCCTGGAAGTTATTGAAGGCTGTTTTATTTTCCAATAAATCCTGATTCCCTTGACTGCAATTGTCAAGTCCTTAAATAAATTCACTTAGGGAAGATGAAGAGAGATGCCTTCAGCTTTACAAAGTGTAGCTTCTGATCCAGGCGTTGGGAAGAAGGGAGTTCTTTGCACTGCAAAGGTATTGTGTAATCCAATAGACCTATCAACATTCCTTGTCTAACATGTAAATCTTATAGGTGGTTCTTTGGGTATTTAGTTACTCTGGGCCTGCCCCACTGCTCCACTCTGTGGAGAGCCATTTCCTCCCACCTTGATGCTCTGAAAAGGGTGATTGGTTCTTATTGTGGTGGCTGCTGATGACAGCAGCACCATCTGCCTAATTTGGAGTTGATTCTCGTCTGCCTCATTCCTTCCCTTTTTGTCTTGTCCGCCTCTGCCGTGACTCAAGCTCATTCCTGAACGCAATTTGACATATCTGTTAATTATTGCAAAGCCTTTGAGTTCAAAGCTTTCATTGGATCAAACAGCTTTGTCCTCTATGTTTGTCCTTTGTTAAATGTTATAATTGTATAGCCTCACCATTGTCTCCTGCTGTTATAATTGCATTGTTTTAAATTTTTTATCTTTGTATTTCTTTTCATATATTAAGCACTTACCATCCTGGGAGCATGGTGTTTTGTCAGGTTACCAGATAAGTACATGAAATGTTGGTGCCCAATTCTTTGAAGATGGTAATCCATGCTGCCCAATTGGGATCTACAAACATGGAAGGTCACATGACTCTGTGACATATTCTCTCTCTCTATTCTCCCTCCGCCCCCCCCCCATACACTCATACATATGCACACCACACTGTGAGATGTGATATCAGCTTGGATAGCTTCAGAAAAGTGAATTCATAGACAACTCATGGAAATCAGAGGGAAAATGGCTGTTAGCCGTGATGTTAGTGGGACTGCCCTTGAAAGCTATCTGTTGGGAGACTCATGGGGCTTCCTTGGGCTATTAAGAGAATAGACTGCTGGACTAAATGAGCCAAGGGTCCAATCCAAATAGGGCATTGCTGATATTCTTATGCTCTTAAATTTTACAGGTTATGGCCATGCTCTGTAATTGCTGCATTAGGACTATCCTGGTGGAGTGATTGTTTAAGCACAAATCTTGACATCAATAAACATTGAGCAAATCCAGATGTTAGGTTAAGTTACCTTGGCTAAGATGGGTGGCCAATATATTTAATTAATTAATTAATTAATTAATAATTATTCTTGGATCCCTGTAAAACCATTTCTGGTATCCTTCCTTCCTTCCTTCCTTCCTTCCTTCCTTCCTTCCTTCCTTCCTTCCTTCCTTCCTTCCTTCCTTCCTTCCTTTCTTCAACTTTTGCTCTTACTGGAAAAGTATCAGGTGAAGTTAGAATTTAGAATAACAAAGTTGGAAGGGATCTTGGAGATCTTCTAATCCAACTCCCTGCTCAAACAGGTGTACCATTCTGGACAAATGGCTGTCCAGTCTCTTTTTGAAAGCCTCCAGTGATGGAACACCCACAACTTAGGGAGGGAAGCTGTTCCACTGATGAATCGTTGCCACTGTCAGGAAATTTCTCCTTAGTTCTAGGTTGGGTCTCTCTTTGATAATCTTCCATTTGTTACTTCTTGTTCTGCCTTCAGGTGCTTTGGAAAATAGGTTGACCCCCTCCTCTCCGTGACAGCCCCTCAAATATTGGAAAACTGCTATAATGTTGCCCCTGTTCCTTCTCTTGATTAGACTAGACATACCCAATTCCTGCATGACCACTATGGACAAGAAACATTGGTGCCCTTTAGGTGAGGAATGAGAAGGCAGACTGAGGACCTGGTGCTGCTTTCCAGTCTGAGATGCGCCCATTGACAAAACGAAGAGGCCCCTAAGACACCATGCAGTCACTTTTCCTGAGCTTCTACCTCTCTCGTCAGCAAAATTTCCTTGAAGAATGTAATCCCAAAATGGGGGCTGTCAATCTATCTGGTTCTATGAGCTGTCATGTATCATGAGTAGAATTTTTTTCAAGAGTGTTGGAAGTGTAAATCTATCTGGCAGATGAAAGGCAGTCTGCACTAGCACATACAAAATATATGTGACACTTTTGAGAGTCAGAAGGGCTATTTTATACCCACAACTATAAAATAATCCAGGATGATAAAGTTGTAAAATAAATTGCCATCTCTTTCCTGAGTGCTCAGTTGGAATAAGCCATAGCTTGCTTAAGAAAATAAGTCATAATTTAGAACAGAACAGAACAGAATAGACCACCCCAACGATGCCCTTGAAGTGATGTCCCGGTGTCTGGAGGCCGTGCGGATCTGGATGGGGAGGAATAGGCTCAGGCTCAACCGATCCAAGACCGAGTGGCTGTGGTTTCTGACGTCCCGATATAGTCAGTTGACGCCATCGCTGACTATTGGGGGTGAATCGCTGGCCCCCACGGAGAGGGCTTGCAACTTGGGCGTCCTCCTGTATTCACGGCTGTCTTTAGAAGAGCATATGATGGCTGTGGCCAGGGGGGCTTTTTATCAGGTCCGCCTGATTCGCCAGTTGCGTCCCTTTCTGGATCGGGATTCCTTACGCACAGTCACTCAGGCACTCGTCACTTCCCGCCTGGACTATTGCAATGCTCTCTACATGGGTCTCCCCTTGAGGAGTACCCGGAGGCTCCAACTGGTGCAGAATGCGGCCGCGCGGGGGATTATGGGAGCGAGGGGTCGCTCCCATGTGACACCTCTCCTGCGTGAGCTGCATTGGCTTCCAGTGGTCTTCCGGGTGCGCTTCAAGGTGTTGGTTACCACCTTTAAAGCGCTCCATGGCATAGGACCTGGGTATTTGCGGGACCGCCTTCTGCCGCCGATAGCCTCCCACCGACCAGTACACTCTCACAGAGAGGGACTCCTCAGGGTGCCGTCGGCCAGGCAATGTCGGCTGGCGACCCCCAGGGGGAGGGCCTTCTCTGTGGCAGCTCCCGCCCTCTGGAACGATTTGCTCCCGGAGATAAGAAGGATATCGGATCTCCGGGTCTTTTGCCGTGCCCTAAAAACTTTTCTTTTCCATCAAGCAGGGCTGGCGTGACCCCCCCCCCTTTTTTTTAGTTTTTTAGTTGTTTAGCTTTTAATCTGTCAATGGGTTTTAATTCGAATTGTTTTAAAATTGGGTCAAAGTATATAATTCTTTTAATAATTTTAAATTTTGTATTGTTATGTGTTTTAGTTTTGGCTGTGCACCGCCCTGAGTCCACTAGGAGAAGGGCGGTATACAAATTGAATAAAATAAATAAAATAAAATAAATTAATTAATTAAATAAATAAATAAATAAATAAATCAAAACAGAATCTTGGGAGAGATCTTGGAGATCTTCTAGTCCAACCCCTGCCTATGGCAGGAGACCTTATATCCATGATGGCGAACCTATGGCACGCGTGCCACAGGTGGCACGGAGCCATATCTGTGGGCATGCGAGCATTGCCCTAGCTCAGTTCCAGCGCACATGCACATGCCGGCCAGCTAATTTTCTGGCCATTTCCAGCCTCTGGAGGGCCTCTGGGGGGCTGGGGAAGGCCGTTTTTGCCCTCCCCAGGCTCCAATAAAGCCTCTGGAGCCTGGGGAGGGCAAAAAACAGGCCTACTGAATCCACCATGCCATTGCGTGCCAAAAGCGGGGGGAGGGGCACATTGAATTATGGGTGTGGGCACACGTGCACACAACCCCCCCCACACTCCCCCCGCTTTTGGCACACGATGGCAAAAAGGTTAGCCATCACTGCCTTATATCATCCCGGTCAAATGTTTGTCCAATCTTTTCTTGAAAACCTTCAGAGATGGAGCAACCACAACTCCAGGAAGTAAACTCTGTGAATTGGCTCAATTCACACAGCTTTCTAAGCCATGACCTGCGTGCTTTTGATTTTATAAATTTCATCAGATCAGGTTCACTGAGAGAATGACCCGTAAGAGCCAATAAGAGTTTGGCAGGATGATTTAACTGAAGTGAAAGAAGAAGCAGAAGAAGGAAAGAGAAAGTGATAGAATGAAGGAATGGGAAAAGATGGATTGGCCCTGCTTGGCTGCTGCTGTTCCCTGAATGCTCAGGGTAGTGATTAGAGCATTCTTTGCTGATGACCTAGTCGAGGCAGCCAAGGGAGGCATAGATGGAAGCCCATTCCCTAAGAATAAGCTCACTGAGCAAATGAGCAGAGGTTTGGGAAAGGAGGTTAAGGAAGAGGAACACAGAGGTAGAGGGAAATATTCTCATGATCTGCAAAGATGTTCCACATCCCTTTTCCTCCCTACCAGTACTGAGAAATTTGCATGCTACAAGTGCCAGCGGATTGTCCCCTGGGAAGAGAAGGTGAAGGGGCTAAATGCAAAGTTGTCAGTTTCCCAGTTTATCAGAGAAGCTGAGGAAGTCTTGCATTGAACTTGGGAAGCCCTGGAGGAGGGACAGTGGTGTCAAGAAGCTTTTCAAAAGACAGAAGGCAAGGGTAATCAGAGGTCCAAGGGTATCAAGAAAACGGTACTTTTTATTTGGGGCATTGGCAATTTTTATATTAATATTCTTTTAACTTCTTGGAAATCTGAAAGATTTGTAATTGATGGGGAAGAAGGGATTTTCTTTGAAAGGGAAGAAAGGAGAAATAAAGGAGAAGGCTTGGTGAGATGGCATATATCACAAGGCTGAGCAAGCCTTGTATGAATCTTGGACAACAGGAGGATTTTGAAGATGAATCTCCTTAAAAATAATTTTAGTAAGTTCCCTGAAAGAGCTGAACTGGTGGAGAAGAGCAGATATGTGAAAAAAGAAGGAAAAGCTGAGAGACTTCTAATTGTGTAGTGAATCCAATGAAGGAAAGATGTCAACATGAAGGAAGATTAAGAAGGTGATATTGGGGGGAAAAGTGAATGTGAAGATTGTAGATTTATAGTAGTAGATAAACAGTTAGTAGGAGGAAGCTAGAATGGAAAGAAAATGAAGGATGACAAAGTTATGGTTTCAGGGGAAAGAACAATTCATAGAATCTTAGAGTTGGAAGGAACCTTGGAGGTCTTCTACTCCCCCAAGGCAGGAGACTATATCATCCGAGACAACTGGTTGTTCAATCTTTTCTTGAAAATCTCTGACAGCCGCTCAGATATTGGAAGACTGCTATCATGTCTCCCCTGAGCCTTCCCTTCATTCAGCTAAACATATCTAGTTCCCTTAATTCTTTTTAGGTTTTAGCCTCCAAACCTCTTATAATCTTTATTGCTCTTCTCTACACCCAGTTTTTTGTATTGTGGTGTCTAGAACTGTTCAATTAGACCAGGGGTGTCAAACTCACGTCATCACGGTGGTGTTATATGACATATCAGGACTTTCCCCCCATTTCGCTAAACCAGGCATGGGCATGGCCAGTGCGCAAATTAGACCAATTTAATTAAGCAAGGGAAGGAAGAAGGAGAACCTGTGATGGAGGAAACCACAGACAGTGGGTTTGGATTGTGCAATGACCCTTCCTTGAATGTTCAACCAAACTCACATGAAAAATGTGCCACCCATCGATAAGCTGGCCCACCTTTATCACAGGATTTTTATGAAAAATTAGAGGGTCTGCTTAGCTACGGATGGTCTTATACACAAATATAAATGAGAAATATGGATACTTTCAAAAAGTGTTGGCATATACATTCACATATAAGCCTACCTATGCCTACCCAAGCCTACGTGTGTGTGTGTGTGTGTGTGTGTGAATTTTTTGTCTTATCTGGGAGTGTATGTGGTATTGTTTGATTTGAATGGATAGTAAGTTGGAACAAAGAGAGGTTGAAATGTGTGGATTGAAGGTAGGAATGGTGGAAGAGAGGGATGAATGAATGGGAGATTGAAGGAGAGTTTGGAAATTCTTGGTAGTGTTATTTGTGTGGTCAATTGCTTGGATAAATTCACAAACTGGATACTTGCATATAATTTTGGTGTGGCTGATGGGGCTGAGAACTTTGGATAGATTTTACTGCAACCATTTTAGGGGAAAAGAACTGATAGCGCTATTTACAGTACATACTTTTTTATTTTATTTTTAAGTTATTAGGGATGGATGATGTTCAAATTTTAATTTTAGGAATTGCTGGGGGAAATCTTTTTAAAAAGTAAGGATATTTTTGGCTGGAAGGGTTTGGGTTGTTTTAGGATGAGGCTTCTCTTCACTTTACTTAGCGGGTGACTGATGGCAGGAGATGCATCTTCAGGGAGAAGAAGGACAGCCAAGGTGCATCTGCTGAGTCAGGGGAGGCTGAGGGTTGGTTGGGCAGCTTTGGCCTCCCCTCAGTCTGGCTGGGTTTCCAGCCCAGGAGAGGCAGGAAGGCGTGTGTGGTGCTTCAGAGTATTTACTGTGAATAATACATATGATTTAATGACTAGCACTGATGATGTTACCTAGTTTGGATAAGGAAACGTCTGCAAGAAAAGCTCAGAGTGTCAGATCCCTAAAAGTGATACTGCCATTCAAGTGGAGGAAGGGGGGACGTGGATTCGATTTACTAGCATGGCCTGTGTCATCAGATATTTTACAACCTATATCCTGGTGCCAAGGAAGCCTGAGATTCCCTTTGCCTGCAGGAATTTATATGATAGCCATGTGGGTTGTCTCACTTTAAAGGGAAGTGGTGGGAATGCATGTTTGTTTGGGTTCTCAAAGGAAATAGTAAAGAAAACATCTTCACACTTGTGTATTGGCTGAAATCTGCATTCTGACCTAAAGGGAGGGATCTCTACCACTTTAATCCTACTGCTTTGCCTAAGGGCATTCAGATTGTGCTTTAGCTGGATGGCTTTCACTTCTGCTTAATAAAAGAATCCTTTTGAACAACCACATTTCAAGAGTTCTCACTTTCTTAAGTTGGAAGGAGAGGCGATCCTTACACAGAGAGCACCAAGGATAGCAATAGCAATAGCACTTAGACTTATATACTGTACCACTTCATAGTGCTTTTACAGCCCTCTCTAAGTGGTTCACAGAGTCAGCAATCTGTAACCCCCAACAATCTGGGTCCTCATTTTACCCACCTCGGAAGGATGAGTCACCCTTGAGCCAGTGAGATTTGAACTGCTGAACTGCAGCTAGCAGTCAGCTGAAGTAGCCTGCAGTACTGCAGTCTAACCACTGCACCATCTTGGCTCTTAGGTTCCCTCACGTGTGATTTTCTGAGCATGGAGGTTTTAGGAGAGTTTTGACCTGACTATTCTTGTCCATGCTCTTGAAGGAGGCATGGCCATTGCAACAAGTCTACAATGTGAGAGTGAGTTTGGAGTCAGGTTGTAGGAGATGACAAGACTGAGCCTGAGGGAGGAGTCAAGCAGGTCATCAGTCTCGAATCTCTTCACACCCACAATAGATCTAAGTCCAGTCTACCTCGAGCTCTGTTGACTTTTATATATCTCCAGCTTGCTTTGACCATTACTATTCAGATTCTTGTAGAGTGTTAACATGCAATAAACTCATTTGCACAGCCTGGGTTTCTGATTTTCTGCACCTCTGGTGGTGCTATGGCAGAAGTCTGTGTGATCAATTCCAATCCCCCACCCCTCTTGAATGGTGGAGCTTCAGTTTGTAGTCACAGCCACAATCTTGACTTCTCTGACTCCCTGGGGAAACCCTGCTGGTCTCCAGTAGATTTCTGAGTACAGTCAAGGTGCTGTATGTCTCAGGTGCCCAAGAGTGGTTGTGGGCAGTTTCTGAGGGTAGCCTCCCTAGACAGCCAAAATCACAGAGGTGCTCCAGGATGACCTCGGCAAGTTCCTTTAAGATTTTACCAGCAACTGGTCTGTTCCAGGAAATTCATAGCAACCCCAACTCTAACCATCTTTTAACTTATAGAATTACACTATAACAGAGTTGGAAGGGACCTTAGAGGTCTTCTAGTCCAACTCCTTGCTCAAACAGGAGATGCTATACCAGTGATGGCAAACCTTTTTGGCACTTGTGTGGAAATGTCATGCACACATGCACACTTGTTGGGGCTGTGCTCCGGAAAAGCCAAACGTCCGGCACGCACGCACGCACGCCCGACTATCAGCTGGCCAGCGCACTTGCGCACGTGGACAGCTGATCATCATGTGCACATGCACACCAGAAATCCAGGAGACAAGCAGGCAAGGCCACGCATGCTGGGCGACATGGCTTCACGTGCCATTTTGGGCACGTGTGCCATAGATTTGCCATCACGGCCCTATACCATTCTAGACAAATGGCTTTCTCTTCTTGAAAACCTCCAATGATTCAGAGCAACCACAACTTCTGGAAGGCAAGCCGTTCCACTGGTTAATTGTTCTCACTGTCAGGAAATTCCTCCTTAGTTCTAGGTTGGGTCTTCCTCTGACGAGCTTCCATCCATTGCTTCTTGTCCTGCTCTCAGGTGCTTTGGAGAAGAGGTCCCATCAGTTGTTCTTCTTAGATGTGCTTAATCGCAATTTAAAATAAAGGAGGAGATGTGGTGCTCTGCTTGTCAACGCTGAGTGGTGCTCTCTGCGAGGGCACAGCTGGCTGTGGAGGGTGAGAATGTGAAACCTCGGACCTCCTTCCTTAGAAGCATTCTAGATGTGTGTCTCCCAGGCCCTGCTTTGGTGTAGCTGTCCCCATCCTTTTCTCCAGAGATATGCCTTTAGCTGCCCACTCGGCCCTTTCAGCCTGGCAGGTGGAGAGGCAACATTCCTATGGACCTTGAGGGCCAATGGGAGGAAAAGGCAACTGTGAAGCAGGAAACAAATCACTTGGTGGCTCTTCTGGCTGAGTGTCTGGTGAAGGGAATCTGCCTCATGCCTTTGGATAAAGATCCATTCCACAAAGGAGAACTAAAATCATTTTATTAAAAAAAGAGAAAAGGGACATTTTCATTTTGTTGCTTTGAGTAGTTACGTGTAAAACATTGAATGGCAAAGGAGATAAAAGTTGAAGCTAAAAATAAAGAACTGCTCCAAACCGGTCAGTTTCTGAAAAGTGTATCTCAAAGATGTAAAGAGAATCCTAGACGTAAGTGACTTTGATGGACAGATGTGCCTATTTCTATACACAACAGAATTTACTCAGTAGATACATTTTATTTTATTTAGCGTATGGTTGGTCACACACAGTATTAAAACACTTCATTTTTACAGGTTAAAAACAATTAAAACAATAAAAAAGCAGTAAGAAAACCTAAAAGGAAAACAGAAATAACATTTCAAAGTTTAATGTCGAGTTTGGAGATCCAGTCAGTAGCTGCCGTTGTTATGCAGAGGAAGTCCCTAGAATCTCCTGGATACCTTCTGTTAGGGCATTCCCTCACTATGTGCTGGATAGTCTGTCGAGGGGCCCCGCAATCACATTGTGCTGAAGGTGTCTTTCCCCATTTATACAGGGAGTCAGCACACACCCCATGAGTTGTTCTAATTCTATTATATGTCACCCATATGTGTCGGGGTAGGCTAAATCCTGGAGGTATACTACTAGGACTGATATGCTCGGAGACATCTTGGGGGGAACAGCTATTCCACGTCTCCATCCACTTTTGTGTGGTGTTCTGATGATCGGCCATCAACTTACGCGCTGTCAAGATTGGTGGGTTTCTTGACTTTAATCGGCACCTTAAGAGATCAGGAATGTATCCATGTATGGGTAGAGAGGAATTTAACAGGATCTTACTATACTCCTGAATGAGAGCTTCTTGTCGTCGTAAGTGCGGGGGAGTATGTGACTAAGAACTGGTAACCAGTAACTAGGTGTAGATTTTATGCACCCAGTAATTAGCCTCATCGTATGGTTAAGTTGAACATCAATAAGTCCTGTATGTGAGCTGTTTATCCATACAGGTGCACAGTATTCCGCTGCAGAGTAGCAAAGCCCGAGGGCTGCACATCGGAGAGTTGGGGCTGAAGCTCCCCAAGGTGTTCCGCATAGCTTTTGTAGGATGTTATCTGTATCTACTGTATCAGTAGATACAGGTAGTCCTTGACTTAAAACCATTCGTTTAATGACCAAAGTTACAGCCGCATTCAAAAATGTGATTTATGACCGTTTTTCACACTTACAACCATTGCAGCATCCCCATGGTCACATGATCAAAATCCAGATGCTTGGCAACTGGTTAATATTCATGATGGTTGCAGGGTCCTGGGATCACATGATCACCTTTTCTGCCAAGCAAAGTCACTTAAAACTGCAGTGACTCACTTAACAACTGTAGCAAGAAAGATTGTAAAATGGGGCAAAATTCACTTAACAACTGTTTTGCATAGCAACATAAATTTTGGGTTCATTTGTGGTCGTAGATTGAGAGCTACCTGTACAGAGAACTATATAATACTGGCCAGCAGGCACAGACGTGGCCTGCTAATTTTCCTCAGTATCCCCAGGGCAATGGTTCTGACAGAAGGGGTGGATCAGAGGGCCTTGGAGATCGCTAAGTCACTTCCAGGTCTGCAAGGTCAAAATATTTTCCATATAAATCCCAGGAGGCTGTGGTTAGGGTTAGGGTTGTTACGGTTGCTCTGACAGCTGATGGCGTGCATGATTGGGCTTCTCGGGATTTCTACAATTTTCTAAGGTATCTGTTGATGTCAGCATTCCAGAAAACCCCCAACTCCAAGTAAAGACGCGGAAGCAAACATTTTCCAAAGTTCTCTTTACTAGAATAGGCAAACTGGCACATCTGGGAAAACCCGAATCTGAAAAGCCCGGGTTTTCCTTCAGTAAGTCAAAGCTCCCAAAACCATCCCATTTCTCCCCCAGTCGGTCACATGCTCCAATCACGTCGATTCCACCTCGACTCAGCCTCCTGACCACTCCTCCAGATGCTGGATCGCCCTGACCTTGACCGACAGGAAGAATGCTATTATGTCTACTAAATCCCCCCTCCTACTTTCCCACACATGAGAAGGTGGCAGCATTGGAGCTTCCGGCCTAATATTGCTTCCAAAGCTGACAATTGATGGTATTGAAATGTGTGTTTCCAGAGATTTATTTAAAGTACTTCTCAGTACTTCTATTTTGCTCTTTAGTTATACTTGCCATAATCATCATTTAGGGGTGATATGACAGCAGTGATCCAGTATTTGAAGGACTGCTACAAAGAAGAGGGGGTCAAATTATTTTCCAAAGCACCAGGGGGCAGGCAGGAAACAATAGATGGAAACTAATCAAAAAGAAAAGCAACATGGAATTAAGGAGAAAGTTCCTAACATGGAGGACAATTGGAACAGCTTGCCTTCAAAAATCATGCGTGTTCCATCACTGGAGGTTTTTAAGAAGAAGCTAGACAGCCGCTTATCTGAAATAGTATAGGTTCTCTTGCTTGAGCAGGGGGCTGGACTAGAAGACCTCCAAGGTACCTTCCAGCTTTCTATTCTATTCTATTCTATTCTATTCTATTCTATTCTATTCTATTCTATTCTATTCTTTTCTATTCTATTCTATTCTATTCTATTCTATTCTATTCTATTCTGTTCTTTTTTTAAAAAAATTTATTGAATTAAAAACACACATATAGAAAAAAAAAGAACACAAACAAGTACAAAATAAAACAATACACAACATATACAACATTTAAATATATTTCTTAAGAAAATACATCGGTAAATTGTATTTCTCAATATGTATTCCCACATCTCACCTTATATAATGATATTTTTTAAAGTTTTGTTGTAACTCTATTGTATCTCCTTGGTACACGATTTGGTTCAAATCTTTTAGGATCATCTTTTTATTTGGTTTTCCTTTTCTCCAGCCATTGATACCACTTTTGCCAAACCAGATAGTATTCAGATTCTTCCTTTTCTTGGATTTCTTTAGTGAGTTTGTCCATCTTGGCACATTCCATTACTTTCGATATTATTTTATGTTGTGTTGAGATTTCTTCCGATTTCCAATTTTGTGCAAAGATGATTCTTGCTGCAGTCAGAATATGTGTAATTAAAAATATTGTTTCTTTTTCGTAGCTATTTGTGAGTATACCCAATAAATATGTTTCCGGTTTTGGTATTTTTTGTGCTGTTATTTCTTCCAGTTGGATTTTAATTTTATTCCAAAATTGTTTTGCTTTTGGGCATAACCACCACATGTGGTAGTATGTCCCTTTTTGTATTTTACACTTCCAGCAAAGTGGGGAAGTGTTGGGAAACATTTTTTTTTGAAAAAAGTTTTATTTTAGATTAAAATAAAAAAAAAGACAACATAAAAATATCATCCTTACAAACAATTATAGACAGCATCTCAATCAGTTAAAATCATTTTGTGCTTACAATTTTCCAAATCTCATCATATAACAATTATTCTTTACTTGAACTGAAGATAAATATTTAAACATTTCATATATGTTATCTCATCTCCATACTTTTTTGTCAAACCATTGATAAAATATTTCCCATATCAAATAATATTGTTTATCTTCCTGTTCTCTTATTTCAAATGTCAATCTACTCATTTCAGCACAGTCCAACATTTTCATAATAATTTCTTCATCAGTAATTATCTTCTCTCCTTTCCAGTTTTTGGCAAATACAATTCTGGCCACTGTTAAAATGTTCACAATTAAGTATTGTAATACTTTATTAAATGTCTCTGGTAAAATTCCTAATAAAAATATCTCTGGTTTAAAGTCAATATGTCTCTTTGTCATTTTTTTCTAACCACGTATGTATCTTAGTCCAAAATCTCCTTGCTTCCACGCATGTCCACCATATATGGTGGGAAACATTTTTGAAATCCGTGCTGGGGGAAGATGCCATCTGTAAAACATCTTATAAGCATTTTCTTTATATTATTATTATTATTATTTGGATCCTGATTGTAATGGTTGTTCTAGGATGAGTACTATATCATCCACAAATGCTTGCAGTTTGTATTCCTGGTCCTTTATCCTTAATCCCGTTATTTCTTTATCTTCCCTAATTTCTTTCAATGATAATGGTTGTTCAATTCTGTTGTTAGAAAGCTATAATTTTTCCTTGTTTCTCTTATTCTTCTCGGAATTTGTTTTAATGTTATGATTTCTTTATCTTTGTAAGTAATTACTTCCTCTCTCATTATTTTATATATTTCTTCTTTCACCGATTTCCTTGGGATTCCTTATTGGGATTTTTAATTGTCTCAGGCTAAATTATTTAATCTGGTTTTAATTATGTTCCTAACTTTTGTATCTATGTATTTTATTTTGTGCCTGTTCACCGCCCTGAGTCCTTCGGGAGGGCGGTATATAAATTTAATAAAAACAAAACAAAACAAAAACATTGTATCGAAAATGCCTTAATTTTTTTACATGTCCGCCATATATGATGATACGTGGCATCATCACATTCACATCTCCAACACTTAGGTTGCACACTTGGATACATACGGGCTAGCTTTTTAGGATCCAGATGCCATCTATAAAACATTTTATAAAAATTTTCTCTTAAATTTTGGGCTTGCGTGAACTTCACATTTCTAACCCATATTTTTTCCCATGTTTCCATCATTATCCATTCTTCAATATTTTGTGCCCACTTTATCATACAGTCCTTAATTAACTCCGTTTCTGAATCTATTTCTAGCAACGCATTATACAACCTTTTTATATGCATTTGACTTTGATCTCTAATCTGTTTTACCAAGTTCTCCTCATTTTGCAGAAAACCAATTTTCTGATCTTCTCTCCATCTAGCTTGCAACTGTACATATTGAAACCATGTTCGAATTGTCCTTTCTTCTCTTAGTTGATTCAAAGATTTTAATTGTAGTATACCTCTTTCCTTGTTAAGAAACTCTTTATATGTAATCACATCCTGCCTTTGCTCTATACTTATATTCTCTATCGCATGTCTGGGTATTGCCCACAATGGTAACTTCTCATTTAGTTTATATTTGTACTTTTTCCAGACACGCAATAGAGCATTCCTTAATATATGACTTTTAAAAGTCTTGTCCACTTTCTTATTATATAATAAATAAGCATGCCACCCGTAAACCAAATCATATCCCTCAATATTCAAAATTCTTTCTTCTGTTAAATTCATCCAATCTCTCATTGCTGATAGAACAGCTGCCTCCTAATAAAGTCTTAAATTAGGCATTTTGAGACCTCCTCTTTCACGTGTATCCTGCATTATTTTTTGTTTTATTCCTGGTCTCTTCCCTGCCCAAACAAAATTATTAATACCCTTCTGCCATATCTTCAAATTCTCATCTTTTTTAAGTATTGGTATCATTTGAAAAAGAAACAAAAAGAAATAAAGAAATAAAAAGAAAATTATTTTTATTGAAAATAATAGAAAAGATGCAGTTTGGGGAACATTTCACAAAATCTATTAAGGCAATATATCAGAAACAAACAGCACAAATAATAATTAATGGTAGTTTAACAGATACTTTTAATATAGAAAAAGGAACAAGACAAGGATGCCCTTTGTTCATTTTGACTTTGGAATTTTTCTTAAGTAAGATACGTGGGTCGGACAAAATAAGTGGAATTAAGATTAGGCAGTAATAGATTACGAGCATTTGCAGACGACTTGGTTGTTACTTTAACCCAACCATAATAGTCGGTTGTAGGTCTAATGGATATAATTAATCAATATGGACAAGTATCTGGATTTAAAATAAATGCAGGGAAAACGAAGATAATAACTAAAAATATGACTATAAATTAAAAAGAAGAATTAGAAAGACTAACAGGATTTGAAATTGTAAAAAAAGTTAAGTATTTAGGGGTTTATATTATGACATCAAATGCTAAATTTGATGTCTTTGAGTGCCTTTGCGGCCTCTGACCCGGTGCCAATCCCGGGCGGCTCCTTGGTTTACTGAGGAGCTGAGGGAAATGAAGCGCCGGAAAAGACACCTGGAGAGCGGTTGGAGGGCCAGTCTCGCTGAATCTGATCGAACACTGGTAAGGTCGCATATTAAGGCCTACCTAGTGGCGATAAAGACGGCAAAGTTTAATTACTTTTCCGCCTCTATTGCATCATCAGGGAATCGTCCGGCCGCCCTGTTCAGGGTGACCCGCTCCCTGCTCCATCCGGGAGTGCGGGAGGATCCCTTGGAAGGCAGGGCGGAGGATTTCGGACAATACCTGTATGACAAAATCGCTCAGATCCGGGGGGATTTGGACTCTGACTGGGTAGATCAGGGCAGGGTGATGAGGAATAGTCTTGAGAATGTTACCTGGGAGGAGTTTGATGCTGTGACTCCCGATGATGTGGACAGGATTTTGGGGAGACTTAGTGCGGCCACATGTTTACTGGACCCGTGTCCTTCCTGGTTGGTACTGGCTTCCCGGGAGGTTACACGAGGCTGGCTCCAGGGTGTTATCAACGGTTCGTTGAGTGAGGGTCACCTCCCCGCTGCTTGAAAGAGGCGGTGGTGAGGCCTTTCCTCAAGAAGCTGTCCCTGGATCCGGCAATATTGGCCAACTACCATCCTGTCTCCAACCTTCGCTTCATGGCGAAGGTTGTTGAGAGTGTGGTCACGCAACAGTTTCCACAATTCCTGGAGGAAACATCTTATCTAGATCCGTTCCAATTGGGTTTCACAGCACGGAAACGGCATTGGTCGCGTTGGTTGATGATCTCTGGAGGGCTCAGGACACGGGTTGCTCCTCTGTTCTGGTCCTGTTAGACCTCTCAGCGGCTTTTGATACCATCGACCATGGTATCATGCTGCACCAGCTGGAAGAGTTGGGGGTGGGAGGCACCGTGTTGCGGTGGTTCTCCTCCTTTCTCTCCGACCAGTCGCAGTTTGTGTTGGCAGGGGGGCAGAGGTCGACCTCGAGGCCTCTCATCTGTGGAGTGCCGCAGGGATCGGTCCTCTCGCCCCTCCTGTTCAACATTTATGTGAAGCCGCTGGGCGAGATCATCCGTGGCTTCGGGGTGAGATACCACCAGTACGCTGATGACACCCAGCTGTACATCTCCACCCCAGGCCACCTCAATGATGCCCTTGAAGTGATGTCCCAGTGCCTGGAGGCTGTGTGGATCTGGATGGGGAGGAACAGGCTCAAGCTCAACCCTTCCAAGACTGAGTGGCTGTGGCTCCCGGCATCCCGATATAGTCAGTTGACTCCATCACTGACTATTGGGGGCGAGTCTTTGGCTGCCACAGAGAGGGCTCGCAATCTGGGAGTCCTCCTGGATATGCAGCTGTCCTTGGAGGAACATCTGGCGGCTTTAACCAGGGGGACCTTTTGTCAAGTTCGCCTGATTCGCCAGTTGCGGCCCTTTCTTGATCAACAACACACAACAATTGGTGTGTTTAATGGCACCTTGCGCTTTGGTAAAATTATCGGCAATATTGTCCTCTGATGCGCAATATTCCAATGTAATCATGTTATCCTTAACACATTGCCAAACATTCAGATAATGTATATCAGTGTATTTAGTCCTTGTCTTTACAGCAAGATTCGTTGCCATTTTAATGGCTGCCTGGTTATCTTCATAAACCGTAATAGGATAGTCCATTTTGAATCCAATATCTTCCATCAACTGTTTATAATAAATCAGTTCAGTACATGTAAGTGATAAACAAGAAAACTCCGCTTCCATGGTAGACAAACTGATGTGTTTCTGGCGAATTGATCTCCATCCAATCAGGCAGTTATCCAACATGATTGCTATTCCAGACGTAGATTTTCTGGCAAAACTGGCATCAGCATATGCCTTTAACACCATATTGGCATTTGGTTCTAAATACATAGCAAAATGTAACGTTCTTTTAAGATATCTAAGAATACGTTTTGCAGCTTGCCAATGCCTATCAGTAGGCTCTGAACTATATTGTGCTAGTTGATTAACACTAAAAGCTATATCAGGCCGTGTCCAGTTGCTCAAATACGACAAACTGCCTATTAATGATTGATACAGTTCTTTACTGAACTGTGGACTCTGCAAACTATCCTGCTGGAATTCCTGTGTCATAGGAGTCTTGGCAGGTTTACATAATTCCATCCCATATTTTTTTAACAATTTGCAGATTTTATTAGATTGTGAAATTTTAAATCCTCTAGATGTTTTCAGGATATCCAGCCCTAGATAATGCCGTATATGTCCTAGATTTCTAAATTTAAATTTTGTTTGCAACTGACCAATAATCTCTCTGGCCTCAGCGTCAGTTCTGGTAATTATGGCAATGTCGTCTGTAAAGAGTAACAAGAATGAAACACATCCATCCTGTTTTTTTTTTAAACAGACATTTATCTGCTACGCCCTCATAGAACCCAATGTTATGTAATTTCTGCACTATACATTGGTTCCACTCGTAACCTGATTGCCTTAAACCATATAGGCTTTTTTGTAGCCTCCAACACTCAGTGCTATCCTGTGTATCATAACCAGGAGGTTTCTTCATATATATTGTATGCCTCAACGGAGCGTTCAAGTAAGCTGTCTCGACATCTATATGAGTAATAGAGCATTTATTTCTAGCTGCCCAAACCAGCATCGTTCTCAAAGTGCTTGCTCGTAAACTCGGAGCAAAAACCTCATCTCATAGTCTCTATCTGTCTGTGAGAACCCTTGTGCAACAAGCCGAGCTTTATGGGTTACTACCCCATCTACACTTTTCTTTACCTTGTAGACCCACCTACAGCCTATAATTCTCTCATTTGGTGGTATTCTTACAACTTCATAGACACCAAGCCTCTTCAATGACTCAATTTCTCTATCCATTGCTTCTTGCCAGGCTTTTTGCTCCTTTTCTGGATATAATTTTATATCATGATAACTGGATGGTTCGATATCTACTTGGTAAACCACTGTGGCTTTATAGCGATCTGGTGGATGCCGGTCCCTGGAAGATCGTCTAGGCATAACAGGACTAACATCAGGTATATTGGGTTCATCCTCCCCTAACCCTGATTCCTGTTCCTGTTCTTCAACCTTAATAGATGGTTTATCATCCATCTCAGATGAACTATCATCAAGAATATGGTCTACCTTAACATCCACATCTGTAAAACCATAGTCTGCTTTTTCTAACCTGTCCCAGCTTTCATGTTCTAGGAATTTAGCACTAGCGCTACACAAAACTTTTGTTGTTCCTTTTTCCCAGAACCTATAGGACCTATGGTTAGCCTCATAGCCAACAAAAATCATTTTCTTTGCTCTCTGTTGGTCCTTCCTTCTCTGACTAACCGGTATATGCACCCAGGCTGGTGCACCAAAAGTATGTATATAATTTAAATCAGGCTTCCTCCCGTGCCATAAAGTAAAAGGAATTTTTCCTGTAGAGGAGTGCACCACATTATTTAAAATATGATTGGCACATAGTATTGCTTCTCCCCACAATTTATCAGGTAAACAAGCATCAGCCAGCATAGTCCTAGTCATAGCTTGTAGGGTCTGGCCTCTTCGTTCTATATATGCATTATGTTCCGGCCGAAAAGGGGCAGAACGTTTATGCTGTATCCCAGAATCCTTCAAAAACTTAGCCAACTGATGGTTAGTAAACTCAGTTCCATTGTCAGTAACAATGCATTTCACCTTAAATCTCTGCTTCCTTTCTACAAAACAAAGCCAGTTTGTGATACATTGGAACGTATCACTTTTGGACTTCATAAGGTAGCAAAAACCATATCTGGTAAAGTGATCAACTATACTCAAAATATAGCATGCTCCCCCTAAACTGGGTTTCTTTGGCCCTATTAAGTCTAAAAAGACTACCTCCAAAGGTTTAGTTGTTTTAAACCCATTGCAGCGGTTTGCAGGTGTAACTTTACTTTTATGCTGGTTACAAGTATTACAGTTCAGGTATTTGCTGCAAGCCCTTAACTTAATGCCTTTAGACTGCTTAACAGTCGAATGCAACAACCTGAAATTCAGATGACCAAGCCTTCTATGTAGTAAATGTACGCATTCATCATGCGGCCTTACATTTCCAAATTTAGCTTTTGACTGAACTAACAGTAATGACTTATCCCTAATGACAAATAAGTCGTTTTCTAATTCTGCAGTAACTACAGTGCCTTCACATTCCAGCAAACATTTGTTGTTTTTAAAAGTTACTGTAAACCCAGAATGTAGTAATGACTTTACAGATAAAAGGTTATATTTCAAACTAGGGATATAAAGCATGGGTAAAGGGTGCTTACTAATAGAACATTGAACAAGTCCCTCCCCAGCCACAGTCACATTCCAGCCATTAGCTAATTTGACCTTTTTAGTACTTTTCTTCATGTTTAGAAACAGTTTTCTGTTTTTTGTTATGGATTGAGAGGCACTGCTATCAATCACCCACCAATCATCTCTTATATTAACAGATGAACTGGTTGCTAAATTACACCCTTTCCTGGGTTTAGCAGAGTTTCTAGCAGACACTTTCTTATTATTACAATATTTTGCAGTGTGCCCCTTAGCCCCACATGCATAACAGCGTTTAACAATATTGACATTCTCATATACATCTTCCACTTTTGGTTGCTGTTGCATCCTTAACTGGTCTCGTTCTTGCCTACGTTTGGCCTCATCCAGTAACCTACCAGTTATACTGGCCAATGTTAGTTCATCTCTAGACAATACTTCTAATGATGAAACAAAAGAGTCATAACTGTCATCCAACGATGAAAGAATAATATAGTATAGTATAGTTTATTGAATAGCCCGAAGGCCTTTTCAAACAAAACAGAAGAGAAAAAGGGAAAAAGATAAAACAGTTACAAAAATAGCAATCTAAAAATATATGATAGATGACATTAAAATTTTACCATATCAAATTTCAATAGCTAAATTGCCAGAAAGAATAATATAAACTTGCTGCAGTTCAGTAAACACAAGGTCTTTCTCATGTAGCTCCTGGAAAAGCCCTGTCATGGAGTCCAGGTGAGCCATCATGTCTCCTCCTTTCTGAAGATGTAAGCGAAATAATTTCCGTGTCAGGTAGATATGGACACCCACAGAGTCACGAACGTAGAGCTTCTTTAGCTTTGTCCAACACCTTGCAGCAGACTCTTCGCCCCGGAAATGGACAAGTTGCTGGTCTCCCAGTGTCAGGCCAATGATGCATAAAGCACGCTCGTTGTCCCTGTGAAACTTCGCTATCTTTTTGGCATCTTCGTCAGCAGCATTCAATGCAGTTATGTCTGGTGGATTATTAACCATGTCCCACAGTCCTTCTCTTCGCAAAAGTAGACAGCATTTTGTGGACCAGGTAACATAGTTTGTACCATCCAACCGGGTTATGGTAGAATAACTTGTACCTTGCTCAAAAGCCATCATCTTGACTACTACACCCACTGCCTGCACTTCTCACTTCCGCAAAAACAAATTAAAGAGCCCTGAAACGTTCTGGGCCCATAACCAATGTTAGGGTGTGTGTAAAAAAGTATTTGTTGCTTCTGCAACGAGCAGAGCAGAAACACACAGGGAAGGAGATAAACGTGCAGCTCGTGTGAGAAAAATACTTTATATACAAGATAATAAGCAGTCTCGGTGTAGGTAAAACACTCCAAGGTCATAAACAGTAATATCAGTCCAGTAAGTATCTTCCCTTACCAAAGCAAACAGACTTTAGTAACTCTCGGTATACAGTACCATATAACAATCCAGTCTAACACTAATCAGCAGAAAGACGCAGGAAGCAACAGGAACAGGTACAATCAGGAACAAAGAACGCTTCTCTGCGCTGCTTATGTATGCACTGTAGCCTAATTACAGGATTCAGCAAACCCTGATTACGTGGCTCAGTTGTTTCTTAAAGAAACAGATATATTGCCTGACCAACAAGTTAGGAGTAAGCTACAAGCTGAACCTAACAACACTAATCAATTAAATATTCCATTAATAAAATCAATATATTTACAAAAAGCTGAGAAATTCTAAAGGAGTCTGCTGTTCTCACACTCTTTCACCTGTCACTTTCTGTTGTGTAATCTGCCCCTGAGGATCAAGGAGACCTTCCATATCCTGTAGCTGCTTGCTTGTGGACTTTGCCCAAAGTCTTGAAAATCCCAAGCAGCTGCACCTCCAGAAGTATTCCCCTGACGGAACCTGTTCTAGAAGCAACTGAAGGCAGCTGCTTTCTATTGAAGGTGGGAACCAGGAAGGACGATCAATATGCCATCACCCAAATCAATGAGAAGAAACAGCTCGGTCAAGTCTGTCCATTCCTCGAGGTGGCTGGTCTCTCTCTGACCGTTGCCTTGAGCCAGGTTAGATTTCCCTCTTGCTTTTTCTTCTGAGATGTTCTGCCTGAAAGAGTTCAAGAGCCAGAAATCCCAAGTAGTGAGCGATAGGAAAAGACATCCTTCTCTGCCTTCTTGCCTATTTATACACGCGTTGCCTTGGTGCAGACAGCAAAAGTTGCGACCCAAGGAGCAAAGAGTTATTTGCTACATTAAGTGGATCATAAGGCATCTTCTGACACAGGCAGGAGGTGACCCATGTTGAACCATCATTAACTCTGAAAAGAGTCTCTGCTCATTAGCACCCAAGCATATTTCAGTCTTTTTTAAAATGAGAAGAGAAAGGGAAATCGCCATTGGTTATTTTTCCTCCCCATACACATTTATAAGAGTTGGAGAAATCTCTTCTAAAATATAACTTTTCACTGCCCGCAATGAATAATATATGTCAGAAAGGTTTAGAAACTGTCTGTGTACATTCTCTGTAAAAAGAAAAATCCCTATTAAGTACAGTATTCAGAGTGTATGAAGGGGATAGAGCAGAGTTCAGCCAAATCAGGATTGAAAAAGAGAAGCTCCTTTCACTAATATTGTAGACTGCCTGAATTATGTCTCTCCAACTCTAGTGGAGCATCATGTTCTCAACATGCCTCGTAGAAAACCAGGTGACAAGGAGTCTCCTTTGGCATCCTCTGAAATTGGTCTGTCTGTTCTCTTCACTCTCTGCTTGAAGAGAAGGACCAGCGGGCTGTCCTTGGCACCTGCAGGTTTTCTGCTGCCTTTCGCCTGTCCTCTGAGATTAATCACCATATCCTCTTCTCCTTTATTGGATTCTGCAGATCCAAGGGCATCTTTTAGCTGTCATTTGAGAGGAATGTTCGGGTGCATCAGCTTTCTGTCAAAGCCACTCTTGACAAACTCTGGATATTTGCAATAGCTAAGGAGTGATCCCTCTGACAGGCCATGGCCGCAGGGGGATTCTCGGGCAGCCTCAGGTATGCGAACTGTGTTGCCGTTTGACACCCAGTATTTGGGAAAGAAAATTAACAATGAAGAATGAAGAAAGGTCACTAGAACAACAGAGACTAACAAAGCTGGAAGGGACCCTGGAGGTCTTCTTGAGCAGGAGACCCTAGACAATTCCAGACAAATGTCAGTCCAGTCTCTTCTTACGAGACCTCCCATGATGAAGCACCCATGGCTCTTAATTGTACTCACTGTCAGGAAATTTCTCCTTAGTTCTAGGTTGCTTCTCTCCTTGATTAGTTTCCATCCATTGCTTCTTGTCCTGCCTTCAGCTGCTTTGGAAATTAGGTTGACCCCCTCTTCTTTCTGGCAGCCCCTCAAATATTGGGATATTGTTATCTTGTCACCCCAGTCCAGTGGTGGGATTCAAATAATTTAGCAATTGGTTCTCTGCCCTAATGACCGGCTGGGTGGGAGTGGATGGATGGGCGTGGCAAGGGTGGACGTGGGGGCATGACAGCACTCAGCCTCTTCCAGCACTCTGCCAGTCAAAATGGGGTGCAGAGGTTAATTACAAAATGTGGGGTTTGCTTTGTGACATCCAGATCCAGCGAGCAAGGGGTGTGAACTGCACAGAAAATATACACTTTTGTTTGGTCATGAAGAAATATCCCCAAAGTCAGATGTAGACTAAATGTAGACTGACTTTTAGCTATACATCTTCCTAGCAAACAGCAAGTTTTGAAGCTCCAGATAAAGAGGATTCATTTTAGGATGAGTAATCACAGTTTGCATGTTGGGGGTTCCTAAAGGAATGCTGGGAAACTCTGTATTTTAAAGAACATTTGAGGGAGGGGTGCAGAATAGCCCTTCTCTGCCTGAGGCTATAGAAAGCTGGCACCAATCAAAACATTATTTGTGTAGCAACTGATCAACACTGACAGGGGGAAGCCACTAGTATATGAAAATAAGAGCAAACTCCACTCCCTTCTAGTTCTGATGATGTTACCTAGTTTGGTAATGAAACATCTACAAGAAAACCATCAACCTCAGAGAGCACCAAGGACCCCACAGTTCATCCCTGAGCTACAAATATTCTCTTCTATTGATAAACACTTTTTGGTTAGAGGGACTCAGAGCCTGCCTTATATGAGATGGCTCCCAGTGGATTTCATTCTAAATTTGGATATGATTTCTGTAAATAAGGAATGTAGAGTTATAATGGCTGAGTATTTGATCCTTCATACATCAAAAAAATACAAAGTTAAGGGATAAACAAATAAAAAACATTTGAAAAAAGAAAAGGCTCAGGAAAGAAAAAGTGAAAGTGTAAGAAAGAAAGAAGAAAAGAAGGAAAGCTGAAAAAGAATGACTTCCAAATTTCTTTGATACAGATATAAGTACAAAATATATCAAACTCTTACTCTAAAATTAACATTTGTCTACATTATTTCCATAATCCCATATCTAATCATCAAAGCACAGATCAACTTTTAATTTCAGTTTCTCACAAAAAGTCCAATAATGGTTCATATTTTTTTAATCACTATTTGTTAAGGAAACCACAACTGATTTATTTAATTGCACCAAACTCTAAATAAAACAGGAATGGAAAATTCTAAACTCTAGTGTAGACCCATGCTTCTCAACTTTGGCAACTTTAAGGTGCATTCAATTCCCAGAATTCCCAAGGCAGCATGAAGTTTGCCCATCTTAAACTTGCTAAGACTGAAAAACACTGAAATACATATAGGGTTTTTTCCATTCATCTTTTACTGGTTCTTACTTACTTATAAGCAATCATGAATGCAAAATCCTCACTCCCACCCCATCCCAGAGCAACCACCATTCCCTCATTAATCTGCTTTCCAGCTCCGTTCTCCTACGTGCAGGGCAACAAAAGAAGACCATGTGACTACCAGTTTAAAAAAAGTTCAGTCCGACCTTCCAACTTCTTGGGGGAAAAAGATCTCACGAAGTTGGAAAGTCTGACTGAACTGACTGATCAGCCTCCCACAGCTGATGGGGCAGCCAGTCCATTGCCACCTCCCAGCTGATCAGTGCAGCTCCCAGTCATGCCATTCAGGGTGACTGAATGGCAACCTCGGAGGGTGGGGCGGGGCCAGCCAGTGTGGGGAACAACTGGTTAGCTGAACTATGCAAAAAATTAACAACAGGTTTGGCCAAACCGGTGTGAACCAGCTGAATCCCACCCCTGCCCCAGTCCTTCTTTTCATTAAACTAGACAGACTTGATTCCTGCAACTGTCCGTTGTATATTTTAGCCTCCAGCCCCCTAATCATCTTTGTTGCTCATCTCTGCAGTCTTTCCGGAGTCTCAACTTCTTTTTTATATTGTGTTGATCAGAACTGGACACAGTGTTCCACTAGCCATCCTCCCCTGCAGCCTTTCTCTCCAAGCCTCATTATAGCACTTTATTTTCTGATTTGTTTTCAGATTCATCACTACCTCCCCTTTCTGATTTTGATACCGAATTCTATGGCTTTCCTAGTTACTACTTTTCCTAGTAAGGGAGAGGAAAATACAACAGAGCATCATGATTTCATTTGGGAAAAGAACTTCCAAGGTCCCTTTCCTACTGGGACTTTGCTCTTGACTTTAGCTTCCCTCCTCTCCCTCTCTTGCACCCCTCCCCCAATTTCCCCATTATGCCCTTAATTTAAGATATGAAGCACTGTGAAGAGGTATATAAGTCTAAGTGCTATTGCTATAATCTACTTTCTTTTCCCTGGCAGGAGATAAGGTGGGAGGGTTCCATGTTTTTCCTCCTGAGCCAGATCATGCTTCTCTACTGAGTCCCCTGGAGCTGGGTTTAGCTTACACTGGAGATGGAACCAGCAAGAGTAGCAGTGATTTTTCCAAATGGCCAACTCATATATTTTAATTATTGTGTCTGTGAGATCCATTTCTATGAATTACTGCCTCTTTTTTTTTATTGAAAAAGTTTTTCAAATACAGATTTCCCCCCCTTTCCCCCCTCCTCCTTAACCCCCCTCCCCCTCCCCTCCCCCTGTGGCTTCTCCAGAATAAATCCCAAATTAATAACAGATTATATAATACTTTACCATCCTTTTTGCTCCACCCCCATACGCTGACCCTTTTTTTCTAACAATATTATTATATCCCCCTTATACTATACATTTCAAAGCAACATTCAACTGTAAAATTATATAATAAATCCTAATGTAGCAATTTCATCTATTCAGCTCATAATCTATCCATTTCCTCCTCCCCCATACATATATCTCTTAATTCAAATCTTTTACATATATTGATATAACATAACATCCCTTTTCCTAAACTAAACAATCAATAAACTAACCTATCTCCACCCACTTTCCTACAGGTCTACCATACATAATATTTTCAATATCTTTATTCTTCTGCCCACACCACTAAAAAAATATTTACATATATATATAAAATCCTCAAATGACTTTAAATTTGTAATCCATATGATATCTTCTGTAATGTCTCTCAACTGGATTGTTAATTCCATTACCCATGTTAGGGTAACATCACATCCTAATTCCAACAGTATGTTCGGTATCTTCAATTACCATCTGCCCCCATCAATAATAAATGTTTTCATATATAAAAAACCACCCGAGTGACTTTATATTTATATTCCATATAGTGTCGTCTATAATGTCTTCCATCTAGATTATTAATTCCAACCACCGTGTTGGGGTAACAGCCAGATCTTCTGCATGCCCCAATCCCATAGTTCTCTTGCTTTATAGCTCAACATAAACGTAATCCATTTGTCAAAGAGTCCAAAATAGAAAGTTCCAATCCACTCAATTTGAGGCCATCTCACATCCCAAGAGTACAGCACTGCAGAGATCTGTCACTCTCCTCAGGATAATATAAACCAATACTTTGCCTCAACTATATTTTCATATATTCAATCGTCTCTTAGGTAACTGGCATTATACTGTTGTTTAGTCTAAAATTTTTTGTTTTTTGTAGGACCTGCTTCTTCTTTTCTTAACTTTTTGTGGCTTAGATCTCCATCCTGGTTTCCTTTCTATGAGTTGTATATCAACTGTTTGATTTCCTTGCTGATCTGTAGCTTGATTAGTCATCACATTAGAATCCAAAGCCGCCTCTCTTGTATTTATAGATAATCCAATTATAACCTCTGAAGAAGAATCCAGAAGCGGCTCGTCCAAAAGAACCTCTGTGACTTGTTGTTTTTCCATTATCTCCATCTCCATCTGCTTAGCCTGAGTTTCAGTCTCTTGTTCATTTTGCATTTCTTTATTCCCCTCCTGTGTTCCTAACGAAAATGTCATACGTGGAGATGTTAAATCCATTTTAAGAACCTTGTAGTAAAATTCTTCCACTTTTTCAACAGTTTTTAATTGATATCTTACTCCTTGATATCTCAATTTTACACCCACTGGGACATCCCACCTAAATGGGATGTTTTGTTTCTTTAGCTCAGTCACCAAAAATCCAAATTGCTTTCTATCTTTTAACATCTTAGGCGGCAACTCTTTATATATCCAAATCTTTCTTCTGTTCAGTTCTAAAGTAGAGTTGAAAGATTTTTGCACAATATCATTTCTTATTCCTTTGTCTGTAAAGTAGATCACCACATCTCTAGGCAACTGCCTTTGCTTTGCAATCCAAGAATTTACTCTGTAGGCCTTGTCAATCCTACAGAATACCTCTTCAGGATGAACCCTTAAAATCCCAGCCAGAACTTCAGCAGACATCTTTCTCAAATCATCTCTATAATTTTCCTGTAGTCCCCTCATTCTGACCGCAAATTCCATGGACCTATATTGCATTATTGTAACTTCTTTTTCAATCCTTTGTTTTATATTATCAGCATTGTAAGTCTCGTGATCAGCTTTCTTTTTAGACTTTACTTCTGAGCTATTGTCTTGAGTATTTATCAAATCATTTTCAATTCTTTGTATTTTATTGTCCAGATTATAAATCTTGTGATCAACTTCCTTCATTTTAGACTCTAGTTCTGAATTAGTATCTTTATCCATCTTTATAACTATTTCTGAAAAAGTTTTCAAAGCTGTTACAAACTGTTGTTTCAGATTGGCATATTTTTGTTGTACCAACTCTTTAATTTCCTGCCTGAATTTTTCAAGATTCTGGTTCACAATCTCATCATGTCTTGCCATGTCCTCCAAAACAAATTCTTTTAGGTTAAAACCAATCTTCTGAGTCTGCAAATTCAAAACTTGTTCATATGGTTTGTAAATGGGGGAAACCCCCCCCCCGCTGCTTGTTTATCTGGCTTTGTTAGTTTTAACGCCATCCTGCTACACAGACAAACTCTTTTTAAAGAAAAGGACTTCTCTCCAGACAATATCAATATCAAATCTCCAAGAGGAAAGAAACATAAAGTAGAAATTTTTTTTTCAATTCTAGCCAGCACTATTATTTCTGCTACTTTGTAGCTTGTTAAACTATTCAGGTGGAAGGACTTTCACTTTCACTTTCTTCTTCTCAAGCCTCAGCTAGTCGCCATTTTAAGGTTTTTTTCCTTCGCTTTTAAAATCACTTATAAAATTGTTAAAAATACTTGCGATTTAGGGTCCAGAATCCAGATCTCATCCTCTTTGTTTAAACAATCTGTTAGTTTTCAGTAAATGGCTTGGTCCTGTCGCCTAGCTCTGCAAAAGGCAGAGTTCTCCCGAAGCCCGGAGCAGCAGCGAGGAAAAGAGGGAGCCTCATCCTGCTTCGTCCCCAAGAGTAAAACAAAAACTCTGGGGACTTCGCAGAGGGCTCTACCTGCCCTCGCCTGCTCTATCTCACATTTCCTTAAGGAAATGGAGTTTTTCGAGCCGCCTTTCAGATGTAAAGGCGGCTCTTTACGAGCGACGGGGCTGGCGGTCTCAAAGGACCGTCTGATGGTGACGGAAGCCAAACCGGAAGCCAATTACTGCCTCTTTTTAATTAAGGGTATTATTACAGCATTATGTAACATTGTTATGCTGTTGAGAATGGATTGTTTGTGTGTGATGGGAATGCTTCTATGAAGGAGAGAACAAGCTTTTTACTTTAGAAACTGGTTTTGTGCAAGAAGCTGAACCGGTTAAGGATGCTTACTGCCCAAATGTAAATCCCTGGGTGGCCCTTGCCTCACATCAGGTTTATGAAGATGGTCAAGAGAGGTCTGGTATTTGGTCTCTTTCCATCCTTGTCCCTTGCAAAGTGCCTCAAAATGCCAAGAAGGAGCCATGAGCACCAGGAGCTAGTCCGTGCTCCCATCAGGTAACTGAGGGAAAGAGGAGCAGAGAAGGACAAGGAGGAGGATCGACAGTGGAGCAACTGGGAATGTTTTGCCTGGGGAATAGCAGGTTGGGTGGGGATAAGGTAGCCCTCTTCAAACGCAGGAAAGGATGTCACACAAGTATCTATGGAGATTCTCAATCAGCCAGGTCATGGTTGTCCCAAAGGCGCTTTTCCAAAGAGCAACTGGACTTCCTTGGTTTTTCTTTTTTTTGAAAACATTTCAATTCTCATCCAAGAATCTTCTTCAGTTCTGAAGAAGTTCAGTTCCTCCTGGATGAGAAGTAAAATGTTTTCAAATAAAAGAAAAGCCAAAAAAGTCCAGTTGCCTTTTGGAAAAGTCCCTTTGGGACATGCCACACAAGTCAACATCTGCTCTCCATAGTCAGGATATGGAATAATAGTTAAAGAAATTAGACTGTCAGTGTTCCAGAAAACCCCAACTCCGAGTAAAGACGCAGAAGCAAGCATTTTCCAAAGTTCTCTTTACTAGAATAGGTAAGGATAAGGATAAGGATAATTTTATTTCTATACCGCCCCTCTCCCGAGGGACTCGGGGCAGTGTACAGCCAGGTAAAACACAATACAAATATCACAATTTAAATTTAAAAATTCTTAAAAGTATTACATTTAAGGCCAAAATTAGCTAAAAAGCCCAAAAACTTTAAGAACTCCGAATTTAAAACTCAATTATGAAGCTAGCCCTGCCTGTCAGAAGAGCAGGGTCTTAAGAGCACAATGGAAAACTCGGAGGTCAGAGATCTTGCGTATGTCCGGGGGCAGTTCATTCCAAAGGGCAGGGGCTCCCACAGAGAAGGCTCTCCCCCTGGGTGTCGCCAGTCAACATACTTTGGCTGATGGCACCCTGAGGAGTCCCTCTCTGTGGGAGCGAACTGGTCGGTGGGAGGCTATCGGTGGCAAAAGGCGGTCTCGTAAGTACCCAGGTCCTCAGCCATGGAGCGCTTTAAAGGTGGTAACCAACACCCTTGAATCGCATCCGGAAGACCACTGGGAGCCAGTGCAGCTCGCGCAGGAGAGGTGTTACATGGGTGCAATGAGTTGCACCCATAATTACCCACGCAGAAACATTCTGGACCAGTTGGAGCCTCCGAGTGCTCTTCAAGGGAAGCCCCATGTAGAGAGCATTACAGTAGTTCAGCCGGGAGGTAACAAGGGAGTGAGTGACTGTGCACAAGGCATCCCGGAGCAGAAAGGGATGCAACTGGCAAATCAGGTGAACCTGATAGCAAGTCCCCCTGGCCACGGCCATCATATGCTCTTCTAAAGACAGCCGTGCATCCAGGAGGACATCCAGATTGCGAGCCCTTTCTGTGGGGGGTAGAGATTCACCCCCTATAGACAGCAATAGTGTCAGCTGACTATACCGGGACGCCGGTAGCCACAGCCACTCAGTTTTGGAAGGGTTGAGTCTGAGCCTATTTCTCCCCCTCCAGACCCATACGGCCTCCAGGCAGCGGGACATCACATCAAGGGCATCATTGGGGTGGTCTGGGGTGGAGATGTACAGCTGAGTGTCATCAGCATACTGATGAAACTTCACCCCAAAACCACGAATGATCTCACCCAGTGGCTTCACATAAATGTTGAACAGAAGGGGCGAGAGGACCGACCCTTGTGGCATCTCCCAAGCGAGGCGCCTCGAGGTCGACCTCTGCCCCTCTGCCAACACAAACTGCGAGCGGTCGGAGAGGAAGGAGGAGAACCACTACAATACGGTGCCTCCTATTCCTAACCCCCTGAACCGCTGCAGCATGATACCATGGTCGATGGTATCAAAAACCGATCTAATAGGACTAGGACAGAGGAACAACCTCTGTCCCGAGCCCTCCAAAGATCATCCACTAATGCGACCAATGCAATTTCCATGCTGTACCCCTGTCTGAAGCCCGACTGGTAAGGGTCCAGGTAGACAGCTTCATCCAGGTACTGGGGGAGCTGTCGTGCCACCACACTCTCAACAACCTTCGCCACAAAGCCAAGGTTGGTGACCAAACTGTAATTTGCTAATACAGCCGAGTCCAGGGAAGGCTTCTTAAGGAAGGGCCTCACCACCACCTCCTTCAAGGCGGCAGGAAAGGTCCCCTCACTCAGAGAAACATTTATAACCCCCTGGAGCCAGCCTTGTGTAACCTCCCAGGAGGCCAGTACCAACCAGGAGAGACATGGCTCCAATAAACATGTGGCAGCACTAAACCTATCCAGAATCCTGTCCACGTCCTCGGGAGCTACAGGGTCAAACTCTTCCCAGATAATGTTCTCAAGACCTACCCCCATCTCTCCCCCTGGACTCACCCAGTCGGAGTCCAAGCCTTCCCGAATCCGAGCGACTTTATCATGCAGGAACTGCACAAACTCCTCAGCTCGACCCTGAAAGTGGTCTTCCTGCGCTCCCCCCCGAAGAAGGGAATGGGTCACCCTAAACAGAGTGGCTGGGCGGTTCTCTGCAGATGCGATAAGAGCAGAAAAATAGTTAGATTTTGCCGCTTTTATCGCCACTAGGTAGGTCTTGATATAAGACCTCACCAGTGTTTGGTCGGAATCAGATTGACTAGTCCTCCAGACATTCTCTAGGCATCTTTTCCAACGTTTCATCTCTCTCAGCTCCTCGGAGAACCAAGGAGCCAATTGAGATCGGCATCGGGTCAGAGGCCACAAAAGCACAACACGGTCCAAAGCTCCGGCAGCCGCCCTATCCCAGGCGGCCGCCAGGTCTTCAGTTGAGTTATGTGCCAGAGTCTCAGGAAATGGCTCAAGTTCCGTCAGGAACCTATCAGGGTCCACCAGGCGCCTGGGACGGAACCACCTGGTCAGTTCCATCTCCCTGCGGCGAGGTGAAGCAGCTCAAAAGTCTAAGTGAAGGTAAACTGGCACATCTGGGAAAACCCGAATCTGAAAGGACCAGATTTTCCCTCAGGAAATCACAACCCCACAAACCATCCCCTCACTCCTCAGTCGATCACATGCTCCAATCACCATCTGTCCCATCTCGAGACATCACTCTGACCACTCCTTCTCCAGATGCCGGATCACCCTGACCTTGACTGACAGGAAGAATTCTATTATGTCTACAACCAACCCCTCTACTAAATCCCCCCTCCTACTTTCCCACACATGAAAAGGTGGCAGCATGGAAGCTTCTGGCCTAATATGGTTCCAATGCTGACATAGACTCTACTTCAATGTTATAAAATAATAGCAGCTTGAGAGTAGAATCAGTGACCCAGAGAGATGGTGGGTTTCTGTTTGTTGCCGATGTTCAGCAGAGGTTAGGCAGCCATTTATTGGGGCCACTCTGGTTCCTGCACTGAATGAGGTTTGAACTCTGGTCTAAATAGCTTTTTCCAACTCAATGATTTCAATGGGAGATCTCAGAAATTAGATTCAAAGGTATCCCAAGCTACCACAGTTCCTGGGTTAAATTTAACAGGTAGCACGTGGATTTATATATCGCTTCATAGTGCTTTACCGCCCACTACACAGTTTACAGAGTCAGCATCTTGCCCCCAACAATCTGGGTCCTCATTTTACTGACCTCGGAAGGATGGAAGACTGAGTCAACCTTGAGCCTGTCAGGATGAAATTCCTTTCTGTGGGCAGAGTTGGCCAGCAATACCACATTCTAACCACTGCGCAACCAGGACTCCTTATGTTACACATGTACACACACAGAGTAAATTGCTAGGGCCACTTTTTCTGTACTAGTTGGTGGCTAGTTTGATTGATCGATTGATTTACAAATAATGTTGCTCATCCCCACAGGATGTCAGACCATTTGTGAAAAAGAAAGGAAAGAAAAACAAGCATGTTGTAGGATTGTCTATCCTGCTGTGAAGGCAGCACTTCTTCAGTTTCTGGGGAAACCCTGGCCCAGCTCTGTGGCTTGCAGGACACAATGGTTAGTTTGCCTAACCACTTAAAGCAGGTTGCAGGGAGTGGGGAAAGGGAGGAGCCCCGAGACCAGGAGGCAGCAGCTCCAGAACCAGGCCTTTGTGTGTGGCCTTCTGTGCAGTGCAGATCTGATGTTTGCTTTGACAAAAGCAAATTGTCCCCTTGAAGCTGCTTCCCTGAGCCACATGGTTTCTCCCTCCTAAAGCACAGGCTGGGCATTGCCAGTGCTGGACAAGAGGCAGGGCTTGCCAAGGACCTCATGAGGTGGATTGTGCCCCCTCGTTGCCTCTCCATAAGGAGAATCACATCTCCTTTGCAATATCAACCTCTTAAGCAAAGCACTCCAAGCGGCCTCAAGTGGCAGGATGGAAAACTGGTGGCAAATGTTGAGATCAGGTTTGCTGATAGAGAAGCCCATATTCTCCGGTCTGATCTGGGTTATTCTGTGCCACAAGAGGCATGGGAAAGAGTAGAAATTGCTGAGCAATCTGGAGATTGCTATTTTTAACATGTCACTTCGTTTTCTCCTCTTCTTATTCCTTTCCTCTGAGCAATTACCTTTGCTTAAAAATCTTCATGTAAAGGAATATGCATTTTATATAAGCAAACATGCACTTTACTCTCAGTTCATACTATACCAGGTTCCCAAGAAAAGACATTATTCTGAACACATAACAGAGGCAACAAAAACAGCAAGATTACAAGGACAAATTTGGTCTACTGGTGAAGACACCAGACTATAAAGCAAAAAACCATGAACTCAAGCCCCACCTTAGCCATGAAAGCCAAATGGGTGACTTTGGGCCAGTCCCTCTTTCAGCCCAAACCACCTCACAGGGTTGTTGTGGGGAGCAAAATAGGAGGAGGGAGGTGTGTTGGCTATGTTTGCCTAAGTTATTTGTAAAAAAATAAAGGTGGGATATAAATAAATAAATAAATATACAACCCCTGTAGCAGTGCACCGTCCCAAGGGTCTGCCTGCCTCATTGCCTTTTCCCTGTGCAAGGAGCCCAGAGATTCTTCCTCAGCCCTTCTTGCTTTCAGGGGTTTGTTGTGCCAAGAGTTTGGTGTGCCCAGAAGTGGAGGCCTAATATTGTAGTGACTATTCTGTTTCCAAGCATTAGGCTTTGCTGGGCACAGTCAGATAAACTCCACCAACGGGTTTCATGCAGATTACATTTATTTATCAGGTATTCTCAAATCAATGAAGATATTCTTGTGATTGCTCATAATCTGTCCCAGTTATGTAGTGTGAAAAAGAGGTAGATTTACTCCCATGATGAGAAAGAGCATTGCTGCTCCTGCACGGCTGGAATTTGTAATGGACGGGCTTTGTTCTGCATGTAGGCAGTTTGCCCCCAGTGGCCAATCAGAAACACAGATGTGACCACGTTACATAAAACTACATTTCTCAAAGAGCAATCCTACATTTCCCAAAAGGTAATCAATCCCTTAAGGGGACAGTTCTTAATTCCTAAACTATCTATAACCTCTAACCAGCATACTCCCTGCCTGGGATTATAAATTTCCGCTATTAACTAACTATTAATTAAAGTAAACAGAGACATAGCATCAAACAATTCAACAATGAGGTAGACGCAAGCCATGTATAGCTTGAGGTTCCAACTTTGAGTTCGGTCTCCCTTAGCAGCAATACCAGGTCAGTGATTGGCCTGGTATAGAGCTTCTTGACAAAAGTCTGTGGGTCACAGCATGCCTCTTGTGGTTTTGCGATCTGAACTACAACTTGGCGAAGCACCTCTGGTCCTACGGGCAGTCACGGACCAAGGGCCAAAGAAGTCTAGACTTTCCTGTCCTGACTGAGCGATTTGCTGGGTACCTGAGGTCGAATGTCATCATCTTGATCTGGGTGTAGAAGCTCATGGTCTTCTGGTCTCAGTGACATCAGGCTGTCTGGGCGAGCCAAGAACTCAGGACCTTTTAGTCAGATCGATTCTGCCAACTGGGATGCAGGAATAGACCATGTAGCATGGTCTGATTGGTTCTGGTCCATTGGTACATACTGCCACACTCAGGATTTGAAGATCTTCTGATCCTTTCTACTCTATTGCTCACATAGATGTAGAAGCATCTGCTTTGGTTGTGAATGTAGCCCAACACCACCTTGCTGTCCATATAGAAAGTGGTGGGTTGTAACTCAAGGTTCATCATTTTTGTTATTATGTCTGCGAGTTCCACAGCCAGTACAGCACTGCAGAGTTCCAACCTTGGTACAGTGTGAACTGCATTGGATAAGAGGGTTATCGGTGCCAAAATCGAGGTCCTGTAATCCCTTGACATGGTCATCAGGATTGAAGGCTTCTAGTACTTCTTCACTGTTGGATGCAATTTTGTGCAGCCTGAGGTTGGCTGCCGCTAGGGTTGTGTTCTTTTAAATAAGTCTATGGCTTTTGCTGGGGTGGCTACAGATTTCAGGCCATCATCAACGTAAAAGTCCCATTCCACGAATTGCCTGGCATCTGCATCGTATTTGGCTTTGCCCAAATGGGTGGTGTGTTGCAGGCCATAGTTAGTGATTGCAGGGGAAGAACCATTCCCCAAGATGTGCACTCACATTCTGTATTCTGTTATTTGATGGTTGTGCTGTTCGTCACTGAACCACAGGAAATGTAGGTAGTTGTGATGATCTTCCCTGACGAGGGATGAGTAAAACATCTGCTGGATGTTGGCCATGATGGCTGTGGCTTCCTTTCTGAAGTGGATGAGCACACCGAGCAGACTGTTGGGGAGATCAGGCCCTGTGAGAAGGACTTTGTTCAGAGAGAAGCCTTGGAACTGCGCACTGGCATCGAAGACTACTCGTATCTGACCTGGCTTTTTGTGGATGGTACACTCCAAAGAATGGCAGGTTCCAGCATTCTTCATCTTTCCCTAGGGGTGGGGCTAGCTTGGCGTGTCCAATCTGCATCATCTTGTCCATAAACTCCATCAGATGAGCTTTCATTTCAGGCTTCCTGTTCAGGATTCTCCTCAGACTCATGAGGCAAGAGAGAGCTTGCTCATGGTTGTTTGGCAGGCAGAGGGTTGTGTGATTAATTTTGATTTTTTTTTTCTGGTTTGGGATATTGCACAACAGTTGCTTATTTGGGTACTTCAGTGTGTTGGGCAAAACCAAAAGATGGGTTAATTCACTGGTCATCTTTAACAGTGTTGTGCCAGCCCAACTTTTAAAGATGTTTTCTGGTTTAAGATGACAGAAACAGCCGCCTTGGGAAGTTATGTACTTCCTGACAGATGTTTTCAGAAGCGATTCCCCCTACCCAAATCCCAGGCATTTTCAGAAAGACCCTTCTCTTCTTGAGAGAGACAGCTAGCTTGCTTGCTTGCTTGCTTGCTTGCTTGCTTGCTTGCTTGCTTGCTTGCTTGCTTGCTTGCTTGCTTGCTTGCTTGCTTGCTTGCTTGCTTGCTTGCTTGCTTCCTTCCTTCCTTCCTTCCTTCCTTCCTTCCTTCCTTCCTTCCTTCCTTCCTTTTATTGACTACCCACCTTATCGCAGGGTAACTGGTCAGTTTACAATATTAGAAAATTGCATACAGTTTGTAGTGTAGATAGATTTGCAAAACAATAGGATAAAGGAATATTCCTGAACTTTGTTTTATTTATTTATTTATTTATTTATTTATTTATTTACTTACTTACTTACTTACTTACTTACTTACTTACTTACTTACTTATTTATTGGTTCGGACTCTATTGCTGCCACTTCACCACAAATGGGGGCGGACCAGCTGACCTAATCACCGTGAGAGGGTGGTTGGATCGATTTTCCCCCTTGGATTGCGGTCGTTGTGGAATGTGACTGTGTCCTCTGTTGTGAGGGGACAGTGGACTTGGTCCTGTGAATTATGTGTGAGATTCCCCATTTCCCTACCTTCTTCCCTGTCCTTTTAGGACCCTTAGGATATGGTCATGGCGAGCCACTATGACCAAACTGTACTCATCAGCGGAGCTTCTTGGTCTGCGAGACTCCCCCCTCTCGCAGGCTTGGCCCTCCACTCTATCAAGGGCCTACCTCGATGACGGGCTTTGGAACCCCAAGAGGTGGCATGTCGCAAAGAGGGGGTTGCGGGGTTTTTTAAAATTGTCTATGTCTAATCTTTTAAGGGGTTTGGGGAGGGGGGAGGGGGGTGGTATTGGAATTAGGGGCGTGGGTTTGGGGGATAACCCACCAAGGGGAGGGTCAGGCCCGGCCACGACACGCGGCGGGGCGGGTGGGGGACCCGGGGGCAATGGAGGGGGTCGAGCTTGTTCGGACTGTGTTTTTACCATCAGTACTGTGAGTGGGAGGGGTAGATATGGCGGGACCAGGGGGCCATATCATGTTAAGGGAGCACGCACCCGCTGTCTCCAAGCGGTAGGGTGCTCCGGCCCCCAAGGCTCCACCCGTTTGCCAGGTTGCACAGATCCTCACGGCCCGGGCCTTCGTCTGATGTTGTGCAACGCCAGGTCCGTAGTAAATAAAGCCCCCCTCATCTGTGATCTTGTTCAGGAGGGGGGAGCGGACCTGGCGGGTATTACGGAGACCTGGTTGGGCCCGGAGGGAGGGGTCCCTCTGGTAGAAATGTGCCCACCAGGCTTCCGCGCATTCCATCAGCCGAGGTCACAAGGGAGGGGCGGGGGAGTAGCGGTTATTATTAGAGAAGGCCTTAGGCCCAGGGAGACCACTGTACCTCAGACAGCTGGTTGTGAGTCCCTCCTTGTGAAGTGGGGCCATGGGGTTCAGATGGGCTTGCTGATCACGTACCTGGCTCCCTGCCGCGTGGCAGCAACCCTGCCTGAGCTACTCAACGTTATTGCTGCGGTGGCGGTTGATACCCCCAGACTTATGGTCATGGGGGATTTCAACCTGCCGTCCGTGGGCGAGACGTCTGAGGTGGCTCAGGAGTTCATGGCTTCCATGACGGCCATGGATCTGACCCAACTAATTCATGGCCCTACGCACACTGGGGGAAACACACTGGACTTGCTTTTTGTCTCTGGACAGTGGTTGAGTGATCTTGAGATAGGGGATGTAGTCATCGAGCCCTTGTCATGGTCGGATCACTCTCTCCTTCGCCTTGACCTTCGTACCGCGGCACCCCGCTGCAGGGAGGCGGAACCGATAAGATGGTACCGCCCCAGGCGCCTGATGGAACCTGATAGGTTCCAGACGGAGCTTGGGCCAATTCCTGAGGTTCTGGCTCACGCCTCGACTGGAGACCTAGTGGCCGCCTGGGATAGGGCGGCCGCTGGGGCCCTGGATCGAGTCGTGCCTTTGCGGCCTCTGACCCGGCGCGGATCTCGCCTTGCTCCTTGGTTTACCGAGGAGCTGAGGGAGATGAAGCGCCGGAAAAGACGCCTAGAGAGTAGTTGGAGAGCTAGTCTTTCTGAATCGGACCGGACACTGGTTAGATCCCATATTAGGACTTACCTAGTGGCGATAAAAGCAGCAAAATGTACGCATTTTGCTGCTCTTATTGCGTCATCAGATAATCGCCCGGCCGCCCTGTTTAGGGTGACCCGCTCCCTGCTCCACCAGGAAGCGCGGGAGGACCCCTTGGAGGGAAGAGCCGAGGACTTTGTTCAGTATCTGTATGACAAAATCACTCAGATTCGGGAAGGTCTGGACTCTGACTGGGTAGATCCAGCGAGAGTGACGGAGGCAGGTCTTGAGACTGTTATCTGGGATGAGTTTGATCCTGTGACCCCAGATGACGTGGACAGGATTCTGGGTAGATTGAACGCGACCACATGTTTGTTGGACCCGTGTCCCTCCTGGTTAGTGCTGGCTTCCCGGGAGGTGACGCGAGGCTGGCTCCAGGGGATTATAAATGCTTCATTGGGTGAGGGTGTCTTCCCCGCCGCCCTTAAGGAGGCGGTGGTGAGGCCCCTCCTCAAAAAGCCTTCCCTGGACCCGGCAATATTGGCTAATTATCGTCCAGTCTCCAACCTTCGTTTTGTGGCGAAGGTTGTTGAGAGTGTGGTTGCGGGACAGCTTCCCCAGTACCTGGATGAAGCGTCGTATCTGGATCCGTTCCAGTCGGGTTTCAGGCCTGGATACAGCACGGAAACGGCATTGGTCGCGTTGGTTGATGATCTCTGGAGGGCTCGGGACAGGGGTTGTTCCTCTGTCCTGGTCCTGTTAGATCTCTCAGCGGCTTTTGATACCATCGACCATGGTATCATGCTGCACCGGTTGGAAGAGTTGGGGGTGGGAGGCACCGTACTAAGGTGGTTCTCCTCCTTTCTCTCCGACCGGTCGCAGTCTGTGTTGACAGGGGGGCAGAGGTCGACCCCGAGGCCCCTCATATGTGGGGTGCCGCAGGGATCGGTCCTCTCGCCCCTTTTGTTCAACATTTATGTAAAGCCGCTGGGCGAGATCATCCGTGGTTTTGGGGTGGAGTACCATCAGTACGCTGACGACACCCAGCTGTACATCTCCACCCCGGATCACCCCAACGATGCCCTTGAAGTGATGTCCCAGTGCCTGGAGGCCGTACGGATCTGGATGGGGAGGAACAGGCTCAGGCTCAACCCATCCAAGACCGAGTGGCTGTGGTTTCCGACGTCCCGATATAGTCAGCTAATGCCATCGCTGACTATTGGGGGCGAATCATTGGCCCCCACGGATAGGGCTCGCAACTTGGGCGTCCTCCTGGATTCACGGCTGTCGTTAGAAGAGCATGTGACGGCCGTGTCCGGGAGGATTTTTCATCAGGTTCGCCTGATCCGCCAGTTGCGTCCCTATCTAGATCGGGACTCCCTACACACAGTCACTCATGCCCTCGTTACTTCTCGTCTGGATTACTGCAATGCTCTCTACATGGGGCTCCCCTTGAGGTGCACTCGGAGGCTCCAACTGGCGCAGAGTGCGGCCGCGCGGGTGGTGATGGGAGCGACATGGAGTTCCCATGTGACACCTCTCCTGCGCGAGCTGCACTGGCTCCCGGTGGTCTTCCGAGTGCGCTTCAAGGTTCTGGTTATCACCTTTAAAGCGCTCCATGGCTTAGGACCTGGTTATTTACGGGACCGCCTGCTACCACCAATAGCCTCCCACCGGCCAGTACGCTCCCATAGAGAGGGGCTCCTCCGGGTGCCGTCGGCCAAACAATGTCGGCTGTCGGCCCCTAGGGGGAGAGCCTTCTCTGTGGGGGCACCTACGATTTGGAACGAGCTCCCCCCGGAGATACGTAGGATCCCGGATCTGCACACCTTCCGCCGCGCACTTAAGACTTTTCTATTTTATCAAGCTGGCCTGGCCTAAATCTTCCCCCTTTTTAAATGCGGAAATTTTAAATTTTTAAATTTTAAATTCGTCTTTTTATAGGGGTATGGGTAAGGCATTTTAAATTGTGGAGCCATCTTAGATTTAATTCTGTTTTAAACGTATTTTAATTGTTTATATTGTATGTTTTTAACTTTGGCTGTGTACCGCCCCGAGTCCTTCGGGAGAGGGGGCGGTATAAAAATCTAATAAATAAATAAAATAAATAAATAAATAAATATGCCGCCCTTCTCCGGAGACTCAGGGCATCTTACAATGCGTTAAGCAATAGCCTTTATACTTTTGTATATACCTGCTTAGTAGGGCTTTTGCCCCCCCCGAAGTGGTATTCTTTTTTATACAAAGTCAGCTTATTGCCCCCACAATCTGGGTCCTCATTTTACCTACCTCGGAAGGATGGAAGGCTGAGTCAACCCTGAGCCTGGTGAGATTTGAACTTGCAGTAATTGCAGGCAGCTGGTAGCTAAGTGCTACTTAACAGCACTTTAGTCCGCTGTGCCACCAAGGCTCCTTAATTGCATGGTTACTGTGAAATTGTGTAGATGCATCAATGCAGTGCATGTTATATCAGCTTGCAGAGCTTGGATTCATTGAATGAGTTTACCAAAATGTAAATATTGCAGAATATACGCCTCATGCTACATAACTAAGGTCCATTTCATGCTGAATAAACTAAATTATTAATGTATCTTAAATAGAAAACTATCTTTAGATATATTTTTATTCCAAAAGCATTTTATTGAAATAAATTAGATAAAAATAAAAAAAAATCCACTTTAAATTTAAAAAATCCAATTTAAATTAAAAAAAATCAAATTTAAATTTAAAAAATCTGATTAAAATTTAAAAAATCAATTTTTAATTTTTTTTTTTAAATCATCGATTTTTATCCACCCTGACACCAACCCTCAGAATTCCCCAGCCTGCAAGCCTGGTACCCCCATCTCTTCTGCCCTTCCAAAAGCCACCATCTTCCATGCTGTTGAGCTAATGCCTCCTATTAAGGCAGCATTTAACATCCAGCTCAATTCTCACCAGGCTCAAGGTTGACTCAGCCTTCCATCCTTTCTAAGGTAGGTAAATTGAGGACCCAGTTGTGGGGGCAATAAGCTGACTTTGTATAAATATACAAAAAAGGATGAAGGCTATTGCTTAGTGCATTGTAAGCTGCCCTGAGTCTCGGGAGAAGGGCGGCATATAAAAATAAATAAATAAATAAAAAAAGCTACAGCAGGAGAGAGGCTCCCCTAAAACTTGTATGGTCTCTCCTGGACTTGCCTAAACCATCTTGAGGTGCTTAGTCATTTCCAAGCTTCTTGGGGAGGCTGCATTCAGGTTAATCGCCTGGGGCTGGAGCTGGGTCTGAATGTGTGGCTGAGCTGCCAATGTGCTGGCCAGGATTGAGCCGCCAATGTCTGAGCACCAGGACTGGGATCTTCCAGAATCAGCCAGTACTCCATACAGCAGGTCTGCCTTTCACCTCATAATAACTCTGTCGAGGTGACTTAAAAGGGTTTTTAATTTGATTTGCATCCATTATAAGCTTTCCTCCTGCTTTCCTTTTTTCATAATTGGTGATAAATCCCAAGAGTGCTTATTATGAGACTTTTTAATGGGCTTCCTTAATGCCTAAACTTTCTGTTTGTTTATGTTAGTGATGGGGGAAGCCACGTGAGTTGTTCCACCAGGGAGGCTCTGCTGGTGTGCCACCTCTTCGGGAGTCTGTCCCTGCTATTTTGTGCTGCCTGCTTCTGGGAAGGGGTTGGGATTCATGATTCTGCAATTGAAAATTTGAATTCTGCAATTTATTTTATTTATTTATCTTATTTTATTTCGAATTTATATACCGCACCTTCTCCCGAGGGACTCAGGGCGGTGTACAGCCAGCTAAAAACATACAATATAAACATTAAAAACAATTAAAAGGATATATTAATTTGGTCCCAATTTAAAATGACAAACCAGTTAAAAATATTTTTTAAAAATGTTATGTTAAGCCAACCCGGCTTGCTGGAAAAAGAAAGTTTTAAGGGCACGTCGGAAGGCACCGAGGTCTTGAATTCTCCTTATCTCTGGGGGCAGTTGATTCCAGAGGGTAGGTGCCCCCACAGAGAAGGCCCTCCCCCTGGGGGTCACCAGCCTACATTGTTTGGCTTATGGCACCCTGAGGAGGCCCTCTCTGTGAGAGCACACGGGTCGATGGGAGGTCATCGGTAGCAGCAGGCGGTCTTGAAGATAACTAGGTCCTATGCCATGGAGCGCTTTAAAGATGGTGACCAACACCTTGAAGCACACCCCGAAGACCACTGGAAGCCAGTGCAGCTCACGCAGGAGCGGTGTTATGTGGGAGCGCCAGGCATTCTGGACCAGTTGGAGCCTCCGGGTGCTCCTCAAGGGGAGCCCCATGTAGAGAGTGTTGCAGTAGTCCAGGCGTGAGGTGACAAGGGCATGAGTGACTGTGCACAGGGAATCCCGATCAAGAAAGGGCCGCAACTGGCGGATCAGGCGAACCTGACAAAAGGTCCCCCTGGCTACCGCCGTCAGATGTTCCTCTAAAGACAATTTGAAAACATTTCACTTCTTCGGGAAGCTTCTTGGATGAGAAGCAAAACATTTTCAAAGAAAAAAACCAAGAAAGTCCAGTAGCCTTTTGGAAAATCACCTTTGGGACACCAAGCTTTGACCTACATCTTCATGGGTTAAACAGTGAGATAGTCGGGGTCCCCCACCCCTTTTTTAAATTGTTGATGGAAGGCTAAAAGGAGGGACCTCATCTTGGGTTTCTTTTCCTTTTTAAAACAGGTGAAATGGAGTCCACCCCCTTAACCATCTAGACAGAGTGGCAGAAAGAGTGGCTCCCAGGCTCTCTTTTCTTTCTTTCTCTGGTCTTGTAAGGACAGAGTATCCACAGATCTGGGCCTTTTGAATTATAGAGATGGAACTGCTTGGCCAAAGCAGAAGAAGGGGATAAAATGTGAAAAGGGGTTTCTTAAATCAGCTTCATTCCCAGCCTGTTGAGGTGCAGTTGTCCAGTGGCTGCATGTGCAAAAGGTCTCTGTGAGAATTACAGGCATCTACCATGAAATCCCCAGGACAGGCATATTATTATTATTATTATTATTATTACTATTATTATTATTATTATTATTATTATTATTATTATTATTATTATTATTATTATTATTATTATTATTTGGTTAATCTTTAGTGAGATTCACAGCCTTTGAGGCTGGTTAATAGCTCAGCAGCTCGAGTCCTAACCAAGGACCTAGGAACTGTTAAGGTATCGTCGGAGGATGTAAGCTGTTCCAAATAAGGTACTTTTTTGTAGAGTCAAAATGTTCAAGTCCGGCAAATTTAGAATTTCTAAATAGCGGGGTAGCCCTTTGGGGATTGCTCCGAGGGCTCCAATTACAATCGGGACAACACACGATTTCTTTTTCCACAGTCACTCAACTTCAATTTGTAAGTCCTGGTACTTTGTGATTTTTTCTTGCTGCTTATCTTCAATTCGTGCATCACCAGGTATTGCAATGTCAATGAACCATACTTTTTTCTTTTCAACTATTGTTATGTCAGGTGTGTTGTGGACCAAGTGCCTGTCAGTCTGAATCCTAAAGTCCCACAAGATCTTGAGTTTCTCATTCTCTAAAACTTTCTCAACCTGATGTTCCCAGTGGTTTTTGCTGTACTCAAATCCAAACTTCTGGCACAATTTCCAGTGAATGATCTTAGCAACACGGTCATGGCATTGTAGGTAGTCAGTTTGTGAAATTTTGCTGCACCCACTGATCAGGTGGTCAACTGTCTCTTCTTTTTCATTGCAGAGGTGGCATTTGCTGTTGGTGGTAACATGTTGAATTTTTGCCTTCATACAGTTTGTGGCTAGGGCTTGTTCTTGAGCTGCCAAAATAAAGCTTTCTGTTTCTTTTTTCAATACTCCTGATCTTAACCAGTTCCAAGTTAGTTTCTGGTCAGCTTTGCCTTCAATACTTTTCAAGTATTGGCCATGCAGAGCTTTGTGTTTCCAATTTTCAGCTCGCTGTGTCAGCGTTCCAAATTAGGCTCTCTTCCAGCGCTGACATAACAAGATGAACTTTTACCTAGTTTTGTATGTACAGATAGTGTTTCCTGGGAGACGAGGATGGGGGCTACATTCCTGTGAAAAGAACGTGCCGGGAGGTAGAGATGGATCTGCATGATGGCCAATGGGACATTGGGGTTGGAGAGCGGAAGAGGAGGGGGTTGGAAGGAGGGGCCAGTTTGGCTGCAAAATGAAATCAGAAATGTCGGACTCGGCTATTCTTAAAATAAAAGTGATTCATTAGACTTTGCGTTTGAGAATGAAGTTTATTCAAGATAGCACCGAAACCTGACACGCTGCTCAATTACTTCTTTCTTATATTCTGCTTTTGTTTTAGTTGTTTTTAAAAGGCCTCCTTTATTTACTTCCTTAATCATTGGTTCTTCACTTTTCTGGATGTAACCATTCAAGCTGCGTTTTTCTTCTTCCACAGTCTGCTTTACTTGTAGGAGTCCTCGACCACCCTCTGCTCTTGGTAAATATGATCGGTCAACATCACTTTTAGGGTGCAAGGCATGATTCATTGTCATAAGCTTCCTTGTTTTTCTGTCCAAATTGTCTAACTCCATCTGGGTCCAGTCAATTATTCCTGCAGAGTATCTAATCACAGGTATAGCCCAGGTATTTATGGCTTTTATGATGTTTCCTCCACTCAATTTGGTCATTAATATCTTACGAATTCGTCGAATGTACTTGGCTGAAGTTAATTCCTTGACTTTATTATGCATTAAGTCAGAGGTTTCTAAAATTCCCAAGTACTTGTAGCCTTCTTCTGATTTTACTGCCTTTATCATTTCTTCATTCTCTAGTTCTATTCCATCCTCTTCTATGATCTTGCCTGCTTTGGTTGCTATTGTTGCACATTTGTCAATTCCAAACTGCATACCGATGTCTTGGCTGAATTCTTTTGTGTTTTCAATTAATAAATTCAGTTCAGCTTTTGTTTTACCAAACAGCTTCAAATCATCCATGTACATCAAGTGCGAGATTTTCAGTCCTTTCTTTGCAAGTTCGTATCCACAGTTCATCTTCTTCAAAATGATTGTCAGTGGTAGCATTGAGAGTATAAAAAGTAGGGGTGAAAGGGAATCGCCCTGGAAAATGCCTCGTTTAATTTCAACTTCACCCAGTTCTTCTTCATTAGCCATAAGTTTTGTTTTCCAGAGGTTCATTGAAGATTCCATGAATTTTTGTATGTTGCTGCTGATGCCTAATATTTCCAGGCATTTCTTGATCCAGCTATGGGGAACTGAATCAAATGCTTTCTTATAGTCTATCCAAGCCATGAACAGGTTGGTTCGTCTTTTCTTTGAGTTCTTTAGGATTAGCTTGTCGATCAGCAATTGATCTTTTGTTCCTCTTGAGTTTTTGCAGCATCCTTTCTGTTCTACAGGAAGCAAGTTATTTCTTTCCAGGTATCCATAGATTTGGTTTGCAATGATACCAGTAAGAAGCTTGTATGTTGTTGGCAAGCAGGTGATTGGCCTATAGTTTCCAGGGTCCTTTCCTTTTTCTTTATCTTTTTGGATCAAAAATGTCCTTCCAGTTGTCATCCATCCATCATTTTCAGGTGTTTTTAGGATCTGGTTCATCTGGGTGGTTATTATTATTATTATTATTATTATTATTATTATTATTATTATTATTATTATTATTATTATTATTATTATTATTATTATTATTATTATTATTTGAATTTGTATACCGCCCTACTCCCGAAGGACTCAGGGCAGTGAACAGCCAAATAAAATACATACAATACAAATGTTAAAAAACCAGTAAAATATAATTAAATAATTGGCCCAGAAAACAAAATTTAAAACACCCCAAATTCATAAGACAAATTTAAAATTGAAGAATTTTAAAAATTTTAAAAAGTTAAAAGAGAGGTTAGGCCAGGCTGGCCTGCTGGAAAAGAAATGTTTTGATGGCACGGCGGAAAGCGCGCAAGTCCGGGATCCTCCGTATCTCTGGGGGGAGCTCGTTCCAGATGGCGGGTGCTCCCACAGAGAAGGCTCTCCCCCGGGGGCCGCCAGTCGACATTGTTTGGCCGACGGCACCCTGAGGAGCCCCTCTCTATGGGAGCGTACTGGTCGGTGAGAGGCTACTGGTGGCAGAAGGCGGTCTCGTAAATACCCTGGTCCTGAGCCATGGAGCGCTCTAAAGGTGGTAACCAAAACCTTGAAGCGCACCCGGAAGACCACCGGGAGCCAGTGCAGCTCACACAGGAGGGGGGTCGCATGGGAGCGCCCCGTTCTCCCATAACCACCCGCGTGGCCGCATTCTGGACCAGCTGGAGCCTCCGGGTGCTCCTCAAGGGGAGCCCCATGTAGAGAGCATTGCAGTAGTCCAGGCGGGAAGTGGGATGAGGGCATGAGTGACCGTATTGAACGAGTCCTGATCCAGAAAGGGATGCAACTGGTGAATCAGGCGAACCTGATAAAACACCCTCCCGGCCACAGCCGTCAAGTGTTCTTCTAAAGACAGCTGTGAGTCCAGGAGGACCCCCAAGTTGCGAGCCCTCTCCGTGGGGGCCAATGACTCGCCCCCAATAGTCAGTGATGGCACCAACTGACTATATCGGGACGTCGGAAACCACAGCCACTTGGTCTTGGATGGGTTGAGCCTGAGTCTGTTTCTCCCCATCCAGATCCGTACAGCCTTCAGGCACCGGGACATCACTTCAAGGGCATCATTGGGGTAGTCCGGGGTGGAGATGTACAGCTGGGTGTCATCAGCATACTGGTGGTACTTCACCCCGAAACCACGGATGATCTCACCCAGTGGCTTCACATAAATGTTGAACAGAAGGCGCGAGAGGACCGACCCTTGTGGCACCCCACATACAAGGGGCCTCGGGGTCGACCTCTGCCCCTCTGCCAACACTGACTGCGACCAGTCGGAGAGGAAGGAGGAGAACCACCGCAACACAGTGCCTCCCACCCCTAGCTCTTCCAGCCGGTGCAGCATGATACCATGGTCGATGGTATCAAAAGCTGCTGAGAGATCTAATAGGACTAGGACAGAGGAGCAACCCCTGTCCCGAGCCCTCCAGAGATCATCAACCAATGCGACCAATGCCGTTTCTGTGCTGTACCCATGCCTGAAGCCTGACATGCCCAGCTCCTAGAACATTCCTGTCAGTGGGAAGAATTAACCAGTGAAATGGCTTCCCTCCAGAAATCATGGGTGCTCCATCACTGGAGGTTTTCAGTAAGAGATTGGTGAACCTTTTTGGCACAATTGCACGAAGACCAATTGGCTGATGCCCATATGCGCGTCAGAAACCAGAAGAGCAGCTGGAGACGGCGCGCGTGCCCACAGAGAGGGCTCTGTGTGTCTGGCATGCGTGCCTTAGGTTTGCCATCATAAGTATAACGTCTCCTGCTTGAGCAGAGGGTTGGACTAGAAGACCTCCAAGGTCCTTTCCAACTCTGTTATTCTGTTACTCCCCCTTTCTGCAAAACTATTCCCTGTATAAAGGAACTCTCTCTCAGACAGACAGGCGGACAGACTCCTTTGTAGAATTAGAGCAACTCCCAAGTCCTAAGGAATCGGAGGGCACAAAGAAGTTGGTGGAGTCTTCCTGTATGGATACATGCTTGGTCCCAAGGGACACTGGAAGTGGTCATCCAGCAGGTCTTCTGAAGGCATTTTCACCAGTGAGAATGTTTAATGCCAGACTAGGCAGTAACATTATCCATCATTAATACTGGGTCCAAATTCCAGCTTGAAATACTTCAAGCAGCCTCATTTCATACATGTGAAAGTTCAATTATTCAAAGCAGAAGAAATCAAGCAAAGATTTTGATAATGAAATTTCAGGAAAAGTTTTCTCCTAGGAGAAGTTATCCTGGTTAACTTCAATTCACAGCCATTCACTCATGCCTGGACAAATCTGATTCTAGTATCTATATTATATAGGTGAAACTCGAAAAATTAGAATATCATGCAAAAGCTCATTTATTTCAGTAATGCAACTTAAAAGGTGAAACTGATATATGAGATAGACTCATTACATGCAAAGCGAGATAGTTCATGCCTTGATTTGTCATAATTTTGATGATTATGGTTTACAGCTCATGAAAACCCCAAATTCACAATCTCAGAAAATTAGAATATTACATGAAATCAATAAAACAAGGATTGTACATAGAACAATATCGGACCTCTGGAAAGTATAAGCATGCATATGTACTCAGTACTTGGTTTGGGCCCCTTCTGCATCAATTACTGCCTCAATGCGGCGTGGCATGGATGTTATCAGCCTGTGGCACTGCTGAGGTGTTATGGAAGACCAGGATGCTTCAGTAGCGGCCTTCAGCTTTTCTGCATTGTTCGGTCTCATGTCTCTCATCTTTCTCTTGGCAATGCCCCATAGATTAGGCGAGGTTAGGCGAGTTTGCTGGCCAATCAAGCACAGTAATCCCATGGTCATTGAACCAGGTTTTGGTACTTTTGGCAATGTGGGCAGGTGTCAAGTCCTGCTGGAAAATGAAATCAGCATCCCCATAAAGCTCGTCTGCAGAAGGAAGCATGAAGTGCTCCAAAATCTCCTGGTAGATGGCTGCGTTGACCCTGGACTTAATGAAGCACAGTGGACCAACACCAGCAGATGACATGGCTCCCCAAATCAACACAGACTGTGGAAACTTCACACTGGACTTCAAGCATCTTGCAGTGTGTGCCTCTCCATTCTTCCTCCAGACTCTGGGTCCTTGATTTCCAAATGAAATGCAAAAGTTGCTCTCATCAGAAAAGAGGACTTTGGACCACTGAGCAACAGACCAGTTCTTTTTTTCTTTAGCCCAGGTAAGACGCTTCTGACGTTGTTTGTTGTTCAGGAGTGGCTTGACAAGAGGAATACAACATTTGAAGCCCATGTCCAGGATCCGTCTGTGTATGTGGCACTTGATGCACTGACTCCAGCCTCAGTCCACTCCTTGTGAAAGTCCCCAACACTTTTGAAGGGCCTTTTCCTGACAATCCTCTCCAGGCTGCAGTCATCCCTGCTGCTGGTGCACCTTTTTCTTCCACACGTTTCCCTTCCACATAACTTTCTATTAATGTGCTTTGATACAGCACTTTGGGAACATCCAACATATTTTGCAATTACCTTTTGAGGCTTTCACTCCTTATGGAGGGTGTCAATGATGGTTTTCTGCACAACTGTCAGGTCAGCAGTCTTTCCCATGATTGTGATTCCTACTGAACCAGACTAAGAGACCATTTAAAGGCTCAGGAACCCTTTGCAGGTGTTATGGCTTAATTAGCTGATTAGAGTGGGACACTTTGAGCCTAGAATATGGAACCTTTTCACAATATTCTAATTTTCTGAGATTGTGAATTTGGGGTTTTCATGAGCTGTAAGCCATAATCATCAAAATTATGACGAATCAAGGCTTGAACTATCTCGCTTTGCATTTAATGAGTCTATCTCATATATTAGTTTCACCTTTTAAGTTGCATTACTGAAATAAATGAACTTTTGCACGATATACTAATTTTTCAAGTTTCACCTGTAAACCTTAGATCTCATTACAGGCAGTGATCTTTTTTCCTCTTGCTCTGTATTTGATGAACTTAAGAACTGCCCACTTTTTCATTTATTTTTTTTGAGTGGACTTCACAGCATGGTGATTTTTGGAAAAGCACTTTTGGGACAACCATGACCTGGATAATTAAGCATCTCCATAGATATTCCACTGATGAGCTTACAAAAGAAAAGACAGCATATGTGGAGTTCCTGCCACAGTGCAGCAGAACCAGCTGGAGTGGAAAGGATGGCTCCAGGGAAGGGAAGGGCTATGGATATGCAGAGGAGGAGGCAGCAGAAGTGGCCTTCCCAGGGTCCCCTGAGAGGGAGAAGAAGAGGCAGAGGCTGTGCGTTGCTGCCTCAGAGAAGGGGTGTGTAGACTGCACTCCTGCTTGGCTAATGGCCCCATGAATTAGCCCAGAGAAGCTGCTGGCCAAGGACATGTATAGAAGAGGAGCTGAGAGTGAGCCATTCCAGTTCCAATACTCCCTGCCAGCTTCCACAGGGAAAGTCACTGGGGAAGCCGGCAGGAAGTCGGACGTTGCCCCTGCTCCAACTGCTTTTTTGCCCACCCATGGTCATTCTGTTTCTCTCTTTAAGTAATGAAATGAAATCTCTGTAATGATGATCCAGCAGAACATGAGCTAACTAGTATTCTAGACAGTATTCTAGTATAAATGAACATATATTGAAACAAGCTGCAGAGCAGAAATTGGCACTCTGTGCGGTTTCTGTACCATTCCTAATTGCTTTAGAGTATGACCAAACTAAACGACTGCTCACTCAAAGAATAAGGGATATGGCGTTTCAGACCGCAATAATAAGTGCACTTGGGAACCAGACAGATACGTACAAAAATCTCACTTTTCCCAAGCCGAGGAAAGCACATTTTAAAGCCTGGAGTAACACTTCATCATCCGCATTGCTGCGAGGCCAAAACCCCATTAACCGAGCATACCTGTCCACAAGGCATAACTGGTCACAGAAATAACCACTTCGATTTATCACTTTAGGCTTAATACATGCTATCTATCTTGTTTCAGGCGGTACATATTTTTACTTCATAGATTGTAATATTTTAGATTTAGGCTTGCACAGGTAATTAACACACTATTACAGAAGCATATGTTACATTACTATTACAGAGACTCATTAGTATTTTATCTCACCTGTGGGGTTCTTTTGTGTGTGTTGTGTTTTTTCAAACCATATTTCATTTCATTTTATCTCATTTCAATGAAAACATACTGATGTATATTTGGGGACAGAAAACTGCAAGACCAACAGCCAACCCCATCCCACCTGGTCTATCCCTTCTGATCCATGCACTGAGTGGGGGTGGGAGAGTTTCCACAGCTTCAAGTCCTTCTGCACCTTGGGGCCTGCAATCCCGACAGGTAAGGCACATTCTCTCACTGTATCTTGGGGGAGTTAAATTACCAGTCATGACATCCCCCACCCCACCAAGAGAATGAAGTTGACCTCCCCACTTTTAAATAAGTATTAGAAAAAATTGCAGAACTGACAAACAACTTGGAGTTGGGGAGCAGTGAGATCTGTCTTTCCCTAAATACTCTCTTTCCTTCCCTTGTCTGCAGTTTACTGAATTTATTGAACAGATTCTTAGTGATTTACCGCATCAAAGTTTAAGCAATGATATCAAATGTCAACATAAGATTTATTCCCTATGAATTTTCCAGGATAAAGACCTGGAAATAGGATGTCTAGGACAGCATTTTCTCAGGCTTCCCGCAGTAGCTGCCCATCAAGCAGCTTCATCGTCCACGTCCTTCTCAGGGTGTAGTGTCCATGTCCCTCCTTCTCTTTGTTTCAAGTGTAGTGACTACCTGGCCCAACAGGCTTGGCCCAAAGTAAGTTTGGAGGAAAAGAAGATCAGGAAGGGCAGCTGCCTCTGAGCTCTTCTCCACAGCCAAGCCAGAACTGGGACAGAGAGATTTTCAGGCTGCAGGGTTTTGCTCCAGAAGGTGGCAAACTTTGCCTTTGAGCCCCTCTTGCAGAGGACTTTGGGGGTCACCCTTGAATTCTGCTAAACCAGTAGGAGGACCTATTTTGACCTGCCTTAATCTTGAGTGCTGTATCTGGCCTCAAGTTTTTGTTGGATGAGAGAGTTTTAAGTGAATAGGTCCGCCTAGCAAAATTCTAGTGGAGAAGATATTTATGTCAGAATTGTCTGCAATCAGAACTATGTTTTCTGTTTTGTCTGAAAACTTGCAATGTGCTTGTAGGGTAGAAACCAGCTGAACATCTGTTTTTGATGTTTTCTTGGGTTCAGCCCTTCCACTTTCGGGGAGTAAGTGAAATAAACCAAGACAGAGCTTTTTCCTGGGTCTGAGTCGCTTGACAGATTATTGTGTCTCTGCGTCAGGTAGGAAACTGAATAGCACTTGCTGACTCACCTCTCCCTGATGCCCATGGACTCCTTGCAGAAAGCAGCAGAAGGATTCACCTGCTGTGCTTGTCCCCTAGGTCAGGTGGTCTTCTATACCACCTCTTTAACCTGTTGTGGACTAATAGCGCTAATAGTGGGTGGGTCAACTAAGGATAATTAAAGAAAGTTTTATTTATTTCCACTCTTGTATTTTGGGCAAAAGCAATTGCCCTCATTTGAACGCTGGTTCTCGCCTCCTGCCTGATTCTTCCTGCTGAGGGGAGCAGTGAAATGGATGTCAAGGCTCCTTCGATTGTTCAGACTGAGCTGAAATGCTTTGGCTTCTTTCATCCCTTTTTAGAATTGAAGGGACAGGAACAATCGAGAGCTCCCACTCCCCCCAAACCAGGGCTGGGCAATTCTTGGGAGGCTACACTTCACATCAGGATGGGGCAAAAATCACTGAGAGCAGGATAATGCTGCAGAATGAGAAGGACTGTGTCAAATCTTGGGCAGGACTGGGACTTTTTCATTGTTTTCCAAGTTTTTGAAAAGACTGGGAGATTTTCTTAAAATAGCATGAAACCTGTTTTAGGATTGGACTAGGCTTATTCGAAGCAGAAATGAGCAGAACTCTCTGTGCTCCAGCTGTAAAGAAATACAGAGAACTTGCTTTTCTGCTAACTCATGGTCATCTGGATCATAGATGGTAGCTCAGTTGTTTGAAGCCCAGGGGAAAGAGTGCTGAAGGGGACTCCCATGACCCCCCCCCCGAACCTGTGCACCCCAATGCAACCCTTCCCTTGCCTCAATGCTATTTAGGCCTAGGCTGATCTTAGTTTCATGAAGGGCTGCTCAGGATCACTCATTTCGTCCCAAAGTCTGTGGTGGCTTCTCAGTTACCATAAATCAAAGCGGCAGTCTGGGGATAAAAGCTCCGGGCTACTTGGTGGATCTGCTCAGCTGAGATGATTCTTTGCCTCTTCTGTGGATCACATCATTCACTGAAGGTCTGCCAGATACAGTCAAAAGTTGCCACTCCAGCACTAAGCAAATCATAGGAAGAGTTCTGGTCTGGCCAGAGGAAACATTCCCACAATTGTGTGCAAACATAATGTCTGAAAGCCTCGGCTGAGCTGTGAGTTGTTTCCACTTTCACTATTTTGACCAGCTCATTTTTTTCCCCATGATGGGAACCTCCAGTCAGACCAACAAATTTTCCTTACAGTTATTGCTCTGAGCTGAAATCCTTCTTTTCAAAATTAAAAAAAATAGTTGGATATTTTTCTGGTGCTTATCCAGATTACTTTTATGACTATTTTTTTCCCCTCAGATTACTAATGCCTCCCAGTAAACCTGGGGGAAGAAGTCATTTCCGTTTATTCTAATTAGCAATGTGAACGTCCTCAAGAATTGTATTACTGGCTCCATCCCATTCAGCTGCACTGAAGTCCTTTGATCTCCAACTTCTAGTTAAGCAAAGACCACACATGAGTGACACCAGAGTCTCTTATGGATCAGGGCAGTGGCCTTGCTGCTCAGTAAGAACCTGACGAAGAATAAATTCCCTTAGGAACCATATTGAACGTGCAGTCTTTATTACAGAAGACATAGAAAAGGCTAGAAAGATTCATGTTTTTCCCAATGGGGAGCAGATAATTCCAGGCTCCCAATTCTGCCATGTTTTTTGGTTGATATTTAGACCAAAATTTATCTGTGCTTATATGTGAAGTATTGTGAAGTTCTTTGTAATAACAAGTGAATTCTTGCATATGTTCAAACTTCTTGTCTGCTCTCCCAGGTAAATCAGACAGCAGATACAACAACATAAGCTAATTTTATTTCTATTATTTATTTGCTGCTGTCTTCCTCCAAGACATGTTTTGTTCCTCCAAGCTCTGCATTTGCAGTTCTTGACACCTAGCCAAAGCTGACTTTTGGCTAGGTATCTATTGGTCCAGCTAATTTCAAGGAAGTGGAGCAGTGGAAGTTGGACAGAGGAAACAGCAGCATGGGCTTCCCGGACTACAAGCCTGGCTACAAGGAGTGGATATTTTTTCAGGTTCCCTTCACAGGGTGTTTTTGCTCACAAGGCCTATTTGCTTGCCCATAGATTGCTACATGGGCTGCTACAGAGATCTGGGTATTGCAGGCTCTGATCCAGAGAAAGATCACATTAGATCATCTTCTGGAAATATTTTGAACATTCTATTGGATCTTCATTGGTTTGCATCTCCATCTCTTTCTTATCCCTCTCTGCCATAGAAATCCCATTATTTTTCTATACACTTTCTGTTTTATGTTTGTTACAGAAGCACCTACCATATTCCATTACTTCCTCATTTAATCTGCATAAAGTGCTGATATATACATTTTACCTAGGGTCTGTGTGTTTTTTTAATCAGTTAATTTAACTTGAAACATTAATAATGTAGTTCCTTTGCTCCTTGACTGCTCTTCTGTTAAATGGCTTATGCACAGGAGAATACTGTCACCCAAGTGACAGAAAATACCTAATATAATGAAAACAGAATGTTTAATGCCAAAGGGAACAAAAAATTAGTTCTCTTCTCTTCTCTTCCCCTCCTCCCCTCCCTTCCCTTTCCCTTCCCTCTCTGTGTTTCACTTTAAATCTGCCAACAACAGCAAACATAAAAAGTGTCTGATCTACCTGGAAATGACATAATAGGGATACCATGCATCTGTGACAAATGTCCTCCTATAACAAACTGTATAATAAAACATGGTCAATTGATTCTTCACTACACTCTGGATATGAACATAATGCTGAGCATAAGGTATCTTTCTGTATCTTACATGTGCTACAGTAGTAATAGGGCATCGGAACAGTCAGGATGAATGTTCTGCATTTTTTGGGGACCTCCATAGTATTTAAATAGTTTCCTGGTGAAAACAATTTGTTTGAGGATATCTTCTATGTACCCTTCTAATAGCATTTTGTATTATTGCATTCTTTAACAATTTCTCAGGTTCTTTGTGGGCCATCTCCCTCAAAATGGAAAGAAAGGTGTCAAGTATTTTCCCTCTAGTGTTTTTATCCAGCCTGGTCACAAATTGTCAGCAAATATAAGGGGAGCTGGATGCTCTCCAAAGTAAGAAACAGTTTTGACTAATAGCAGATTTTGATTAGCCAGGTTCTTGCCTTCAGGGAGATGAAGCCAGCCTGTAACTGGAAAGCTCATTGGGTATATGAGACGGGACACTGAAGACAAATCTCAGAACACTTCTTTGGCTGGTTTCTAGAACAGAAAAATCTTTCAGTATGCAACTCTGGAGGATTCAATTCCCTTCCTCTGAAGAGGAAAACATCACAGCCGTGCTTCATGCTTGATCCCACAGTGTGTGCCACATGGACTTTTTTTTGACTCCTAGAGATTTACACTAGAGGCAGATTCCTTCACAATATCCAGATGGACTCTACAATCACAAACAGAAAATGTAGGTACTTGTAGATGAAACAAGGATGTTTGCCTGCTAAAAAGAGACTACAATGACCTTCTGAATGTCAGGTAGACATAACAATTGGTACCAGATGGTGATGATGTTATACATTTAGTTGTGTCCAATTCTTGGCAATTCTATGGGCCAGGTCCTTCCACATCTTCTGATCTTGCACTACTTCTTTGAGTTTTTCTATGCTCTGGCTGGTGTCAACTTTGATGGTGTCCATCCACCATGTTTTTTGACAGCCTTTGACAGCCTGGTACCAGTGAAGTTCCCTATAAAAGGAACAAGGCAAAAACAAACAAACAAACCACCTTCTCTGAAGGTTTCCAACTGCCACTGAGCTGGAGAGTCAAGCAAGTTTATTCTAGACTATGTTCTTGAATTTGCCCTCCAGCAGAGTAGTGAAGTATAGGCTATAAAGAACTGTTTTATACATTTGGGCAGAGCCAAAGTCTTAAAATAAAAGGCTAGTTAACTGCACAAAAGTTTGGGCTTCATAGTTGAAATCTTCCTTAGTAGATCAGTCTGTGACCCTGTAAAAAGAGTTCTCTGCTTTTCTCATAGATTACAAAAGCTCTAGTGTGAACAATATTTTATTGTACAAATTTCCTGCTGCCACGTTTAACTGCTTGATCCATTAGGGTGGGTCCATCCTAAGTTTCTTCCTCTACCTTTGAGCAACTGGTGTTCCTGCCTCTCTTTTCTGATTGTTTCCTAGGAAGTATCTCTTCCCCTCATTCTCCCAGGTCACAGACACATTCTATTACCTTGGCTTGTGGCAAAGCTCTCCAAAATTGGAATTGTAGCTGGGCCTGCTGTGCTCCATCAGAGTCAGCACAGAACCTCGGTTCATGCATCGTCAGGGCTTTCTTGTCAATAAAACAATTTTACAATAGTTGAGAACAATGGACTTTGGGGAGAAAGAAATAGTTAACCCATTTGAGAGGGATGAACTGTTTGAAGGATGGTGCCATCATTGTGTCATTATTCTGTTGTTTCCCTTTCTGAGAGGGACGCCCTTGGCCAGTCCTATTAGCACTGCAGAATAGCACACTTTTGCATGCAGGAGGTGTGATAATCCCACGTGTTGTTCTGTTCTTAGGCAAATGGCTTAGGAAGCCCAAGGAAGATTTGACCTACCTTCACCTGCTTCTTGGACAAGAGATAAAATCTTAATTCTATTTGAGATCATTTTTGAAGAACGGACACCCCAAAGGTTAGCAGGATCTATTGGGATTTCTATAGCAGCAAGAAATGAGTCAGTGTTAGCAAAAGAGCCTGTTTGTCAAAGCACAAAAACTAAGAGGGGGTGGGGCTCCTATACTGCAATTAACTTGCCCTCCCTCCTCTTAAAACGTGCCACTCAGGCTTGTTTTTTCTTCACATATTTTTGTATTATGCCCTTGAGAGTGGGTCTTTTCTTCCTTTTCTTCTTCTGGTTGGCCATTGTAAATGAAACAATCATGAGTCATTTACGTGGAAGGCACTTGGCCTGAGACTCAGCCTATTAAGCTAGCAGGAGGAGGGAACTGAAGGGCAGGGCTGAGCTTCCAGGAGTGCAGCCAGGGGTGTCCTCTCAAGCCTTTGCGGAGTCTGCAAAGCTCCTTCTTGGAAAGCTGCTTGGAGCCGAGAGAGGCTCCTTCAGGGCACAGGCCATCTCTCCACATTTCACATTTCACAACCATACCAGATCTTTGGATCTGGTATGGTTTCCAGCAGCGCATGGGAATTGTTTTGATGCTTTGCCATAAAAAGCAAAAGTTCTGCCTCTCCTCTGTTTGTTTATCCAACCACCTATCCATCCATCCATCCATCCATCCATCTATCCATCCATCCATCCATCCATCCATCCATCCATCCATCCATCCATCCATCCATCCATCCATCCATCCATCCATCTATCATCATCTATCCATCTATCCATCCCTCCCCTCTCTTCTATCTATATCATCTGCCTACTCTGCCCTCTTTCTATCTGACAATGTTTGTAACTCATCCCAATCCATAAACTCTGGGCAATATACAAAATAGAATATATAAAACCTAAACACCAAACCAAGATGGATATCATAAAAGCTTGATGGGATGTACAATTGTTTTCTCGTTTCCTAAATTAGTGCTTGTTCTTAAATCCTCCTACTCAATATGCTAGCTTTCACTAATCCAGGAGTACTTGGTGACAGAGCATTCAGACATGTAGTTCTCCCTACCTGCTCTATCCACCTGGGTTGGTATACATGCTAACCTCTGTTACACCTTCATTGTTTTGTCTTTTTCTATTTTTTGTCTTGTGATCTGTCATCATTCTGTTGCCATTTCTTGCCTTGGATGAAATTCCACATCCTTGGCTTGTCCCACACAGGAGTGGAGGTGTCTGCAATGCTTCTTCAGAGCCCAGGCTCAGTATCAGATTGTTAATTGATTCTTTTAAATATATATATATATATATTTATAGTTTTTTCTTTAACATACATGATTGCTTAGTGAACAGTATATTGTCTGGGTCAATTTACTTTATACACAATACTAATAATACTAATACTATTTAAGTATACATGGTAGTACTCTTCCAACTTCTAACATTTATGTATCCTTAGTAATTGTAGTAAGTTATATTATGTGATAATAAGCATAATAATATTTTCCCAGTTTTCAATTTCTATCTCTGTTTTCTGATTTTTAATAAAATAAATCCCATATTAAAAGATATTCTATATCTATCCATCATCTCTTGCCCTTTTTAGTATTTCAGCTCTTATTGACTTTTTGAGTAATCTTCCAACTTCTAACATTTACGTATACATAGTATACATGATATACTATAGTAATTATAGTAAATTGTATTATGTAACAGTATGCATAGTAATATTTTCCCATTTTCTAATTTGTACTTCTAGAAATCTTTAATAAATGTTAATAAATCTTTATTAAATTTATTAATAACTATTAAATCTAATAAATTTATTAATAAAACCAATCCCATATTAAAAAGTATTCTATCTCTATCCATCATCTCTTGCCCTTTTTAGTATTTCAACTCTTATTGATTTTTTGATAGGTCTCCCATGTTCCTCCCTTGGGATCTTGCATTCCTTTACATCACTCATATTTAATCTAAGTATTTCCTTTTCCTCCACATCTGCCTCTCACTGTCTATTCTCTGAAACACCCATCAGTAACTCTATCACCACTTCTGGGAGATCTTTTTCTTTGCCCTCTTCTACTCCCTCTTGCGAGATAATCTACCTTGACCTCTTGCGAGATAATCTACCTGCTCTATATCAGGAAATTTTACTATCTCTTTTGTATCTTTATCTGCTTGTATCGTTTATTGATTTATCTCCTCTATTCTTTCCTCTAGTCCTTCTGGTTTCTCCTCTATTTTCTCAATTTTTTGTTCATTCTTCATCTCATTTTCTGGGAGTTTCTTAGTTTCACATCTGAATCATGCATTAATTCCATCATCTCCCTATGGTTCCTTGTCATCGCTTCCTAAATACATTGAAGCATTAATAGTATTTTTTTGGGGGGGAGTGTATTTGTTTTTCCTTGTTGTAATGTTTTACTTTATTTTAATGTGCTAAAAGATACTCAATAATCCATCGAAATCCCAATGTCCCAAGTGTCCAAAAACACCAAAAAGCCAATATTAGAAAAATTTACTCAATCCCTGTACTGTTCCTCAGAATCCACAATGTTTATCCACAGTTGTTTTTATTGGGTATAATTACAGACTGCACGGTTATAGAGACTAATTTGATTCTGAAGTTAATAATTGCAGCCAGACTTTTGGTGGCGCAGTATTGGAAGAAGGAAGACTTACCTACTATTGAAGAATGGACATTAAAAGTAGCTAATTTGGCAGAGATGGCTAAAATCTCAGAATATTTGAAGGATTGTTCAAATGAAAGATACATATTGGAATGGACAAGATGGATTGATTATATTCAAAACAAATATGGGAGTAAAAAGTTGCAAATAGCTTATGAATGAAATATTTAGGTGAATTTGTATATTCTTGTATATTTTGATATGTATGGGGGAGTTAAAGTGTAAGGGGGAGTGAAGAGTTTATAGTTAGTTTGTTTATGTTTGATTATGTTTGTTAAATGCTATACCCTGTATTTTGCTCTGGGAAGTCGGGGGGGGGGGAAGGAGAAGGGAATGGGTGGGGGGAGGAAGGGGGGAAATTTGTTTGTAAAAATATTTTAAAACTTTTCAATAAAAAAAAAGAATCCACAATGTTTGTAGTCCTCTGAATCTGTTGTTTTGCTCCCTCTAAGTTATTCAAATTTGTAGGTCTTGTTTAATTTCTTTTCTTTTGCCTTGTAAGATGTTCTATCATATAGTGGTTCCATCCCAGGCACCTGATGGATCCGGATAGGTTCCTGACAGAGCTTGGGCCATTCCCTGAGGCTCTGGCTCACGACTTGACTGAAGAACTGGTGGCCACCTGGGATAGGCGGCTGCTGGAGTTTTGGACTGTGTCGTGCCTTTGTGGCCTCTGACCTGGTGCTGATCTCAATTGGCTCCCTGGTTCTCTGAGGAGCTGAGGGAGTTGAAGCGCCGGAAAAGATGCCTGGAGAGCGGTTGGAAGGCCAGCCGTTCCGATTCTGATTGAACACTGGTGAGATCTCATATTAAGATCTACCTAGTGGCAATAAGAGCAGCAAAATCTAATTATTTTTCTGCTCTTTTTGCGTCTGCAGATAACTGTCCAGCCACCCTGTTTAGAGTGACCCACTCCCTACTTCATTTGGGAGCACGGGAAGACCCCTTGCAAGGTAGGGCTGAGGATTTTGTGCAATATCTGTATGACAAAATCGCTCAGATTCGGGAAGGCTTGGACTCCGACTTGGTAGGTTCAGATGGGGTGATGGAAGTGGGTCTTGAGAGTGTTATCTGGGAGGATGATGCCCTTGAAGTGATGTCCCAGTGCCTGGAGGCTGTGCGGATCTGGATGGGGAGAAACAGGCTCAGACTCAAACCCTCCAAGACCAAGTGGCTGTGGTTTCCGGTGTCCCGTTATAGCCAGCTGGTTCCATCACTGACTATTGGGGATGAGATCTTGGCCCCCTCACAGAGGGCTTGCAACTTGGGTGTCCTCCTGTATGTGCGGCTGTCTCTAGAAGATCATGTGACAGCTGTGGTCAGGGGGGCTTTTTAGCAAGTTCGCCTGATTCACCAGTTGCGCCCCTTTCTGGATCGGGACTCCTTGCGCATGGTCACTCATGCCCTCGTCACTTCCCATCTGGACTACATGGGACTCCCCTTGAAGAGCACCCAGGGGCTCCAACTGGTCCAGAATGCGGTCACGCGGGTGATTATGGGAGCGACACGGCGCTCCCATGTAACATCTCTCCTGCGCGAGCTGCACTGGCTCCCGGTGGTCTTGCGGATGCGATTCAAGGTGTTGGTTACCATCTTTAGAGCGCTCCATGGCTTAGGACCTGGGTACTTACGAGACCGCTACCGATAGCCTCCCACTGGCCAGTACGCTCCCACAGAGAGGGACTCCTCAGGGTACCGTTGGTCAAACAATGTCAACTGGCGACCCCCAGGGGGATAGCCTTCTCTGTGGGGGCACCCACCCTCTGGAATGAATTGTCCCTGGAGATACGGATGATCCCTGACCTACGCACCTTTTGCCGTGCCCTCAAGATGTTATTGTTCCAGCAAGGTGGGCTGGCCTAAACATTAATTTTAATGGGTTGCTTTTGTTTTTTAATGATGTCGGGGCCAAATTATTTAATATGTTTTTAAATTGCTTTTAAATTTTATATATGTGTTTGTTTTATCTTTGGCTGTGCACCGCCCTGAGTCCTTCGGGAGAAGGGCGGTATAAAAATTAGATTAAATAAATAAATAAATAAATAAATATAGTAGAATGGCCCACCAAATTTCCCCTTGTCTCAATAGTTCACAGAATCAGGTGTTCTATTTCAAGGGCAATTCCTATTATTATTATTTTTAACGTTTGTATTACATGTATTTTTATCGTTCGCTGTTCACCGCCCTGAGTCCCTCAGGAATAGGGCGGTATATAAATTTAATAAATAAATAAATAAATAAATAAAATTTATAATTGGCACTACTTTGAAAAATTTTAAAAGGCTTGCCAATTACTCCCAAGCCACCAAAAGACAAAGATAGAGCAGCCTTCCAGATGTTGTTTGCCTTTCCCTTTGTTTTCTTTCTTCTTATCAATCCTGACTTTTTTTCAAGGTCTTTTCCAACTATCTATATATATAAAAGTGAAATACCACTCAAGATATCACAAAATCTCCATAACTGTAAAGCCTACAAACTTGAAATTTGCCACGTATATTCCTCTTGGCTTCTAGGTGCTCACTAAGAAAGGATTTTTCGAAATGACCATCAGAGCATTAGTATTTCCTATATTACTATTAACACGCTCTGATGCTAGGGAATTCTACTCCCCCTCTCCACCTGAAAAGAAATCTGTTCCAGATGCAAAACACAAGCAGAGGAGAGGCGTTTCAGTTTTACTTTCACAGCAGCAAGCAGGGGATAGGATAGGGGAGGCTTCTATGAGGCAAGCCTGTGGGAGAGAAGGGGATAGGATAGGGGAGGCATCTGTGGGGCAAGGTTGAGGAAGAGAAGGAGATAGGATAGGATAGGTTTCTTTGGGGCAAGGCTGAGGGAGAGAAGGGGATAAAACAGGGGAGGCTTCAATGAGGCAAGCCTGGGGGAGAGAAGGGGATAGAATAGGGGAGACTTCTGTGGGCAAGCCTGAGGGAGAGAAGGGGATAGGAGAGAAGAGGCCTCTGTGGGGCAAGGCTGAGGGAGAGAAGGGGAGAGGAGAGGCTGATCATAACTACTCATTAATTTTGAAGCTGTAAGTGTCGATTTATCAAGCCCGATCATATAGTTTCATAGCGAAGCACGGGTATTCAGATAGTATAATAATATAATATCATCTTTTGCCAGTAGGTGGCATCCCAGCTCTTAGTTCCAATATTAAAATAAGGCAGAAGCTATCACAGCTGATTGTCAAAGTTCAAAAAATCCATTTTCTTTATGCAATTTCCTCCGGCAGTCAGACAGTATTTCCAACAGATTAAAATCACTTTTCACAGTACCACAAATTCCAGTTCAGTCTTTCTATTATTTAAAACTTCATAGCCTTCCATTAAAATTTCATTTCTCTTTTGGGTCTATAATTTATCTCTCTGTGTTAATTTGCCACTTTCTAGCACTTTGGAGTCTCTGTGTTAATTTGCCACTTTCTAACACTTTGGAGTCTTTCAAAAATTTATTTTGGGTGAGTCTCTAATAAAGAAGTTGAAAATTGTCTCACCCAATTCCAATCCACTGTTCACAAACCACTTCAGCTCATTTCTTTCTTCAATTGCCCCAGGCCATAATGGCGGTCTCTCTTCTTTGTTGATTGGGAGGGCACCTCGGATCAGACGGAAGAGCCGCCACTCTCCCGCGATCAGCAAGGGATCCCTCCTTTCTTTATCACCCCTCCAGGGTGACTTTAGTCCCTTAGGGCCCCCAATGAGGAAAAATTGGCTGGGATTTCATGGAGCCCTGCTATCCCAACCGTCTTGCCACAATATCAAACCAGAAGTCCAGATTGTTAATTGATTCTTCAAGCCCCAGTTCCATTGATCATCCACCTTGCCCGTTGTTCAGCCTACTCTTGGTCAGATGTGATTCTTGAAGGGAACTTGAAATAGCATTTCCAGCTCCTTCTCCACAAAAGCATCCCTGTTTGCCCCCCCGCATCCAATAGGGCATTTTGCTTCTTGAATGCTCATCTGCTCACAACATGGCCAGTAGGAATATTTTTCCAGATGTTCAAGTACTGTTGATGGTCAAATTAATGGCCATCTGCTGCTGCTTCTGAGTGCCAAGCTTATGGCTTCTTTCAGATAAATTATGGTGCCTTAGGGGTTTGCGTATATGCGCAGGATGGTGTGAGACTTTTTAGGAGGGGGAACTGGCTTTTCACTGGTTCAAAGGAAAGCACCAGAGTGAAGAAGACTGTCTTATGAATATAAAAGTTTCCAGCGAGTTAAATATCTCTCTAGTCGAAACGAAGCTGATGTCAGCTTTGGAAGCCATATTAGGCCGGAAGCTTCAATTCTGCCACCTTCTCATATGTGGGAAAGTAGGAGGGGGGATTAAGGAGAGGGGTTGTTAGTAGACATAATAACATTCTTCCTGTCTGTCAAGGTCAGGGTGATCCAGCACCTGGAGAAGGAGTGGTCAGGGGGCTGGGTAGAGATGGGACGGACGTTGATTGGAGCATGTGATTGACTGGGGAGTGAGGGGATGGTTTTGGGGTTTTTTGTTGTTTTTTTTAAATTTGATTTATATGCCGCCCTTCTCCGGAGACTCAGGGCGGCTTACAGTGCGTTAAGCAATAGCCTTCATACTTTTGTATATTTATACAAAGTCAGCTTATTGCCCCCACAAACTGGGTCCTCATTTAACCTACCTTTAGAAAGGATGGAAGGCTGAGTCAACCTTGAGCCTTGGAGAGATTCGAACCAGCAGTAAATTGCAGGCAGCTGTGTTAATAACAGGGTGCTTTAAACCACTGTAGTACCAAGGCTCTTCTGAAGAAGTCAGTTTTGACTTACTGAGGGAAAACCCGGACTTTTCAGATTCAGGTTTTCCCAGATGTGCCAGTTTACCTATTCTAGTAAAGAGAACTTTGGAAAATGCTTGCTTCCGCGTCTTTACTCGGAGTTGGGGTTTTCTGGAACGCTGACAGCTTATTCTAATTAGCTTTTTCTTTCATTTCCTGATTGAGGTACCCCAGGGAACAATTAGCTTGCTTTTGAATTCCAGGAAAGATTGTAAAGTCCTTTACCTGCCCACCTTGATATTTAAAATATAAGAAGAGTTTATATCAATACTTGTTGTACAGCCTCCACAATTCTTTCAATTCAGCTCTTTACATATTTTGATAATGCAGAATTTCCTTCAAGATATAATAACCCCTTGGAGGAAGAAGACAAAAGATTGGGAAGGGTGCAGTCCCCTTGTGGAAAACGGGAAGGTGGCATAGCTAGTCTTGACTTAAATATTCATCAATTAAATGTACTTGTTTTTCATTTGCTAATGAGTAGAGCTTCTCCCTTGATGCCAATTGCCAAGTTAGGACTTTGGGGAGAAGATCCATGTTCCGGCTTTCTTAACCAGCTGTGCGGACAATGTAGCTTCTGCCTCCCAAGCCCTGTCTCTGAAAGGTTACAACTCTGTTGCAGGTGGTATTGAGTTGAATTGAGTTGGTCCTGATTCTTCCAACTGACTCTAATTGCAGAGACCATTTGCTGGATTCCTCTCCTCTCACTGCTGGTGTGGAGAGCAGCATTCTGAGATGGAGGGAAGGTCTCATTTTCTTCTTCTTGGGCGTGTGTGTTTTGAATTGAATTGAATTGAATTGAATGTCTAGCCTAGAAAAGAAGGACTAGAGGTGACATGATAGCAGTGTTTCAATATTTGAGGGGCTGCCACAAAGAAGAGGGAGCTATTTTCCAAAGCACTAGAAGGCAAGACAAGAAACAATGGATGGAAACTAATCAAGGAGAGAAGCAACCTAGAACAAAGGAGAAATTTCCTGACAGTGAGAACAATTAGCCAGTGGAACAGCTTGCTTTCAGAAGTTGTGGGTGCTCCATGACTGGAGGCTTTTAAGAAAAGGCTGGACAGCCACTTGTCTGGAATGGTCTTGTGCCCTCTGAAAATTTTATCAGAGTTTCATTGAACTGTTCATACTGCTCATTAATAAAGAAATTGAAAAGTAAGAGGCCAAGGACTGAATTTTGATTCATTCCATTTGACTCGCCCTACAATTCTATGATCCTTCACTCTATTTTGATAAGGAAATGTTGATGAGGACTCTTCAAGTCTGGAAGTCCAGAAATTCAGGCAATTAGCAAGTATGATAGGCTGAACTGGTCTCTACTATTACACACTATTACATTAATTTTTCACACACTGATCTCTGTTGTGAGAGAACAAAATCTGAAGTGTTGAAATAAAAGAAAAGCAGAAAAAGAGGAAGAAAAGAGTGATAAGAGAAAATACCAGGGTAGCCCTTTTAACTAAGGATAAATTTCCTGACAGAACAATTAATCAGTGCAATGATTTGACTCCAGAAGTTGTGGGTGATGCAACACTGGAGGTTTTTAAGAAAAGACATCTGTTTGTCTGACGTGGGATAGGGTTTCCTGTTTGAGCAGGGGTTTGGAATGGGAGACTTCCAAGGTCACTTCCAACATTTTTGGGGGGAATCATTAAGAATGTTTGGCAATTTCCAAGTTTAATTGAAGACTTTCAGGAAATTTTTCTTAGCAAATATATAAAGGATGGATGGATGATTGGAAAAACAAAATGTCCCATGGCAAAGGGAAATTTTTCAATGTAAATAAAGTATTTTCTACGCAAATCTCCTTATTCAGGTCAGTTCAGTTTTCCAGAAAACTAGTACCACCCTAGCCCAGTGTTTTTCAACCTGGGCCTTTTTAAGTTGTGTGGACTACAACTCCCAGAATTCCCCAACCTGCTTTGGGAGTTGCAATCTACACATCTTAAAGCAGTCCAGGTTGAGAAGCACTAACCTAGACCTAACCCTTGTTTAATTTATGGCTTATGGAAGGCACATCCACTCCTTTTTATTAAAACAGAAAAGCTGTAACAATTATTTTCATAATTAACTGGCTCTCCAAATTAACATCAATTACACTGTGTAATCATGATTAAGATTATGCATTAATCAACAGCTCTAAGTTGGTGATTAGGCTCTAATGACTTGCAAAGAACTTGCACAGAGGTGTGAATGGCTGGGTGAATACAGCTGTCTCACAGTAAAGTGGAGGAATGTATTAGTAGAAGTCCCAGGATTGGAAGCTCTCCAAGACTTTGAGTCAAGTACTTCATCCCCAAGAATGTTGTTGGGGTAGGCAAAGCATGAAGTCTTGTATAGGTTTTTGGTTGATCATGCCAGGATTTGTTGCACGGTTGTTCTGATCAGTTTATATTTGCTTCCTGTCAAATAATGGACAGCATTTGAGAAGAAAATCCCCCTTGATAAACATCAGCATTCTGCTAAGGCATCCAGATGGTAGAGGGGAATTGGTGCATTGCTTGTTCACTCCACAGAACCTTGCTTCCTACCTCAGATACCTCCTCCTCCTCCTCCTCCTCCTCCTCCTCCTCCTCCTCCCCGCCCCCAAAGGGAAGGACAAGAAGCAATGGATGGAAGCAGTGGTGGGATTCAATTTTTTTAACAACCAGTTCTGTGGGCGTGGCTTAGTTGGGGGTGTGGCTTGGTGGTCATGTGACCGGGTGGGCGTGGCTAGCTGGTCATGTGACCGGGTGGGCGTGGCTATCTGCATAGGGACTACTCAGAGGGCTGAAAAAAGTCATTTCTGACTGGTCCTCGCACTTTTGACCAGTCCTCACATTTATGCCCATTGCGGCATTCTTAACAACCGTGTCACTCATTTCACAACTGCTTCTCTTCACCATGGTGACAAGATAGGGCAAAAACATAAAATGTTAGGACAGTCGTAAGTTCGAGGACTGGTCAAAAGTGCGAGGACCAGTCAAAAATAACTTTTTCAGTCCTCTGAGTAGTCCATATGCATAAAAGGATACAGCAATAGAGAGGGATGAAGGAAGGGAAGGGAAATTAAAGTAGGAGTGAGGGTAAGAGAGGGAGGAAGAGAGGAGAAGAAGGAGAAAGGAAGAAGAAGTAGGGAGGAGGAGAAGAGGGGGGGGAAGAGAAAGTAAGAAGGAAAGAAAAGAGAGGGGCGGTAGGTTTGAGGAGAAAGATTGCTGTACAATAAAAAAGATGAAAGGGAAGAAAGCCAACCCCAAAGAAATATAAAGATATTAAGATAAAGAATGAATTGTTAAACTTTAAAGAATAAAAGAGAACAAATATGAATAAATAGCAATAATTAGAAACACACATACAAACATATAATGTATTTTCTTTGGACAGAGTATTTGGCTGGTTCACAAATTTAAACTGTTTAGTCATTTCAATTAAATTTACAATTTCTATATTTCCTTTTTGCCATATTTATTTCTCATCTATTTTTTTAAAAAAACCAATATTACCCTTCATCCTCATCTCTAATCTTAATCAAATTCAATTTTTCCCTTCTATTCTATATTATGCCCCTTCCCATTGTCATCTATTTTTATATCCATCCTCACATTGGTTAATTATGTAATATTACAGTTGTTTAATACAAATTCAACATTTTAATATAAATCAATCAGTTATATAACTATCTTTTTTGTATATTAATCAATATGAACATGAATATTCCAATTATTTTCATGCAATCCAATTTCTTACAAATCAATTAATTATATTTACCAATAATAATAAACCAAATAATTCCCCCCAATATATTCCTCCAAACCACAACTTAACCATTTCTGCTTTCAACACAATATACAATTAATAGTATCTCAATTATTACAATTCCCTAGTTAAAAAGAGCTTTTTTTCTTTTGTGTTTTAAAATCTTGAACTCTCCTCTTTTTCCCTAAATTTCCCATTGTTTGCACCTACCTTTTTTGGTGAGAAAAAAGACATCTCTCTCTGCCTCATTTTGTCACGTTGCAGCAAAGACCCTGCTTTACTTTCAGTTTCACTTTTTCAGCATAGCTAGGCTAGGGGAAAAAAAATCTGCTCGAGCACTCTTTGCAGAGAGCAACAGAGCCCTGGCAAAACAGCTGAGAGCAAATCAGTTGAGAGGCGGGAGGCCAATCAATTAACCGATGCTGAAGCTGAAGGGGCTGTTTTTTCTTGCTGTTTGTTTGCAAGGAGGTAAGTGCTGCGAGGCACAGGGCAAAGGGTGGGGGCCACCCTCCTTGCCATTTAGCCCCTCCTGCCGCCCCCCTTGCGTCTTACTGCCCCCTAAGGCATTCCACCGCCCCCCAGGGGGTGGTACTGCCCACTTTAGCAACCACTGGCTTAACTACTTAACTACTTAACAACTGTTTCTACCGAAGTAGAATCCCACCACTGGGTCTACCCATTTATTTTTGCAGGCGTCGGTCTACTCATTTCTTTTCTTTTAACACTGATCAGCTGTAGGGCGGCTCTTTGAAGCCCCGCGGCAGCTGCGAGGCCAATAAAATTATAAAAAAACACCGAACCATTTGTTAAATTGCTGGCTCGCCCACCCCTCGCCCAGTCGTGCGGAGGGGCGGGGCAAGGGACGGGGCAAGCCAGCAATTTAACAAACGGTTCGGCCGAACCGCCTAGAACCGGCAGAATCCCACCACTGGATGGAAGTTCATCGAAGAGCTTTCCAATCTGGAACCAAGGAGAAATTTCCTGTCAATGAGAACAATTAATCAGTGAAACAGCCTGCCTTCCTGAGTTGTGAATACTCTGTCACTGTAGGTTTTCAGTAAAAGTTTTAACAACCATTTGTCCAGAATGGAGTATAAGGTCTCCTGCCATGGGCAGGTGGTTGGACTAGAAGACCTCAAAGGTCCCTTCCAATTATAAGATTCTATGACTTTTTCCCATACTGGTTTTGCCATTGACAAACTTTCCAATTTGTACTGTCTGATTCCCATCAGCTCATCTTCAGAGATGCAAGCTGGTCTCAGAAAGGGAGATTCAGGACAGGTCCTCCATAAAATCTATTTCTCTGGACCATCTTCTTACCTGTCAGCATAGTTGAAATCAGTATTTTCCCTTTGAGGTGTCCTAAGTTCACCATGCTTGTTTGTTCATTGGCTTCAGTTGTCACCCAATTCAAAAAATTATCAGGTGCCTGTTACAGAATCAACTGGTCTGATGTCCATTCTGCTTCTGGAAAGGGTGATCTCAATTTCAGACAATTCTCTGTCAACTCACCCTTCCATAGAGCAACTCACTGGTTCTCTCAGGCCCAGGACTTTCATGGAACAGATGTAGTGAGGCAGATTGCTGCTATTAGCCTCCCCTTCTGCATTTTCTCTGTATCATCCTACAGAGTCTTCTGTGTTCCAAGATGCTCCTTTGAAACACATGCATCCTCTGATCTGCCACCCAGGATGACTTTTTTCCCAAATGTCACCCTCTCCCTCTCTCACCCAGTTGACAGTGACAATCCTCAAGCTTTGTATGAGCTGAACAATGACTCAACCCCCTTCTGGATGGTGCATTCTCCCAAACAGCCTTTTTCTGGGGCATTCCCTGCTGCATCTCCTACATAGCAGACTGGACCTTCAGTTCCCAAGAGATGCAGCCTTTGGAAAGACTCCCCTCCCCACCCTGCTCTTTTGTCACTTTATGAGGACTGGATGCTCCTCCAAGCAAGAAGCTTGCTCTTCAACTGTGTGTGTGAATCCCAATTACGATGAAGAACTAGCTACTTATCTGTAGGCATTCGGATTTGTAGGCATGTAGGCATGCAGACTTGAAGAACTAGAATAGAATAGAATAGAATAGAATAGAATAGAATAGAATAGAATAGAATAGAATAGAATAGAATAGAATAGAATAGAATTTGGCCAGAAGCGTTGCAATGAGACAGATGGGGAATAGGGGCTCCGATGAGCCTTGCAAAATCCCACACTGACAAACCGCTGTCAAGGGGTCTTCAGATCAGATCTGTCCTGTAGGGACAGAGAAGAAGAGGCATCTCGGGTGACCAAGAGGAACAGGCAAGTTCCTTGGAGGTCGAAGGAATCTCTTCGACTCAGCGGTGGGGGTGACGGCCATTGTGGCCACCATAAAGTTGGGGCAACTGAACCAGGTCCTGAGCAGGAGCGGTGATTTGAACGGAGTATTGATGCCGGATGAGTGATAGGCAAAAAAAAAAAAAAAAACATTTTTAAATTGTTAAAAGGTGCCCCAGCGAAATAACAGCAGCTAAGGGGTGTGGGGGAATGTAAATGAAGGAAGAAGAATAAAGTGGAAGTTTAAAGTAGTAAAGCCTGAAACAAAACTTGATTTTTGGATTAAAACGGGTGGAGATAATTAAAAAAATTGGAAGAAAAGACTCATAATAGGTGTGAAGAGGATTGGAAAGAATTTAAAAAGATTTTTTTTTTTGACTGTTGAAGAAAGAACAAAGGAAAATTTAAAATTAAAGCCCTGTAATAGAAGATTTTTTTAAAAAAATTGGGTTTGGAATTTGGATTTGGATCTAGGTCCTAAAGTGGATTTGGGGAAATATAAAATTAAGAAGAGAAAGATAACATTGGTAATTATTGGTAACATGGATTTTAAACAAAATGGATACTTTCTTAGGCTGTTAATTGGAATTGTGGATTGGAGAGAGACATCTACAGGTGAAAAAAGAATATTACAACATTGAACTTTTATTTTGGAAAAAAATAAAACCTTTTAAAATGATAAGAGCAGTGGGAACTTTTAAGGAGGATTTGTTTGCTTGCAAGCTGTTTGACCTTGACAACCAAAGAAGGTGGATTATAATAAAATTTAAAATTGGAATAACAACAACCCAGAAATAATAAAATGGTGCAGGAACTAATTGAAATGATTAAAAGGATGTGAATATCACTTAAAACAGAACGAAATGAAATGATTATAATGATGCATGGAAAACCCAAACTTGATGAACCAGAAACTATGTTAGAATATACCCAAGTATAGAATACCCAAGAATAAAGAGACTACGAATGAGAAGCAAGAAAGTGATACTGAAGATAAAGATAAAAATAAAAATATTGATTATGAAAAATTAAATGATTATGTGGGAAGCACAGGGGTGAAATGCTCCCGGTTCAGATCGGATCGCCCGATCCAGTAGGAATGGTGGCGGGTGGTTCGGAGAACCGGTAGCAAAAATCCCTGCCCCCCTACATGCCCAGCTGAGCCGCACAATCATCCAAGGCTCTTTTTTTTTTAACTTTTAAAAGTAAAAAAATGCTTTTAAAAGGCTCGGACGATCCCAGCTGAGTTGCCTGATCATCAGAAGCTTAAAAAAAAAAGCAAAAAGAATGCTTTTAAAAGAGAGAAAAGCCTCTGACGATCAGGCAACTCAGCTGGTATCATCAGAGCCTTTTAAAACATTTTTTTTAACCAACTCTTCGGCCGAAGAGGTTGTAGAAAAAAATGCTTTTAAAAGTAAAAAAAAAAAAGTTGGTCACACCCACCCAGTCACATTACCCCCTACCAAGCCATGCCCACAGAACCAGTAGTAACAAATTTGACATTTCACCACTGGGGAAGCAACAATGAAAAGGAGAGGAAAACTGGCAGAAAAGGGAAAAGTTTAGCAATGAAGGTGAACCTTACATTGGGATTAACAATCATTAAAAAGAGAGGGTGGAAAGAGGCAAGGAGAGAAAGAAGGGGGGAAAGAAAAAAATGTAAAAAAACTCAAATTATTTATTTATTTATTTATTTATTTAATTTATTTATTTTATTTTATTTCTATACCGCCCTTCTCCTGCGGGACTCAGGGCGGTGAACAGCCAAAATAAAACATTTATACATAAAGTATGATTAAAAATAGATTTAAAATAATTAAATTTGGCCCATAGTTTAAAATTTATCAATTTAAAAACCATATCAAAATTTAAAATCAACCATAAAATCATAAAATCAAGAGAGACCGGCTAACTGAAAGAGATGAGTTTTTAGGGTCCGACGAAAAGTCCGGAGGTCGGAGATCACTCGTATCTCTGGGGGTAGATTGTTCCAAAGGGTAGGTGCCACCACAGAGAAGGCTCTCCTCCTGGGGGTCGCCAGCCGGCATTGTCTAGCCGACGGCACCCTGAGGAGGCCCTCTCTGTGGGAGCGAACTGGCCGGTGGGAGGCTATTGGTGGCAGAAGGCGGTCCCGTAAGTACCCTGGCCCTAAGCCATGGAGCGCTTTAAAGGTGATCACCAACACCTTGAAGCGCACCCGGAAGTCCACCGGAAGCCAATGCAGCTCGCGCAGGAGAGGAGTCACATGGGAGCACCTAGTCGCTCCCATAATCCCCCGCGCGGCCGCATTCTGCACCAGTTGGAGCCTCCGGGTGTACCCCAAGGGGAGCCCCATGTAGAGAGCGTTACAATAGTCCAGACGAGAGGTGACGAGTGCTTGAGTGACTGTGTGTAGGGAGTCCCGATCCAGAAAGGGGCGCAACTGGAGTATCAGGCAAACCTGATAAAAAGCCCCCCTGGCCACGGCTGTCATTATACACATATATTTGAAAAAGTAATGGAAAAGAAATGAATGATTGCAATGTTATATATTTAAGTGACTTCTGGTAAGATATTTGATTGTAATATTTGGGTAAGTTGACAAAGAAAAATATTTGTGATTGGAATAAGGGAATTTAGGAAATACTGGAAATTATATAAAGTTGTGAAAAGGATGCAATAGGAAAATATTTGAATAGGATGATTTAGAGCTAAGGTTAACTATTAGAAAAATGATTGTTAAATTTAAGAGTTTTAACTTGGAGAAAGTAAGGGAAAAATAATTTTGATTAAGATTAGAGATTAGGGTGAATGGTAATATTGGTTAAATATCAGAAGAAACAAGGAAAAGAAATTAAAAATTAGAGAGAAAGAATATTATGGCAAAAAATTAAATATATAAATTGTGTTGGAGATAACTAAAAATTGTATAAATTTGTGACTCAGCCATTACTCCGTTCAGAAAAAAAACTTTTATAATAATAAAAATAGAATAGAATAGAATAGAATTTTATTGGCCAAGTGTGATTGGACACACAAGGAATTTGTCTTGGTGCATATGCTCTCAGTGTACATAAAAGAAAAGATACATTTGTCAAGAATCATAAGGTACAACACTTAATGATAGTCATAGGTAAGGTGACCAGATTTTAACATTGGTAAAGAGGGACATTGTGGGCGTGGCTTATTTTGTGGGCGTGGCTAGCTGGTCATGTGACTGGGTGGGCGTGGCTAGCTGGTCATGTGACCGGGTGGCCATGGCTATGTGTATAGGGTAAGGTGAACAGATTTTAACATTGGTAAGAAGGACACCATTGTGGGCGTGGCTTATTGTGTGGGCGTGGCTTGGAGGCCATGTGACTGGGTGGGCGTGGCTAGCTGGTCATGTGACTGGGTGGCCATGGCTATGTGTATAGGGACTACTCAGAGGGCTGAAAAGTCATTTCTGACAGGTCCTCACACTTTTGACTGGTCCTCACACTTATGACCATCCTCACATTTATGCCCGTGCAGCATCCTTAACAACCATGTCACTCATTTCACAACTGCTTCTCTTCACCATGGTGACAAGATAGGGCAAAAACGTGAAATTTGAGGACAGTCGTAAGTTCGAGGACTGGTCAAAAGTGCGAGGACCAGTCAAAAATAACTTTTTCAGCCCTCCGAGTAGTCCATATGCACAAAAGGACTAACCAGAGGGCTGAAAAAAGTCATTTCTGACAGGTCCTCGCACTTTTGACTGGTCCTCACACTTATGACCATCCTCACATTTATGCCCGTGCAGCATTCTTTACAACCATGTCACTCATTTCACAACTGCTTCTCTTCACCATGATGACAAGATAGGGCAAAAATGTAAAATGTGAGGACAGTCGTAAGTTCGAGGACTGGTCAAAAGTGCGAGGACCAGTCAAAAATAACTTTTTCAGCCCTCTGAGTAGTCCATATGCATAAAAGGATACAGTAATAGAGAGGGATGAAGGAAGGGAAGGGAAATTAGAGTAGGAGTGACGGTTAAGAGAGGGAGGAAGAGAGGAGGAGAAGGAGAAAGGAAGAGGAAGTAGGGAGGAGAAAAAGAGGGTGGGGGGAAGAGAAAGTAAGAAGGAAAGAAAAGAGAGTGGTGGTGGGTTTGAGGAGAAAGATTGCTATACAATAAAAAAGATGAAAGGGAAGAAAGCCAACCCCAAACAAATATAAAGATATTAAGATAAAGAATGAATTGTTAAACTTTAAAGAATAAAAGAGAACAAATATGAATAAATAGCAATAATTAGAAACACACATACATACAATGTATTTTCTTTGAACAGAATATTTGGCTGGTTCACAAATTTAAACAGTGTTTAGTCATTTCAATTAAATTTACAATTTCTATATTTCCTTTTTGCCATATTTATTCCTCATCTGTTTTTTTAAAAAACCAATATTACCCTTCATCCTCATCTCTAATCTTAATCAAATTCAATTTTTCCCTTCTATTCTACTTTATACCCCTTCCCATTGTCATCTATTTTTATGTCCATCCTCACATTGTTTAATTATGTAATTATGTAATACAGTTGTTTAATACAAATTCAACATTTTAATATAAATCAATTAGTTATATAACTATCTTTTTTGTATATTAATCAATATGAACATGAATATTCCAATTATTTCCATGCAATCCAATTTCTTACAAATCAATTAATTATACTTACCAATAATAATAAACCAAATAATTTCCCCCATATATTCCTCCAAACCACAACTTAACCATTTCTGCTTTCAACACAGTATACAATTAATAGTAGCTCAATTATTACAATTCCCTAGTTAAAAAGAGCTTTTTTTTCTTTTGTGTTTTAAAATCTTGAACTCTCCTCTTTTGCCCTAAATAATTTCCCATTGTTTACACCTACCTTTTTTGGTGAGGAAAAGGAAAATAAATCTGCTGCCTAATTTTCCAACGTTGCAAGCAAACAGCAAAGCCAACAGCCAGTTTCACTTTCGTTTTGAGCTTGGTTTGCACAAAGAGAAAAAAAAAACTGCTGGAGCAATTTAGGAAGAGCAGAGCCCTGCGCAAATCAGCTGAGAGGGGGAAGCCGAGCTAATCAAGGTAGGGCGGCCCTTTGAAGCCCCGCGGCAAGAGTTTAAACAGGTTTTTTCCCTCTAGCCAGCAGCGGGGATTCAGGAGGCAGAATGAAAAATCGGGACTTTTTTAAAATGCCGCGGGACGCGGGACAAATTGCTCAAAAGCGGGACTGTCCCGCCAAAAGCGGGACGTCTGGTCACCTTAGTCATAGGAAACAAATAAGCAATCAAATCATATTAGGAAACAGTCAATATAAATCGCAAGGATACCAGCAACAAAGTTACAGCCATACAGTCATAAATGGGAGGAGGTGGGTGAATAGGAACCATGAGAAGATTAATAGTAGACTTAGTAAATAACCTCAACACTGTCAGTATTGAGGGAATTATTTGTTTAGCAGAGTGATGGCGTTCGGGAAAAAAACTGTTGTTGTGTCTTGTTTTCTGGTGTGCAGTGCTCTATAGCGTCTTTTTGAGGGTAGAAGTTGAAACAGTTTATGTCCAGGATGTGAGGGATATGTAAATATTTTCACATCCCTCTTTTTGACTCGTGCAGTATACACATCCTCAATGGAAGGCAGGTTGGTAGCCATTGTTTTTTCTGCAGTTCTAATTACCCTCTGAAGTCGATGTCTGTCTTGTTGGGTTGCAGAGCCAAACCAGACAATTATAGAGGTGCAGATGACAGACTCAATAATTCCTCTGTAGAACTTTATCAGCAGGTCCTTGGGCAGTTTGAGCTTTCTGAGTTGGTGCAGAAAGAACATTCTTTGTTGTGCTTTTTTGATGAGTATCAATCAATTCAGTATAGAAATTTAATTAATTAATAAATAAATAAATAAATTAAGTATCAATCTTACTCCAATACCTCTACATTTAGATTCATATAACACAATACAATTCCCATTTTTTTTCTTAAATTCTCTTGTTCCAATCTCGTAGTTTTTTCTTTATCAATTGTCCCAAATAGTACACTTCAACATTTTTATCAAAAACTAGTTAAATATTTCTAACTAATTTGTAATTTAGTTAAAAATATTCCAATTATTACATTCATCATAAACTCACTTCATTAAAAATACAGTTCATTTCTCATTAAGTAATTCATTATTTAGCATTAATCCAATTATCATAATTTCACTAATTAATTAGCCATATTCCATAAAAAATCAATTCAATATCCATCTTACTCTAATATCCCTAAAGTTATAACATAATACAATTCTCAGTTATTTTCTTAAATTCTTTTGTTCCAATCTCAAATAATTTTTTCTTTGTCAATTATTCCAAATAGTACACTTCAATACTTTTATAACATTTTTATAAGATTTTTATATCATTTTTATAGAGACCAGTTAAATATATCTAATTAGTTCATAATCCAATATTATTTCAGCTTTCTGGTTTTCTTTAGTTAAATTAAATACCACATATATAATTAAGGATATTTCATTTATTACAATCCCCTTCATTAATTAAAAATATTCCAATTATTCATATATCCATATAGCTTTAAAATCACTTCATTGAAAATACAATTTCATCTTTTCCCTAGTATTCATTTTCTTTACCTCATTTTCTCCTTCCATTTCTTTCTCTTTCTCCCTTTATATTTCCCCTTCTTCTCTTTTGTATTTTAAAATCCTGATCTCTCTTCTCCCCTTTTTTCATCTCTCCATTGTTAACCCCAGTGTAATCATTTTGTTTTTTAAGATCATAAACTCTTCTATTTTGCTGTATCTTTCCCATTATTTTCCATCCCTTTTCCCTTTTTTTTATTTTCTCGCTGATAATTCCAGTGTAATCATTTACATTTTTTTATATTCTTTCTATTCCATCCTCTTTTCTTTATTTGTTTTTTCCCCTTTTTCTGTTTTTTCCATTGATAAACCCAATGTAATTTTTAAAGTTCTCCTTTTTATTATTACTACCTATGTAGTAGGTAGTAGTAGGTAATCATTTAATTTTCTATAATCAATCTCCTTGTCTTTGTCTTCTTCTTTATTATCAGTCTCTTTTCCTTGCTTCTCATTAGTGGTTTCTTTGTCAGTTTGAATGTATCCTAAGTCAATTTTTTGGTCATCAAGTTTCAATTTTCCATGCAGCATTGTGGTCATTTCCCTTATTTCCATTTTCAATGATAGGCACATCGATATCATCATTTCCTTCAGTTCCTGCACCATTTTGTTCTTTCTAAATTGATATTGTTCCAATTGAAGTTACGTTATAGTCCTCTTCTTTTTTTCCCCTCCAAGCCAAAATGCTTGTGAACAAACAAAATCTCCTTAAAATTTCTCACATGCTGTTATCTCTTTCAAAGTCCAAGGTTTTTTTTTTTTCGTTTTCTTTTTCTGAAACAAAAGTTCAGTGTTATAATGATTCCCCCCCCCCCCAGAAGATGGCTCTCTACAATCCACAATTACAATTGACGAACTTAAAAGGCATCCATTTTAGTTGCAGTCTGTTTTAAAAGTTTTTACTTATTTGGCAAACCAATTTGAAATTCAGTCCAGCTTTATATAGTCCAAATTCCATGTTACATTCCAATTGAGTTTCAATTTAGAGTCATCAACCAGTCCTTCTATTACAGACTTTTCTTCATTTTTTTAAAACTCCCTTTAAATTTTCCAAATTGAAAAAGAATCTTTTCGGGTTATTTATTTATTTATTTATTTATTTATTTATTTATTTATTTATTTATTTATTTATTTATTTATCAAATTTCTATGCCACGCTATTCCCAGAGGACTCAGGGCGGTGAACAGCCGAGATAAAATACAGATAACACAAACATTAAAAGTTCCTTAAAATTATTAAATATTTTGGCCAAAACTCAGATTAAAACACCCAATTTATAAAACAAATCAAACGATTTAAAAAATTTAAAAGGGAGAGTTAGGCCAGGCCAGCCTGCTGAAATAAAAAAGTTTTGAGAGCACGACGAAACGTGCGCAGATCCGGGATCCTCTTTATCTCTGGGGGGAGCTCGTTCCAGATGGTAGGTGCCCCCACAGAGAAGGCTCTCCCCCTGGGGGCCGCCAGTCGACACTGTTTGGCCGACGGCACCCTGAGAAGTCCCTCTCTATGAGAGTGTACTGGTCAGTGAGAGGCTATTGTTAGCAGAAGGCGGTCTCGTAAATACCCCGGTCCGATGCCATGGAGCGCTCTAAAGGTGGTAACCAAAACCTTGAAGCGCACCCAGAAGACCACCGGGAGCCAGTGCAGCTCGCGCAGGAGGGGAGTCACATGGGAGCGCCACGCCGCTCCCATAACCACCCGCGCGGCTGTGTTCTGGACCAGCTGGAGCCTCCGGGTGCTCCTCAAGAGGAGCCCCATTTAGAGAGCATTGCAGTAGTCCAGGCAGGAAGTAATGAGAGCATGAGTGACCGTATTTAATGAGTCCCGATCCAGAAAGGGACGCAACTTGGTTTTTCTAATTTTTTTTTCTTAAAATTCTCCAAGTATTTTAAATCGGAAACAAACAAACGGGTTCTGTTACTTTATAACTTCCACCTTAATCTTCTTCTTCTGTCCTTTCCCATGCCTATTAGCTGCTATTCTGATGCCAGGACATTTACAGTGATTTTAAAAATCCTTTTTTTCTTTTTCTTTTTTTCTGCCTATGAGTTAGATATCACTCACCCGGCAGCAATATTCTGCTCAGTTTTCTGCTCTTGCATATCTCTTAATCCAGTTGCCTCAGGTTGCTTGCGATCGCAAAGGCCGCTGTCCCCCGCTGCAGAGTCAGAGAGAATTTCCTCTGACCTCCGAGGAACTTGCCTGTTCCACTCGGTCTTCCGAGGTGCCTCTCTTTCTTCTCTGTCCCTGCAGGGGACAGATCTGGTCCAAAGGGGACAGATCTGGTCCAAAGCCCCCTCTGCAGCGGTTCGTCAGCCCAGAATTTCATGGGACTCATCAAGCCCCTAGTCCCCAACTGTCTCGCTGCCATGCTTCCGGTTGAATCTCTCCTCTTTTATTTCCTATGTGAAGGGCCAATCACCTCCAAGGTGTGGCTTTACTACTGAGTCGACCCTATTTTCTGAGTTGTTCTTGTCTTCTGGCAGCTCTGCGCATGCGCACACTGGGAATGGGCTCCAGCTGTTCCACTGCCTCGCTGCTGTCTAACTCCCTCTCTTCCTTCGACACAGAGTCCTCGTCTGAGTTTTCCGCAGCCCCCAGGACTGGCCCAAGTTCCTCCCCAACCTCCTCACTGTTCGACTCTGCTGCTGCTGGCGGCCGCCGGCCACAACAGGAAGCACCAAAGGGGAGCTCTTGTAACAGGTTCCCCTTTGCCTGTCTGAGCCATTGGGCTAATGGGAGCAAGTGTGTTCCCCCTCTTTTGCCTGAGAGAACAATGTGGGTTTTTGAAGACGGTTCACGCCTTCCTGCCCTCCCTGCCTGGGTTTGCCTCTGCAAGCTCACCAGTCGTGTCCCATTTAATTGGTTGAGAACATGACAGGCCTGTTGAGGGGCCAATCCATGTGTCTGTCTGTCTGTTTTTGGAAGTAAGGCAGAGCAGGGTGGTGCTGGGGCCAGAAGCTGTAGCATCCATCTTTCAGTCTGGTGCATCGTTGTGGGATTAAAAGGGAACGGGAAAGCACACTTTTCTGATTTTAATATTTTGGGAAGGCTTTGACAGTAGAAATGGGGTTCATTGGTCTTTCCAATCCTTTATTTCTTTTCCAGTTGGGTCCCACAAATGTATAATCTAGCTGGGGAAAAAAATAAAACATAGAACATGAAATAACAGAATTGGAAGGAACCTTGGAGGTCTTCTAGTCCAACCCCCTGCACAACCCGCTGCTCAAGCAGCAGACCCTGTACCACTTATCATAACTATTTATAAATACTAGCTGCCTGAATATGGTAATATGGTAAAATATTTTTCTTATAGTCAATACTGTATATTGCTTTACATTAGGACCTGTTTACATCTGTTTTGGGAGACTTCACTAAAATCTTGGCAAAAAGATGAAAGGGAGATCCTGGGACAAGATGGTGGGATTAGAGCAGAATCTAGTATCTGAACCAACTTTGGAACAGCAGATCTGGCCCTGGCATCCATTCTGGAAAGCCTGCAGAAGCTCTGGCTTGTACAACTGCAAAGTTAAGGTTAAGGAATTAGATGAAAATTGAGAGCCTGAAGCACATTTAGGCTTCATTTATGAATCAGCAGACAGGGCCAGTTACAGACTTCACTTCCATATATACCCCAAAGAAAACAGAACATATGTGCAGACATGCCCCCCTTTTCTCTCTCTCTCTCCCTCCCTCCCTCCCTCTCTCTTTCTTCTCTTTCTCTTTCTCACTCCCTCTCTCTCTTGTTCTTGTGTAGAAAAGCTCACCCCCATCAAAAGGAGATTCCCTTACATATCCAGGGTGGAAAAATTAAAAAAATGCTGTGTTGAACCGAGCTTGAGCTTGGATCCCGCCTGCTCTCAGTCTCCTCTAGTTTACAGGATTGTTCAGCAGACAGAAGGAGGCAGATCTTATATTTTGCTCCTTGAGCTCATTTGGAAGAAGAAACTGAGAAATACAAATCAATATAATCTAATTAAGTGCCTAGAGAATTGCAAATGTTAAAATACAAAAGCCAACAAGGTCTCCTGACACTGAAACAGAAGATCTGCTTTCTGCTAATGAATTGACGATCCATCTGTTCCTGGCTGCATTCGTGTTTTTCATTCATCTATTAATTATTTTGAGTTGCTTGTTACTCAGTGAGAGCTGGGTTTCAGTCTCTTTACACAGCTCCTGGGGGGGCGGGGAGGAGAGATGCTTACTATCTATTGGATGCAAAGCTTGCAAGGTCCTGAATTTTTTTTTTGGGTGGGAGGGGAAATCCCGGACAAGAAAAACAGTTTATGACCCAAGGAAATAGGAGGAGAAGAAAAACTGTCATGGCTATTTTGTTTGCCTGGTTTTATTTTGTATCATTTTAAAAAATTGTTCAGACATTAATTTTAGAAATTGCTTAAGGTGGATCATTTTAAAAAGTCAGGATATTTTTGACTGGAAGGGTTTGGGTCAGGGGTGAGTTCTACTTACCTTTACTACCACTTCGCAGCTTGCTTTGCTCATGCGTGCGCACTTCTGCACATGTGCAGATCACCCATGATGACTGTGGCAGGTGGGTGGAGCTTCCCACCGGTTTTACTACCGGTTCTATAGAACCGGAAAGAACCGGGAGCAACCCACCACTGGTTTGGGTTGTTTTAGGATGGGGCTTCTCTTCATTTTACTTAGCAGGTGGCTGATGGCGGAAGATGCATCTTCAGGAAGAAGGACAGCCAAGCTGCACCTGCTGAGTCAGGGGAGGCTGAGGGTTGGTTGGGCAGCTTTGGCCTCCCCTCAGTCTGGCTGGATTTCCAGCCCAGGAGAGGCAGGAAGGCCTCATAATAGCCCTCCCCTGTGGTGAGGGGAGGTCACCACAGGGGAGGGCTACTGTTCAGCGCCAGCTCCAGCAGAAAGGAAGACTCACCTCCTGGAAGTCATGAATGACCAATTGAGTTGGGGACATTAGGCAAAGCTATCTGGGCCCTGACTCTCCTTCCCTCCGGCACTCCATATTCAAGATTAGAGTTACAAAGGTGACCCTCATCATAAAGACCTCCATTCTAACAAATTTAGAGGTAAATGAGCTTCTCAAGTAAACATGTTCAGTTGCCAAGATTTGGGCAACCAACCTTTGTTTTTTCCCCCTTCAATAAGATTCTGTGTCAGGCTGGATGGCTATGGCAACTTTACAACCTGTGGATTTCAACTCCCAGACTTTCTGAGCCAGCCATGTTGCCAGAGTTGCCCATCTCTCCCCATCCCAGGTCAGTCAAGCTTCCTTGCGAGTAAGCAGTGACGGGGGCTTGACAACAGCCCAGGATCATCCCAAGGTCTACTGGGTTTTCTAGAGTCTCAAACACAGCCCACGGCAATTAACATTTCATTCTGCTTTGCATCTTGACTGAGCAATGGAGGTCTGAGCCTTAACTGCATTTGGGCTCACTTGATTGGGTAGAATAATGGATGTTCAGCTTTTCTAATGCTGCTCATGGTGTCTTTTAATCTGGATAAATTCCTGTGGTTTTAGCATCACCATAGATGAAGCTTTTTGTGCTTACGTGAATTAGTTGACAAAGAAGAAGAGGGACGACAGCACATTTCCTGGGGATAAGAAACTCTTCTGCTGAATCCACCATAAGCTGGCTGCCAAACTCAGCTATGCTTCAGTGAGCCATCATTTGTATCCATTCAAATGGGAGCTTTTCATAGCAGCACATGATGGTTAACAGGGTTGTATGTTGTCCAAAGGCCACAACGGCTGTGCCTGTAATTTGGAATCGTTTAAAACTACACTGGGTAAAGTTCAACCTTTTGCCCACACGTGGCTTTCCTAATTGAGATCCAGTTTCTTTAGCTTGAATTACTTTGGGTGAAAGAAAGACATACTGGATGAGGCCATGGCAATCCAGGGTGTAAGTAGTGCACCATACAAGGACATGTGGGTGTGCCAGCTGCACGTTTTAAAATGGATCCAAAGCTCCACAGCAGAGTTATAGAGTGGGAGACCATCCAAGAAAGAGAAGATAATGATATTTTGAATAATATAAGCATGGTGATGGCGGTATTTATTTGTTCCTATTTCTATACCGCCCTTCTCCAAATAGGACTCAGGGCGGTGAACAGCCAAAGTAAAAAACAGAACATACAAAATTTAAAAGCAGTTTAAAATAATTAAATATTTTGGCCGTAAATTAAAACAACCCAATTTAAAATCAATTTAAAATTTAACTCAAGCCAGCCCAGCTAGTTGAAATAAATGGGTTTTCAGGGCCCGACGAAAAATCCGGAGGTCTGTTATTGTACGTATCTCTGGGAGGAGGTTGTTCCAGAGGGTGGGCGCCGCCACAGAGAAGGCTCTCCCCCTGGGAGTCACCAGCCGACATTGTCTGGCGGACAGCACTCTGAGGAGGCCCAATCTGTGCGAGCGTACTGGCCGGTGGGAGGCTATTGGTGGCAGAAGGCGGTCTTGTAAGTACCCCAGCCCTAAGCCATGGAGCGCTTTAAAGGTGGTCACCAACACCTTGAAGCGCACCCGGAAGACCACCGGGAGCCAGTGCAGCTCGCGCAGGAGAGGTGTCACATGGGAGCGCCTCGTCGCCCCCATAATCCCCCGCGCGGTCGCGTTCTGGACCAGCTGGAGCTTCCGGGTGCACCCCAGGGGGAGCCCCATGTAGAGAGCGTTGCAGTAGTCCAGGCGGGAAGTGACGAGTGCCTGAGTGACTGTGCGTAGGGAGTCCTGATCTAGAAAGGGGCGTAACTGGCGTATCAGGCGGACCTGATAAAAAGCCCCCCTAGCCACGGCCGTCAAATGATCTTCTAAAGACAGCCGTGCATCCAGGAGGACGCCCAAGTTACGAGCCCTCTCCGTGGGGGCGAGTGATTCGCCCCCAATAGCCAGCGATGGTGTCAGCTGGCTATATCGGGACGCCGGAAGCCACAGCCACTCGGTCTTGGACGGGTTGAGTCGGAGCCTATATCTCCCCATCCAGGCCCGCATGGCCTCCAGGCACTGGGACATCACTTCAAGGGCATCGTTGGGGTGGCCTGGGGTGGAGATGTACAGCTGGGTGTCATCAGCGTACTGATGGAACTCCACCCCGAAGCCACGGATGATCTCACCCAGCGGCTTTACATAAATGTTGAACAGAAGGGGCGAGAGGACCAACCCTTGTGGCACCCCACAAGCAAGGTGCCTCGGGGTCAACCGTTGCCCCCCTGTCAACACAGATTGCGACCGGTCAGAGAGGTAGGAGGAGAACCACCACAGAATGGTGCCCCCCACCCCCAACCCCACCAACCGGTGCAACATGATACCATGGTCGATGGTATCAAAAGCCACTGAGAGGTCTAATAGGACCAGGATAGAGGAGCAACCCCTATCCCGAGCCCTCCAGAGATCATCCACCAACAGGACCAATGCCGTTTCCCTGCTGTGCCCAGGCCGGAAGCCGGACTGGAGCGGGTCTAGATAGACAGCTTCATCCAGGTACCGGGGAAGCTGCTGCACCACCACACTCTCAACAACCTTCGCAACAAAGCAAAGGTTGGAGACTGGACGATAGTTAGCCAAAACAGCTGGATCCAGAGAGGGCTTCTTGAGGAGGGGCCTCACAACCGCTTCTTTCAAAGCGGCCAGCAGGACCCCCTCACTCAAAGAAGCGTTAACAATCTTCTGGAGCCAGCCTCGTGTCACCTCCCGGGAAGCCAGTACCAACCAGGAGGGGCACGGGTCCAATAAACATGTGGTTGCGTTCAGCCGTCCCAGGACCCTGTCCATGTCCTCGGGAGCCACAGGATCGAACTCCCCCCAGATAACACTCTCAAAACCTGCCTCAGTCATCCCGTCCGGACATACCCAATCAGAGGCCAGCCCTTCCCGAATCTGAGCAATTTTGTCATACAGATACTGCACAAAGTCCTCAGCTCGGCCCTGCAAGGGGTCATCCCGCACTTCCAGATGAAGGAGGGAGCGGGTCACCCTAAACAGGGCGGCCGGGCGATTATCTGATGATGCGATAAGAGCAGCAAAATAGCTAGATTTTGCCGCTTTTATCGCCACTAGATAGGTCTTAATATGAGACCTCACCAGTGTTCGGTCGGATTCGGAGTGGCTGGTCCTCTAACTACTCTCCAGGCGTCTTTTCCGGCGCTTCATCTCCCAAAGCTCCTCGGAGAACCAAGGAGCTAGGTGAGTTCGGTGCCGGGTCAGAGGCCGCAAAGGCACGACACGGTGCAAGGCCCCGGCAGCCGCACTATCCCAGGCGGCCACCAGGTCTTCAGCCGAGTCATGAGCCAGAGTCTCAGGAAATGGCCCAAGCTCCATCTGGAACCTATCAGGGTCTATCAGGTGCCTGGGGCGGAACCACCTGGTCAGTCCCGCCTCCCTGCGGCAGGGTGCAGCGGTTAGAAAGTCCAGTCGAAGGAGCGAGTGGTCAGACCATGACAAGGGTTCGATGACTATATCCCCTATATCAAGGCCACTCAACCACTGACCAGAGACAAAAACTAAGTCCAGAGTGTGTCCCTCTGTGTGAGTGGGGTCATGAATTAACTGAGTAAGGTCCATGGCCGTCATGGAAGCCATGAACTCTCGAGCCACCTCAGACGTTTCACCGATAGATGGCAGGTTGAAATCCCCCATGATAACAAGTCTGGGGGTGTCCACCGCCACCTCAGCTATAACGTTAAGCAGATCGGGCAGGACCGTTGCCACGTGGCAGGGAGCCAGGTACGTGACCAACAAGCCCATCTGTACTCCACGACCCCACTTCACAAAGAGGGACTCACATCCGGCTATCTGTGGAACAGTGGTCTCCCTTGGATCCAGACCTTCCTTTATAATAACCGCCACCCCCCCGCCCCTGCCCTGAGCCCTCGGCTGATGAAATGCACGGAAGCCTGGTGGGCATATATCCATGAGGGGAACTCCCCCCTCCTGGCCCAACCAGGTCTCCATAATGCCCGCTAGGTCTGCCTCCCCCTCCTGAATAAGATCGTGAATGAAGGGGGCTTTATTAACAACGGACCTGGCATGGCATAACATCAGCCGGAGGCTCTGGCCCTGAGAATCTGGACAGCCTGGGGAACGAGGAAAGCATTGGGGACCGGAGTGTGCAATCGCTCTAAGATAGCGGGTGCGCATTCCCCGAACATGATGTGGTTCCCAGCTTCCGCCATATCTGCCCCTCCCACTCACTATACTGATGGAACAGCCCTCTTTAAATCGAACTCCAACCCCCTCCCCGAGCTCCGGTTCTACGTCCCTAGTGTCGCAGCCCTTCGCTAAGGCTGGTCTTGAACCTGGTGGATTTCCCCCAGAACCCACCCTAATCCCCCCTGAACCCCTTAAAATTTTTGTTAAAAACCCACTTAAAAAACCCCTCAAACTCTTCTTTGCCACATGCCATCTCTCGGGGCTCCAACGCCTGTCATCAAGATAGGCCCTCGATAATGAAGAGGGCCAAACCTGAGAGAGGGGGGAATCTCGCAGGGCACAAAGGTCATTCACCGAGTACATCTGGACATCAAGGGGAGGTGATAATCCATGGCCAATAGCCAGGGGACAATTTGATGTTATCACAGTCAAGAGGAGTGAATGCCAGGCTTCAATAGAATTCCAATGGGACACGTAGGACCTCATTTCCCTCTCACAGCAATGGCAGGAGTAAGAATGCTGTTTCAGACTGGTAAAGGGTGACCCAGCCCCCCTCTCACGGCGGCTGGTCAACCACGATCGTCCAAAGAACCGGAGTTGAGACAGCAGCTGTAGACCCACTCCACCAAGACTTGAATCCCCAGATGTAAACCTCCATTCAATGGAGGGAAAGAATGGGATCAGGTCAGTCCACATAGTCCAGGGCAGGCTCAACGGTGGAGATCATAGCAGTCAAAAACTCCAGGGAGGTCAAGATGACACCTAGTCCAGGAGATGATGGGAGGGGAAAGAGGAGAGCCAAGGCAACAAACGCCGGAGGGGGGGAAAACCCTCAGTCATGGTCCAGCTCTCCCCCATCCCTCCAGATCTTCCTTATAACCATGCTGCTCATCTCACCCAGCCTTCATAGATCAACATGGAGGCCTCTGGGACGACCAAGGGTATGGTTGTGGTCATGATGAATTCTGCACAAGGGCACCTTGAATGCATCAGTCTCAGTGGATGTCCATGATTGACACCTGCCAGAGCTGGTCCCAGCAATGTGGCAGTGAAGGACTCTTCCAGAGTGGAGTTGCTGGCCCATCTTTGAAAGTTGATGGCAGAATTTCAAGAGACATTCCAAGGTGCTTGATTAGCTCAGACTGAATGTAACCCAGGCCAGAAGTTTTGCCAGATTTCATAAGCTTAATGGCATTTTCTAACTCTACCACTACAAAATGTATTTAAATTTTTCATTCTCTTGATGTTCTTGCCATTAAATTTCTCTTCCTGTGATTTGTTTGGAGGGTTTCTGTTTAGAAAGCAATTGCTTAAAAAGATTAAAAAGTAATACGAAGTAGACAAATAAAAGAAGAAGAAATCAAAGAGAAAGTAAAACATGAATCATAAATTCATTTTTCCTGTTTCATGCAAAAAGGCTATAAAGAGTGTCCAGTCAGCATATTTTATCACAGAAGTCAATCTGCACATCTCGGTTCCCTCATCTTCACCAAACATTATTATTATTATTATTTATTGAATTTGTATACTGCCCTACTCCCGAAGGACTCAGGGCGGTGAACAGCCAAATAAAATACATATAATACAAATGTTAAAAAACCAGTAAAATACAATTAAATAATTGGCCCGGAAAAAAAAATTTTACACCCCAAATTCATAAGACAAATTTAAAATTGAAGAATTTTAAAAATTTTAAAAAAGTTTAAAAGAGAGGTTAGGCTAGGCAGGCCTGCTGGAAAAGAAATGTTTTGATGGCACGGCGGAAAGCGCGCAGGTCCGGAGATCCTCCGTATCTCCGGGGGGAGCTCGTTCCAGATGGCGGGTGCCCCCACAGAGAAGGCTCTCCCCCTGGGGGCCACCAGTCAACATTGTTTGGCCGACGGCACCCTGAGGAGCCCCCCTCTATGGGAGCGTACTGGTTGGTGAGAGGCTACTGGTGGCAGAAGGCAGTCTTGTAAATACCTCGGTCCTAAGCCATGGAGCGCTCTAAAGGTGGTAACCAAAACCTTGAAGTACACCCGGAAGACCACTGGGAGCCAGTGCAGCTCACGCGGGAGGGGGATCACATGGGACCACCCCGTCGCTCCCATAACTACCCGCGTGGCCGCATTCTGGACCAGCTGGAGCCTCCAGGTGCTCCTCAAGGGGAGCCCCATGTAGAGAGCATTGCAGTAGTCCAGGCGAGAAGTGACGAGGGCATGAGTGACCATATTTAATGAGTCCCAATCCAGAAAGGGACGCAACTGGCGAATCAGGTGAACCTGATAAAACGTCCTCCTGGCCACAGCCGTCAAGTGCTCTTCTAAAGACATCTGTGAGTCCAGGAGAACCCCCAAGTTGCGAGCCCTCTCCGTGGGGGCCAATGACTCGCCCCCAATAGTCAGTGATGGCACCAACTGACTATATCGGGATGTCGGAAACCACAGCCACTCGGTCTTGGGTGGGTTGAGCCTGAGTCTGTTTCTCCCCATCCAGATCCGTACAGCCTCCAGGACCAGGACATCACTTCAAGGGCATCATTGGGGTGGTCTGGGGTGGAAATGTACAGCTGGGTGTCATCAGCGTACTGGTGGTACTTCACCCCGAAACCATGGATGATCTCACCCAGCGGCTTCACATAAATGTTGAACAGAAGGGGTGAGAGGACTGACCCTTGTGGCACCCCACATACAAGGGGCCTCGGGGTCGACCTCTGCCCCCCTGCCAACACTGACTGCGACCAGTCGGAGAGGAAGGAGGAGAACCACTGCAACATGGTGCCTCCCACCCCTAGCTCTTCCAGCCGGTGCAGCATGATACCATGGTTGATGGTATCAAAAGCTGCTGAGAGGTCTAATAGGACCAGGACAGAGGAGCAACCCCTGTCCTGAGCCCTCCAGAGATCATCGACCAATGCGACCAATACCGTTTCCGTGCTGTACCCAGGCCTGAAGCCCAACTGGAATGGATCTAGATACGACGCTTCATCCAGGTACTGGGGAAGCTGTCATGCTGCCACACTCTCAACAACCTTCGCAACAAAGCAAAGGTTGGAGACGGGACGGTAATTTCCCAATACTGCCGGGTCCAGGGAAGGCTTCTTGAGGAGAGGTCTCACCACCGCCTCTTTCAAGGCAGCGGGAAAGACATTCTCACTCAGAGAAGCATTTATAATCCCCTGGAGCCAGGCTCGTGTAACCTCCCGAGAGGCCAGCAGCAACCAGGAGGGACACGGGTCCAATAAACATGTGGCAGCATTCAGTCTACTCAGTATCCTGTCCACGTCTTCGGGAGTCACAGAATCAAACTCTTCCCAGATAATATTCTCAAGACCTGCCTCCATCCTCCCCCCTGAATCTACCCCATCAGAGTCCAGATGTTCCTGAATCTGAGCGATTTTATCATATAGATACTGTACAAAGTCCTCGGCTCTACCCTCCAAGGGGTCCTCCTGCGCTTCCTGAAGGAGCAGGGAGCGGGTCACCCTAAACAGGGTCGTCAGGCGGTTATCTGATGATGCAATAAGAGCGGAAAAATAGTTACATTTTGCCGCTTTTATCGCCACAAGGTAAGTCTTAATATGAGACCTTACCAGTGTTCAGTCAGATTCAGACCGGCTGGCCCTCCAACCGCTCTCCAGACGTCTTTTCCAGTGCTTCATCTCCCTCAGCTCCTCGGTGAACCAAGGAGCCAAGCGAGATCAGTGCCGAGTCAGAGGCCACAAAGGCACAACCCGATCCAAAACTCCAGCGGCTGCCCTGTCCCAGGCGGCCACTAGGTCTCCAGTCGAGCCATGAGCCAGAGCCTCAGGAAATGGCCAGAGCCTCAGGAAATGTCCCAAGCTCCATCTGGAACTGATCCAGGTCCATCAGGCGCCTGGGGTGGAACCACCTCATCGGTTCCGCCTCCCTGCTGCAGGATGTAGTGGTTCGAAGGTCAAGGCGAAGAAGGGAATGATCCGACCATGACAAGGGTTCAGTCACTATATCCCCAATATCGAGATCATTCAACCACTGACCAGAGACAAAAACCAAGTCCAGAGTGTTTCCCCCCATGTGAGTAGGGCCATGCACTAACTGGGTCAGGTCCATAGCCATCATGGAAGCCATGAACTCCCGCCCTGCCTCAGACGCTTCACTGATGGATGGCAGGTTAAAATCCCCCATGACCATAAGCCTCGGGGTATCAACCGCCACCCCGGCTATAACGTTGAGCAGTTCGGGCAGGGCCGCTGCCACGTGGCAGGGAGCCAGGTATGTGATCAGCAAGCCCACCTGTATCCCATGACCCCACTTCACCAGGAGGGACTCACAACCGGCAGTCTGAGGAACAGTGGCCTCCCTCGGACCAAGACCTTCTTTTATAACAACCGCCCCCCCCGCCCCTACCCTGTGACCTCGGTTGATGAAATGCGCAGAAACCAGGAGGGCACAATTCAACGAGGGGGAACCCCCTCTTGGCCCAACCAGGTCTCTGTAATTCCTGCCAGATCCGCTCCCCCCTCCTGAACTAGATCACAAATGAGGGGGGCTTTATTTACTACAGATCTGGCATTGCATAACATCAGTCGAAGGTTTGGGCCCTGAGAATCTGGACTACCTGGGTAACGAGTGGAACCTTTGGTGCCGGAGCGTGCCACCGCTTGAAGACAGCACTCCCAGAACCAGGTTTGGCCCCCAGCTCCCACCATATCTGCCCCTCCTACTCACAGTACTGATGTACTGGCCCTCATTGTTACAAGCTCTAACCCCCTCATCGACCCAGAGCCCTGCGCCTCTTGTGCCATGCCCCCCAGCCGGGCCTGGTCCCTCCCTCGGTGGGTTATCCGCCAAACCCACAACCCTAGTTCCAATCCAACCTTCCCCCCCTTAGAACCCCTTAAAAATTTAATTAAAAATTTAGGTAGAAAACTCCTCAGCCTCCTTTTCGCTGCATGCCACATTCTTCCATTGTAGGTGGTACCAAATGTTTTCAACTTTGTGCATGCAATAATTTTGTTTCTATAAAAACAGAGTTCCATGCCCCTTTTCCAGCAGTTTGCCTATCAGGTCCCAAAGAAAATTCTCTGGTTTCAATTGTATATTAATCTTTAAAATCCTTTGAGTCAGTATATGCATCTGAATCCAGGATTTTCTAGGTTTTTTTACATATTGACCAAACATATAAAATGTTCGTTCCTGTTCAGATTTTCAACATAAATTTGAAGTGCCTTTATACTATCACAGAGAAGAGGGGGTCAACCGGCTCTCCAAAGTACCTGGGTATCGGACAAAAAGTAATGGAGTCTGTGTTGACAGGAGGGCAGAGGTCGACCCCGAGGCCCCTTGTATGTGGGGTGCCACAAGGGTCAGTCCTCTCGCCCCTTCTGTTCAACATTTATGTGAAGCCGCTGGGTGAGATCATCCGTGGTTTCGGGGTGAAGTACCACCAGTACGCTGATGATACCCAGCTGTACATCTCCACCCCGGACCACCCCAATGATGCCCTTGAAGTGATGTCCCGGTGCCTGGAGGCCGTGCGGATCTGGATGGGGAGAAACAGACTCAGGCTCAACCCATCCAAAACCGAGTGGCTGTGGTTTCCGACATCCCGATATAGTCAGTTGGTGCCATCACTGACTATTGGGGGCGAGTCACTGGCCCCCACGGAGAGGGTTCACAACTTGGGTGTCCTCCTGGACTCACGGCTGTCTTTAGAAGAGCACATGACGGCCGTGGCCAGGGGGACTTTTTATCAGGTCCGCCTGATTCACCAGTTGCATCCCTTTCTGGATCGGGACTCGTTAAGGCGAGACCACCTTCTGCCAGCAATAGCCTCCCACCGGCCAGTACGCTCGCACAGAGTGGGCCTCCTCAGGGTGCCGTCCACCAGACAATGTCGGCTGGCGACCCCCAGGGGGAGAGCCTTCTCTGTGACGGCGCCCACCCTCTGGAATAACCTTCCCCCAGAGTTACGTACAATAACAGACCTCCGGATTTTTCGTCGGGCCCTGAAAACCTATTTATTTCAACTAGCTGGGCTGGCTTGAGTTTAATTTTAAATTGATTTTAAATTGGGTTGTTTTAATTTACGGCCAGAATATTTAATTATTTTAATATTGTTTTTAAATTTTGTATGCTCTGTTTTTACTTTGGCTGTGCACCGCCCTGAGTCGTTTTTGGAGAAGGGCGGTATAGAAATTTAATAAATAAATAAATAAATAAATAAATAAATAAATAAATAAATAAATAAATAAATAAATAAATAAATAAATAAATAAATAAATAATAAATACGGTCACTCATGCTCTCGTTACTTCCCGCTTGGACTACTGCAATGTTCTCTACATGGGGCTCCCCTTGAGGAGCACCCGGAGGCTCCAGCTGGTCCAGAATGCGGCCGCGTGGGTGGTTATGGGAGCGATGTGGCGCTCCCATGTGACCCCCCTCCTGCGCGAGCTGTACTGGCTCCCGGTGGTCTTCCGGGTGCGCTTCAAGGTTTTGGTTATCACCTTTAGAGCGCTCCATGGCATCGGACCGGGGTATCTACGAGACCGCCTTCTGCTACCAATAGCCTCTCACCGACCAGTACGCTCCCATAGAGAAGGGCTCCTCAGGGTGCCGTCAGCCAAACAGTGTCGACTGGCGGCCCCCAGAGGGAGAGCCTTCTCTGTGGGGGCACCTACCATCTGGAACGAGCTCCCCCCAGAGATACGGAAGATCCCGGACCTGCGCACGTTTCGCCGTGCTCTCAAAACTTTTCTATTTCAGCAAGCTGGCCTGGCCTAACTCCCATCTTTTAAATTTTTAAATTTTTTAATTCGTGATTTTATAAATTGGGTGTTTTAATCTGTGTTTCGGCCAAAATATTTAATAATTTTAAGGGATTTTTTTTAATATTTGTATTATCTGTATTTTATCTTGGCTGTTCACCGTCCTGAGTCCTTCGGGAGTAGGGCGGTATAGAAATTTGATTAATAAATAAATAAATAATAAATAAATCCATAGAATCAGAGGTGGTATTCAGCAGGTTCTGACCAGTTCTGGAGAACCTGTAGTGGAAATTTTGAGTAGTTCGGAGAACCGGTAAATACTACTTCTGACTGGCTCCACCCCCATCTATTCTCTGCCTCCCGAGTCCCAGCTGATCGGGAGGAAATGTGGATTTTACAATATCCTTCCCATGGAATGGGGTGGGAATGGAGATTTTACAGTATCCTTCGCCTGCTCTGCCCACCAAGCCATGTCTACCAAGCCACGCCCACCAAGCCACACCACGCCCACCAAGACATGCCAACAGAACCGGTAGTAAAAAGTTTTGAATTCCACCATTGTATGGAATCCTTCCCAAGCTCTTTCCAACTTTGTCGAAATCAGCTTTCGTAAAGTGTAAGACACATTTGACTTATTTCTGTTGTTTGTGTCTGAATTATATTGAATTCCAATATGACATGGTCATTCTGTCCCAAAGTTCTCACAATTTCAATCCCTTCTATCATTTCTTCTCTATTAGTAAGAATTAGGTCCAGTATAGCTGACCCTCTTGTTCTCTTCTCTACTTTTTGGGAGACAAAATTGTTTGCTGGGTTTGGCGGGGTTCGGTTAATGTCCCACTTGCTGCAGAGTTTGTCTCCCAGTTGATAAAATGATAGTTAAAGGTCCCCATTACTACTATGGTGTCTTTTCTGCATACATTTGTTAACTGGTTAGCAAAAAGTTCATCTATTTCTTCTGCTTGGTTTGGTGTCTTGTCATATACACCTATGGCAGTGCCATTCTTTTTTCCTTTTTTATTAGCCCGTATGCATTCTAAGAGGTTTTCATCTTTATTTTGCAATTCTAAAGAGGTGTATCTATCTCTTACATATATTGCAATTCCACCCCCTCTTTTATTAGGTCTGTTTCTTTTGAGCAATTTAAATCCCTCTAGCATGGAAGCATGATAGTGTTGACAGCCTGAAGAGAGAGCCCTTTGCATCCCTATGCCTTCCGTCGTTCCCTTAAAACCCATCTTTTCCAGCAAGCCGGGTTGGCTTAAGAAGAAATTTTTAAATTCTTTTAATCAGTCTGTGATTTCTTAACTTTTGGGCCAAAATTTATATATATTTTTAAATGTTTTTTAAATATTTGTATTCTATGTTTTATGTTCTATGTCTTGGCTGTACACCGCCCTGAGTCCTCAGGGAGAAGGGCGGTATATAAATTGGAAATTAAATTAAATTAAATTAAATTAAATTAAATTAAATTAAATCCCATTCTTGCAGTGTTAACTTTAGATCTTTAACTATCAGCCAGTCTTTATTCCCTTTTGGGGGAAGGTTATTCAGAAAAAGGTAGGGTGGCTATTCCAAAAAAGTTCTGGAAGAACTAGATTATCTGTTGCAGAATTGAGATCCAGGCATGATATTGGTTGCTCTTATGGATGACCTGTTATGGACTTAAATGGTGGAACATTGCCTTACTTATCCTGCTGCGATTCTCATTTCCCATCAGTATCACTGTGGTATTCTTCAGAACCTTCTGTGAAATTCATTGATTAGAAGCACCATTTTGTAGTGGTTCTGCTCCTTCCTTATGGGGAAAGTCCAGTTGATGTGTATGAGAGAAGAGAGATCAAGCCATCAAACCTTCAGGCACTTCATTTTATGATGTCCACTCCACTTATGATGCTCAATCCTCTCTTTCATTTGTTTAATATCCATATAAATCTACTGGGAGGATTAATCTGATGATTTGTATGATATCATCTGTAAACTGATGATCCCCAGTTATACAGAATATCCATCCCAGACCAGATGTGAGATAGAGTGAAAATCTTGACCAGGATCTGAACTCTATAAGGTTTGGATGAGGATGAAGCTCAAGCCAAACAAAACAATATGGATAGCCAACTGATTCCAAAATGGTTTCACTTTTAATTCTAAATATAGTTGAATTTGCCACAAAGGAACTGTTTTTTAATCTTGGGTCTTTCTGGACTCATGGCTCCTGCTGAATCAGCAGATGGCGGTTGTAACCAAAAAGGCCTTTGTATAATTTTGTTAGGAGTTGAGTGTAAGTATGACTTTCATGGGATAGGAGGCACTTGAAATACTCACACCCTTGTCATCTTGCAGTTGGTCTGTCTTAATAAATTTATTTATTTATTTTATTTTATCGAATTTATATACCCCCCCTATTCCCGAAGGACTCAGGCGGTGAACAGCCATAGAATAAAACATATAAATACAAAATTTAAAATAAAATAAAACGAATTAAATAATTGGGCTGAACAATTTAAAACCCCAATAATTTAAAAACAAATTTAAAATTTCCATTTAAAAAGGGGAAAAACTTAGGTCAGGCCAGCTTGATGAAATAAGAAAGCGCGACGGAAGATACGCAGATCCGGGATCCTCCTTATCTCTGGGGGGAGCTCATTCCAGATAGTAGGTGCCCCCACAGAGAAGGCCCTCCCCCTGAGGCCGCCAGATGACATTGTTTGGCCGACGGCACCCGGAGAAGCCCCTCTCTATGGGAGCATACTGGTCGGTGGGAGGCTATTGGTGGTAGCAGGCGGTCCCATAGATAACCAGGTCCTAAGCCATGGAGCGCTCTAAAGGTGATAACCAAAACCTTGAAGCGCACTCGGTAGACCACCGGGAGCCAGTGCAGCTCACGCAGGAGAGGTGTTACATGGGAGCGCCACGTCGCTCCCATCATTGTACGTGCATATACAGTATTACCCATACAACGAAATTCACTTAACACCCAAAGACCAGGTCCAACACACATAATAATCCCCAAACACATTCCCACCCACCACAATTCCCCACCCCTAAACCACCCAAACATCCACACAACAGACCAAGTAATACTGTAGTCACTGATGGTGGCCCTTTAGTTCATTGTTGAGTGCAATTATAGCTCTGGGATAAAAACTATTCAGAAAATGTGTGGTCTGAGTTTTAATTGTTCTGTATCTTCTGCCAGAAGGTAACAGTCCAAAAAGATTGTAAGCCCCCTCTGCATAAGACTGTCCTTGAAGATTGCTGAGAAACTAGACTTGGTGCAGATATGGCAGCCCAGATACTAACAAGAGTGTTATATTACTCCCACATAACTTTCCTTCTGTAAGAGCATCATTGGTTGTCTTTTTGTTTCTGGGTGCAGTTTAAGGTAGTGGTAATAACTATGAAGTCCTACATGGCTTAGTACCTGTCAAACTGCTTGTTTCTGGAAGACTCTGACTGACCAAGGTAGGCCAACAGAGGGTATGTGTTAAGAGTCATCACCCTCCTTGCAGTATGTAAGTAAGGATTTGGAGATTAGTTTGTGAAGTATCCTTCCCGTGAAATCATTAGACTCAAGTATTGCAACCTCACTATTAATATTGAGAAAGCTGTTAAAGAAAGCTGTTATGCAGATATTTAGAGATTACGGATGTGATAATTAGCTATCTCAGATGTATGTGGAGTCTTTAAGAATCATGTATCAGGCTCTCCTATCACCTTAATGTCCTCCTTTATTCAAGTTATAATCCCATTTATTCCTAGAGTATGGGTCTTACTATTTTACAACTAGTATTGGGGTGGACTTCCCTGGCCGGCACCAACTCTCCAGAAATGCAACCTGATATTTAGGAATAGCAGAAGTTCATAGACATGATGCACCTAATTTAGTTCCTTTAATGCAGTCAAGGAAGAACCATGAGCTGTGTCTCCTGCAGAAGAGGAAGTCCAGCCTCTCTGTGCCTCTGTCCCAGTTTGCATGTTGCAGACCCTGGTTCCACATTTATACAGTACTTTTGCCTGGCCTAAGCATCATCCATTCCTGACTTGTGTTAGAAAAAAAATCTGGTCTGGTTCCAAGCCGGGAGAAAGGTGCTGGAAATAAAATGGAGGCTGCAAGGAAATAAGGTTTATTTGAATTCCAGAAACTTCATTGACAGAAGCATGTTTCTGGGGTGGCTGACCCCTTGGCTTAGGAACGGGTGGATTTTTTATAGGGTTCTGAGATGCTCTAGGGCCGTGATGGCCAACCTATCGCATGCATGCCGGAAGTGGCACGCAGAGCCATCTCTCTGGTCTTCGCGTGTGAGGGAGCACTGGAAACTGGAAGAGCAGCTCCCTGGAGTGCATGTGTGCACTGGGAAGCTGAGCTTCTGGTTTCCAGCATGCACATGTGTGACAGCCAGCAGGTGACTGGCATGCGCACATTGGAAACTGGAAGCTCAGCTTCCCAGCGCACGCATACATGCCGGGGAACTGTTCTTCAGGTTTCCGGCACTTTTGCATGTGCAAGCCAGGGAGCTGCTCTTCCAGTTTTCGGTGCTCCCCTGCGTACACATGTGCTCCCATTTTGGCACTCAGTGCCGAAAAGATTCGCCAACACTGCTCTAAGGGGTTGTGCAATGTAGGAGCCTTGTGCTTTTTGCTATTCTAATGGTGGTGGGTTAATCCTATTATGTCCTAGAGGTGATGTCCTGTTCTTAGAATTTGGGTGGCGGATGTAAATTCTTAATCCCATCAACTCCAGCCTGGTGGAGCTTGGTTGAAAGCACTTTGTTTGTGAATTGATTGGCCCAGTCTTTCATAATAGATACAAAATATCCATCTCTAAAGACTTCAGGCATCTGCTGGAGGCTGTTTTAGTATGCAGGAAAACTGGAGCTGCTTTCTGCCTTTAATTACATGCTTCTCCATTTTTTCTTTGGGTAAATATAATACACTGCCTCTTTTAATATTCCCCAAAACATTTCATTCTCAGTGGGGGGCGGGGGTTCCTCCACTTGCCAGCTTCAACCCATGGCCAATTAACAGTTGACCTCATTGAAAACAAATAATTTCTTACTCTCAATAGAAGAGAATATTTGTAGCTTTGGGTTGAACTATGGGGTCTTCTATACTCTCTGAGCTTGGTTGTTTTCTTGCAAACTTTTCATTACCCAGCTAGGTAACATCATCAGTGCAAGTAGGGAATAGGGATTTTGCTTTCATTTTATATACCATGTTTCCCTGAAAATGTGACCTATTCAAAAAGTAGTGAAGGGGGTGGGGTGGCCAGCACAGGAGGCAGCCCTTCCCCGGTCATCTCATGGCTGCTTGGCCCCTTACCCATGACCCGTGGATCAGCTGATCCAGTGAGGGCCAGGAGTTCTGTCTCTCTGGGTGCCTGGAGATATTTCCAGCACACTCTTGCTAGCCCCAGCCCTGCCCACGGTGCCAGGCAACCTTGCAGCCGAGGGCCCATCTGTTTCACAGCTCACCTTGTGGCTATGGAGCAGGCAGCGACCATGGTTAGAAAGGGTTTCCTCTGTGCCATTTCTCTTCTCCACTCCACCTGCCTGCCTGCCCCTGCCTGCCCCTGGGCCTGCCAGGCACCATCTGCCTCAAACCAAGAGGCGGGGAGGCTTCAGAACAGTGCCCTTCTAGTGCCTTCAGCCCTGGCAAAGGTGAAGCTGAAGCAGGCAGGGGCTGCATGGGGCTCCTCTGATGGCCTCCCCATCCCCACTCCACCCGGGAGCGGCCCATACATGAGGTGTGAGTGTGATTTGAGTTTGGCATTTCACCTTCTTGCCTTTTGCAAACTTTTGGCTGCATGCAACAGAAGCAGCAGAAGTCTTTCTTTCTCTCCCCCAAACTCCACCAGAAATGAGTCTTTGTGAGACTTGTCACGCTGCCGTAGCCTCTTGGAGCAGGACGCTGCAAGGCTTGTTGTGCTGTTGCATGCACAAACAGCAGCACCACTGCATGCTTCATCATACCAGCACGGCTGGCATCCTGCCCCTCGCTTAGCCACCTGTCCCCTTTATCGAGGGGTGGGGTGGGAGAGAAACAAGACATGTGGAGTGAGGAAGCCCTGCATGCCCGGTGAGGGGGGGGGAGAAGAGATGGCAAGAGGAGTCCCGTTTCGCTCCACACGCCCCAATGAAAGGGAACAGCAGCCTGGCTACTTCCGTTCTACACCCTCTCTGGTGCTGGAAGTCAACGGACAGGCACACACTCAGTCGCTCATTCATCCCTCCCTCTCTCTCTCTCCCCTTCACCAGCTGAGATCAGCAGGCCAGATTCAGTGAGCTGAACGCGCCACCACCGCCCGGGAGGAGAAGAATGTGAAAAATGGACTCTCTTGCAGTGCCTCCTCTCCAGTGGTGAGATTCAGCCAGTTCACACCACTTTGGGAGAACCAATTGTTAACTTTCTGAGCAGTTTGGTGAATTGGCTATTGGAAGAAATAATTAGGGCAGAGAACCGGTTGTTAAATTATTTGAATCCCACCACTGCTTCTCTCCCTCTTTTCCTCCCAGGCAGCAGCAGTGTATCCGGCCTGCTGATCTCGGGCAGCAGTGGCAGCAGCTCTGACCCGATCCTGGCCAGCAATGCTGCGGGAAAGAACTGGCCATGCCAATCCCGCTTCATGGCTGCGCAGACAAAGCCCGCACCGGCCACTGCTTGGTCCCCCTCCCCCAGTCCTAGGTTGACAGGTTGCTCAACCTGGGACTTATGGCCCAGTGCTGATCCCCATGTCACCCACCCCGCGTATTTGCTCAGTAGGGATTTGGGGACTAGCCGAGTCAGCTGAATGTGCACAAAAGGCCGAGGTGGGGACCGGGGCTCGAGCCCAGCTGTCTTCACGCAGGAGAGGAGGCACTGCGAGGGAACCCATTTCTCGCGTTGGCTGGGTGGGGTTTGCCCATGTAGAGGCCGAGCGTGTGTGTGTGTGTTTGTGTGTGTGTGTGTGTGTGTGTGTGTGTGTGTGTGTGTGTGTGAGAGAGAGAGAGAGAGAGAGAGAGAGAGAGAGAGAGAGAGAGAGAGAGAAAGAGAAATGGCGGATAGGAAACCCTTTCAAACAGCGTTGCCTGCAATTCTTGTTACTCCCCTCCACCGTTTCTCTTTCTCTCTCATTCTCTCTCTCTTACACACAGACATTTGATTGCTTGAAAGGGACAAGCTGTGCTTTGCTTGTACCATAAGCAGGCGCTTTAAGCACGTACTGCCCACAATCTTGCCTGCCTTTTCGTCCTTTTCTCAAGCAGCAGCAGCTGGGTAGAGGAGGGGAGCTGATTCCGATGGGCTGCATGACTTTCTGTCTCATCGTGGCAGCAGCCTGAGCAACACCCGAGCTCCAGGCCTGGCTGAGCGCAAACTGTGCTTGCCACCTGCTCCATAGCCACAAGGTACAGTAAGCTGCAGAAGAGAGGAGCCCTTGGCTGCAAGGTTGCCTGGTGCCGTGGGCAGGGCTAGGGCTGGCAAGAGTGTGCCGGAAACATCTCCAGGCACCCAGAGAGACCAAACACCTCTGTACCGCTTGCCCTGTCAGTGGAAGTGGTTTTGGTGATTCCTTGATTGGGCTGTTGTTCAGTGTTAGCTTCTTTGTCAGTTCCTTGATTGGGATATTATTTGCTTCTTGATTGTTGGTCTAATGTTAATCCTGATGTTAATCTGTGCTCATCTGGGTGTTGATTGCTGATGAGGAGGTGTTTTGGTCTTTTTGTTTTCTTTTTTGGCCCAATCAAGGAACCACCAAAATCACTCCCACCAACACTGACAGAGTAAGCCACTAGAATATAAAATAAAAGCAAAAATGTCTGCAAGGAAAAGGCCAAGGTCAGAGAGCATCAAGAACTCCATACTTCTTAGTCTCTTCATGTATTTTAGCAAATAGAAGCTTTGGCAGAGATTGATACGACCTCTGAATGGAAAATTTCAAAGGTGGCTCTAGTAGAGGCTTTATTGCCCTTTTTAAAAAATTATAACCATCTTTGAAATTGGATTTCAAGTTAATTTTGTGACATGATATTACAAAGATTAGTGATACAACAGAAACAAAATTTCTCTTGGTTCACAAATAGGAACATGGACACTTCTGCTGTGGTCCCACAGAGTTAATAATTGTGAAGTGTTGTGTTTATAGTTACCATAAATCAGGGAGAAGGAGATGTCAGTGGATTGCATATAGGCTTTGATTCTAAAAAAATACTGTTCCAGAAATATAGCAGTGATGGACATGTCAGCAGCATCCATGAAAGTATGCCACCAGGCTTAAAATTTTGGGCTTAGACAATCTTTAATTGAGCCTCCTGTGGTCTGATTTAAGCATAGTACACAAAATTGTCTACAACATCATGCCTGTCAACGACTTCTTCAGTTTCAACCACAATACAATCAACAATTATCAACAATCGATAAAATTCAAGATAAATCGCTTCAATCTCAATTGCAGGAAATACGATTTTAGCAACAGAGTGGTCAATGCCTGGAATGCTTTACCCGATTCCGTTGTTAAAGCCTCAAACCCTCACAGTTTCAACCTCAAACTGTCTACCATGGACCTCCATTCTTAAAAGATCTGTAAAGGGGGTGTGCATAAGCGTCCCTGTCTTACTGTCCCCATTTATTTGTATTTACTTCCTTTGTTTATGTTTACGTTCATACCTACACTTATTATCTTGTACATGTTTGACAAATAAATAAATAAATAAATAAATAAATAAATAAATAAAGTAAGTAAGTAAGTAAGTAAGTAAGTAAGTAAGTAAGTCAGTCAGTCAGTCAGTCAGTCAGTCAGTCAGTCAGTCAGTCAGTCAGTCAGTCTTGGTGGGATGAACATGGTACCTCTGTGTAGGACAACCAGGAAGACTTTGTGCAAAAGATTTAATGAATACAAGTTTGAAATCAGTACTTAGTTCAATGTTGGGGTTAAGGCTCCAGACTAGTTTTAGTCCCACTTTAGGCACAAAGTCAACTGCGTGGCTTTAGGCTAGTTGTTCCCTTTCAGCCCTGGGAAGGAGGCAAGGTCAAACCTCTTGAAAAAATGCTGCTAAGAAAACTGTGGGGACTTATACTGGCAATTGCCAGAGTCAGCATTGACTAGGAGGTCCAAAAAAAAAAAAAAAAAACTGAGCGAGAGACTGTTACTCGCATACATCAAAAGGTTTCCAGCAATCTCAGAAGGCTGCAACAAGCATAATGTGTTATTAACCCATTATAATTGTTAATTGATGAGATACTTGTAATCTGTCCCACATGTAACCAGTATTTGCATAAGCAACCTGTCTTTCCCTGCCTTCTCCTCCCTTTACTCAGCCTCCCAATTTAAATCCAGATCAGTTTAGCCATTCTGTATATCTGCTGAGGTAGCTGCAGTTCACAAAAGCTTTTGCCTTTTAGTAAAGTTTGTTTATCAGAAAAGATGCAAGCGATTTCTTCTAGGATATCTATTGAAATGCTTAGATGGAAATATGGAAGTTTTAAGATGTAAGTATTCTTTTGAAACTTCAACATCCAGAGCAATTATATTTTTGAACCAAAGAAAAGATTTTACACTATCTATGTACCATCGTGTTTCCCTGAAAATAAGACAGGGTCTTATTATTTCGGGGGTGCAGGAGGCCCCAGGTGGCCCACGCACTCACAGCCAGGAGTCCGGCAGAGAGAGGGTCCCTTCACGTGCCGCCATCAAGCTCCTCCCCTCCTGCAGTGTGTGTGTGTAGAATGCAAGCGGCCTGAAGGCACCAAGTTGCGCAAGTGCCTGTCCCCACCCCCCACTCGCACGCCTCCCAGGCCTCACCACGTTGATGTGGGTGAAGCCGGTGAGCACCAGATCCTTGAGGAGTTCGTAGCCAATGCCCTCGGCACCACCACCAGCACCCGTGCATAAGCCACGGCCTGGGCCATCTCTCCCTGTAGGGTCCAGCTCCAGCTGTCACCATAGGAGTGGGAAGGACACTCCCAGAGCGGCTGCTGCCCTGGCTGGGGTTGGAAGCCGCAGAGGCAGAGTTTAGGAGAGAGAAAGAAAGACTTCTGCTGCTATCCTTGCATGCAGCCAAAAGCAGAAGTAGCAGAAGTCTTTCTTTCTCTCCCCCAAACTCTGCCTCTGCGGCTTCCAAATCTCAGCCAGGGCAGCAGCCACTCTGGGAGTGTGCGTCCCACATAATAATAATAATAATAATAATAATAATAATAATAATAATAATAATAATAATAATAATAATAATAATAATAATAATAATAATAATAATAATAATAAACCTTCAATGAACCTCTGGAAAACAAAACTTATGGCTAATGAAGAAGAACTGGGTGAAGTTGAAATTAAACGAGGCATTTTCCAGGGCGATTCCCTTTCACCCCTACTTTTTATACTCTCAATGCTACCACTGACAATCATTTTGAAGAAGATGAACTGTGGATACGAACTTGCAAAGAAAGGACTGAAAATCTCGCACTTGATGTACATGGATGATTTGAAGCTGTTTGGTAAAACAAAAGCTGAACTGAATTTATTAATTGAAAACACAAAAGAATTCAGCCAAGACATTGGTATGCAGTTTGGAATTGACAAATGTGCAACAATAGCAACCAAAGCAGGCAAGATCATAGAAGAGGATGGAATAGAACTAGAGAATGAAGAAATGATAAAGGCAGTAAAATCAGAAGAAGGCTACAAGTACTTGGGGATTTTAGAAGCCTCTGACTTAATGCATAATAAAGTCAAGGAATTAACTTCAGCCAAGTACATTCGACGAATTCGTAAGATATTAATGTCCAAATTGAGTGGAGGAAACATCATAAAAGCCATAAATACCTGGGCTATACCTGTGATTAGATACTCTGCAGGAATAATTGACTGGACCCAGATGGAGTTAGACAATTTGGACAGAAAAACAAGGAAGCTTATGACAATGAATCATGCCTTGGACCCTAAAAGTGATGTTGACCGATTATATTTTCCAAGAGCAGAGGGTGGTCGAGGACTCCTACAAGTAAAGCAGACTGTGGAAGAAGAAAAATGCAGCTTGAATGGTTACATCCAGAAAAGTGAAGAACCAATGATTAAGGAAGTAAATAAAGGAGGCCTTTTAAAGACAACTAAAGCAAAAGCAGAATATAAGAAAGAAGTAATTGAGCAGCGAGCTGAAAATTGGAAACACAAAGCTCTGCATGGCCAATACTTGAAAAGTATTGAAGGGAAAGCTGACCAGAAACTAACTTGGAACTGGTTAAGATCAGGAGAACTGAAAAAAGAAACAGAAAGCTTTATTTTGGCAGCTCAAGAACAAGCCCTAGCCACAAACTGTATGAAGGCAAAAATTCAACATGTTACCACCAACAGCAAATGCCGCCTCTGCAATGAAAAAGAAGAGACAGTCAACCACCTGATCAGTGGGTGCAGCAAAATTTCACAAACTGACTACCTACAATGCCATGACCGTGTTGCTAAAATCATTCACTGGAAATTGTGCCAGAAGTTTGGATTTGAGTACAGCAAAAACCACTGGGAACATCAGGTTGAGAAAGTTTTAGAGAATGAGAAACTCAAGATCTTGTGGGACTTTAGGATTCAGACTGACAGGCACTTGATCCACAACACACCTGACATAACAATAGTTGAAAAGAAAAAAGTATGGTTCATTGACATTGCAATACCTGGTGATGCACGAATTGAAGATAAGCAGCAAGAAAAAATCACAAAGTACCGGGACTTACAAATTGAAGTTGAGCGACTGTGGAAAAAGAAATCGTGTGTTGTCCCGATTGTAATTGGAGCCCTCGGAGCAATACCCAAAGGGCTACCCCGCTATTTAGAAATTCTAAATTTGCCGGACTTGAACATTTTAACTCTACAAAAAACCACCTTACTCGGAACAGCTTACATCCTCCGACGATACCTTAACAGTTCCTAGGTCCTTGGTTAGGACTCGAGCTGCTGAGCTATTAACCAGCCTCAAAGGCTGTGAATCTCACTAAGATTAACCAATAAATAATAATAATAATAATAATAATAATAATAATAATAATAATAATAATAATAATAATAATAATAATAATAATTTTATTTCTATACCGCCCTTCTCCCGAAGGACTCAGGGCGGTGTACAGCCAATTTAAAAACACAGGACACAACAATGATTAAAAATTAAAATAATTAAATAGATTTGGCCGATTTAAAACCCCAAAAATTTAAAAAAAACCCAATTTAAAATTATTATGTTGATAGCCCTGCCTGGCAGAACAACAGGGTCTTCAGTGCGCAGCGAAACACCCGGAGGTCGGAGATCTTACGTATTTCCGGGGGCAGTTCATTCCACAGGGCTGGGGCTCCCACAGAGAAGGCCCTCCCCCTGGGTGTCACCAGCCGACATAACTTGGCTGATGGCACCCTGAGGAGACCCTCTCTGTGGGAACGGACTAGTCGGTGGGAGGCTATTGGTGGCAGAAGACGGTCTCGAAGGTACCCGGGTCCTATGCCATGGAACGCTTTGAAGGTGGTAACCAACACCTTGAATCGCACCCAGAAGACCACTCGGAGCCAGTGCAGCTCGCGCAGGAGGGGTGTTATGCGGGCACAACCAGTTGTGCCCATAACCACCCGCGCGGCCGCATTCTGGACCAGTTGGAGCCTCCAAGTGCTCTTCAAGGGGAGCCCCATGTAGAGAGCATTACAATAGTCCAGACGGGAGGTGACAAGGGCATGAGTGACCATGCGCAAGGTGTCCCGGTCCAGAAAGGGCTGCAACTGGCGGATCAGGCGAACCTGATAAAAGGCCCCCCTGGCCACGGACGTCATATACTCTTCTAAAGACAGCCGTGCATCCAGGAGGACACCCAGATTGCGAGCCCTCTCTGTGGGGGGCAAAGATTCATCCCCAATAGTCAGCGATGGCACCTGCTGACTATATCGGGACGCCGGCAGCCACAGCCACTCGGTCTTGGACGGGTTGAGTCTGAGCCTGTTCCTCCCCATCCAGACCCACACGGCCTCCAGGCAGCGAGACATCACATCAAGGGCATCGTTGGGGTGGGGTGGAGATGTACAGCTGAGTATCATCAGCGTACAGATGACACTTCACCCCAAAACCACGGATGATCTCACCCAGCGGCTTCACATAAATGTTGAACAGAAGAGGCGAGAGGACTGACCCTTGTGGCACTCCCCATGCGAGACGCCTCGAGGTCGACCTCTGCCCCCCTGCCAACACGAACTGCGAGCGGTTGGAGAGGAAGGAGGAGAACCACCGCAGGACGGTGCCCCTTATTCCTAACCCTCTCAACCGCTGCATCATGATACCATGGTCGATGGTATCAAAAGCCGCTGAGAGATCTAATAGAACTAGGACAGAGGAGCAACCCCTGTCCTGAGCCCTCCAGAGATCATCCACCAACGCGACCAATGCCGTTTCTGTGCTGTGCCCCTGCCTGAAGCCCGACTGGTACGGGTCTAGATAGATAGCTTCATCCAGGTGCCTGGGCAGTTGTCGTGCCACCACACTCTCAACAACCTTCGCCACAAAACGAAGGTTGGAGACCGGACGGTAGTTAGCTAATTCAGCCGGGTCCAGGGAAGGCTTCTTGAGGAGGGGCCTTACCACCGCCTCTTTCAAGGTGGCAGGAAAGGCACCCTCACTCAGAGAAGCAGTTATAATCCCCTGGAGCCAGCCTCGTGTAACCTCCCGGGAGGCCAGTACCAACCAGGAGGGACACGGGTCCAATAAACATATGGTGGCACTAATCCTACCCAGAACCCTGTCCACATCCTCGGGAGCCACAGGATCAAACTTTTCCCAGGTAATATTCTCAAGACCTACCCTTGTCTCCTCCCCCGGACTCACCCAGTCGGAGTCCAAGCCTTCCCGAATCCGAGCGACTTTATCGTGCAGGAATTGCACAAAATCCTCAGCTCGACCCTGCAAGGGATCTTCCCGCACTCCCCCCCGAAGAAGGGAGTGGGTCACCCTAAACAGGGCGGCTGGGCGGTTCTCTGCAGATGCGATAAGAGCGAAAAAATGTTTAGATTTCGCCACTTTTATGGCCACTAGGTAGGTCTTGATATAAGACCTCACCTGTGTCCGGTCGGAATCAGAATGACTAGTCCTCCAAATGCTCTCTAGACGTCTTTTCCAATGCTTCATCTCTCTCAGCTCCTCGGAGAACCAAGGAGCCAATTGAGATCGGCATCGGGTCAGAGGCCGCAGAGGCACGACACGATCCAAAGCTCCGGCGGCCGCACTCTCCCAGGCGGCCACCAGCTCTTCAGTCGAGTCGTGTGTCAGAGTTTCAGGAAATGGCCCAAGCTCCATCAGGAATCTTTTGGGATCCATCAGGCGCCTGGGACGGAACCATTTGGTCGGTTCCATCTCCCTGCGGCAGGGGGAAGCGGTAGGAAAGTCCAAGTGAAGGAGCGAATGATCTGTCCATGACAAGGGTTTAATATCTAAGTCCCCTCTACCAAGATCATTCAACCACTGACCAGAGATGAAAATCAAGTCCAGAGTGTGTCGCCCTATATGAGTGGGGCCTTGAACTAACTGGGTCAGGTCCATGGCCGTCATGGAAGCCATGAACTCCCGAGCCACCTCTGACACCTCACCCGCAGATGGAAGGTTGAAATCCCCCATGACAATAAATCTGGGGATATCAACCGCCACCCCGGCAATGACATCAAGTAGCTCGGGCAGGGTCGCTGCTACGTGGCAGGGAGCCAGGTACGTAGTCAGCAAACCCATCTGCACCCCACGGCCCCACTTCACAAAAAGGGACTCACATCCGGCTATCTGAGGAACAGTGGTCTCCCTCGGACAAAGACTTTCCCTAATAATCACCGCCACTCCCCCACCCCTCCCCTGGGCCCTTGGCTGATGAAATGCATGGAAACCTGGTGGGCACATTTCGACAAGGGGGACCTCCCCCCTCTTGGCCCAACCAGGTCTCCGTAATACCTGCCAGGTCCGCACCCCCTCCAAAATAAGATCACAAATGAGGGGGGCTTTATTAACAACCGACCTGGCATTACACAACATCAGCCGCGGACCCTGGGCCTGAGACTCTGCACAACCCAGGCCACGAGTCACACATTGGGGGCCGGAGTGCGCAATTGCTTGTAAACAGCGTGTGCGCACCCCCGACACATGATATGGCCCCCTGCGTCCGTCATACCTGCCCCTCCCACTCATTATTTCAATTTCATTGCCCTTCCTGTTGCCCCCCTGTTCCCTGGATAAATTTCCTTTCCCGACCCCTCTGCTGCAACCAATCAACCTATCGTCCCGCTCAGTAGCTATCTGGACCCCCCCAGGTCCACTTTTACAACCCCCTCCCTTCCTCCTGGGTCCCCTTAAAATTTTCATTAAAAATTTAAATAAAAACCCCCTCAACCCCCTCTTCGCTGCATGCCATCTCTCTAGTTATTTTAAGGGGCAATGAGTCCAAATGCGGAAAGGATCCAGTCCAGATGATAATAATCCCAACCAACGCTCACAGCCGGGCCGCGGTGGGAAAAGGGGGGAAGGGGGGGAGGGGGAGATGGACCGGGGCGATAGGCCAATCATAGCCTAGCTCTTCCCAACCCCTCCAATCTCCACAAGATCTTCTAATTCCCCCCCCTCAAGTCCCAAAGTCTTCAGAAGGTCTTCAGGAGAGCTACCAATCAGGTAGCTCCAAATCAGTTCGCCAGGACTCCCCTTCTACAGCTGGCAATAGACCAGTTGGAAAAGGTCTAAGTTTGAAAAGTTCCACCAGGGTCGTGCCACTCCCCTCGGCGTCGCCCCAGCAACCGCCATTTCACTCCCGCCACCGCAGCCACCGCGCCCAATGTCGCTGCCGCTGCTAGCAGTCCTGAGCTTTTCCGGGGGTGGGGGGCACTCTTGCATGCCGCCATCGCCCTCACACACCCCTATCCCATCCGGCTGCCGCTGGGGGGACGCCGAGGCAAAAGGCGCCATCCCAATCAATTCCAAGCCTCCCGTCTGCGCCGCCATAGCCTCGCAGCGCTCCACGGCTCCAGACAGCCTCATGAGCGGCTCAAAAGAGTCCAAAAGCTCGCAGCAGGCTGTCCTCATGTTCGACTTGCTGGGCCAGGGCCGTTGGTTGGAAATTCGGCCCTCCAGGAATCCCTGGGAACACCTACATTGCCCCCAGACGTCGGAGCTTCACCCGCGAGCCGCCATCTTCAAGCATGTGCAAAGGAGGCCTCCCCTCCCCCCCTGCTCCTCTCCGCTCCGATTGCCATGAGACACTGGGCAGCAATGCCGAGGGCAGTCCCGACAGACAACAGCTTGGCCGAACCAGCCATGACCAAAGCTCCTCGCTTGTGGCTGAGCTTGGCTGCAGGGGGCCGCTGGGCCTCTGCAGGCGGCGGCAGCAGCAACACCTGCAATGCCTCAGCCATCCCTGCTGAGACCTGCGCCCAGCCGCGGGACGCACCAGGCCTGCCTTTGTAGTCCTCCATGACTGCCCACCACACCTGGAGGCCTCTCTGCCATTGGTGGCCGCCCTGCCAAGGAAGCTCCGGGGTGGCGATGCTTGCACAGGGGCTTCTGTGGCGAGTGCTTGGTAGCATGCGGTAGCATGCGGACACAGTGCCTGGGAGTGGGGGCGAGAGTGGGCGGGCCACCACCACGGAGCAGGAGCAGGCGCTCGAGGTCTACGGTCAGTGCTGCGGGCAGCAAAAGGGGTGGGGGTGCAGGAGTTCACAGGGATGTGGCTGCCTTGGGAAGGTTGGGGGGGGGCTGAGGGACCTGTATGTGTGTGTGTGTGTGTGAGAGAGAGAGAGAGAGAAAGGGACTTATTTTGGGGGGAGGGCATATATTTAGGCCCACCCCAAAAATCAGGCTTGGCCTTATTTTCGGGACATGTCCTATTTTCGGGGAAACACGGTACTAAAATTCTCCTATCTGTTTGTAACTTTTAATTGTGTGAAATTGAAAGGCATAGGGCAGCAATTATTGAACCAAGGTACAGTAACTTAAATGGTTTAACTTACAGAATGCCATCACCCATGACTCACACGGGAATAAAATGTGGGAAGTTGTCGGTGCTTCAGTGTTTCCGGTTTGCTGCTGCTTTACTGCTGTCGCAATGCTGCCACAGTCAGCTGTAATCATACGATCCTCACTTCCAACAATCTCTGACAGCTCCCCAATAATCAATTGCGAAACTGGCAGGAAATCAAAAGTTGCTCCCCATTGCACTGTTTGTTTGCCCATTGGTGGTCATTTTATTTCTCTGTTTAGTTAAGGAACAATCTATGAAAGGTGACCCAATAGCGCACAGATTGTCTAGTAAGATAGGAATGGATTCTAGGCGATTTCTGCTTTCAGAAATTAAAGCAAGTAGGCAACTTTCACTATACTAGACACAAGGGAAGTTACAGGAGAACAATACCATTGAAACACAGAAACTTTGGCATCAGTTAATGATGATCAATAATTCTGTTCTTGTTTGTGCACCTCAAACTCACATGAAAGTGACTTTCTTTGAAATGCACTTGGGAGGGAAGAGGCATTTAGAAAGGTATGTTTTTGTTTCTTTTCTATCACCAACTTCTACCACAAACGAATTCAAGTCTAAAATAAATACGGTTAAAAAATTAAAACCCTTGAATTAAACTGTAGCCCATTTTCCTGCTATGTTGAGATGGGGAAATGAGAATAGAAGTCTTAGTACCCTTTTAACAGACAGTCCACTAAATCACAAAATTTAGCAGAGGAGAGAGATTCTGGTCCCATCACTCAGCCACTTTGATCCATGATAAGAAGTAGAGCAGGCAAGACTCGCTGGAAAGCGTGGAAACAGCTAAGACTAAATTCAGCTACAGCCTGATGAATTTCAGAATTATGTAGCATGAGGAGGAATTAGTTAAAGGGGAACTTAGAATGCAAGTTAATCACTCCAGGACTCTTGAAGGTGACAAAAGCTTATTGTGTGATTCAGGCACAGAATCAAGGAGATTTATGCGCTGAAAATAAAACAAACAAAGGAGAAATGTGTTAGTAAATACAGAAAGGTCAGAATAATTTCTAACAATTGAAACATACTGGAAGCAGAATATCAGCCAAGAATTTGCTTGGCTGTTAGAAAATAATGGATTAAAACACCTGTCTGAAGAGGGAGGGTCAACTTGTTTTCCAAAGCACCAGAAGGCAAGACAAGGAAAAATGGATGGAAGCTAATCAAGGAGAGAAGCAACCTGGAATTAAGGAGAAACTTCCTGACTGTGAGGACAATTAATCCATTGAACAGCTTGCCTTCAGAGGTTGTAGGAGCTCCATGACTGGAGGTTTCTAAGACTGGACAGCCACCGATCTGAAATGGTCTAGGGTCTCCTGCTTGTGCAGGGGTGGAACTAGAAGACCTATTCTGATTGATTAAAAGTCAGTTCAGAAAAGGTGTTTGAAATCCTTTGAAAGAGGTTCTTCAAAAGAGGAGAAAAGGTCTCCAAAGGGCCTGTTTGAATCTAGGATTAGGGGTCTGGAGCACACGATGAACAGTTATGAGAACTGGGTATGTCTAGTCTAATGAAGAGATGGACTAGGAGAGATACAATAGCAGTCTTCCAATATCTGAGGGGCTGTGACAAAGAAGAGGAATTCAGCTTATTCTCCAAAGCACCCAAGGACAGACAAGAAGAAATGCATAGGAGATGATTAAAGAGAGATCCAACCTAGAACTAATTTCAGAGATCTCAGGCAGGGGTGGGTTCTAATTTTTTTTACTACCGGTTCTGTGGGTGTGGCTTATTTTGTGGGTGTGGCTTGGTGGGGGTAATGTGGCTGGGTGGGCATAGCCAACTTTTTTTTTAACTTTTAAAAGCATTTTTTCTACTACCTTAAGAGGTAGAAAAAAATGCTTTTAGAAGCCTCTGACGATCAGACAACTCAGCTGGGATCGCCAGAGGCTTTCAAAGGCATTTTTTCCCCCTACAATCTCTTTGGTCGAAGAGATTGCAGAAAAAGATGCTTTTAGAAGCCTCTGATGATCCCAGCTGAGCCGCGCGATCATCAGAGGCTTTTTTTTTTAACTTTTAAAAGCATTTTTTCGGCCGAAGAGGTTGTAGAAAAAATGCTTTTAAAAGTTTAAAAAAAAAAAACTCTGATGAGGTGGGCAGGGTAAGCGAGCAGCGACCGGGCCGAGGACTGGTTCGGGGCATGGCCAGCCAATGTTATTACCGGTTCTCCAAACAACTACAAATTTTTACTACCGGTTCTTGTGAACTGGGAGCAACCCACCACTGGTCTCAGGCCTAAGCCAATGAGGGTCAAAGCAATAATAATCTTAAAATTAGAAGAGTCTTCTAATGTCTTTGGAAACTGCTGTAATATCTCTACAGGAGACGCTTGGAATGCAGCCTTTGCAGAGATCTCTGTCTTCTTCTGTAACAATGGTGATAAGTTAGTTTGATCAGCCATGGCTGCAAAATGCAACTTTCAGAGCTAAGACTTTGCTAAGGTTGCTTTGTTTGTTCTGAAGAGAGCCTCAGAATCTGAATGCCTCAAGAATGGCCTGCAAAGATGGCACTTTGCACTGGCCAGTTGGCAAAGATGTTTAAAGATAAATCAGCTAAATGTTGGAAATGCCACCAGGTACCTGGGTCTTATTATCATATGTGGTGGACATGCGTGGAAGCAAAAAAATACTGGACAAAAATACATACGTGGCTGGAAAAGATGATAAAACAGCACATTGATTTAAAACCAGAAATATTTTTGTTGGGGATTTTACCTGAAACCTATAGTAAAGGGAATGCATATCTAATTATTCATGCAGCTAGAATTGTATTTGCACAAAACTGGAAAAATGAAGAGATCCCTACAGATGAGAATGTGATTAGGAATATATTAGAATGTGCAGAAATGAATAGATTAACACTTGCAGTTAAGAAGAAAGAATAAACTGAATACTACACAACATGGGAATTATTTTATCAATGATTAGAAAATAAAAACAGAAGTTAGAAATTGGGAAATAAAAGAAGATTAATGAAATATAAAAAATATGTTAAGAGAGACGTAAACACTATGATGATGATGATTATTATGACTATTATGTTTAATATTACTGTTATATTCTTATTAGAAGATATGTTAAGAGAGAGAAGTGAATATATTTATTATGCTCAATATTAGTATTGTAAAATCAAAGAATTAAAATTAATGTAATGAATACTGTTTAAACTTTGATTATTACTGCACAAAGATATTTGTACCCAGATGACACACTGTTTATTATACTAAAATATAGGAAAAAAAGAATGGCCTGCAAAGACTGGCTGGAAGGGTTTGCTCTATTTTTTAATATTGCTCTAAAAATGAAGAGTGGAACAGCAACAGAGGTGAATTGCAAGGGTAAGAGATGCTTGGTGTGCTTGCTGGAAGAACATAAAACCAGGAGGAAAACTGAAGTCTATCCCCATTTTATGTAGTCACTTTTCTTCTTTCATAATATCAATGATATTTGCATTTATTATGTCAGATCCTGCTTTTTCTCCATTTAGAAAGATAAGACACTTTTGGGTTTGACATTGGTTGTTTTCTTAAGCAAATCAATCAGAATTCCTGATCTGTATCTGGTGATGACCAAAGTAACGGTTTCCTCTTCAGTGGATATGTTCACACAGAGGCTAGTCTGACATTGACTGGGATGCTGCATTGGGGCAGGGCCTTGAATTTAGTTGCCTTGATTTCCAGGTGTTTCACTACGTATTGTGGGCAACTCATATAACACCCAGAGCACACAAGAGTATGCCACTGAAAATTAGCAGCAAAATGGTTAATTGATGGCAGTTCTTGTTGAGCCATCCGGGGAGGAGATTTTGAGAATTAAGGGAGAAAATGGTAATAATCTGTTTTCCCGCCCTCAATTTTTCAAACAAAACAAAGAGCTAGAAAACTCTCATTCCACCCCACCCCTTGCAATTTCAGACATTCTTCTAGGAACATCACTGGAAAATCTTCTAGAACTCCAGAAAATCCAGAGGTTGAATCGAGGTCTACAATTCCAGTGCAGCAGTTTATTCTATAGGAGGCCTATTAATTCTGTTTAGATGATTAGTATCTATAGCAAAGGAGTGTTAGTTAAAAATAGGGCATTTCACTCCAAGAATGGATAGCAAAACAGAAAGTTGTACATTCTGTGATATTGAAGTAAATACAGGGTAGATGAATGGAAACTATTCACACAGTAGGTTGTCAGCCTCCTAAGTAGACCAGACAAGAAACATGACCAGATGAGCTACTCCTACTTTATTGTATGGCTATATTAACAGAATCTTGCAAGTCTGTCGCTTTTTAGTTTCTGACAATTTTGGGCAGATCCTTTCTAAGTTTCTTCCTCTGCCTATTGTTCCCTTGTGGGCTCTCCCGTCCTTTTAAATTCCTTTGGCAGCATCTCCTACCCTTATTTCCCAAGGTCATTCCCACACACCACTACATAGGCACAAACCCAGGACAAACAACAACTATGTTTGTATCTGTCTGAGACATATTCCCTGTGCTGGTCATCTCACTGCTGGACTACTGCAATGCGCTCTACATCAGGCTACCCTTGAAGAGCATTTGGAAGCTTCAGCTGATGCAGATTGTGGAGGCAAGGGCAGTTCTTGCACTCTCTAGGATGACCCATGTTACACTGCTGCTCCACAAGTTGCAGCATCTGCTGGTCTCCTTCTGGGTGTAGTTCAGGGTTTAAAGATCTTCATGGTGTGGGTCCAGGCTACCTGAGGAACTGTCTCACCCATCTGAGACTGGTCCACTCCAGCCACCCCAGCCAAGAAGGCATGCGGTGGGCCATGTTGGTCAAGGAATTCCAGCTGGTGGGGTCCAGGCTGTGGCTCTTGCCCTTTGGAACATCTTGCTCGTGAGGTGAGATTGGGACCCACCCTTCTGTCCTTCTGCAGGAGCCTGAAGACCTGACTCTGCCAAGTGTCCTGTGGCCCTGATGGGGGAACATCACCTTGAAGGTGGTTGAATGAAGAGGCAATCCCACCTCTTCCCCCCACATCCTGTTCTCTCCCTCCCCATCAATTTTGTTTTTATTCTTTTAAATATATTTATTTGTTAGAATTTCAATATTTTAATGTTGGAAGCTGCCGATAGTTGTTCATTGGGCAACAATAAACTAAACTAAACTAAACTAAACTAAACTAAACTAAACTAAACTAAACTAAACTAAACTAAACTAAACTAAACTAAACTAGTCTTTTTACTGCACTGTTTAAGGCAGTGGTGAAATCTAAAATTTGTTACTACCAGTTCTGTGGGCGTGGCTTGGTGGGGGGGGTAATGTGACTGGGTGGGCGTGGCCATTTTTTTTAACTTTTAAAACCATTTTTTACATGTAAAACCATGTAAAAAAATGCTTTCAAAAGGCTCTGACGATCCAAGCTGAGTTGCCTGATCGGCAGGCAACTCAACTGGGATCATCAGAGCGTGAATCGTCAGAACTTGGCTCATCAGAGGCATTGAAAAGAAAAAAAGCCTCTGATGATCGCGCGGCTCAGCAGGGCATGGGGGGTGGGGGCAGGGATTTTTGCTACTAGTTCTCCAAACTGCCCACCGCCATTGCTACCTACTCGCCCGAGCCGGTCTGAACTGGGAGCATTTCACCCCTGGTTTAAGGGTTTATGTATCTTCTTCCCATTTTCTTTTCTTCTGGAACTGCAATCTCAGCTTGGGCCTGACTGGAGCAGAATGGCCATGACAGTCTGTAATTGTCTTGCAGGAGGAATCTTTGAATATGCTGATGGTCCAAATGCCCAGGTAATGAACGCCGAGGAACAAGCATTCCGATTCTCAGCCAATATCATCAACAGGAATAGAACTTTGTTACCCAACACAACCTTAACCTATGATATCCAGAGGATACACTTCCACGATAGCTTTGAAGCCACTAAGAAAGGTGAGTGTGGAGGATCAATGTTCTTCCTCAGCTTTTGGGGTTTTGTCTGATGAAGGATTTTATGTAAGTGAACTGGTGAAAAGCAGTTGTTCTTGGGGCCAAAGTCCATAGAAGCTACAAGTTCATGAAAGCTCCAGATTGACTGTCAGTCCCAAATGGGGAATTGAGGAAAGGAAAGTCAGTGATGGAGAAATTAATTGGGAAACATACTTTATGGGTGGAGGGCAGCAGAGACTGTGGAAAGATGGTGGGTGAAGAAGTGAGTGAGGGTGCTGGGAAACCAGCTGTGAATCAGGGTGCCAAATACATCAGGTACCAAAGGGGACAATGGCAGTGGTGGGATTCAGCTGATTTGGACCGTTTGGGGCGAACCGGATGTTAATTTTACGTCCGGTTTGGTGAACTGGTAGTTCCGATGACCGGCTGTCCCTGCCCACCCCAGGAATCCCCACACAAGCCGTTTTGGATCTCAGGTAAGTGCAGGGGCACGTGGAGCCTGGGGAGGTGGAAAATGGGCCTCCCAGAGGCCCATGGAGGGAGAAAATGGGCCTATTTCCTGCCTTCAGAGAGCCTCTGGAACCAGGGAAGGTAGAAAACGGGCCTTCCACAGCCTGTTTTTGCTCCCAGGGGGCTGCAGGGAGGCCCACTAGGCCCAAAATGGGGCACCGGAGGGGGGGTACAGCTCGGCTCCCCTGCAGTCCATTTTTGCTCCCAGGGGGCTGCAGGGAGGCCTAGCCTGTAAGGCTGGGGCACCCAATCAATCTATTCACTGCCTCCCAGCCTCCCAGCTGATCAGTGTGGTCATCTATTGCTGCCTCCCAGGTGATTGGCTGGGTCTTCTTTTGTTGCCCTGCACAGGAAAACAGAGCTGGAAAGCAGGTTAGTGGAGTGGGGAGGGAATGGGTATTTTGCCTAACCTTTCCCAAGGAGTGGGGAGGGAATGGGGATTTTGCAGTATCCTTCCCCTGCCACAACCACAAAACCAGTAGTAAAAAAAATTTGAATCCCAAAACTGGACAAGGGGGGTAAAATTTGGGAGAAAAGAACACCAGGGATGAAGCCAGAAGTCCAAGGAGCTAAACTGAAGATTGTTTTGGTCTTTTCAGCACTTCAGCAGCTGAGCGGCTGCTTGGTTGTCCCTGATTGCTACTTTCCTTGCATTGATTTTGCATTAAAGTCAGATCGGTGCCCCACAAAAAGCATACTGTGCACAGAGAAGTCAAGGAAATGATGTGCAGAAGCTGAAATCCCTTTTTTTGGCTCTAATACCTGGAAAATCTTTGTGGAATCTTTTTTATTATTATTATGTTGTACTTAAATTTATCTGATTCTTTTTGTTGAAGAATTTTAAACTTTTATATCATTCCACTTAGAGGCTATTCTAATGAAATGTGATGAGTAAATAAGATCAATCTTTTTTTAAACACCCTCTTTTTTGTGTTAATGTTTAATGTTCCTCTTGTGAATAAGATTATGATGACAGCTTCCTTTGCACAAGAACTGCAACCCATTCTCTGTAAGTGTATTATGCATGAGCATATCTATGTTCACACACTCATAGAGTGACGCATTGGAGCAGATGGTTGCGATATGGCTCTTTGTCTCCCGTAGGTCGGTCCCTGTAAGAGCCACGAACCAGGAGAACGGGGACTCCTTATTGTGGGGAGACTCTGCCTCAAGGATTTGGCTGGCCCTAGCAAACTCAGAACGCAAGTAGCTTCCTCATCCAAATTCAAGATGGGAGCCAACATTTGCTGTTTTAAAAGAGAATTTGTTGAAACTTTTCAGGAAAAGATAAAAAAAACTAATAGAAATTAATATAAAGTGAGACGAAGAGAAAAAGAAAAGAATTAATGAAATAACTAAAAATACAAAAAAAAAAGAAAGAAAATACAAAGTAGTTTCTGGTTTTCTTTACAACAGTTATAAGTAGAATTATAAATTTACCTCCTGCTTTATGGTTATAGCGTAACTCAATTTTTTCTATAATCTGTTCTGTCTAATCATCAAACGTTCTTTCATCTTCCATTTAATGCAAAAAAAAAAATTACAAAAATGCCTTGTCAGCATTGTCTTTTCTCTGTTCAAAAAACCTCAAAAGTTTCATCATCTTCACCAATCATTTCTCCATTGTGGGCAGTACTGAATCTCTCCATCTTTGCCCATTCAAAATCTCTTTTTTCTTCTGCTTCAAATTTCAGTAACAGTTTATACATTTTAGCAATTAAATATTCATTATACACAATTCTGCTTCAAACTCAATATTTCAGTGCTCAAACCTAAATGTTCTTGTATCTACATAAAATCTTTTTAACACATAGAATATAAGAAAAGCATTGATAAACATTTCCTTCTGCCATCGTATCTTCTCCTGATTTTATCTTACATTCCTTTTGACAAAATTCTAGTACCTTATGATAAAGTAACCATTTGAGATTGGTTGTGATTTCTTTTTTTAATATATACATTTTATTAAAAGTTTTAAGGGAATATAAAATATTCTTAAAAGAATAAAAAAGTAATACAGAATAAAGAAAACAAAGAGAGAGAAAAAACAAGCATAAAAGAAAAAGAAAGAAAGAAAGAAAGGATAAAAAGAAATAGAAACTTCCAATTCCCTCTGTAGCAAATGCAAATATTATTACAAAGTTATCCCTTAATCTGTGATTACAAAACAACCTCGCTTTTTCTTAACCCTTTTTTCCCTAATCTTCCAAACCACAAGTCATAAATACATTTTTTTCTGTTTCATGTAAAAAGTTCATTAGGGATTTCCAGGCAGCCATAAATGCAAATGTTGTTTTTTCTCTAAACAAGGAAGTCAGTTTAGCCATCTCTGCCATCTTCACCAACTGTCCCTCCATTGTGGTAGCATCCAATCTTTCCACTTTGGGGCATATAATAATCTCACCGCGGGTATCATATATAAAAGTCCTGTGACTTTTTTTCTAGTTGCCTGTTCTTTAGTTCCAAAAGACAAACATCTGGTTGTATTTTAGTCTTTATAAATCTTCTAAATTTATAATCTTTATAATCTTCTGAATTAATGTATATATTTGTATCTACATATTTTTGGCTTTTTAAGACATCCATGAGATGATGAAATCTCCATTCATTTACATTTCCAGTAAAGATTCAGAGTACCTGAATTACAGGCAATTTCTTTGGTGACAAACACCAATAATAGATGATTTGATAAAAATTCTTTAAGATTAGAACATATTGTAAATTTCAATCCTTTCAATCACATATGGAAACCACATAATGAAATATTGAGAGCCAGTATGCTACACTGGTTAAGGTGCTGACCTAGAAATCAAGAGAAGGTGAATTCTGCCTTAGCCATGAAAGCCAAGTACGAGTCACTTAGGGCGGGTCATTCTTTCTCACTTCAACCAACTACACAGGATTGTTGTTGTGGGGAAAATATGAGAGAAAGGAATATTAGGTATGCTTGTTGCCTTGAGTTTCTTATAAAATAATAAAGGTGGGATAAAAATATAATAAATAATTTTTCTCCATTGATCCATTTGTATACTGTAATCAACCTTTTTACCTCATTTTATCATACGTTCTTTCACTTGTTCTTCATCTGCATAAGGATGAATATGTGTCAATATAAAAGAAAAAAAGAATGATATTGCCAAAGATGAATGCTACAGACCACCCAACCAAGCAGAAAAAATAGATGTACTTTTTGCCAACCAACTAACAAATATATGTAGGAAACACACTACAGTAGTAATGGGGGACTTCAGTTACCCTGACATCAATTGGAAGACTAATTCCTCACCAAGTGAGAAATTGAATAGGTTCCTGACCAACCTAGCTGACAACTTTGTTGTCCAAAAGGTAGAAGATGGAACTAGAGGGACAGCCATATTGGACTTAATTCTTACAAACAGAGAAGAAGTGATAGAGGTAGTAGAAACTGCAGGAACCTTGGGTGAGAGTGACCATGTCATATCAGAATTCAACATAACACAAACACAAGCAATAGAAAACAATGATACCAGACTCCTCGATTTTAAAAGAGCTGATTTTAACAAACTCAGATAGAACTTGGAAAGATTCCTTGGATGAAAATCCTAAAGAGGAAAACAACTCAAGAAGCTTGGGAAACTGAAAAATATGATCATAAAAGCCCAGACCAGCACAATACCACTGAAAATGAAAAACAAGAAATCCAAGAAGAAACCAGCATGGCTGCACAAAGATCTCTCTGACAAATTGAAAGACAAAAAGGACAAGTACAAAAAATGGAAAGAAGGACACATAACTGTTGTTGAGGTTTTGTAGACCGCAACCTTATCCACTTACAATATACCAAACAAACGAGTCAGAGGAGTTTAAAATAAACTAGTTTAATAAAATAAATAAAACAAAGTCTATAAAAAAGTATCAATAATTACCTCCCTTTTTGCAATGTCCATTCAGCTCTTTTTGCAATCACTCTATGTGATTGGAGTCCGGGTCTTCCTTCCTCGGAAGGAGGCTATATTGACTTCAGATTTGTCTCTGACCCAGAACTGAATTCCTGCTGGAGAGCAGTTCCTTATATACTGTGTTAGTGTCAGTTACAAAAGCCCGGGAAACTCAAAGTCAGGAGCCCGCACTCTGATTGGCCCATTCAAATAAGAATAAGAATAAGAATAAGAATAATTTTATTTCTATACCGCCCTTCTCCCGAAGGACTCAGGGTGGTGTACAGCCTATTAAAAGCACAAAACAAACATCAATTAAAATAATTTAAAATTATTAAATAATTCGGCTCAATTTAAAACCCCAGAAATTTAAAACACCCAATTTAAAATTATTATGTTGATAACCCAGCCTGGCGGAACAACGGGGTCTTGAGTGCACAGCGAAATACCTGGAGGTCGGTGATCTTACACACTTCTGGGTATCTAAACCAGAAGCCAATCAATAGGCACAGCAAGCATGAGGGAAACTTTTCTCTCACAATTCCCTTCTCTGTGGCTATTGATCCCAAGTATAGATTTCTCTGATACATATAATACATTGAATACATACATAGTAATGATAAATAGTACATTCTTCACATAGCCAGAGGTATTTTGCCTAAGAGATATTGATGTTCCCGGGGTAATGGTTTAGTAAGTATATCTGCTATGTGTTCTTTAGTTTCACAGAATATTGTCCTAATAAAACCCGTTTTTGACAGTTGTCTCACGTGCTTGTATTTTATATCAATATGGCATGACCTTTGCCCCACAGCATCAGCCTTTGATATGTTAATGGCAGCCACATTATCTTCATGAATATTTATAGGATACATAGGTTTTTCCCACAAATTCATTAAAAAATCATCGAACCAGATCAGATTGTTTGATGCCTTGGACAGACACACATACTCTGCCTCAGCGGTAGAAGTGGCGATCAACTTCTGTTTCCTTGAGTACCAGTGGATAGGGCTCCCATTCAAAAATACAACATATCCTGAAGTACTCTTCCTGGACTTGATATCCCCTGCCCAATCTGCATCTGAATAACAGTACAAATTTGGTCCGTCTGACACATTCGGTTCTAATAGGAGTGAATGATTAACAGACTTCAGATACCTAAGAACCCTCTTGATCCCATTCCAATGAAATTGAGTGGGGTTTTCAGAATGCCTGGACAATACATTTACAGCTAGACTAATATCTGGCCTTGTCCATCCTGTGATATACAATAATGATCCTATTACAGATTTGTAAAATGTCTTCTGTTCAAACTCTGCACTTTCAACATACATGTTTTTAAGAAAGTCGGTTTGCATAGAGGTGTCACAGGGCTTAGCCTCTGCCATGTTGCATTTTTCAATTAATTCTAAAATTTTATCCTGCTGAGAAAGTTCAAACCTCTTCTCAGTCTTAACAAATTGTACCCCTAAAAATTTATCAATTCGGCCTAGAGGCTTTAGGGCAAAATTCTTGCCTAATTTGTCAGAGAACATTTTACATCTGTTCTCAGAATTGCAGATATACAAAATATCATCTACATAAACCAAAACTGTTTCTTTGGTGCCCTGGTGGCTTCTGATGAACACACATTCATCGGCCGATGAGGCGGAAAAGCCCATCTGCCTTAGACGTTTGGTAAGACATTTGTACCACCTCCTGCCCGATTGTTTGAGACCATAGAGGCTTTTATTTAAAAGCCGAACATCACCTTCCTGATGATCTACACCCTGAGGAGCTTTGACATATAATTTTTTGTCCAATTTGGCATGTAAATAGGCAGTTTGTATATCAAATTTCGCCTATGTGACAGTTGCGCCCTTACTTGGACCAAAATGCCCTACGCACCATTACTCATGTGTTGGTTACTTCCCGTCTTAACTACTGCAACGCTCTCTACCTAGGACTGCCCTTGAAAACCACTCGAAGGCATCAGCTGGTGCAGAATGCGGCCGCGCGGGTTGTGATGCGAGTGTCCCGACACTCCCATGTTACACCCCTCCTACGCGGCTTGCATTGGTTACCGGTTGCCATTCGGGTGAGGTTCAAGGTGCTGGTTATCACCTATAAAGCCCTTCATGGCCTAGGCCCGGGATATCTGTTGGACACCCTACAGCCAGTGACAATCCCCAATCGCTTGGTGCATTCCCACAGACAGGGTCTCCTCAGGGTGCCATCAGCCAGATAGTGTCAGCTGGCGACCCCCAGGGGGAGAGCTTTCTCTGTGGGCGCACCCACCCTCTGGAACCAACTTCCTTTGGAGCTCCGGATGGCCCCTGACTTTCACTCATTCCACCGCGAGTTGAAGACCTGGTTGTTCCGTAGCCTGGACTGATGGGGGTTTTTTAATTAATTTTAAACTGTTTTAAATTGAATTTTAATTTTATATCATTTTAATAAGGAACTATGCATTTTACCGTTGTGAGCCGCCCTGAGTCCTCGGAGATAGGGAGGCATATAAATTGCATAAAATAAATAAATAAATTGGTACACACTCTCTCCTTGTATGGCAGCTATGGTGAGCACAGTCTTAATGCTCTCCGGGCGCACTGTAGGCTAGAAGGTATCAACGTAGTCATCAGGGAACCTTTGTGAGAAACCCTGTGCAACCAACCTTGCCTTATAAATGAACTTCCCATTATCAATGAGTTTCTTCTTAAAGACCCATCTAGTGCCAATTACCTTCTTGTCTTTTGGTAATTTCGTTGGTGTGAATACCTCTAACTTCTTTAAACTGTCCAATTCAGTATCCATTGCAGCATGCCAATTCTCCTGCTCTTTTTCAGATAGTGTTAACACATCCTCATATCTTTGGGGTGTGATTGAAATTGATCAACAGAGGTAACAAAATCTTTATATTTCTTTGTCTTATTGCCCCTAGTGGACCAAATTGGCCTATTAACTGGTTCTTCATCTATATCAGAGCTATCTGATGAGCTATCCTCCTCATTACTACTATTTTGAATCTTTAGAGTGGAGTGCCTTTCTTTCCAGACTACTCCCTTCCTTTGTCTTAGTATTCCTTTCAAAGGTCTGGAGGGCATACGTTCTCCCTCATCCTCAGATCCAGATGTCTCACCATCACTAGATGGATTTTCTAACACATCTTCTACCTGTTTGTCCAGATTACGAGGAGGATTAGGAGTCAGGATCTCGTTGGCGTGAATCCTGCTCCAGTTTGTACTCTCGTGAAAAGTAGCTGACCTGGATATTACTATTTTTCTGTTTGAGTCCACAAACTTAAAAGCTTTAGAGCCTGTTTCATAGCCAACAAACCTTAATTTAGCTGAAACTCTGTCCCCCTTTTTTCTAAATTCCTTGGGGATGTGGACATCGGCCATCACTCCAAATACATGAAGATGTGTTAATCTTGGCTTATGGCCATAAACTACCTCATATGGGGTCTTTTGGACCACACTAAACCATACCCGGTTGAGAGTGTATTTTGCATACAAAGCAGCTTCCGCCCAATATGAGAAATCTACATCAGCATCCTCAAGGGCGCACCTCATCATTGCCTGCAGTATACAGTTTCTCCTCTCCACCACCCCGTTTCGAAAAGCGGAGTAAGGGGCGGTACGCAAATGGACTATGCCCTTCTCCTTCAGCCAACCAGAGAACCGATCTGAGTTAAACGCAGTTCCTCTGTCGGTCAAGATCTTCTGGATGTTGACCTTGTGCTGATTCTCAATCAGATTACAGAATTCCTTAAATTTAGACCAGGCCTGACCCTTGGATTTAAGAAGATAGACAAATCCAAACCTGCTATGGTCATCAACAATGGTCAAAAAGTTACAATTCTTATCAATGGAGGGTTTCAAAGTTCCCACCAAGTCCATGTGTACCAACTGGAATATGCGTTCAGAGTGCCTCTCAGATTTCTTGGGCGTGAGCCTTACTCTGGATTTTGCACTCCTGCAAACGGAACAGTCCAAAAAATTATTACAATCTTTAATTCTAATTCCCTTTGAGCATTCAGGCATTCTTTGCACTACGGGGAAACTCATATGACCCATTCTGCGATGCCTGAGGTGAGCACACTCATCATGCAGTGGCTTGCCAATAGAAATTGCATTGGCATTCTCAGGCCCCTCATCGCTTTGCTCCAGATTAAAACTCACATACTTTTTACACTTTAAAATGTTTCTACAATTGTAATTACAACTCCTCTTTCCTTGGGTACCTTCAGTCTCATCATCTGATTCTGGTTGAGCTCCATCATCACTATCAAAAGCAGTGACCTGGTTGCTAACATCAGACTCCTCAGCTCTTCTAATAGGGGAGTAATAGGGTAGACCATTAATCTTTAACACTTCCCCAATGCATTTATTGTTGGTAACTATAACAGTACCTTCTGTAAACAATACTTCTATCTTGGTGTTCTCACTTATTTTTACAGCGCTGAGCAAATTGTGAACAATCTCAGGTACATACAAAACACCACTGACCTCCCCAAGCCCGGGGATAAAAACCCTCCCAATACCAGTAACTCTTGCTCTTTTGCCATTGGCAACCTTGACCAGAGACTTATGTTCTTTTAATTCAGTAAACAATTTTCGGTCACTTACGATATGTTTACTTGCCCCACTGTCCAACAGCCATAGTTGCTCGTGTTGCTTCCTTGAAAGTTTTGACTCAGTAGTTTCAACCACAGAGCAAAATTGGTGATTTGTTTTATTTTATTTATTTTATTTTATTTGTATACCGCCCTACTCCCGAAGGACTCAGGGCGGTGAACAGGCACAGAATAAAACACATAAAATACAAAAATTAAAACAGAAGTAAAATTGAATTAAATCAATTTAGCCCAAGACAAATTTAAAACCCCAGGTTAAGAACAAATTAAAATTTACATTAAAATTTACATTAAAAAAGAATGGGAAAGATTAGGCCAGACCAGCCTAATGAAATAAAAAGGTTTTAGGAACACGGCGGAAGGTGCGTAGATCCGGGATCCTCCGTATCTCGGGGGGAGCTCGTTCCAGATAGTAGGTGCCCCCACAGAGAAGGCTCTCCCCCTGGAGGCCGCCAGCCAACATTGTTTGGCCGATGGCACCTGGAGGAGTCCCTCTCTGTGAGAGCGTACCGGCCGGTGGGAGGCTGTTTGCGGCAGCAGGTGGTCCCGTAAATAACCAGGCCCTAAGCCATGGAGCGCTCTAAAGGTGGTAACCAAAACCTTGAAGCGCACCCAGAAGACCACCGGGAGCCAGTGCAGCTCGCGCAGGAGAGGTGTCACATGGGAGCGCCATGTTGCTCCCATAACCACCCACGCGGCCACACTCTGCGCCAGTTGGAGCCTCCGGGTGCTCCTCAAGGGGAGCCCCATGTAGAGAGCATTGCAGTAGTCCAGGAGGGAAGTGACAAGGGCATGAGTGACCGTGTTTAAAGAGTCCCAATCCAGAAAGGGACGCAACTGACGAATCAGGCAAACCTGATGGAAAATCCTCCCGGTCACGGCCATCAGGTGCTCTTCTAAAGACAGCCGTGAATCCAGGAGGACGCCCAAGTTGCGAGTCCTTTCCGTGGGGGCCAGCGATTTGCCCCCGATGGCATCAACTGACTGTATTGGGACGTCGGAAACCACCGCCACGCGGTCTTGGACGGGTTGAGCCTGAGCCTGTTCCTTCCCATCCAGATCCGCACGGCCTCCAGGCACCGGGACATCACTTCAAGGGCATCATTGGGGTGGTCCGGGATGGAGATGTACAGCTGAGTATCGTCAGCGTACTGATGGTACTTCACCCCGAAACCACGGATGATCTCACCCAGCAGCTTTACATAAATGTTGAACAGAAGGGGCGAGAGGACCGACCCTTGTGGCACCCCACATATAAGGCGCCTCGGGGTCGACCTCTGCCCCCCTGCCAACACTGACTGCGACCGGTCGGAGAGAAAGGAGGAGAACCACCGCAACACGGTGCCTCCCACCCCCAACTCTTCCAACCAGTGCAGCATGATACCATGGTCGATGGTATCAAAAGCCGCTGAGAGATCTAATAGGACCAGGACAGAGGAACAACCCCTGTCCCGAGCCCTCCAGAGATCATCCACCAACGCAACCAATGCCGTTTCCGTGCTGTACCCAGGCCTGAAGCCCGACTGGAATGGATCCAGATACACCATTTCATCCAGGTGCTGGCGGAGCTGTCGCGCAACCACACTCTCAACAACCTTCACAATAAAGCGAAGGTTGGAGACCGGACGATAATTAGACAACACTGCCGGGTCCAGGGAAGGCTTCTTGAGGAGAGGCCTCACCACCGCCTCTTTCAAGGCAGCGGTGAAGTCACCCTCACCCAATGAAGCATTTATAATCGCCTGGAGCCAGCCTCACGTCACCTCCCGGGAAGCCAGCATTAACCAGGAGGGACACGGGTCCAACAAATATGTGGTCACATTCAGTCTCCCCAGAATCCTGTCCACGTCATCAGGAGTCACAGGATCAAACTCATCCCAGTTAACATTCTCAAGACCTGCCCCAGTCGTCTCCCCTGAACCTACCCTGTCAGAGTCCAGATCTTCCCAAATCTGAGTGAATTTGTCATGCAGATACTGTACAAAATCCTTGGCTCTACCCTCCAAGGGGTCCTCCCGCGCTTCCTGGTGGAGTAAGGAGTGGGTCACCTTAAAAAGGGTGGCCGGGCGATTATCTGATGATGCAATAAGAGCAGCAAAATAATTACATTTCGCTGCTTTTATCGCCACTAGGTAATTCCTAATATCAGATCTTACCAGTGTCTGGTCGGATTTGGAAAGGCTGGCCCTCCTACTGCTCTCTAGGCGTCTTTTCTGGCGCTTCATCTCCCTCAGCTCCTCAGTGAACCAGGGAGCCAGGTGAGATCAGCGCCAGGTCAGAGGCCGCAAAGGCACGACCCGATCCAGAGCTCCAGTGGCTGACCTATCCCAGGTGGCCACTAGTTCTCCAGTCGAGGCGTGTGCCAGAGCCTCAGGAAATGGCCCAAGCTCCATCTGGAACCTATCAGGTTCCATCAGGCGCCTGGGGCGGAACCATCTTACCAGCTCCGCCTCCCTGCGGCAGGGTGCAGCAGTTCGAAGGTCAAGGCGAAGGAGTAAGTGATCTGACCATGACAAGGGCTCGGTGACTATATCCCCTATCTCAAGATCACTCCAGAGACAAAAACTAAGTCCAGCGTGTTTCCCCCCGTGTGTGTAGGGCCATGAATTAGCTGGGTCAGGTCCATAGCTGTCATGGAAGCCATGAACTCCCGAGCCACCTCAGACGTCTCACCCACGGATGGCAGGTTGAAATCCCCCATGACCATAAGTCTAGGGGTATCAACCGCCACCGCGGCAATGACGTTGAGTAGCTCAGGTAGGGCTACTGCCACGTGGCAGGGAGCCAGGTACGTGATCAGCACACCCATCTGAACCCCATGACCCCACTTCACAAGGAGGGACTCACAGCTGGCCGTCTAACCCTAACCGCTACCCCCCTGCCCCTCCCCTGTGGCTTCGGCTAATGAAATGCATGGAAACCTGGTGGGCACATTTCTACGAGGGGGACCCCCCCCTCTGAGCTCAACCAGGTCTCCGTAATACCTGCCAGGTCCGCTCCCCCCTCCTGCACGAGATCACAGATGAGGGGGGCCTTATTTACTACAGACCTGGCATTGCACAGCATCAGCCGAAGGCCTGGGCCCTGAGGAATTGAGCAACCTGGGGAACGGGTGGAATCTTGGGGGCCGGAGTGCGCTACCGCTCGTAAACAGCAAACGCGCGCTCCCCTAACACGATATGGCCCCTGCTTCCACCGTATCTGCCCCTCCCACTCACAGAATTGATGTTAAAAATACTATCTGGATAAGCTCTGACCTCCCCTCGACCCTGGGCCCCCCACCTCCCACACCGTGCTTCGTAGCTAGACCTGACCCTCCCCTTAGTGGGTTTTCCCCCATACCCACAACCCGATTTCTAATCCAACCCTCCCCCCTCCTGGAACCCCTTAAAAGATTAACTAAAAATTTAGATAAAAAACCCCTCAACCCCCTCTTTGCGGCATGCCACCTCTCTGGGTTCCAAAACCTGTCATCGAGGTAGGCCCTCGATAACGTGGAGGGCCAGGCCTGTGAGAGGGGGGAGTCTTGCAGTGCAAGAAGTTCAGTGGTGGAGTACATTCACAAACGGAAGCGGTGAGGACGACAGTGGAGAGAGTCTTATGCTATTTCTGCATATCCAGGGGGTGTTCCTTCCAGGCATCCTCTCACAATGCTTGGGCAGATATAGTATGTTCTAGAGAAAAGTCAGGAAACTGTCCCCTCAGGTAGGAATGGCAGTGGTGACCCGGACTCCCTCAGGGCCCATACCAAGCTGTCCATTTGTCCACCAGTCAGGGGCAATAGTTGAAATAAAGCCGGTTCAGAAGGTAAATATATAAGCCCGGGGGCAAAGTTTGATGGCATTCAGCAAGACGAAAAAATGGCTTATGAGGCCGAAGGAGACTGGAGTAATGACCATGATAAGGCCTACAGAGGCCAGAAAGGGGGGGGAGGGTGTGACCCAAGACAGCCCAACCATCTCTCGACCATCTCCCCACCTCTCCCACTCCCCAAGGTCTTTGGCCATTTTTACCCCCAGGCTACAGCCCGCAACTCAAGGGGGGCCTCTGGGTTCATGCAGGAATGGGCCCACAAAAGCCAGCTCCTGACAGGTCCAGGCTGTCGGCCTCTCACCATATTGTCTTTCAATAATAATAGTCGACTACCGCCCCCTTCGGCCAGGAACAGTCAACACCGCATAGGCACCACCACCACCACCGCCACTTCCACAAGGGCTCCCACCGCGCTCCAGAAATGCTGGGAGCTTTGAAGGAAGCCCCAGAGAGGCCAGAGAGCCGGGGAAGCCCTTGTATCTCCGCTGCCACCACTGCAGAGCTGCCACCGTTCCGACTGCCGCCAGCCAAAGAATGCAAAACTGCCGAACAGCTGTTTCTACCAGCACCCCGCAGCTCCTTCTGATGGCCCTTTCTTGCCCGTCCTGGTGTCCTGGTGATGAACTTAAATTTGTCCTTTTTGTCATCTTTCCTTGGCCATCTACCCCTTCTCTGGTTGGAAGGGTTGCTTTGTGGCTTTCTATGTGGGGTAGGTGATCTCCTTCTATATCTGTCACCAGAAGGTGCTCTTTGACATGTCCTAACGTTGGCATTACATGGGCAGTCTCTTTTATAATGGTCCCTGGATCCACAGCTAAAACAGTCCCCAACAGTGTAAACCCTATCAGGGCTATTGGACCTCCTTGGTGGTCTCTCCTTCCTATGGTAGGCTGCCCTGTCCTTCCTTAGGTTATCCTCAGTGATAAGTTTGCCAGACAGGACTTCCAGGGACATACTCTCATAACTGGTATTGTCCAATTGAGAAATAAAATTATTCCAGCTAGAATCTAAAGAATTAATTATGATGTTAATTAAACTTCATTCAGTCACAGGCTCTCCCCTTAAGATTAATTCCTCTCTCATCTTATTAAGCTCATAAAGATGTTCATTCATATCCACCCCTGCCCTCAATTTAGCAGAATAGAACTCTCTGGAAATCCTGCTAGTTGTATTAGAATTTTTACAATAAAATAAATTGAACAATTTTTCCCAAACTTCACATATACTTAAATTGTGCGGAATACTCGGGTATAATGCTGAATCAATCGACAGTAACAAAATACAAAAAGCTTTATGGTGCAATAAATCAATTTCCAGAGTCCAAAGTTTAGGGGGAGGCTCTAACAATAATGACAACATATTCTCTTTCATTAGAATCACCTGGACCCCTTTTACCCATTCTTTGAGGTTTTTACCGCTTACGCTCAAGGTTTCAAATCCAGGCGGCAAAATGCTGGCATTTGCAGGCATTGAGACAGATAGCTGTTGCTGTCCATGGTGCTGCAAGCTTTGGAAAGGACAATACGGCATTGGTATTGAAGCAGCCATCTTGAACCCTATTGGCCGGCTGTTTAACAGTTGCCCCTCCCTGGTGGGAGGGGTTGAAACTCCAAACTGCACAGGTGCGCAGCTCATTCTTACCTGGACGCCAAGGTGTTAGGATCTCCTCGGCTGCTCCTCTGTAGAAGGCCTCGGGCCTACCTCTGGGACCTCAGCCTCAGTTGGAGTACTTCCAGAAATGGCCCAGAAAGCTGGAGACACCGCAGAAGAGCCCGCCATGCTGGGAACAGATAAGGAGCGGGCCGCAACCGTCAAGAGGGTGTCGGTGTGGGCTGCTGTTGCACGGTGGGTGGAAGGGAGCTGAAAAGTGGTTCCGAAGGCTGCTGTCAATGTCTCGATCGCTTTTGTGATTTCAAGCTCGGTGGGCAAGCTTCTTGGATTTGTTACTTGGGCCGCCGTGACCGGATTGGTCATCTGGATGAGGGTCCATTCAGCTGGTGCCTGGCACAGCTGAGACCTGCGATGTTGCTGTCGTCAGGGGAGCTAACCCTCCAGCTGACTGGTCGTTCTGGGTCACCGCAGCGATAGGCGCTGCCAAGTGGGTGACTTCGATGCCAGTGCTCGCACGCCATTGCGAGCCGTCGGTAGCTGGTTGAGCAATAGGTGGCGCCATGTTAATTTGGCCATCCTGAATTGGGAATTGGCTGGGCGCCATACTGTTTGGCAGGAAACTTAATACAGGCAGTCTATAGTTTCCCGCCGTCGACTCACTGGCAGTAAAAGGGGTTGCAGGACAGGATTGGGTATTTCTTACTGGTCCAGCACTGTCCTGGATCTCAATCCCATCCCTTGCCGCTGTCACCGTGGTCGTAATCCTCAATAGGGCACTGAAGTCAGCAACTGGGTCCTCGCTTGCTGCTGGCAAGCCGAATGCTTGAAGTATTGCTGACCTCATTTCATCCCTTCCTTCCGGGTTCATGTTCAAGGCTAGAAGGGGCGTCCTTCTGGTCTTGGCTTCTGCCGGCGGAGGGTATTCGCTCACAGCGGCAAGCAATTCAAGAGCCAGGGTACTTGCTTTAGAATTCGTCGTCCCTCTGTTCTCCTGCTCAGCTGATGCCTGGAGCGCTTCAGCCGAAGTTGTCCTGGCCTCTGATTCCATTGGTCGACGTTGGGGTGCTTGCTCCTGGTGAAGGCTCGAATTACAATTCTTTCCTTCCGCATCAGCTTGATCATTGGCATGCCTGTTTAGTACATTATAATGCAAATAAGGTCTCAACCATCCTCTGCTACCAATTGTTGTGGAGGTTTTGTAGACCGCAACCTTATCCACTTACAATATACCAAACAAACGAGTCAGAGGAGTTTAAAATAAACTAGTTTAATAAAATAAATAAAATAGTCTATAAAAAAGTATCAGTAGTCATCTCCCTTTTTTGCAATGTCCATTCAGCTTTTTTTGCAGTCTCTCTATGCAATTGGAGCCGGGTCTTCCTTCCTCGGAAGGAGGTTATAGTGACTTCAGCTTTGTCTCTGACCCGGGAACTGAATTCCTGCTGGAGAGCAGTTCCTTATATACTGTGTTAGTGTCAGTTACAAAAGCCCGGGAAACTCAAAGTCAGGAGCTGCACTCTGATTGGCCCATTCAAATATCCAAACCAGAAGCCAATCGATAGGCACAGCAAACATGAGGGAAACTTTTCTCTCACAATAACTAAGGCAGAATATCAGCAGATAGCTAGAATCTGCAAAGACAAACTCAGGAAAGCAAAGGTTTAGAATGAACAAAAACTTGCAACAAAAGTCAAAGATAATAAAAAAAAATTCTTCCAACATATAAATAACCAGAAAAAAAATCAAGGAAACAGTTGGTACACTAAAGAAAGAAGACGGCAAAGAAGTAACAGGCAGCAGAGAGAAAGCAGAGCTTAACTCATTCTTTGCATCAGTCTTCACACAAAAAGAAACAATAGTCCAACCTACCAAAAACATAACTGTGAAAGACAGATTAGAAATAAAAATTAAAATAAACAAAAAAATTGTAAGAGAACACCTGTCTGATCTTGATGAATACAAATCACTGGGACCTGATGGATTACATCCCAGAGTTCTAAAGGAGCTGGCAGATGTCATCTCAGAACCACTGTACCACAACTTCCAAAAATCCTGGAGCACAGGGGAACTACAAGCAATCCTAGGCTGCAACAACAGATGGATAGCATCAAGATCATGAGAAGTGATCGTACGGCTTTATACCAGATTAGTGAGGCCATACCTAGTGAGGAAAACTGTGTTCAGTTCTGGTCACCACAATACAAAAAAGATATTAAGAGACTAGAAAGAGTTCAGAGAAGACAATAAGAGGTCCATCGCTGGAGATCTTTAAGAAAATATTGGACAACCATTTGACTAGGATGGTATAAGGTCTCCCACCTTGGACTAGGAGACCTACAAGCTCCCCTCCAGCCCTATGATTCTATATTTCTGTTTCTCATCTATGAAATAGCTTCCTGTACTGAAAGTCACGAAGGTGTTTTCGGGCACAAGCTGGTTGTGTAACTGTTCCATATTTTCAGTATGGCACATCTATCATAATGATTGTTAAACTCTACATTAACCTTACCTTCATTGTGCCACAAGTATCCACACCACCCAATTCGCAGGCTGTGTCCTTGTAACTCCAAAACACTTCTATTTCTCAACAACATTCACTCTTTCATCCAAACCAAACAACAACCTGCAAAATGTAAGTTCAAATCAGGTAAACCCAATCTTTCTCTTTCCTTCACATCTTGCAGCACCTTCCTTTTTATTCATGTTTGGTTCCCCTGCCATTCAAACTTAAATATGACCTTCTGTCATTGTTTAAATGACACATCAGTTGTCAAGATAGCTATTATCTGAAACAAAAATAATGTTCATCTTAATCACCAAAATTGCCCCTAAGAAAGAGAATTTTACTTTATCCCATCTTAACATTTTTTTTAAACTTCATTCTATGTCTTAACATAATTATTGTGAAATAACATATCGTACAATTCATATTTGTCATATTGATACCCAGGTATCTTGTCTACTTCTCAATCCTAAAACCTGTTTTATTCTTCAGTTCTGTTTGTGTGATAGTGTCAATCCCTATTGTGATACTGCCATTTCTGTGGGGAGGGGGACATGGATCATTTATTCACTTATTACAGATTTAACAGATTAACAGAGTTGGAAGGGACCTTATAGGTCATCTAGTCCAACCCCCCACTCAAGCAGGAGACCCTACACCATTTCTGACAAATGGCAGTCCAATCTCTTCTTGAAAGACTCCAGTGATGAAGCTCCCACAATTTCCGAAGGCAAGCTGTTCCATGGGTTGATTGTTCTCACTGTCAAAAAGTTCCTCCTCATTTCTAGATTGAATCTCTCCTTCGTCAGTTTCCATCCATTGTTCCTTGTCTGGCCTTCAGGTGCTTTGGAAAACAGCTTGAGCCCCTCCTCTCTGTGGCAGCCCCTCAAATATTGAAACACTGCTATCATGTCTCCCCTGGTCCTTCTCTTCACTAGACTAGCCATGCCCAGTTCATGTAACCATTCTTCATATGTTTTAGTCTCCAGTCCCCTAATCATCCTGGTTGCTCTCCTCTGCACTTTAGTAAAAGTCTCAACATCTTTTTTATAGTGTGGTGACCAAAACTGGATGCAGTACTCTAGGTGTGGTCTTACTAGGGCTTTATAGAGTGGTATTAATACCTCACTTGATCTTGATTGTATCCCTCTGTTAATGAAATTTAGGATTGCCTTGGCTTTTTTAGCTGCCGCTGCACACTGCTGGCTCATATTTAGCTGATTGTCCACTAAGACTCCAAGATCCATCTCACAGTCACTGCTATTAAGCCTGATTTGCCCCAGTTTACATGCGTGCTTTTGGTTTTTCTTATCTAAGTGTAAGACTTCACTTTTCTTTACATTGAATTTCATTTTGTTAGATAGGGCCCAGTGTTCAAGTCTGTCAAGATCCATCTGGATCTTGAGACTATCTTTAGGGTGTTAGCTATTCCTGCCAGTTTAGTATCATCTGCAAATTTGGTGAGTTCCCCTTCCATTCCCTCATCTAAGTCATTTATGAAGATATTGAAGAGTCCTGGGCCTAAGATGGAACCTTGTGGCATCCCACTGCTTACTTCTCTCCATGGAGACTTAGACCCATTAAGGACTACTCGTTGAGTATGGCTTGTCATCCAGTTGCGAATCCATCTGGTGGTGAAGCTATCTATGGCATGCAGCGAAGAGGGGGTTGAGGGGTTTTTTACATACATTTTTAGCTAAACTTTTAAGGGGCTCCAGGGAGGGGGAGGGCCGGATTAGAATTAGGGCTGTGGGTGTGGGGAATAACCCACCTAGGAAAGGGCCAGGTCTGGTTGCGAGGTGCGGCATGGGGGGTGGGGGTTCCGGGGTCGGGGAGGGGGTTAGAGCTTATACATATGATGTTTTTGCCATCAGTACTGTGGATGGGAGGGGCAGGCATGGCTCTGAGGCTCTGGCTCACGCCTCGACTGGAGACCTAGTAGCCGCCTGGGACAGGGCAGCCGCTGGAGCTTTGGATCGGGTCGTGCCTTTGCGGCCTCTGACCCAGCGCCGGTCTCACTTGGCCCCTTGGTTTACTGAGGAACTGAGGGAGATGAAGCGCCAAAAAAGATGCCTGGAGAGCATTTGGAGGGCCAGTCTTTCTGAATCCGACCGAACACTGGTAAGATCTCATATTAAGAATTACCTAGTGGTGATAAAAGCAGCAAAGTGTAATTATTTTGCTGCTCTTATTGTGTCATCAGAGAACCGCCCAGCCACCCTGTTTAGGGTGACCCGCTCCTTGCTCCACCAGGGAGTGCCCCTTGGAGGGTAGAGCCGAGGACTTTGTACAGTATCTGCATGACAAAATCACTCAGATTCGGGAAGATCTGGACTCCGACTGGGTAGTTTCAGGGGGGATGACTGAGGCAGGTCTTGAGAATGTTATCTGGGATGAGTTTGATCCTGTGACTCCTGACGACGTGGACAGGATTCTGGGTAGACTGAACGCGACCACATGTTTGTTGGACCCGTGTCCCTCCTGGTTAGTGCTGGCTTCTCAGGAGGTGATGCGAGGCTGGCTCCAGGGGATTATAAATGCTTCATTGAGTGAGGGTGACTTCCCCGCCACCTTGAAAGAGGCGGTGGTGAGGCCTTTCCTCAAGAAGCCTTCCCTGGACCCGGCAGTGTTGTCTAATTATCGCCCGGTCTCCAACCTTCGCTTTGTGGCGAAGGTTGTTGAGAGTGTGGTTGCATGACAGCTCCTCCTGCACCTGGATGAAATGGTGTATCTGGATCCGTTCCAGTCGGGCTTCAGGCCTGGGTACAGCACGGAAACGGCATTGGTCGTATTGGTTGTTAATCTCTGGAGGGCTCGGGACAGAGGTTGCTCCTCTGTCCTGGTCCTATTAGATCTCTCAGCGACTTTTGATACCATCGACCATGGTATCATGCTGCACCGGTTGGAAGAGTTATGGGTGGTGGGCACTGTGTTGCATTGGTTCTCCTCCTTTCTCTCCGACCCGTTGCAGTCTGTGTTGGCAGGGGGTCAGAGGTCGACCCTGAGGCACCTCATATGTGGGGTGCCACGAGGGTTGGTCCTCTTGCCCCTTCTGTTCAACATTTATGTAAAGCCTCTGGGCGAGATCATACGTGGTTTCAGGGTGAAGTACCATCAGTACACTGATGATACTCAGTTGTACATCTCCACCCCGGACCACCCCGATGATGCTCTTGAAGTGATGTCCCGGTGCCTGGAGGCCGTGCGGATCTGGATAGGGAGAAATAGGCTCAGGCTCAACCCATCCAAGACCGAGTGGCTGTGGTTTCTGACGTCCCGATATAGTCAGTTGACACCATCGCTGACTATTGGGGGCGAATCGCTGGCCCCCACGGAGAGGGCTCGCAACTTGGGTGTCCTCCTGGACTCACGGCTGTCTTTAGAAGAGCACTTGACGGCCGTGACCAGGAGGATCTTTCATCAGGTCAGCCTGATTTGCCAGTTGCGTCCCTTTCTGGATCGGGACTCCCTACACACAGTCACTCATGCCCTCGTTACCTCCCGCCTGGACTATTGTAATGCTCTCTACATGGGGCTCCCCTTGAGCACCCAGAGGCTCCAACTGGCACAGAGTGCGGCCACGTGGGTGGTTATGGGAACAACATGGCGCTCCCATGTGACACCTCTCCTGCGTGAGCTGCACTGGCTCCCGGTGGTCTTCTGGGTGCGCTTCAAGGTTTTGGTTACCACCTTTAGAGCGCTCCATGGCTTAGGACCTGGCTACTTACAGGACCACCTACTATCACAAACAGCCTCCCACTGGCCGATACCCTCTCATAGAGAGGGGCTCCTCCAGGTGCCGTCAGCCAAACAATGTCGACTGGCGGCCCCTAGGGGGAGGGCCTTCTCTGTGGGGGCACCTACTATCTGGAACGAGCTCCCCCCCGGAGATACGGAGGATCCCGGATCTGCACACTTTCCGCCGTGCTTTGAAGACACTCCTATTCCAGCAGGCCGGCCTGGCCTAATTTTTCCCCCTTCTTTTAAATTTTTAAACTCAAATTTTAATTTGTTTTAAATTATTGGGAGTTTTAAATTGTCTCGGGCAAAAATTATTTAATTGGGTTTTAATCATGTTTTAACTTTTGTATTTATGTGTTTTATTTCGTGCCTGTTCACCGCCCTGAGTCCTTCGGGAGTAGGGCGGTATAGAAATTTAATAAAATGAAAAATGAATCTCGCCAAGGCTCAAGGTTGACTCAGCCTTCCATCCTTTCTAAGATAGGTAAATTGAGGACCCATTTGTGGGGGCAATAAGCTGACTTTTTAAATATACAAAAGGATGAAGGCTATTGCTGAGCACATTGTAAGCCGCGTGTAACACCTCCGGGTGCCGTCGGCCAAACAATGTCAACTGGCGGCCCCCAGGGGGAGAGCCTTCTCTGTGGGGGCACCTACTCTGGAATGAGCTGTCCCCAGAGATACGGAGGATCCTGGATCTACGCACCTTCCGCCGTGCTCTCAAGACCTTTTTATTCCATCAGGCTGGCCTGGCCTAATTTTTCTCCTTTTTCCCTTTTTAAAATGCAAATTTTAATTCGTTCTTAATTTATTGGGTGTTTTAAATCTATCTTCGGCCAAATTGTTTAATTCGGTTTTATTCAGTTTTAAATTTTGTATTTATGTGTTTTTATCCTGTGGCTGTTCACTGCCCTGAGTCCTTCGGGAGTAGGGCGGTATATAAATCAAATAAACATAAATCAAATAAACATAAACATATCCCACTTTTTTCTAGCTTACGAAGAAGTAGGTTGTGGTCTACTTTGTTGAATGCCTTGCTGAAGTCTAAGTATATTATGTCCACAGTATTTCTCTGGTCTACTAATTTAGTCACTATGTTGAAGAATGAAATAAGATTGGTTTGACATAATCTCCTTTTAACAAACCTGTGCTGACTGCTAGTTATTATTTTACTCGTTTCTAGGTGTTGGCAGATCTGTTTTTTTATTATCTTTTCCAGTATCTTCCCAGGTATTGATGTTAGGCTAATTGGTCTGCAGTTTCCTGGGTCGTTTTTTTCCCCCTTTTTTTGAAGATGGGAACCACATCAGCTCTTTTCCAGTCCTCTGGTAGTTCCCCAGTGTTCCAGGATTTTTGAAAGATGTGGTGCAATGGTTCTGAGATGACCTCTGCCAGCTCTTTTAGAACTCTGGGATGTAATCCATCAGGTCCTGGTGATTTGTATTCATCAAGATCAGACAAGTGTTCTCTTATTATTTTTTTTTGCTTATTTTAACTTTTATTTCCAGTCTGTTTTTTACAGTTATGTTTCTGGTAGGTTGGGCTATAGTTTCCTTTTGCGTGAAGACTGATGCAAAAAATGAGTTAAGCAACTCTGCTTTCTCTCTATTGCCTGTTATTTCCTTGCCGTCTTCTCTCTTTAGTGGACCAACTGTTTCCTTGATTTTTTCTTCTTATTTATATGTTGGAAGAAACTTTTTTTTGTTATTTTTGACTTTTGTTGTAAGTCTTTGTTCATTCTGAGCCTTTGGTTTCCTGACTTCTTCTTTGCAGATTCTGTCTATCTGCTGATATCATGACTTAGTTATGTGTCCCTCTTTCCATTTTTTATACTTGTCCTTTTTGTCTTTCATTTTGTCAGAGAGATCTTTGTGCAGCCATGCTGGTTTCTTCTTGGATTTCTTGCTTTTCTTTCTCAGCAGTATTGCGCTGGTCTGGGCTTTTATGATCATATTTTTCAGGGTTTCCCAAGATTCTTGAGTTGTTTTCTCCTTTAGGATTTTCATCCAAGGAATCTTTCCCAAGTTCTCTCTGAGTTTATTAAAATCAGCTCTTTTAAAATCTAAGACTCTGGTACAGGGGTGAAATGCTCCCGGTTCAGATTGGATCGCCCGATCTGGTAGCGATGGAGGCGGGTGGTTTGGAGAATCGGTAGCAAAAATCCCTGCCCCCCCCATTCCCAGCTGAGCCACGCAATCATCAGAGGCCTTTTTTTAATTTTTAAAAACATTTTTTCTACAACCTCTTTGGCCGAAAAAATGCTTTTAAAAGTAAAAAAAAAAAGTCTCTGATGATCGTGCAGCTCATCTGAGATCATCAGAGGCTTTTAAAAGCATTTTTTCTACAACCTCTTTGGCTGAAGAGGTTATAGAAAAAATGTTTTTAAAAGGAAAAAAAGCCTCTGCCGATCAGGCAAGTCAGCTGGGATCGTCAGAGGCTTTTAAAAGCATTTTTTAACAACCTTTTCAGCTGAAGAAGTTGTAGAAAAAATGGTTTTAAAAGTTAAAAAAAAAAAGTTGGCCACGCCTACTCAGTCATATTACCCCACCACCAAGCCACGTCCACCAAACCGGTAGTAACAAATTTTACATTTCACCACTGCTCTGGTATCATTTTGTTCTACTGCTTGTGTTTGCGTTATGTTGAATTCTAGTATGACATTGTCACTCTCACCCAAGGTTCCTGCCATTTCAACTCCCTCTATCACTTCTTCTCTGTTTGTAAGTATTAAGTCCAGTATGGCTGTCCCTCTAGTTTCCTCCTCTACCTTTTGAGCAACAAAGTTGTCAGCTAGGTTGGTTAGGAACCTCTTTGATTTTTCACTTTGTGCAGAATTAGTTTTCCAATTGATATCAGGGTAATTGAAGTCCCCCATTACTATTGTAGTGTGTTTCCTACATATGTTTGTTAGTTGGTTGGCCTCTTTGTGTTTCCTACATATCCTGTAATCCAGAGGTGGGTTTCAGCAGGTTTTGACCAGTTCTGGAGAACCGATAATGGAAATTTTGAGTAGTTTGGAGAACCGGTAGTAAAAATTCTGACTGGCCTCACCCCCATCTATTCTCTCCCTCCCAAGTCCCAGCTGATTGGGAGGAAATGGGGATTTTCCAGTAACCTTCCCCTGGTTTGGGGAGGGAATGGAGATTTTACAGTATCCTTCCCCTGGTTTGGGGAGGGAATGGAGATTTTACTGTATGCCATGCCCATCAAGCCACGCCCCCCAAGCCACACCCACAGAACCAGTAGTAAAAAAGTTTGAAACCCACCACTGCTGTAATCCCTTAGTTTATAACCCTAGCTCTGACACCTATCTGCCCTGTGCTTTGATTTACCTTTGGGGAATGTGTAAGGGTGGGGGGCCATCTGTTTTGTCTCAGTTCTGAAGCCTCCTGAAAGAAGCGCCTGGGGACAGTCCCTTATCTCCTTCCCAGGATGGACCAGGAGAGGTCCAAAATCAGAGGCTGCACCATCCCCAGCCAGATGGAAGAAGGAGAAAGAGATTCAGGGTAGCCACACAGTGGAGTCTCTCAGGAAATATCTAGTAACTTAATCTGGCAAGATTCTGTCTATTAGTAGAAACAAATAACTGGACTCTATTAGATTTTGCTGTTTCATGTTTGAACTTGGATTTGACAGTTGGATCTTTATTTTCCTTTTCTTTTGTTAACATCTTTGTTTCTTGCAAATGCATCAAATGCTTTTAATTTACCCATTACAATTTCAAGTTTCTTTAAAGGTAGTATTTAGCTTCCAGCTGCCTGCAATTACTGCGAGTTCAATTCTCACCAGGCTCAAGGTTGACTCAGCCTTCCATCCTTTCTAAGGTAGGTAAAATGAGGACCCGGTTTGTGGGGGCAATAAGCTGACTTTGTGTAAAATATACAAAGTATGAAGGCTATTGCTTAACGCCTTGTAAGCTGCCCTGAGTCTCCGGAGAAGGGCGGCATATAAATAAAAGAAAGAAAGAAAGAAAGAATCTTCCAAAACCAAGATTGAGTCATTTGCAAAAGCTCTTAGTTTATAGGTTCCTTTTTAAATATTTATTCCCACAATCCTCTCATCATCTTATGTGTCTATTCAGTATTTCAAGAACTAGAATAAACAGGAGAGGAGACAATGGAAAGCCTTGTCTTATTCCTTTTTGTAACTTGCATGGTTTTGTTAGAATTCCATTAACAATGATTTGTGCTTTCTGTGAAGTGCAAATCGATCTCACTCATTTTATAAAATTCTCTCCAAAGTTGATAGCTTTCAGTATCTTGAACAAGGAAGCCCAATTCAAATAGTCAAAAGTCTTCTCTGTATCCAAGATCAATACAGTTTGCTTTTCATTATGTTGCTCCTCATATTGTCTCTTAATGGTCTTTTAGGTAAAAACTTACATTGATCCTCATGAATAAATTCTTGCAAAATTATTTTGAATCTTTCAGCTGAAATCATGGTGAACATCTTGTAGTCATGGCTCAGTGGCTAAGACACTGAGCTTGTTGATCAGAAGGTTGGCAGTTCAGCGGTTCAAATCCCTAGTGCCATGTAGTGGGGTGAGCTCCCGTGACTTGTCCCAGCTTCTGCCAACCTAGCAGTTTGAAAGCACATAAAAATGCAAGTAGAAAAATAGGGACTACCTTTGGTGGGGAGGTAACAGCGTTCCGTGCGCCTTTGGCATTTAGTCATGCCGGCCACATGAGCACGGAGATGTCTTCGGACAGCGATGGCTCTTCAGCTTTGAAACGGAGATGAGCACTGCCTCCCTAGAGTCAGGAACGACTAGCACATATGTGTGAGGGGAACCTTTACCTTTAACTTATCATTCTATACTTTCTTCTTAAAAGTTGAATTTTATACCTCTTTAGGTATTAGTGCTATATTAGCTTCTTGCTAACCCTCTGGTATCTTTTCTCTTTATAAGATAGAATTCATCATGTTTTGTGGAGGCTATAAAAGTTCATCCTCAGAGGATTTATAGTAAACCGCTAATAACCAGTCTTGTCTTTCCTGGCTTTTTATAGCTTCAGAAATTTCCCTTATTGTTATAGGTCCATTTATACGTTGTCTTTGTTCTTCTATAATCCTTGATAAATTTTATTTTAATTTACATTCCTCCACTACTGCTTTGTGTAACAGCACGTCATTTAATCTCTATCCAAAGGAACTGGATTTCTTTTTATAAACCAAATTTACAGAATTAGAAACCTTAGTAAACATGTTCTTTGAAATGCAAATCATATCTATTCTTTAAAAGGATCTATGTCCTTTTAGAAAGTAGGTCTACTCTCCTGAGTTGCCATTTTTCTGTCTCCAAATATCAACCTGAACCTGTTCATTAAATTTAAAAAAAGTTGGCAATTTGTCTAGAATGATTTTACTCTTTTTCTCAGAAATTCTCCAGTATTTCTCAACCTGGGCTACTTTAAGATGTGTGTGGACTTCAACTCCCAGAATTCTCAGCAAAGCAAAGAATTCTGGGAGTTGCGTATCTTAAAGCAGCCCAGATTGAAAAACACTGTTCTATCCAGTTATGGGAAACTACTCAATTCCAATCCCCTGTCAACACCAATGCCAGTTCTGGTTTCAGTAGGCCTGATGTGGTTCCCATCTTCAAGAAAGGGAAAAAAAACAGACCCAGGAAACTATAGACCAATCAGTCTAATGTTAATATCTGGGAAGATCCTGGAAAAGATAATCGAGCTGAGGATTTTGTGCAGTTCCTGCATGATAAAGTCGCTCAGATTCGGGAAGGCTTGGACTCCGACTGGATGAGTCTGGGGAGGGAGACGGGGGTGAGTCTTGAGAATATTATTTGGGAAGAGTTTGACCCCGTGGCTCCCGAGGACGTGGACAGGTTTCTGGGTAGGCTTAGTGCTGCCACATATTTATTGGTCCCGTGTCCCTCCTGGTTGGTACTGGCCTCCTGGGAGGTTACACGAGGCTGGCTCCAGGGGATTATAAATGCTTCCTTGAGTGAGGGTGCCTTTCCTGACACCTTGAAAGAGGCAGTGGTGAGGCCCCTCCTCAAGAAGCCATCCCTGGACCCGGCTGTATTAGTAAATTATCATCTGGTCCCCAACCTTTGTTTTGTGGCGAAGGTTGTCGAGAGTGTGGTGGCACGACAGCTACCCTGGTACCTGGAGGAAGCTGTCTATCTGGACCCGTACCAGTCGGGCTTCAGGCAGGGGTACAGCACAGAAACGACATTGGTCGCATTGGTTGATGATCTCTGGAGGGCTTGGGACAGGGATTGCTCCTCTGTCCTGGTCCTATTAGATCTCTCAGCAGCTTTTGATACCATCGACCATGGTATCATGCTGCAGCGGTTGAGGGGATTAGGAATTGGAGGCACTGTGTTACGGTGGTTCTCCTCCTACCTCTCCGACCACTCGCAGTTTGTGTTGGCAGGGGGGCAGAGGTCGATCTCGAGGTGCCTCACTTGGGGGTTGCTGCAGGGATCGGTCCTCTCGCCCCTTCTGTTCAACATTTATGTGAAGCCGCTGGGTGAGATCATTCATGGTTTTGGGGTGAGAGTCCACCAGTATGCTGATGACACCCAGCTGTACATCTCCACCCCAAACCACCCCAATGATGCTCTTGATGTGATGTCCCGCTACTTGGAGGCCGTGCGGATCTGGATGGGGAGAAATAGGCTCAAGCTCAACCCTTCCAAGACTGAGTGGCTGTGGCTTCCGGCATCCCGGTATAGTCAGCTGGTGCCATCGCTGACTATTGGGGGTGAATCTCTGCCCCCCACAGAGAGGGCTCGCAATCTGGGCGTCCTCCTGAACTCACGGCTGTCTTTAGAAGAGCACATGATGGCCGTAGCCAGGGGGGCTTTTTATCAGGTTCGCCTGATCTGCCAGTTGCATCCGTTTCTGGACTGGGATGCCTTGCGCACAGTCACTCACACCCTCATCACCTCCTGTCTGGACTACTGTAATGCTCTCTACATGGGGCTCCCCTTGAAGAGCACTCGGAGGCTCCAACTGGTCCAGAATGCGGCTGTGCGGGTGGTTATGGGCACACCTCGTTACGCCCATGTAACACCTCTCCTGCGCGAGCTGCACTGGCTCCCAGTGGTCTTCCGAGTGCAATTCAAGGTGTTGGTTACCACCTTTAAAGCACTCCATGGCATAGGATCAGGATATCTATGGGACCGCCTTCTGCCACCAACAACCTCCCACCGATCAGTTCGCTTCCACAGTCTGCTTTACTTGTAGGAGTCCTCGACCACCCTCTGCTCTTGGTAAATATGATCGGTCAACATCACTTTTAGGGTGCAAGGCATGATTCATTGTCATAAGCTTCCTTGTTTTTCTGTCCAAATTGTCTAACTCCATCTGGGTCCAGTCAATTATTCCTGCAGAGTATCTAATCACAGGTATAGCCCAGGTATTTATGGCTTTTATGATGTTTCCTCCACTCAATTTGGACATTAATATCTTACGAATTCGCCGAATGTACTTGGCTGAAGTTAATTCCTTGACTTTATTATGCATTAAGTCAGAGGGCAGTATATGAATAAAATTATTATTATTATTATTATTATTATTATTATTATTATTATTATTAATCAAAAAACAGATCTGCAAACAATTAGAAGCAAATAAGGTTATAACTAGTAGTCAGCACGAGTTTGTTAAAACAGATCATGCCAAACCAATCTTATTTCATTCTTTGATAAAGTGACTAATTTAGTAGACCAGCAAAATGCTGTGGACATAGTATACTTAGATTTCAGTAAGGCATTTGACGGAGTACAACCTACTTCTTGGTAAGCTAGGAAAATGTGGAATAGACAACATCACCCCCAGATGGATTTGTAACTGGCTGCCAAACTGAACTCAATGAATAGTCTTTAATGGTAGGGAAGTAAGCAGTAGGCTCCGTTTAGGCCCAGTTCACTTCAATATCTTCATAAATGACTAAAATTTGCAGATGATGCTAAATTGGCAGGAATAGTCAGCACCCCAGAAGACAAACTCAGGATCCAAAAAAATCTTGACAAAGTTGAACAATGGATCCTATCCAACAAAATGAATTTTAATGTGGAGAAAAGCAAAGTTTTACATTTAGGCAGGAAAAATCAAAGATTATAGATTAGGCGAGACCTAACTCAAAAACAGTGACTGCAAGAGTGACCTTGGAGTTCAAGTTGATGATCACTTGAATATGAGCAGAGAATATGTGCAGCAGCACAGCAGCCAAAAAAGCTAATATAATCCTGGGTTGTATAAACAGAGGCATAGAATCAAGATCATGTGAAGTATTAGTACCGCTTTATAAAACCTTAGTAAGGCCACACCTGGAATACTGCAACCAATTTTGGTCATCATATTACAAAAAAGATGTTGAAACTTTGGAAAAAGTTCAGAGAAGAGCAAGTAAGACAATCAAAGGCACATAGACTAAAACATATGAAGAACAACTGCAGGATTTGGATTTGACTAGTCTAAAGAAAATAAGAATTAGGGGTGGCATGATAGCAGTATTCCAGTTTTTGAGGGGCTACCACAAAGAAGAGGGGGTCAAATTATTCTCCAAAGCACCAGAGGGCAGGACAAGAAACATTGGTTGGAAACTAATCAAAAAGAGATGTAACATGGAATTAAGGAGAAACTTCCTAAAAGTGAGGACAATTAACCATTAACAGCTTGCCTTCAGAACTCCAGCACTGGAGGTTTTTAAGAAGAGACCAGACAATCACTTATCTGAAATAGTATAGGTTCTCCTGGCTGAGCAGGGGGCTGAACTAGAAGACCTCCAAGGTCCCTTCCAGCTCTATTTATTCTATTCTATTCAAGAGGAAATTATTTTAAATTATAGGAACTATCTTAGGAAGTTTGGAAAAACTCTCCTGAGGACCGCAGATGTCTGCAAAAAGTTGATACTTATCACTTGTGGATTCTTCAAAGTAAATTCTTGCACCCAGGAACCTAAATCCCTGCCCTTGATATCCTAAAATGATCCATCCTATGATTTCACATTAGAGTTCTAAGCAGAAATTCTGCACAGTCTGTATAAAAATGCAGAAGCAGACAATGATGGGAAAATACTGTGGAGTTGTGTGCTTCTCCTGCATCTGAGGACACCCACTAAGAGAGAATCTAAACTGTTTTGTATATCTTCCAGCTTTTTTTTTGCTTCTGCTGAATAAATTCTTCATCCAAATTTTTAAAATCAAATGTTTTATATCTTTTTTCTAATATGTGTCTCTTGTAGTCAGATTGTATCTTGCTTCATTTTTTTTTAAAATAATAGAATATTTCATCTCTTTTGAGGAACATTTGCTCCATTTATATTAATGTTAAGGTATTTGTAATCCATAATCAAACCATTTAAAAATTCAATACTAGTAACAGCTAGCATCATCCCTTTCAGTTTCTTTCTCTGATAGGTTTTATGTGTAGTCTCCTCTGAGTGCTCCATTTGCATCGCCTTCAATTCTTCCTAGAATATAATTATCTCATCATCTGAACAGAATTCAGCCTAAACCTCTACTGTTTAAACATAACAATCACACTAAGATTCTGATAGGAATTCCTTTAAGAACAATTATATTTGTATTATCAGTTTTTAGTCTTATATTAAAATCCTGCTGCAAAATCTGATCCCTTGTCATTTTCCTTTTATTTTTTTTATTTCTAATTAAATTTCATAATATAACATACAACTGAAAATAAAGATAATAGGGAAATGGGGAAGGGAAATGACAAAGTGTAGCAAAAAACCCCTTTGAACATTTCTTGTTCTTTCAAACCTTGAATTTATTCTATAAACATCATCAATTTCTACCTCTGTATCCTACTTCCCAGTCCCCCAAAATTGTCAAGGCTTTAATAATCTTTTCTCTAATATCTTCATCAGAAGCATCTAAGTCTCAAGCAAAATTCCTTCACTTTCAATTCCAGGGGTGCCAAATTCTCTGTCTTTCCAATCTCAGCCTATGGCATCTATCTTACTCAGTATAATTTCCTTTGTTATTAGTTTGTTTTATCTCACCAGAGGTTTGTTGTACAGAGCTTTCCATCTTATTAACTTCTTGTTTTATTTCCTCTTTCATCTTTACAAGTCTTTCAACCATTCTTTTTTTCAAAAACTGTCAGTTTGGTATCACGTGCTTCTAATTGCAGTATTTCTCATTTGCTCAAATAATGTCTGCAGAAATTCTGGCGTAATTCCTTTCTGCACATTGATCTAACAATCCCATCCTCCCTCTATTCTTGCAGTTTTTCAAGTACTTGCCATTATGAAAGAATCTCACTCAAGTGAAAAGGTAAAAGCAATCTTCTCCTCTTTTCTTTTTTTCTTCCCTCCCATTTTGGGGAGGTCTTCTTTTTCCTTTAATACTTTTATCTTCAAGGGTACTTCAAAGTTGCAATCAATATCACAATCCACATCTCCATAGTTACAATCAACACCATACTCTGGCTTATATTATGGTTTTGTTTTGTATAATTCCTGTCTGCAGTCTTTGACAATAAACAAAAAACATTTCCATGAAGACCCAGTTCTTTTGCCTAATTTAATTTAGTACAATTTGGTCTAAAGCAGTTTCACTAAAAAAAACAATCTTTCAAAATAATTGTCCCCTTTAACTGTCAAAATCTTTCTTACTTTAATTCTTTTTTTTTTGCTTTTTGTCAGAAAACTGTAAGTAATTTGTTTTTTTCACTTATTGCTTTCTAATCCAAAAAAAATGATGTCACCAAGTGAAATCTTTTCCTGTCACTCAAAAAATCCCTCTACAGTTATAAATTCATTAAATCCAAAGGGATTAAGAAATGAAGAAAATGAAGTTCACCTGAACTTTATGTCCACATAGGCTACACTAAGGTTGTGAGCGTAAATGGTTAGAGCTTAGAACAGCTGCTCAGTTTGTGAGCTGACTGCAAAACTTCCATTTCTGAAGTTTACTCATGAGGAACAACTGTCCAGAGTACAAGTGGGCAATCTCACAATCTCTCCTTTATTCAGAGAGACTTCATTCAGCCTCTGACTGCTGTTCATCTCACAATGTTGTTTTAAATCTGAGCTGAAATTATTTAATAATTTTAATTATTTTTAATTGATGTCTGTCTTTGTGCTTTTAATAGGCTGTACACCGCCCTGAGTCCTTCGGGAGAAGAGCGGTATAGAAATAAAATTATTTATTTATTTATTTATTTATTCCAACTCCCTGCTCAAGATGGGAGACTTTATTGCATCCCAGGCATATGGCCATCCAATCTTTTCTTGAAAATCTCCATTGATGGAGTACCCACAACTCCCAAAGGCAAGCTTTTCCATTGATAATTGTTCTCAATATGAGAAAATTTCTCATTATTTCTAGATTGGATCTCTCTTTTACAAGCTTCCACCTATTACTTCTTGTACTGCAGTTTGGTTCTTTGGAAAATAAGTTGATGTGACAACCCCTCAAGTACTGGAAGAATACCTATCATGTCCTTCCTAATCCTTCTCTTCTTATCTTCTCCAGTTCACCATGATCCTCACTGGAAGCCAGGAGCCAGTATTTTCTGTTGTTTCTGTGCATTGCAAAATCGACATTAATCAGTACGGATTAATTCTATTACTGTATTTGAGCTTCACGTTATGACAAAAATCATTTCCCATATGACCCTAACGGTTTGAGATCATGTATTTTCATAACAGGGATGTTATTATTCACTATTAATGTCAGTATTATTTTTAATATATTGTATGTCTATTGCTGGTCGATGACCGTAATAAAGTTATATTCTATTCCATTTCCCATATGTACTCAGGGAAAGACAGTTCTTCACTGTCTCACCTCCACACAGAAATACACATGGCATTACTTATTCAGTAATCATAAGTTCATTTTTTCTTGTTTTATACAAACAGTTTCCAGTCTGTAATAAATGTACAGACTGGAAATTGTTGTTTGCTTTGCTCTGATCAAACAGGTCAATTTGGCCATCTCTGAAAGTTCTATCATTTTCACCAACTATTCCTCCATTGTAGTATTGCAGATCTTTCAATCTTTGTGTGTACAATAAGCTCACTGCAGTTATCATATATAAAAACATAGTTCCATTTTCCCCCAACTATTTATCCAGTAGTCCCAGAAGGAAAAGTTCTGGTTTCAGTTGTATATTAAAAAACCTCTGAAGCGGTGTATGTATTTGGACCAGTGGTGGGATTCAGCCGGTTTGCACCAGTTCAACAGAACCAATACCTAATTTTTTATTGAGTTCGGCAAACCAGCTCTGAAATGGCCAGACTAGCATGCATTCACGTGCCTCCAACCTTAGTGTAGCCTATGCGGACATAAAGTTCACATAGATCAGTTGCCACAACTTCAGTTCTCTGCCTAAGTTAACATTGTATTAGCAATGCCCTAAGTTTCAATGGAGGCATTTGATTTAAAGATGTTGATCAAAATCAGTCATGAAAACAGATCCATGACATGACACTCTTGTGGACTGGAACGGATATATACCGTATTTTTCAGAGTATAAGATGCACCAGAGTATAAGACGCAGCTTAGTTTTTGGGGAGGAAAATAGGAAAAAAAATCTGCCTACCAGGTATTCAATTGGCTAGCGTCCTTAGTCTGGTCAGTTTCAACACATTAGTTTGCTGGTTTTGAGCGTGCACACATAAAAAAATAGCTTCTAAAGCACATCTGAGAGTCAGAGGGAGCAGGCAAAGCACAGAGATCGATCACTTGCTAGCGCCTCGTTAGGGCTGAAAAAAAGCTTTGAAAAAGCTACATTCAGATTATAAAATGCACCCAAATTTTCAGCCTGTTTTTTTTGGGGGGGGGAAGTGTGTCTTATATCCCAAAAAATACGGTAGCTGTTCCAGTCCACATGTACAAATACCATGTCATGGATCTGTTGTCATTCCAAGGCTTCTCTTCAGCCCGTTCTCTGCCCTTCTGCATGTCCTCAGTGCATAAACAGATGCCGTTTGCCTCAAAGCCTGGGTGAAGCCAATTGGCCTTACTTGATATAGCATACTGTTGGGTGGCCTTTGTCCACCTGATTGGCAAGGCAGGTCAGGTGGCTTTTATGGATCAAAATGAAGTACCAAGACTGATTCATGCCTTCTGCATAGCCTTTTCTGTATGCTTTGTCAAATCATCTTCCTTCAGAAATCTCTTTCCTTCAGTCTCGTGGTATTCTGGAAATATTTAGTTTAGTTTAGTTTAGTTTAATGCAATTTATATGCCGCCCTATCTCCGATGGACTCAGGGTGGTTCACAACAATAAAATGCACAATTGCACATTAAAACAATATAAAATTAAAAGTCCAAATTAAAACAATTTAAAATCAATTTAAAATCTATTTTAAAAAAAAACCCATCAGTCCAGGCTGCGAAACAGCCAGGTCTTCAAATCACAGCAGAACGAGCGAAGGTCAGGGGCCATCTGGAGCTCCAAAGGAAGTTGGTTCCAAGGGGTGGGTGCGCCCACAGAGAAAGCTCTCCCCCTGGGGGTCGCCAGCCGACATTGTCTGGCCGACAGCACCCTGAGGAGGCCCTGTCTGTGGGAATGCACCGGATGATTGGAGATTGTTGCTGGCTGCAGGGGGTCCGACAAATATCCCGGGCCTAGGCCATGAAGGGCTTTATAGATGATAACCAGCACCTTGAACCTCACCCGAAGGGCAACCGGTAGCCAATGCAGGTCGCGCAGGAGGGGTGTAACATGGGAGTGTCGGGACACTCCCATCACAACCCACACGGCTGCATTCTGCACCAGTTGAAGCCTTCGAGTGGTTTTGAAGGGCAGCTCTAGGTAGAGAGCGTTGCAGTAGTCAAGATGGGTGGTGACCAGCGCATGAGTAACGGTGCGTAGGGCATCTTGGTCCAAGTAAGAGCACAGTTGGTGCACAAGGCGGACCTGGGCAATTGCCCCCCTGGTCACGGTTGCTACATGATCTTCCAGCAACAACCTTGAATCCAGAAGGACACCCAAGTTGCGGGCCCTATCCACAGGGGATAACACCTCACCCCCGATGGTCAATGATGGGATATCTTGATTGGACCCAGATGCCGGTACCCACAGCCACTCGGTCTTGGCAGGGTTGAGTCGGAGCCTGTTCCTCCCCATCCAGGTCTGTACCGCTTCCAGGCAACAGGATATCACGTTGAGGGCATCACTAGGCTGGTTCGGGGTGGCTATAAAAAGCTGGGTATCATCAGCATACTGATGATACCACACCCCGAAACCACGGATGATCTCCCCAAGTGGCTTCATATAGATGTTGAACAGGAGAGGCGAGAGGACTGAACCCTGGGGCACCCCACAAGTGAGGGGCCTCATAGCCGATCTCTGCCCCCCCTGCCAACACCGCTTGCGTACGGCCTGAGAGATAGGAGGAGAACCATCGTAGAACAGTGCCTCCCACTCCAAACCCCTCAAGTCGTCGCAGCAGGATACCATGGTTGATGGTATCAAAAGCTGCCAAAAGATCCAAGAGGACCAGAACAGAGGAGTGTCCCCTGTCCTGAGCCCTCCAGAGATCATCCACTAGTGCGACCAATGCCATCTCCGTGCTGTACCCTGGCCTGAAGCCCAATTGGTACGGATCCAGTCTGTATCCTCCAGGGCCAATGGGAGCTGCCGAGCCACCACGCTCTCAACAACCTTCGCAACAAAGCGAAGGTTGGAGACCGGACGAAAGTTATTCAATATGGTTGGATCCAAGGCAGGTTTCTTGAGGAGGGGTCTCACCACCGCCTCCATCAGGGCAGCAGGGAAGATCCCCTCCCCCAAAGATGCCATTATTACTGCCTGGATACAATCCTGTGTCACCTCTCAGGCCCCATAGGCAAGCCAGGAGGGACACGGGTCCAGTACACACGTGATGGCACTCAGCCTCCCCATAATCCTGTCCACTTCCTCAGGGGTGACAGGATCGAACTCCTTCCAAATCACAAGACCAGCTGTCTCCTCACCGTCTGACCCTGCCCAGTCAGAGTCCTGAATCTAAGCGATCTTATCCAGCAGATGCTGACTAAACTCCTCGGCATGTCCATGCAAAGTATCCTCCCCTGCCCTCCGATTCAGGAGAGAGCGGGACACCCTCAACAGGGTGGCCAGGTGATTATCTGCGGACGTGATGAGGGTGGAGAAGTGTGCCCGCTTCGCTGCCTCTGTCGCCACCAGATAAGATCATGTGAACAATCTCAACTGGGAACTGTCAGATTCGGAACGACTGGATCTCCAACCGCTCTCTAGGCCTCTCCTACTGTGCTTCATCTCCCGGAGCTCTTCAGTGAACCAAGGAGCCAACGGGGATCTGCGTCGAGTCATAGGCCACAAAGGAACGACACGGTTGAGTGCCCTGGAGGCCGCCTTTTCCCAGGCATCCACCAGAGCTTTGACCGGGGCGTGGGAGAGAGAGAGAGAGAGAGAGAGAGAGGTATTGTCCCAAGCTCCATCTGGAACCATTCTGTCTCCATCAGGTGCCTGGGGCGGAACCAGATGGTCGGTCCCGCATCCCGGGAGGGGTTGACCTCATGGAAGCCCAGCCGCAGGAGATGATGATCAGTTCATGACGGGATGAGTAACTGGTGCTCCCCCACCGAGCTCATCGTGCCATTGTTCCAAGATAAAAACAAGATCGGGGGTGCACCCCCCCCTCAGGAGTCGGGCCCTGAATAATCTGAGTCAGGTCCATGGCTGCCATGGAAGTCATGAACTCCCGGGCAGCCCCTAACGCTCCACCCAGGGATGGCAGATTGAAGTCCCCCAAAACAATAAGTTTAGGGAACTCAACCACCAACCCCGAGAGAGCATCGAGCAGCCCGGGCAGGGCCATTGATATGCAGCTGGGAGATAGGTACGTAATCAACAGGCCCAACTGCACTTGCAGACCCCATCTCATGAGGAGGGACTCAGACCCATCTATCTGAGGAAAAGTGACCTCCCGCGGACCAAAGGACTCCCTAATAACAACCGCCACCCCCACCCCTACCCTGGGCCCTTGGCTGATGTAGCACCCAAAAACCTGGTGGGCAGAGTTCAGTCAGAGGGACCCCTCCCTCCGAGCCCAACCAGGTTGCCGTAATGCAAGCCAGGTCTGTGTTCTCCTCCTCAATCAACTCGCGGATGAAGGTAGCTTTGTTAACCACAGACCTGGCATTGAAATAAACCAGCCTAAGCCCAGGGACCCTCTCTCTCAAACCCCCGGGCGGTCGGACAGAACCAGAAGGGTCAGAGCACGCCACCACTCGAAGATAGCGGGGGCGTGCTCCTGAATACTGATATGGTCCTCCGTTCATCCACCTGCCTCCATTCCCAATCGCAACCGGGATCAAAGTCCCCACCCTCTCCCTCAGGGCGCCAGTGGCTCCCGTCCCTGCTCCAGTCCCACCTCTCTCCTCCCCTGGCCTGGACTGACATTGATCCAGAGGATCCCCCCCCACAACTGCCTGCCAGAAATCCCCCTCCCCCCTCCCCAATCTCCTTAAAAATTTACATAAAAAATTATATAAAGCCCCTTTAGTAAAACCCTTGAGGCTCTTATGCCACCTCTCAGGATCCCAGGACCTGTCCTTAAGGCAGTTCTTGGAGAGGCCAGTCAGCCACACCCAGGAATGGGGGGCATTCCTGAGGGCATGTAGTTCAGCACTTGCGTAAGTTCGAGATGCCTTCATCAGCCATGGAACAGATATGGCAATGGCAAATGGGGGACCATCAATGTCACAGTAGATGTAAGGCCAGCTATCTGGAACAGTCACTCGCGGTGCTCTCTTACAACATCCAGGGGTACAAGGTTTACAACCCTTGCCTCCCTCTCACCAAGACAAGGTCGATGTAACACGCAGGGTGTCGTAAATCATTTTGCTGAAGGATGCATGTACTCAGTGTGTCACAACCCTGGAAAGCTGAGGGGATAACAAATATAGAGCCCTGGGCTACAACTCTGAAGATACACAACTCTTCTGATCTGCCTTTAATAGCAGGGAATGGAAATTCCATATATTTTGATCATAGCTGAACCCAAAGCCAGAGCCAACATTTGTGTTCTATTTTTTATATTATTTTTTAATATACATTTTCTGTTATATACATGTTATGTATCACATTTCCATTTGTGCAACAACAGTGTACTATCAGTATCAAATCTCTTTTGAATACACATATTATACACCTTAATTATAGCCAGTTTCATTGTACATACAATATGATCTTTACTCTTGATCATTCTATACAATTTAATCTGTGATCAAATACAATTCAATAATAATAATAATGTATAATGTTATGCGTATGTATGTATGTATGTATGTATGTATGTATGTATGTATGTATTTCTCTTTAGCCAGGTTCTTCCTACGTAAACCAAGATTTTTATGCAGCCCTAGTTCAGTGAAATCCCAATCCACTAGTTTCTAGGCTTTTTTTAGTCTCCCAATGGGCATACATACATACATACATACACATAACATTATACATTATTATTATTATTGAATTGTATTTGATCACAGATTAAATTGTATAGAATGATCAAGAGTAAAGATCATATTGTATATACAATGAAACTGGCTATAATTAAGGTGTATAATATGTGTATTCAAAAGAGATTTGATACTGATAGTACACGGTTCATGTAGGTAGAACCTGGTTAAAGAGAAGTGTGTGTGTGTGTGTGTGTGTGTGTGTGTGTGTGCATGTGTGTGTAGGTCTTTGGTTATTCGGGTTTTCTCCTGCGTAAAATTGGAAGTGTCTTGGTGACGTTTCGACGAAGTCTCATTCGTCATCTTCACGCTGGTGTTTTCAGCTTCGTGATCGCTTCTAGAAGCACGAAGCCGAAAATACCAGCCTGAAGATGACGAATGAGACTTCGTCGAAACGTCGCTAAGACACTTCCAATTTTACGTGGGAGAAAATCTGAATAAACAAAGATCTACATACAAACACCCGCGAAAACCTCAGAAAACATATACATACATATACATATACATATACATATCTACATACATACATACATACATATATATATATATATATATATATATATAGTGTTTTTCTATTGAGGCACCTGGTCTACCTCAGCATGTGGGAGGGAGCATACTGCATCCCTTTCGCCTTTCAGCTCCAATCCAGGAGCCCTCAAGCAGTCGCATTCACGACAAACCATTTTATACCAAATTTATATTTCGCTGATAAAGAAATACGAGGAGACTAGTATAGATCTATTTCAAACTATTTCTCTCTCATCAGCTAGCCATACCCTTACTTGGATTAGAACTTGGGCTGCCTGCATGTTAGACAGTTGCATTAACCTCTGAGCCACAAGTTCTCCTCCCTTCATCAGTTTGAGCCAGGGGAGAGATTATTTATTTTAATTTATTGTTTTTTTTTAATTGGTTCGATTTATATGCCGCCCTTCTTCAGAGACTCAGGGAGGCTTTCAATGCATTAAGCAATAGCCTTCATACTTTTGTATATACCTGCTTAGTAGGGCTTTCGGTCCCCCCTAAGCGGTGTTCTTTTTTTATACAAAGTCAGCTTATTGCCCCCACAATCCGGGTCCTCATTTTACCTACCTCGAAAGGATGGAAGGCTGAGTCAACCTTGAGCCTGGTGAGATTTGAACTTGCAGTAATTGCAGGCAGCTGGTGTTACTTAATTTATTTTTTATTATTAATAAAAATTAATAAAATAATTTTTTATTATTAATTTATTAATTTAATTTATATGCTGCCCTTCTCCCAAAGGTTATTTACGGGACCGCCTGCTACCACCAATAGCCTCCCACTGACCAGCACGCTCCCATAGAGAGGGGCTCCTCCGGGTGCCGTTGGCCAAACAATGGCGGCCCCCAAGGAGAGAGCCTTCTCTGTGGGGGCACCTACTATCTGGAACGAGCTCCCCCCAGAGATACGGAGGATCCCGGATCTGCATACCTTCCGTCGCGCGCTCAAGACTTTCTTATTTCATCAAGCTGGCCTGACCTAAGTTTTTCCCCTTTTTAAATGGAAATTTTAAATTTGGTTTTAAATTATTGGGGTTTTAAATTTGTTCAGCCAAATTTATTTAATTCATTTTATTCTATTTTAAATTTTGTATTTATGTTTTATTCTATGGCTGTTCACCGCCCTGAGTCCTTCGGGAGTAGGGCGGTATACAAATTCAATTTTTTTTAAAAAAGGGACTCAGGGCGGTGTACAGCCAGCATAAAACACACAAATATAAAATTTAAAAACAATTTAAAAAAATATTAAATAGTTTGGCCCATATCTAATTAAAATAAAACTACCCGATTTAGACATTTAAAAATTAAGAATAGACAATTTAAAAATTTAAAAAATTAGGCCAGCCCGGCTTATTGAAATAAAAGCGTCTTGAGGGCCCAGCGGAAGGTGCGTAAATTGGGAATCCTCCGCATCTTGGGGGGCAATTCATTCCAGAGGGCAGGAGCCGCCACAGAGAAGGCTCTACCCCTGGGGATCGCCAGCCGACATTGCTTGGCCGACGGCACTCGGAGGAGCCCCTCTCTGTGGGATCGAATTGGCTGGTGGGAGGCTATTGGTAGCAGCAGGCAGTCTTATAAATACCCAGGTCCTAAGCCACTTAACAGCACTTTAGTCTGCTGCGCCACCAAGGCTCTGATTAAGTGTTTATACACACACACACACATATATATATACACACACATTTAACTCTATTCTATTAATCATTCTTAATTATAAATTTACTAACTTCTACTTCTGTTTTCTAACCATCTATAGAATAAGTCCCATGTTAAATAATATTCTGATTCCTCTTTGTCCTTAATTCTCATCATTAACTTGTCCATTTTGGCGCAGTCTAGTATTTTCTTTATTATATTTTCATCTATAGGTACACTTTCGCTTTTCCAGTTTTGTGCATAGATAATTCTTGCTGCTGTTATTACATGTAATATTAAATATATGCTTCTTTCTTGTATTTCCCCGGTAATATACCTAGTAGCAGTGGTGAAATCTAAAATTTGTTACTACCGGTTCTGTGGGTGTGGCTTGGTGGTGGTGGGTAATGTGACTGGGTGGGCATGGCCAATTTTTTTTTATTTTTAAAACCATTTTTTCTACATTTTCTACCATTTTCTGTAAAAAAAAATGCTTTCAAAAGGCTCTGACGGTCCCAGCTGAGTTGCCTGATCATCAGAGGCTTTTTTTTTTTACTTTTAAAAGCATTTTTTCGGCCGAAGAGGTTGTAGAAAAAATGCTTTTAAAAGTAAAAAAAAAAAGCCTCTGATGATTGTGCGGCTCAGCTGGGCATGGGGCAGGGCAGGGATTTTTGCTACCGGTTCTCCGAACCACCTGCTTCCATTGCTACCGGATCAGGCGATCCGGTCTGAACTGGGAGCATTTCACCGCTGCCTAGTAGAATAAGTCTGGTTTTAAATCTATTTGTTGTGCTATCATTTTTTCTAACCACCTTTTTATCTTTAACCAATATTTTTTTGCCATTGGACAAGTCCACCACATGTGGTAATAGGACCCCTGTATCTGTTTACATTTCCAGCACTCTGGCAATATGTTTTGGAACATCTTTGCCATTCTTGCTGGTGGCAAATGCCATCTGTAGAACTTTTTATAAAGATTTTCTTTGTATGCTGTTGACATCATTAGTTTGTAATTTCTTTCCCAAAGTTTTTGCCAATTGTCTAATTCTATGTTGATCCAAAGTTTTTGGCCCATACTATCATAGTTTCTTTTACATGTTCTTCTTCCATTGTAAAGTTCAATAAATAATTATAAATTTTCTTTATTAATTTATCATCTGTCCCTAGGAATATCTGATCTAATTCTAGGTGTTCTTTGTAAAATCCATATATTTCTGCATCTTTCTTGTGTCTCATTTGTATTTGAATATGTGGCCACCAGTCCAGATCAATTCCTTGATTTTTTAGTCCCTGTTTTGATTTTAAGTCCCCTAGTCTGTTTAAGACATCTATGTTTTCTTTATGATATTTGTGAAATGCTTGCTGTAATACAGACTTTTGTGAATAAAATTAAATGATGTATGAACAGTTACTAGAATGGCTAAGCTTATGGCCATTTAGCCATTGGACAGCACTGACTTCAAGATGATGTAGTTCTTGTAGGGATCCAGGAAGCCTTTGGAGGGGCCATAGCAATTTGCTATGGTGATGCACCAGTTTCACAACAAGCAGGGTCAAGAGATGGCTTAGTCTGTTTTGTTTAAGCACCTTTGCATCGTGTGGTTCATGCCAACTGCACCATGCACACACCACCGAAAAGCTGTAACCGGTACTGGTAATGGATGAAAACACAGTCACAGTGTACAAACCACTAGGGAGAATGAAAACTGAAAGTAAGAATGAAAAGCTAATGGGTACAGAAAGAGGCACAGAAAGACACATCATGCTTAGTACTAAAGAGCTAAATGAACTTTACAATTACTTGCCGGTGAGGTGGAATAACACCTGGGAGGCTCCTGGGCGGGTTGGTTAGCCACCTCATGGCTTCTGTAAATCACACCTGATATCCTCCAGAGTAAGTCTGGCTAACGGTCTGGATTCTTTTCTTCCCAGCCTGTGACCAGCTTGCCCTGGGCGTTGTAGCTATTTTTGGGCCTTCTCAGGGCTCATGCACCAATGCGGTCCAGTCCATCTGCAATGCGCTGGAGGTTCCTCACATACAGCTGCGGTGGAAGCATCACCCTTTGGACAATAAGGACACCTTCTATGTCAATCTCTACCCGGATTATGCCTCTCTCAGCCATGCCATCTTGGACCTTGTACAGTACCTGAAGTGGAGGTCGGCCACTGTGGTGTACGATGACAGCACAGGTAAGTTGGACTGGGGATGTGTCCCTTGTCAAAAATGTCTCCATTGGCCCTATTCCCTAAGCCTCAAGGAAAATATGGATAGTGGCTACCAAGGAAGGGAACAAGTGTTACAGTTGCCCACATTCAGGAGAATGGACCAGACTGACCCTGTCACCAGAGTCTCTTGCAGCTATTTCTCCGGGCTCTTCCTATGCGAGATACAATGGTGATAGTCCTGTTTTCACTAGTGTGGACTGCCCTTGTGCTCCAACTCCTCTTTCGTTGGGCAATCCTTAATTTTCTTTCCACATTTTGGGTTCTGTCATGTGATGAAGTCACACAGAGCAGAGCCTTTTCTGTAGGAGCATGAAAACTGTGATTTCTCCTGGCAGGCCCCTCTTGGCTTCCTCCTCACTGAATATGGGGTGGGCGCAGTTTAGAATTGCTTGTTTTAAATTATGACTCTGTGGACATTTTAACAAATCATTTAAAATATGCCATTCTTTGAGTAAAGACCTGACTCTGCCAGCTGGCTTGGGGAGGGCTTCCCATTGGGATGGTTGACAGACTAATAACAGATCCCTCTCACACACCCCACTCATCCTATTTCCTCCCTCCCCATTTTTTAGCTAGGGCTGAGTATTTATCTTTTTTTATTATTTAGTTCCTATTCTGTATAGGTTTTGTAAAATTTTATCTTTTTATTATTGAAAATCACCCAGAGTTGCCTTGGGGTAAGATGGGTAGTCAATAAATTTAATAAATAAATAAATAGTATAAATATATTAAAATAATATTAATATGCTACTAAATAATATTTCTAACTCACTTCGGAGTGGCTGTAAAATGAGTGCTACTAGCATATTAAAGAATAATGGCAGCCTCTTCTGGTCTGCTGGAACTTGTTCGTTTCTTTTAGTGGGTCTCCATGGTCATGTATATGGAGATTCTCAGTCACCCAGATGATGTTGTCCATGTTGCCATGAACTGAAGAAGCTTCTTGGATGAGAAGCAAAACATCTTCAAGGAAAAACAAAGTCCAGTTGCCTTTTGAAAAAGCACCTCTGGGCCTCCTTGGCTGCAATATGAAAAGGCTGCCCCTGTCACTGCCCTTTGTCCTTCTCAGAGCAGTCTGATGACCTCCCTCAGATGAATCTCTACCATGCTGCTTAGACTGCTAGGCTGGACTTTCTCCTTCAGGTTTCAAACAGGGAAGGGTCCAGTTCTGCTGTCTTTCCCCAGAGGAGAGAGAATTGGTGATTCCTCCATCAAGGAGATACTTGAGCCAACAGCATGCACACATTTTCTGGTGGAGAAGATGTCAAAGGATTGCTTCTGGCACTAGATGTCATTTAATGATACTTGTTCTTCTCAGCTTTCATTTCCTTAGCTTAAATTTGCTGCTGCTGCTGCTGTTACTTGTAATTGCAAAACCTGCTCACCTATGTAGATTCAGTGATACTTTGTCTGGGCCAGGTGTTTTTCTTAATTGTTTGGGATAGCATAATTGGAATCACGGATTGTTCTTCTGTACAATGGAATACTTTTTCCCTAATGAGCCTTTGTCTGAACTTTCAAATCCATTTGACATTGGGAAGATGGCTTTTTATTGCCCTGCATAATTCAGAGTGCTAGACTCACCAACCTGGATCAGTCTATAGCATATCAGGAATTCTCCAGTGAAGAAATTATGTCCTCTCATGACACTGTACTGCCTTGTCCTCTCTTGGGAAGGAGTGGCATGGGTCAGAATGCCCGCACAACTAATTTTGTGTTGGTCCTTGTCTTCCCCCAAGGCCTTATTCGGCTGCAGGAGTTGATTATGGCTCCATCCAGATACAACATCCGTTTGAAAATCCGCCAGTTGCCCCTCGACACAGAAGATTCCCGGCCTCTGCTAAAGGAGATGAAACGAGGAAGAGAGTTCCGTATCATCTTTGACTGCACTCACACAATGGCTGTGCATATCCTCAAGCAGGTAGTGTGTGTGTGTGTGTGTGTGTGTGTGTGTGTGTATTACAAGGCCTAGCAGTTCTGATGGTGCTTTTCATATCTCTGCTCAGTGATGAAGCTCAAGTTTGTGACTGCAGTTCAATCTTTCAGTTGTTAGCCATACTGGCTTCGATTTGGAGCAGACATGAGAAGTAGAATGAGGAGCAAGGTCTGGGAGCAGCTGTAACATATCTGTAGTTTCTGGTCCCAGTTTTTACATCATGGAAATAGTTGTTGATAGTTCATTTTCCTTGCAGCTCCTCATGTACCTGAATGTGGCTATCATGTCTCCTTTAAGTTGTCTTTTTTCAGGGTGAGCATCTCAGGTTCCTTCAGCCTGTCCTTATAAAGCATGTCCTCAAGTCCCTGAATCCTCTTTGTTGCCCTCTTCTTAGTCCTTCCTATTCTGTCAATGTCAATTTTTAGATGACACTAAGATGGCAGGAAAAGCCAATAGCCCAGAAGATCCAGATGGATCATGACAAACTGAAACAGTGGGCCCTATCTAACAACATGAATTGAATGGAGAGAAAAGCAAAGTTCTACCCTTAGGCAAGAAAAGCCAAATGTACAGCTACAGATTAGGTGAAACCTGGCTCAACAGCAGTAATTGTGAGAGGAATCTTGGAGTCCAAGTGGACAGTCATTTAAATATAAGAAAGCAGTGTGTGGCAGTAGCCAAAAAAGCCAATACAATCATAGGCTGCATTAATAGAGAGATAGAATAGGCCCAGTACTCTTCATTATCTTCATAAATGACTTAGATGAGGAAATAGAAGGGAAACTCATCAAATTTGCAGATGATACTAAGCTGGCAGGAATAGCCAACACCCTAGATGATAGGCTCAAGATCCAGATCAATCTTGACAGACTTGAACCCTGGACCCTAACTAGTAAAATGAAATTCAATGTAGAGAAAAGTAAAGTCTTACACTTAGGCAAGAAAAACCAAAAGTACATATATAGATTGGGTGAAATCTGGCTTAATAGCAGTAACTGTGAGAGGGATCTTGGAGTCTTAGTCAGAAGTGGTATTCAGCTGGTTCGGACTGGTTCGGGTGACCCAGTAGTCTGGGCTGCCCACCCGCCTGGGTGCAATCCTGTCCTATATCGCTGTGTTTTTGACGCTGCACATAATGTATGTGTGGATGGTGCGCATGAGCGAATTGCTGTGGTTTGTGCTGCTACATGTGCACTCACATTTCCGGTGTTGGCCGAACCAGTTGCTACAGTATGTGAAGACCACCTCTGGTCTTAGTGGACAACCTATTAAATATAAGAAAGCAGTGTGCAGCGGCAGCCAAAAAAGTCAATGCAATCCTAAATTGCATTAACAAAGGGATTCAATCAAGATTACATGAGATACTAATACCATTCTATAAAGCCTTAATTAGACCACACCTAGAATACTGAATCCAGTTTTGGTCTCCAGTTTACAAAAAAGATGTTGAGACTCTAGAAAGAGTAAAGAGAAGAGCAGCAAAGAGGATAGCAATAGCACTTAGACTTGTATATCACTTCACAGTGCTTTACAGCCCTAAGTGGTTCACAGAGTCAGCATATTGCCCCTAACAATCTGGGTCCTCATCTTATCCACCTCAGAAGGAGGGAAGGCTGAGTCAACCTTGAGCCTGGTGAGATTTGAACTGCTAAATTGCAGGCAGCTGGCAGTCAGCAGAAGTAGCCTGCATTCTAACCACTGCACCACCATGGCTCTTGATTAGGGGACTGGAGGCTAAATCATATGAAGAACAGTTGCAGGAATTGGGTATGGCTAGTCTAGTGAAGAGAAGGACCAGGGGAGACAGGATAGCAGTGTTCCAATACTTGAGAGGCTGTCACAGAGAGTGGGGGTTACAACGTATTTTCCAAAACACCTCAAGACCAGATAAGGAACAATGGATGGAAACTGATCAAGGAGAAATTCAACCTAGAAATAAGGAGAAATTCCCAGCATCCCATTCTCAGTTGCATATTGATTTCTTTCACAATTTCTTTGACCCAGTCTGGAAGTTGGGCAACTGGACTTATTTTCTTGTTGGTTTGAAATGTTTCACAGTTTGTCCAAGTAGCTTCTTCAGTCTGAGTAAGTTGGTTAGGCGGAATCTGAGTAGGCAGAGTTGTTGGAATGTAGCGACTCCTAAAATTCTAATGCTAAAAATTCTAATCCTAAAACTGGAAAACTCTTCCCTCAATAGAGGTGGAAACTTTATACACAACCTGTCCCTCATTTTTTAAAATCCTGCTCTCTCATCAATCCCCAGGAAGATTAAGACCACTTCACAGGTTCACCAGGGAGGCCACACTTAATGACCCTTAAGGATTTTAGGAGTTGATACATTCCAGCAAGTCCAATTGCCATGACTCAATTTCCAGGCAACTCTCAGACTGAGAATCTTCATTGACATTTCTAACTAGAGTTTCCTCACTTTGACGAAGAAGCTACCCAGGATTGTTTCTTAAATAGCTGTATAGTACATGGCAAACCAGTACTCCAACCATCCCATGTCATTGTGTTTCCTACAAACCTTGCATTGGTCCTCCTAGCAAAGGGGATGATCTCAGCTTCCAGGAGCTGCTTGTCCATCAGCAAAGTGGTCCTTTCTGATCAGGCCTTGGGTGCCTCTTCCTTTGGGCCCAATTTCACAGGTAGTCTTTTAACCTCCTTCTCTCTGCATTTTCCCAGGCCATGGCGATGGGGATGATGACAGAATACTACCACTTCATCTTCACCACACTGGTAACGTATCTTGACTCATTTATCAGCCTTGCCTTCCACAAACTGAGTCTGATCACTCTTTGTCTCTGAGGAAGTCACTCTAATCAGGGCCAGAAAGGGGGAGATGTTCTTGAGAGACAAAGAAATGAGGATTGTGCACACAGTATTTTTATGAATGAGTATAGGCATTCTGAAAACAAATGTGCTGTAATGGATCTTGGGTTCAGATCTAATCTAGCCAACAGAGTAAACTCTTAAATATTGAATGTACTATCCATGGATAAACCAAACTCAATTTTGGGGGTACATTTTTGAGCTTACAATTCTTAGCTTATGTGTGCATATATACTGTATAGGAAAAAAAAGAAATTTAGAATATTTTTTCCCATCAGAACTCCAATATACTGTACACTGGTGCAATTTTTAGTTCGTGACTTATGACTACAATTGGGTCCACAGTTTCAGTCACTAAGTAATGTGGTTCTTAAGTGAGTAATCACATAAACAGAGCCAATTTTATTATCAATTTTAACACAGTCTAAGCAAATGTAATGGAATGCATGGATGACCTTGGGGAATGAGGGAAGAGATGCTATTTAGGAAACATAGAAGAGCAGGGGGGAATCCCTGTCACCTAACGGTCAGAGGAAGAAACTTAGAAGCACCTGTTCTAATAGATCAAGCCATTGAAAGTGGAGGAGGGAAGCTTGTGCCTTCAGACTTGCTAGATTCTGTGGCAATGTAGCTGTCAGGCTCAAGAAAACAGGAGCCAGGATAGAGTTCAAAAGCACTCATGGCACAAGAATCTGATCTATTAACAGTCAAGTCCAATTGGCACCTGATAAGAGTCAATGGATGTCAAGGGGGAGCTGGACTTAGGTCTCTTTTGGGGGCATAGAGATTCCAAACTGATCATGGTCATTTCCTACATCAGCCTTACAATGAAATAAAATTAATTCATTAGTTGTGTTTCCTGTCTGGTTTACCTGGGAGGGTTGATAGCAAATCACATGATCCTTAAAATGAATCACATGGTTGCTAAGCAAATCCAGCTTCCCCAATTGACTTTACTTGTCGGAGGCTGGCAAGAGAGGTCATAAATCATGATCGTGTGACCACAAGACACTACAACTGTCAAAATGCAAGTCAGTTGCCAAGTGCCTGAACTGCAATTTCATGTGACTAAGGGACGGTGCGATGCTCATAATTTCAAGGGCAGGCTGTAAGTGTTTTTTTCTAAGGCTATTGTAACTAACCTCAGACCATTATTAAATAAATGGTTGTAAGTTGAAGATTACCTGTAGCTGGAGTTACTTCCACCCTTTTGTGCTTTGCTTGTTTGGGGGAAGGAAAGGAAAATAGCCTGGGAAGAGATGCAGAGTGATCTGTCACAGAGGCCATGGGATGGCCTATTGGTTGAAGAAATGCATCTTTTTCGGCCACCTGGGAAGCAAACTTGAAGGAGCCAGGGTGGAAGAATCCCTTCAGTTTCTCTTGTTGTCCCACTGTGTCATTTCCAGCTCCCATAACCTCAGCTGGGGTCTGCTGGGGCCTGGCTTTATCTCCAGAGCAAAACTTGTCCATGCAAACAACACATTTAATTTTTAAAATTACATCCTTTCCCCCCATAACCAGCCCTGCCAGTAAAGTGATATTTTGGTGACCACTGCCACTGTTACCTTTCCGCAGCAGCTTCTGCAACTCTCTGATAGCTTCAGAGCTGGAACTTTGTTTCTGAAGTCAAAACTGAAGATGAGAAAGACGGTGTTTCTGAGCAGCCGAAAATAATGGAAATAAAAGACCAGATAAACCACGGCAACAAGTGTTGTTTCCCTGAAATGTCAGATGAACTTGCTCACAGGCGCCCATGCTGTGGGATTGCTGCAATGCTCTCTCCCCACGTGGCTGCCCTTGGAGCACATTCAGAAGCTTCAGCTGGTGCAAAACGCAGCAGCAAGTGCAGTTGTGCTGCTGTTCATCCAGCACATGTGCCACCACTGCTCTGCAAGCTGCATTGGCTTCCTATGTGTAGCCAGGTGCAATTTAAAGTGCTGGGAGTCACATATAAAGCCCTTCATGGCTTAAGCCATGTTACTTATGGGACTTTTCTCTCCCCACTAGTATCTACCTGGCCCATTAGCTCGCACAGGAAGGGCAAGATCTGAGTCTCATCCATGAGAGAGAGCCATCTGGCAGGATCCAGGAAGAGGGGGGGGGGGTGGCCATCAGACCAACCTGTGGACCCTCATCCCCCTGGAGATCCTGCTGGCTTTTTCCAAGGCATTTATTCCTGAGTCGTGCAGTTGAACCTGATAGTTTTAAAGCCATGCTGCAGAAAATTAGTTCAGGATATGCTATGAGAAATATATCAGTAGCATCGAAAAGAAAGCCAAAAGCAGAACTGGGCAGAATGGAAATGAGGGGAAGATTTGATTGAAGAAGCAACTGAAGGAGACATTCCCTGGCCTTAGCTCACAAGAAAGATGGAAATCTGAAGATTTGCCAGGGCCGCAAAGAATTAAACAAATATATTCAATCAGAGTCTTATAACAGCCTGATATGAGTGAATTCTTAGCAGAATCTCCTTAGATATTCTTAGTGGAACTTGCAGACATAATGCTGAATGGATCAGCTACATTTTGATATATACTACTGGATGAAAAAAACACATAGCTATGTATTTTTAAAACATCAGGTCAATTTTCAGTGCAGGCGGGCAGTGTGGCTTGTGTTCTGGGCCTGAAGTGTTTCAGTGCACCACACAATTGATGAAAGGTGCTCCAGGAATCAGGATATAGACAAAGGGCACTCTTGTGTGACACTGATGAAAGCTGATTTAAAGAAACAAAAAAACAAACAGGTTATCCCATATTAAAGTACAAGAAGTACAGTATTTTGTAGGAATATTAATGAAAGATGGCATTAAATCAGACAAAGCGAAAGTAAAGCAGTCGCAGTTATGCCAAAACTGACATGCTAGAAACAAGCTTAGAAGTTCATGGGAAAAGTAAATAATGTCACAAAATTGAAGAATAGCTTGAGTGGTGTTTTATTCCAGGAAAAAAGATGCTGCAAGAAGACACTCATTTCATGAATCAGATTTAAAAAAAAAACAAAACCACAATATGTTGGAATGCTTCTTAGATTCAAATATTTTCATTTCTATCTATATGGAAGAAAGTTGATAGTGTAACCAACCATGAATTATGATTATCCATGATAACGAACCATGATTATCATCCTGCAGAGAGAACTAATTTATACCCAGAATAATAGGGTGAACTGTGATCCTGAAATCTAGGTAAGTAGCATAGAGCAGAACCACTCAGTGGGCCATCACATCCGATGACAAATCACACAGGCCACTAAAACAGGAGAAGTTCTTCAGTGTGTCAGGTGATTTGAGGGCATGCCGAGGATGCTGGATGTTTCAGTTTCTCTTGTCTGAGCTGTCCAAATATAAAGGCTTTTTTGTCAACATCACCAGAAGATCATACCTCACTCATTACTGCCTACAAATTTAACTTGCCTGAATGATGTTAACATAGGGTTTGAGAAGTCCAAGTAATGTGCCAAAGACACTCTGCACCAGCTTCTCATGGATTCCTAATAAGATTTAAGTGTGATTTTCAAAGTCTAAGGTTTATCAGATATATCATCTTAGCTACCAATCCTTCAAAAAAGAGGAGTTTCTTTTGGCCCCATAGAAAAAGGCAGGCAGTGGGTTGTTCACACAACATGATAAATACCATGTTAGGATAAAGGGTTATTATTGGCATGTCCAAGATGGCGGTACCTGCTTGAACCGCGATGGAGGCTGGTGGCCTGTTCTTGTTGTAGGTCCACTTGGGGGGTCGTTTTGCAGATCTACGACCCCTGGCCCGGTTGGGGGAGTTCTTTGCCAGCCGATTGGGGGCTTTGCCCCCTTTGAACATCGAGGCTGGACGAAGATAGCGGCATTGGCGTTGGCATCTTCGGCGCGGCTGGTGAAGTCTGGGGGCAGTGAATTATGTCAGCTGGGCGGCGGCGGCGTTTTCTTGTGCCGGAGTCTTCGGCGGTCGGAGTAGCGGCAGCTCGTGGCTCGCTGATGGCTCGCTGATGGCGGTTACGACGTCTGCGGTTCGGCGGTGTTTCCTGAGCCCCGAGGTTTTTTTCTTCTGGGTGTCTGGGGGCCGCCGGGCTCCCTGCTGAGTTCTGGGATGCTGCCAGGGCTTTTTGCATGGCAGCGGCAGCGGTAGCAACAGCGGCGATATTGGCTGCCGCTGAAATGGTACCGTATGACGAGGGCGGAGAAAATGGCGGTGAGGAGGGATCTGCTCTGAGCCCTATTGAGAGGGCAGAGGGGGTCAACGTGGCAGACAACATCCACTGCTCCGGGATTGGCCAGGTTCTGTATGAGGGTTGCCCAGTTGATGGGTCAGCTCCTTGCAGACATTGGGAGCCCCCCATTGGATTGTGGGGGGCTGGGGTTTTTCCATCATTCCCCTACATGTTATGGCGATCCTGGACTGGCTGCTGCCACCACCGACTCACTGACTCACTGGCTTATTAACATCACTGCCTGATTGGTTTATGGACACTGACATCTGTCTTTATGGCTCATTTCCATCTGAGCCCTTCCTTCCCCCTGACTGTTGGAGGGATTATTAAATATGCTGGGATGCTTTGGGGTCGGTATATCTCTTCCATCTCATCAGCAGAGGGGACTGACCATCAACCACCATGAGAGGGTGGTCTTGGCTTGTGCCCCTTGGGCTGAATCGATTTGGTTTTACCCCATTATTCACATTTTGCCAGTAGAGGGAGCTGACCATCTGACCAACCACCGTGAGAGGGTGGTGTGAACTTTAACCCCCCCTTGGGTTGTGTGGATACCGTAATTTGGTTCATTACTTCCATCGCACCAGCAGAGGGGACTGACCATCAGACCAATCACCGTGAGAGGGTGGTTGGATTGTATCCCCCCTGAACTGTGTCGATTTGGCAGGAGACTTGCCTGCTGTTGTGAGGGGACAGTGGACTTTGGATCTTGGACTTTGGACGCTCCCATTTTATTTACTTCCTCTCCCTTGGACCTTTTTTCCATCTGGACATTTGGGCATGGCCACTTATCCTCTTGTAGCAAAATGTACTCGGCAGCTGAGCTTCTTGTTCTGCAAGATTCCCCCCTCTCGCAGGATTGGCCCTCTACGTTATCAAGGGCCTACCTCGATGACGGGCTTTGGAACCCCGAGAGGTGGCACACAGCAAAGAGGGGGTTGAGGGGTTTTTTAAAATTGTCATTATGTAATCTTTTAAGGGGTTTTAGGGGGAGGGAGGGTGTTTTGGTGGGGGGGGAGCCAGGCCCGGCACGGGATTGTGTCCGAGTAGGTGCAGAGCGGGGAGTGGAGGGGGTTAGTGTTGGTATGGAGGAGGGCGATTCCATCAGGATTATCGGTGGGAGGGGCAGATATGGTGGGAGCAGGGGGGCACATCGTGTTGTGGGGGCACGTGCCCACTGTCTTCAAGAGGTGACGTGCTCCGGTCCCCAATGCTCATCTCATTCCCTGGGTTTTCCAGAGTCTCAGAGCCCTGGTCTTAGGCTGATGTTGTGCAACTCCAGGTCCGTGGTTAATAAAGCCCCCATCATTTGCGAGCTAATTCAGGAGGGGGGAGCGGACCTGGTGGGTATTACAGAGATCTGGTTGGGCCAGGAGGAGGGAGTCCCCCTCGTTGAGATGTGCCCACTGGGTTTCCGCGCATTTCATCAGCCGAGGGCTCAGGGTAGGGGCAGAGGAGTGGCAGTTATTGTAAAGGAAGGTCTTGATCCTAGGGAGGCCACTGTACCTCAGATTGCCGGATGTGAGTCTCTCCTTGTGAAGTGGGGCCATGGGATGCAGGTGGGCTTGCTGATTGCGTACCTGGCTCCCTGCTGCGTGGTAGCGGCCCTGCCTGAGCTCCTCAGCGTCATAGCCGGGGTGGCGGTTGAGACACCCAGGCTTATGGTCATGGGGGATTTCAACCTGCCGTCCATCGGTGAGACGTCTGAGGTGGCTCGGGAGTTCATGGCTTCCATGACAGCCATGGACCTGACCCAGTTAATTCATGGCCCTACTCATATAGGAGGACACACTCTGGACTTGGTTTTTATCTCTGGTCAGTGGTCGAATGGACTAGATATAGGGGATATAGTCATTGAACCCCTGTCATGGTCAGACCATTCTCTCCTTAGACTTGACTTTCTGACTGCCACACCCTGCCGCAGGAAGGCAGAACCGACTAGGTGGTTCCACTCCAGGCGCCTGATGGATCCTGATAGGTTCCAAATGGAGCTTGGGCCATTTTCTGAGACTCTGGCACACGACTTGATGGAAGACCTGGTGGCCGCCTGGGATAGGGCGGCCACTGGTGCTTTAGATTGGGTCGTGCCTTTGCGGCCTCTGACCCGGCGCCGAATCGGCCCAGCTCCTTGGTTCTCTGAGGAGCTGAGGGAGATGAAGCGCCGGAAAAGACGCCTAGAGAGTAGTTGGAGGGCTAGTCGTTCTGGATCTGACCGAGCACTAGTGAGGTCTTATATCAAGACCTACTTAGTGGCGATAAAAGCAGCAAAGTGTAACTACTTCTCCGCTCTTATCGCGTCGGCAGATAATCGCCCAGCCGCCTTGTTTAGGGTGACCCGCTCCCTTCTCCATCTGGGAGTGCGGGAAGACCCCTTGCAAGGGCGTGCTGAGGATTTTGCGTATTATCTGCACGATAAAATTGCTCAGATTCAGGACGGCTTGAACTCTGACTGGGTGGGTTCAGGCGATGTGTCTGAGGCGGGTCTTGAGAATGTCATCTGGGAGGAGTTCAATCCTGTGACTCCCGAGGACGTGGACAGGATGCTAGGGAGATTGAATGCAACCACATGTTTACTGGACCCGTGTCCCTCCTGGCTGGTGCTGGCTACCCGGGAGGTTACACGAGGCTGGCTCCAGAGGATTATTAACGCTTCTCTGAGTGAGGGTGTCTTACCTCCTGCCTTGAAAGAGGCAGTGGTGAGGCCCCTCCTCAAGAAGCCCTCTCTGGATCCGGCTGTTTGGGCAAACTACCGTCCTGTCTCCAATCTTCGCTTTGTGGTGAAGGTTGTCGAGAGTGTGGTTGCGCGACAGCTCCCACAGTACCTGGATGAAGCTGTCTATCTGGATCCATTCCAGTCCGGCTTCAGGCCTGGGTACAGCACAGAAATGGCATTGGTCGCGTTGGTTGATGATCTCTGGAGGGCTCGGGACAGGGGATGTTCCTCTGTCCTGGTCCTATTAGATCTCTCAGCGGCTTTTGATACCATCGACCATGGTATCATGCTGCGCCGGCTGGAGGGGTTGGGAGTGGGAGGCACCGTTCTATGGTGGTTCTCCTCTTATCTCTCCGACCAGTCGCAGTCCGTGTTGGCTGGGGGGCAGAGGTCGACCTCGAGGCACCTTGTTTGTGGGGTGCCGCAAGGGTCGGTCCTGTCGCCTCTCCTGTTCAACATTTATGTGAAGCCGCTGGGCGAGATCATCCGTGGATTTGGGGTGTGATGCCATCTGTACGCTGATGATACTCAGCTGTACATCTCCACCCCAGACCACCCCAACCATGCCCTTGAAGTGATGTCCCGGTGCCTGGAGGCCGTGCAGGTCTGGATGGGGAGGAACAGGCTTCGACTCAACCCTTCCAAGACTGAGTGGCTGTGGATGCTGGCATCCCGATATAGCCAGCTGGTGTCATCTCTGGCTATTGGGGGCGAGTCATTGGCCCCCATGGAGAGGGCTCGCAATCTGGGAATCCTCCTGGATGCACGGCTGTCTTTAGAAGAGCATATGATGGCCGTGGCCAGAGGGGCTTTTTATCAGGTTCACCTGATATGCCAGTTGCGTCCCTTTCTGGATCGGGACTCCCTATGCACGGTCACTCATGCCCTCGTCACCTCTCGCCTGGACTACTGCAATGCTCTCTACATGGGGCTCCCCTTGAGGAGCACTCTGAAGCTCCAGCTTGTCCAGAATGTGGCTGTGCGGGTAATTATGGGGGCGACATGGCGCTCCCATGTGACACCTTGCCTGCGCGAGCTGCACTGGCTTCCGGTGGTCTTCTGGGTGCACTTCAAGGTATTGGTTCTCACCTTTAAAGCGCTCCATGGCTTTGGGCCCGGTTATTTGCGAGACCACCTTCTGCCACCGATAACCTCCCACCGGCCAACTCGGTCCTACAGAGAGGGCCTCCTTAGGGTGCCGTCGATCAAGCAATGTCAACTGACGACCCCCAGGGGGAGAGCCTTCTCTATGGGGGCACCCGCCCTCTGGAACGAGCTACCCCCAGGAATACGACTAATCCCGGACCTCCGGACCTTCCGTCGAGCTTTGAAGACCTTCCTATTTCAGCAAGCTGGGCTGGCTTAAAATTTTAATGGGTTATTTTAACGGGTAATGGGTTTTAATGTTTTGGGAAGCCAATTCGATTTAATCCTGCTTTTAAATTATTTTAAATTTTATATTGTATATATTTTAATTTTGGCTGTTCACCGCCCTGAGTCCTTCGGGAGAAGGGCAGTATACAAATTTAAATAATAAATAAATAAATAAATAAATAAATAAATAAATAAATAAATAAATAAATAAATTATTGAAAAGAAACTCAACTAGAGGATTTGTTAGCGTGAGCAACTATTCAGCACATCAAAACTGTGATTGTTAGTCCATTGCTTAAAAATGTCCCTCAATATTTTCAGTGCTAGGATATTTTGCTTCATTCTGTACTTGTAATTCAAATTTATGTATTCTTCTCCTTTAATTGCAATCTTTACTTTCCTCTAATTCCCTCTAGTGCCCAATTTTTAAAACCTTAATATTATTATTTTAAATCAAAACAAAAGTATTTCCCATGGAAAGTTCTTTTTTTATATAATTTTGTTTTAATTTTCTCAAACATAAACATAAAATAACTTTCAAGAACAAAGTCTCGATCCGGTCATAGATAGATACAACGCTTACATTCCTTTAACAAGCTCCATTCCCATTTTCTATTACATCTTTTAAACACAAAAATCAAAACATGAAGAGAAGAAAAAAAATTAACATGAATTCTAGCATCTTAATCTAAACAGATCTATTATGTCACCGCAAATTTAATTTCCAGATAAACAATTCATTTTTATATCCATGTCCAACTTATATCTGGTTCTTCTCCAATTTTTCTTCCTTACATCTTTTAACATCAATATCAAAGTATAAATTTTAACAATCTTTTAACCTCATAGTTTAATTATTTACCTTACATTTTTATCACCACAAATCTTAATTTCAAATTCAATACAACTCTATTTTTATTCCAGTTTATAAAACAAAGTTCTATCCATTTTTCTTAATCTCTTGACCCATTTCATCAAATATTAAAATCTTAAACCTTATCAATTTATCTTTAATTTTTCCCCGCTTATCATCTATTACACCTAACTCCTACTATTGTTTGGCTGATTTCCAGCATCTTTTATTTTGGGTGATTTACAGCATGCTCTCCTCCATACCTCCAGTTTTTGTTTGGCTGATTTCCAGCATGTTCTATTTTGGCTGATTTCCAGCATAGTTGTTATGGGGTTGTGTTTGTTTTTAATCTTTATCTCTATGTGCCTCTATGAGGTGTTTCCGGTTCCTGGGTGTTGCCTTTGAAGATGCTTTATAAGCGTTGTTAGTTAGTTTTACATCGTTAATAAAAGCATATCCGAAACAGGGTGTCAGAAGTGGTTTGGCCTTGAAAGTGGAGCATTTGAAGTAAGAAATATAGCACCATGGCAGATAATATACCACTGCCGCAACCCATGCGAGTAAGTGAGGACTCTAGCACTAATTGGGAAAACTTTAGGGCAGAGTTTGAAGATTACTCTCTGGCTACAGGCTTAAATGATAAACCAGCAGCAGTACAAGCTGCCACATTAAGAAGACTGATGGGTGCAGAATGCCTTCATATTTATAAGCATAGTTTAACTCTTACAGAAGAGCAGAGGACTGATACTAAGGCTATTTTGGATGCTTTGGAAGCTTTCTTCAGACCGCATAAGAATGTTATATATGAAAGATATCTTTTTGGCAGCTGCATGCAGGAAGAAGGGGAGATGATAGACGCCTTTGTAACACGCTTAAAGGAAAGGGTGGCAAGTTGTGATTATGGTTCCCTGAGAGACAAACTCATCCAAGACAAAATAGTTTTGGGTGTTGCCAAGGAAGGTACATGCCGCCGTTTATTAAGGGAACATGGTTTAACCTTGCAATTAGCCATAGAAATATGTCGGACTATTGAACTTACAGATAAACGGCTGATGGCGTTGGAGCGAGATAAACAGACCAACTGTGTTAATGTAGCTTCCAAGCACCAGCCAAATGTGAGGAATCGTCAGCAACAGCAGCAGTTTAACAGAAGCCTCGCAATTTGTCAGCAGACAATCACACACCGTGTAAATACTGTGACAATGTGCATGCACGTGGGAAAGATCGGTGTCCAGCGTATGGTAAAATCTGTAGGGTGTGTGGGAGGCTGAACCATTTTGCTGGGGTGTGTCTGGCAGCAAGGAAGTTGCATATGGTCGAGCAAAGGCTGGATTTAGAGGATGTATTGCTGTTTACCACTGATGCGATCTATACGAAAGAATGCATTGGTGCAGTACATTCAAAAGGCAAAAAGTGGTTTGTTAATCTTAAATTTAATGATATAAGTCAATCTTGTCAGTTGGACTCGGGGGCAACATGCGATGTGATGAGCCTAAAGGATAAAAGGAAATTGGCACCTGAGACACCCCTCCAGCCTAGTAGTGCCACGTTAAAGTTATATTCGGGGGAACTGATGGAGTCGCTAGGCTTATTTTATACAGAGTGTAACATACGTGGGGTTACTCACAATTGGAATTTGAAATTGTGGATGTAGATCAAAAGCCGTTACTGTCAGGCTCAACATGTGAGCGTTTGGGACTGATGTGATTTACCATTCCAAGGGAGTTGCATAATGTTGAAACCTATTCCTCCAAAGCCTTGGGGAGGCCATTGATAAAGCACCAAGTCCTCCAAGTTTATAGGGAGGTGTTTGAGGGCCCTATTGCATCTGTTCCAGGAGAGGTCCATTTTCAACTGGATCCCGCTGTCCCTCCAGTACAAAGTGCCCCGCACTATGTCCCTATAGCCATTAAAGCACAGGTTAAAGCACAGTTGGATAAATATGAAGCAGAGGGACATATTGTTTCAGTAGCCGAGCCAACCGACTGGATAAGTAATATGGTGGTGATTAGGAAGTAGGAAAAGATCTGAATTTGCATCGATCCTAAGTTTTTGAATATGGCTTTGAAACGATCGCATTACCCAATGCCAACGTTAGAGATGTTTTGAACAAGCTGCCTAAGGCACGGGTTTTTACACTTGTTGATGCCAGGGATGCCTTCTTACAGTGTAAACTGGACGAAGAGAGCAGTTATATGACTACTTTTTGGACTCCTTGGGGCAGAAAGAGGTGGCTTAAACTGCCCTTTGGTGTCTCTGTAGCACCAGAGACGTATCAAAGGAAGCAGCGTGAATTATTGAGTGGCCTCAGCGGAATTGAGCCTATAGCTGACGATATCCTTATAGTTGGGTGTGGCGACACTGATGATGAAGCGGAGCATGATCATGATGGGAAATTAATGGCACTATTGGAGCGGTGTAAGCAGGTGAAGCTGAGGCTCAGTATAAAGAAGCTGCAGTTTAAGGTGCGAGAAGTCTGCTTTCATGGACATATTTTAACATCACAAGGGTTAAAAGCGGACCCAGACAAGATCAGAACTATTGTGAATATGCCATCGCCTACTGATGCAGTGCAGAGATTCATTGGCTTTGTTACATATCTAGCAAAATTCTTGCCACACTTATCTGAGGTGTGCCAGCCATTGAGATGTCTGTTGGATAAAGACGCAGTTTGACACTGGCTCCCCAAACATGACCAGACAGTGCAAGAGATAAAACACTTGGTTACTACTGCTCCAGGATTAAAATACTATGATGTCACAAAGATGGTTACTATTCAAAGCAACTCAAGTAAGAACGGTCTGGGATGCTGTCTGTTACAAGAAGGTCAGCCAGTTGCATATGCGTCCAGAGCGCTTTCGCCAGCAGAGTTTAACTATGCTCAGATCGAGAAAGAATGTTTAAGTATCGTATTTGCTTGCCAGCGTTTCCATTATTACCTTTATGGTAGAGATATAATTACAGTTGAAACTGATCACAAACCGTTAATAACTATATTCAAAAAGCCTCTTCTGTGTGCCCCTAAGCATTTGCAAAGCATGATGCTCAGTTTACAGCATTATAATCTTGATGTCGTTTTTAAGCCAGGACGTGAAATGTATATCAGCGATACTCTGAGTAGAGCCACAGTAGATCAGACAGCTACAGGAGGAGAATATGAATATCAGACAGTTTGTTGGCTGCGACAGGAACAAATATGTTTTGCTGAAATTAATCAGGCAGATTATCTTAATGTTACGAATCAGTGGTTACAGCAGTTGAGGCAACATATGGACGCTGACGTGGCCCTACAGACACTAAAGAATATCGTGCTGAGTGGGTGGCCAGATGTGAAAGAGGCAGTTCCCATGATTGTAAGGGAATACTGGTCCTTCAGAGATGAGATCGCTGTACAAGATGGCATTCTGTATAAGGGTCCAAGAGTTATAGTGCCAAAGTTATTGAGACCGGAGATGTTATCGCGCATCCATTCAAGCCATATTGGTGGGGAGGCATGCTATAGACAAGCCCGTGACACATTGTACTGGGCGAATATGCGAGGCGAAATTGAGGATTTTGTCAGTAATTGTACCATCTGTAATGAATATGCATATCGGCAACAGAAAGAAACTATGATGTCACACGAGATGCCATCCCGACCCTGGCAGATCATTAGTATGGACTTGTTTAATTATGCAGGGAAGAGCACTTGATAATAGTGGACCATTATTCTGATTTTTGGGAAATTGACCTCCTTCCAGACCTTTCAGCTGAGACCACCATCAAGAGATGTAAGTCTCAGTTTGCACGTTATGGGCAACCAAATATAGTGATTACAGATAATGGTCCTCAATTTGTAAGTCTGGATTCAAGAAATTTGCTGCTGAATGGGAGTTTGATCATATTACTTCATCGCCATGTTATCCACAAGCGAATGGAAAAGCCAAATCAGCTGTAAAGATTGCTAAGAACTTATGTAGGAAAGCACATGGCGAATGTAGCGATCCGTGGAAGGCTATTTTACATTGGAGGAATACTCCAACCGAAGGTATGGACAGTAGCCCAGCACAAAGATTAATGTCACGGAGATTAAATACGTCCTTACCCATGGCAAATAAGTTGCTTGAGCCCGTGGTGATACAAGGGGTCCCGGAAAGGCTACGGCAGAAGAGGCAAGTGGCAAAGGCCAAATATGATAGATCTGCAAGAGACTTGCCAGAGTTAAAGGTGGGAGAACGAATTCGGATGAGACCACTGCCTGGAGATTGGATTGGCCGTTGGGAAAGGGGTACCTGTTTACAACAAGTGGCACCTTGCTCCTATTTGGTGGAGCTTGGAGGAACCCGATATAGGCGGAACCATGTGGACTTGCGTGTGGCTGAGAAACCAGACTCCTCATATCCAGTGGGTGGATCAGAGCTAGTTGTCAAGCCAACCCCACTTAAGGATAATAAAGATTGCCCATCGGACATTGACGACAGTTCTGAGCAAGTTGGTGTGTCTGGTGATAGGCAAACATCCGAGGCCTCAGAAAATGGCGAGCAAAGAGATCCGGCCTGCGTGAGAGAGTTAGATGTGAGAGAGCCGGTTGTTACTTGGAGTGGTAGATGTTCACGTCTCCCTGATAGACTCAACTTGTAGAAAGTGTTGCTGTTATTAGAAAAGGGGAGATGTTATGGGGTTGTGTTTGTTTTTAATCTTCATCTCTATGTGCCTCTATGAGGTATTTCTGATTCCTGGGTGTTGCCTTTGAAGATGCTTTATAAGTGTTGTTAGTTAGTTTTACATCGTTAATAAAAGCATATCCGAAACAATAGTCTCCTCCAAACCTCCAACTACTGTTTGGCTGATTTCCAGCATATTATATTTGGCTGATTTCCAGCATAATCTCCTCCTGAGCACCCCCTATTGTTTGGCTGATTTCCAGCATAGTCTCCTCCAAACCTCCCCCTATTTTTGGCTGATTTCCAGCATATTATATTTGGCTGATTTCCAGCATAGTCTCCTCCAAAACTCCCGGTATTGTTTGGCTGATTTCCAGCATTTTCCATTTTTACTGGTTTCTATCATATTCTCCTCAAAGTCTCAAACTTTTATTTAGTTGGTACCCATCATCTCTTATTTTAATATATTTATCTATTATATGTCAGTTTCCCAGCATATTTTCCCAAATTAATTCTCAGTATGTTTCATAATATTAATCATTTCCAGCTTACATTGAATTAAATTACAATTTATAACTGAAGTCAGTGTATCTTGCAGCATGTTTTTCCAAATTAATTCTCAATAATCACAATTTATAACTGAAGTCTGTGTATCTTGTACTTACATCCAATAAAACATCAATCAATCATATTCACCAATCTGAAGTTTGTTTACAAGTTAAAGTTAAAACATATTACATCTAACAGTAAATTTTCTTGGAGTTATCTCATATTAGTATAAACTCTTATTTATTATCTTTAACCACCTAAACATCAATCCTCTATTTTAGTTACCATCTCTTATTTTTCATCCTTATTACTCCAAAAGCCCTCCTGTTTTTATCCAAAAATAATTTATATATTTAAGCTTTTAAACATTACATTTCAATTTTATCTACTTTATTTCTTCCTTTCCCTATCTGTCCATAAGTGTTCCACTTAAAAATCTATACATCCAAGTTGAAAACTCTGTGTGTCACTTTAATGCTTTGTAACATTTGTTCCATATATAACACATCAACTTCCTTCTCTTTTGTTCCTGCGCCACACCTTTTTCTTGCTAAGCCAGTTAATTTCAATTCAGAGTAAATCCAGAGTATTTCTTCTTTCTTCTTCATAAAATCACCCAGCGACAGAATAGGAATCTCCAGAGTCCATAAATCTAAAGTTAATTTCAAAATAATCCAAAGTAAAACGCCATTCAAAATGTTTCTTTTCCAAACAGAAGGGAAATCTCTTCAATCCACATTCTGCTTAGTCACCACAGACTCCATAGCTATTATGTAACCATCCACCTGTCTTTCTTCATTCACTTTTCAAAGTTGTTAACTCCCAAGGGGGAAAAAAAAAGAATGTTTCTCCAATCTATTCCAATTAAAAGAGAAACCCAATTTTCTGGTTCATAAAAAGCCAATTCTTCCAGATCAATTGTACTTAAATAAATTCTATAGTGGGTCTTTATTTCCAATTTTTTTTTCCCTTATGAAATCTTCAAGCCCCAATGATCTGTAGCCGCTGTTTAAAATTTGGGGTCCTATTTGTAATAATCCATGCAGTTATGTTGTTTCTTGCCTGGGTTGGTGTCACTCATCCAGCTTCGAAAAAACTCATCCTTTCCTCTTCTCTCCTGCACAATTTTTTCACGGTCTGCTGAGGCTTTGCAACAGCCACCATGGCTGCCTACCCCCACCGCCGACTTTGAGGATTCCCTCTGGCCTCCGAGGAACTTGCCTGTTTCTCTTGGCCTTCTGAGGTGCTCCTCTTCTCCCCCCATCCCTACAAGATGGTGGTTTGTCAGTCGGGGGTTTTGCGGGCTTGTTAGAGCCCGCCATATCCCCGACTGTAGCACCGCAGTGCCAGACCGGAAGTCTCCATGGAAAGTTCTTAAACTTGTAGTTAAAACTTTTTTTTGCTAAGGACTGAAGAAAGCTTCCCCATTGCTATCAAATTTGTCGATCCGAAGATTCCTACTGCTGAAAAACTGTTAAGAAACAATTTCTAAAACTAATTAGAAATGGAAGTATGCAAATTTAGCGTCAAGTGCAGGAAACAGTTCAAATGAATATAAAGTTTTATTGCAAACTTATGCTCTCTAAAAGAATCTGAACAGTAGTGGCCAAAACAAATTGGTGTAGACAAGAGTCAATGGAACTCAAAATGAGTTGGATTTAGATCTCTTGTGGCTGTAAAGGAACTTGAGACTGATGTTGTTTTTGACCCCTCCCTCGGGCTCAGACGAGTCATCTCCTACACTTAGTGATAAATTTGAGCAAGGTAGCTAATCCCTTGTCTCCCAAAGCTCTAAACTCACCACTGTTATGTGCTCTGTTCATGAGGAGCAGCTGCCTGGAACATTTGTAGGTGATCTCAAGACCTCTCCTGAAAAGGAGAGGAATTATTAAAGATGGTCTACATGCCAACTGTTCATTCCACTTCAGTTGCCAGCTCAGCTTTTCAGAACTGTCTTCAGTTTGCCATTTCTTCCTCTGAAAGCCATTAATTTTAATATCAATAGACACACCTACCTCTATGGAGAGGATGTGTCTAAAAGGTATTATGGAAGAGGAACACATTTGACCTGACAAGATTGAGACTGAATTGAAAGTGCATTTAGAAAGAAATAAAAAAAAAAATCAAGGTTAAACTAGACATGTTGTTATCTCTGGTAACCCATTAATGGACATTTGCTGACATCAGGACTGAAATGATCAGATGTTATACCATATAGTCTGCAGCATTGCTTGTATACTGCAGTCTTCACATCCCTAGAGAAGATCAAGAGGACTTTCAGTGGGTCATCCCTTGGCTTTGCCAGTTGAGAAGTCTGTGGGTAGATTCTGGGCAAACAGAGATGGACCAATTCTTGCTGATTTATTGAACCCAAAGCAGCAGAAGAGCAATTCTTATTCTTTTATTCTAGGTGCCATTCCTGGGCATAGTGAGGCCCACAGGCTGTTGCAATGTAAGCCCCTGCTCTTTAGTAGTTGTGGTGTTGTGATGTCAGTTTAATAGTGGCAGAGTTTGCATCTCCATGTCAGGATGCCCTCAGATACCCCATAGATACCTATACTGGAACAGGTGACATTTGTGGATCTAATCCAGACGACCATTATCTTTGGAATCCTCTCTCCAGGTCAGTCCTGTTGCTGACCTTTTAGCCAAGCCAAAGCCACCTTTTCCACCTGAAAAGTTGCCTTATCCAGACAGCAGGAAGGAAATCCCAGAATGCATCCATCAGGGATCAGGCTTATGCATCCAGGCAAAGCCAGAAGCCTGCTGGACCCTTCACCAGGCTTTGCAGAGAGACTCCTATCCACACAGAGCAGCGGGAAGGGAGACAGGCAGGCAGGGTGAGTTTATATCTGAACTCTAATTGTACTGAAAATACTGGGGTGTAACCACCTAATGAAGTATTTAACTTCTATTGATTCTTTTTAAATAAAACTTGATGTGCATAATTATGGTTTAAGAACAAAAACTTCTTCCAGATTATTGTAGTGTTTGGGGCACAACATTGCAGCATCCCAAGTCAAAGCCAAAGTAAAGTTTGGATTGCACCTGATACATTTTACTTGGGACAGCCTTCAGAATTATTTTAATTTTTCACAATCTTGCAACTCAGCATGGAGTAGAAAAAATTACAAATCTACGATACAAATAATAAATGAAAATAGAATACATGAGTTATAACCAACAATCCACAGCCTTCCTGAAGCAATATTATCTAGCTATGTACCATATCAGCAATATTAGAATAAGGTGACCAGACGTCCCGCTTTTGGCGGGACAGTCCCGATTTTTAGCAATTTTTTTGCCGTATCTTGTCATCATGGTGAAGAGAAGCAGTTGTGAAATGAGTGACATGGTTGTTAAGGATGCTGCATGGGCATAAATGTGAGGATGGTCATAAGTGTGAGGACCAGTCAAAAGTGCGAGGACCTGTCAGAAATGATTTTTTCAGCCCTCTGGTTAGTCCTTTTGTGCATATGGACTACTTAGAGGGCTGAAAAAGTTATTTTTGACTGGTCCTCACACTTTTGACTGGTTCTCACACTTATGACCATCCTCACATTTATGCCCATGCAGCATTCTTAACAACCATGTCACTCATTTCACAACTGCTTCTCTTCACCATGATGACAAGATACGGCAAAAATGTAAAATGTGAGGACAGTCGTAAGTTCGAGGACTGGTCAAAAGTGCGAGGACCAATCAAAAATAACTTTTTCAGCCCTCTGAGTAGTCCATATGCACAAAAGGACTAACCAGAGGGCTGAAAAAAGTCATTTCTGACAGGTCCTCGCACTTTTGACTGGTCCTCACACTTATGACCATCCTCACATTTATGCCCATGCAGCATCCTTAACAACCATGTCACTCATTTCACAACTGCTTCTCTTCACCATGGTGATAAGATAGAGCAAAAAACGTAAAATGTGAAGACAGTCGTAAGTTCGAGGACTGGTCAAAAGTGCGAGGACCAGTCAAAAATAACTTTTTCAGCCCTCTGAGTAGTCCATATGCATAAAAGGATACAGTAATAGAGAGGGATGAAGGAAGGGAAGGGAAATTAGAGTAGGAGTGAAGGTAAGAGGGGGAGGAAGAGAGGAGGAGAAGGAGAAAGGAAGAGGAAGTAGGGAGGAGAAGAAGAGGGGGGGGGAAGAGAAAGTAAGAAGGAAAGAAAAGAGAGAGGTGGTAGGTTTGAGGAGAAAGATTGCTGTACAATAATAAAGATGAAAGGGAAGAAAGCCAATCCCAAACAAATATAAAGATATTAAGATAAAGAATGAATGGTTAAACTTTAAAGAATAAAAGAGAACAAATATGAATAAACAGACATGGTTGTTAAGAATGCTGCATGGGCATAAATGTGAGGATGGTCATAAGTGTGAGGACCAGTCAAAAGTGCGAGGACCTGTCAGAAATGATTTTTTCAGCCCTCTGGTTAGTCCTTTTGTGCATATGGACTACTTAGAGGGCTGAAAAAGTTATTTCTGACTGGTCCTCACACTTTTGACCAGTCCTCGAACTTACGACTGTCCTCACATTTTACATTTTTGCCCTATCTTGTCATCATGGTGAAGAGAAGCAGTTGTGAAATGAGTGACATGGTTGTTAAGAATGCTGCATGGGCATAAATGTGAGGATGGTCATAAGTGTGAGGACCAGTCAAAAGTGCGAGGACCTGTCAGAAATGATTTTTTCAGCCCTCTGGTTAGTCCTTTTGTGCATATGGACTACTTAGAGGGCTGAAAAAGTTATTTTTGACTGGTCCTCACACTTTTGACTGGTTCTCACACTTATGACCATCCTCACATTTATGCCCATGCAGCATTCTTAACAACCATGTCACTCATTTCACAACTGCTTCTCTTCACCATGATGACAAGATACGGCAAAAATGTAAAATGTGAGGACAGTCGTAAGTTCGAGGACTGGTCAAAAGTGCGAGGACCAATCAAAAATAACTTTTTCAGCCCTCTGAGTAGTCCATATGCACAAAAGGACTAACCAGAGGGCTGAAAAAAGTCATTTCTGACAGGTCCTCGCACTTTTGACTGGTCCTCACACTTATGACCATCCTCACATTTATGCCCATGCAGCATCCTTAACAACCATGTCACTCATTTCACAACTGCTTCTCTTCACCATGGTGATAAGATAGAGCAAAAAACGTAAAATGTGAAGACAGTCGTAAGTTCGAGGACTGGTCAAAAGTGCGAGGACCAGTCAAAAATAACTTTTTCAGCCCTCTGAGTAGTCCATATGCATAAAAGGATACAGTAATAGAGAGGGATGAAGGAAGGGAAGGGAAATTAGAGTAGGAGTGAAGGTAAGAGGGGGAGGAAGAGAGGAGGAGAAGGAGAAAGGAAGAGGAAGTAGGGAGGAGAAGAAGAGGGGGGGGGAAGAGAAAGTAAGAAGGAAAGAAAAGAGAGAGGTGGTAGGTTTGAGGAGAAAGATTGCTGTACAATAATAAAGATGAAAGGGAAGAAAGCCAATCCCAAACAAATATAAAGATATTAAGATAAAGAATGAATGGTTAAACTTTAAAGAATAAAAGAGAACAAATATGAATAAACAGACATGGTTGTTAAGAATGCTGCATGGGCATAAATGTGAGGATGGTCATAAGTGTGAGGACCAGTCAAAAGTGCGAGGACCTGTCAGAAATGATTTTTTCAGCCCTCTGGTTAGTCCTTTTGTGCATATGGACTACTTAGAGGGCTGAAAAAGTTATTTCTGACTGGTCCTCACACTTTTGACCAGTCCTCGAACTTACGACTGTCCTCACATTTTACATTTTTGCCCTATCTTGTCATCATGGTGAAGAGAAGCAGTTGTGAAATGAGTGACATGGTTGTTAAGAATACTGCACGGGCATAAATGTGAGGATGGTCATAAGTGTGAGGACCAGTCAAAAGTGTGAGGACCTGTCAGAAATGACTTTTCAGCCCTCTGAGTAGTCCCTATACACATAGCCATGGCCACCCGGTCACATGACCAGCTAGCCACGCCTACCCAGTCACATGGCCTCCAAGCCACGCCCACACAATAAGTCATGCCCACAATGGTGTCCTTCTTACCAATGTTAAAATCTGTTCACCTTACCCTATACACATAGCCATGGCCACCCGGTCACATGACCAGCTAGCCACGCCCACCCAGTCACGTGACCAGCTAGCCACGCCCACCCAGTCACGTGACCAGCTAGCCACGCCCACCCAGTCACGTGACCAGCTAGCCACGCCCACAAAATAAGCCACGCCCACAATGTCCCTCTTTACCAATGTTAAAATCTGGTCACCTTATATTAGAAACAAGATGAAGTTAAATGGGAGTAAATCTCTTTAAGCATTCCTTCATCACGCACACTTAAGAGGGACATCAAGATACTGTATCTCTCCTGTCTTCTGCTTGCTGAGTAAAGGACCAAATTTTCTAAGCTTTTATTAAAAAAAGTCTATCAGCTAAAAGGAAGGTCCTTGTGTGGAGTATCTTTTCCATTAGCCTTTCATCCCAAGGCCACTATATTGCTTGAGGATTTCAATTTAACAATTTAAATTGTATTTTGTGGCGTAACATAGTCTGGATTTCCAAGGGGGAGGAGCTGCTTTCCAGAGGGCAAAGAAATGGCAGAGCTTGGAATGTCTGGTAGGCAGGAAGAGAGTGAAGGAGCCCCTCCCTGGCAGTTCACAGAGTATATCTATAGGTATGCAAATACAGGTAGTCCTTGACTTATGACCACAATTGAGCCCAGAATTTATGTTGCTAAGTGAGAAATTTGTTAAGTGAGTTTTGTCCCATTTTACAACTTTTCTTGCCACATTTGTTAAGTGAATCACTGCAGTTGTTAAATTAGTAACATGGTTGTTAAGTGAATCTGGCTTCCCTCTCCACTTTGTTTGTCAGAAGCAAAAAATGGTCACATGACCCTGGGACACTGCAACCATCATAAATATGAACCAGTTGTGAAGCATCCAAATTAAATCACGTGACCACGGGGATGCTGGTCATAGGTGTGAAAAATGGTCATGTCATTTTTTTCAATGCCATTGTAACTTTGAACAGTCACTAAACAAACTGTTGTATGTCAAGGACTACCTGTAGTTCCTTGAGTCTGACAAGATTCTGGCTACAGTTAAAGAACAATAAAGGAAACCTCTCAGAAGTAATCCCACATGTCATTCTTGGGGCCTGAGCACTTTAGAGCAGATTGCTGAGGTTGTGATGCCAAGGTGATCTTTCTTTATTCGTGTCACAAGCAAATTATAGACATACAACGTTTAATACCGAGCCAGTAAAATAATGCCAAGGCGCTGAAAAAAGGCAGTCCTGCTTAAGAAGGTGGTTGGTTCTGGACCCACAAAATGTGAGAACCTCTTTCTTATGGAAGTAATCCATGCGTTTTAATTTAAGATGACATCTTGCAGCTTTTTAAAGGATGCCCAGCCCCACTTTGCTTCATTGAACTGCCCACTAGATATTTCTCATTTCAAATGACTAGCTTGACAAATGAATGGGGGAGCAGCTGTTGCCTGATCTGGGTGTCCCCTCAGCCACCCTTGCAGAGGAAATCCAGTGCAACCCTTTGGGAACTTTCAGGATGATAGGAAGAGGCTTCCTTCAGAGCTGCAAGACTTGAAGCCGGGACCGAAGAGAGCAGCAGCGTTTGGTGGGCTGAGAAAGAAAAGGGCAGGATAAATGGGGTCATAAAATGCGACATGAACTTTTGGTATATGCCTTTTAATCAACCAATGTATTTAATGGGGTTAAGGTTTTAAATCATAGCACATAAAGTGAGAAAAGTGATGGGAATATTATTATGCGTAAATAAAGAATGTAATAAAAAGATTTTTTAAATGATAACAAAAGCGAGATGCACATAACGAGCATGACAGTGAATCTTAAACCCCCCAAATCCCCTTGTGGGTCTTATGATAAGGGGAGCTTTCCCTGTCTGAAAACAATAGCTTGTAATTATTAATTACTTTAATTACTGTTGGTAATCAAGGTTTTGATTTTATATTTGTTTATCATATTTATATTGCCACATATCTCACAGACCATGATTCTGGGTGGTTTACAATAAAAAAAACCCTCTAAAATGGCAATATAAAAACCAATTAAAACAATAATATATGATTAAAAGGCAAGGGTAGAGCATCAGATCTTACAGAAAATGGAGCCATCTCATTAACTCACCAGTCCCTTGAGACCCCAATGCCTGATGACACAACACAACCAGGTCTTGAGAGGTTTACAGAAATTTAAAAGCACCTATAAAGTATGGAACTCGGAGCATGTAACATATGAGTTTATACAGCACAGTTATATACAAATAACACAATAACCAGCTCCTGTTATTTCACAGCTGGCTTGAGATGCCCGTTGTGCAAAAGATTCAGTGAGCAGGTGCAAAATCCCCTTTGACAGTTTCTGCCAGATTCACAGTCAGTTTGCAGTACAGTGACCCAGCGGACTTATATTTCATCTGGTAGTCTGCAACTTTATTTTCTGATTATTTGAATTGTCAGGAAGAAGGAGACTGGTTTCTGCTCCCCTGGTTCTTTGCTTGAGTGACTCAGCCTGGTTATCCAAGTACCTGTGAATTTCAGGTCTTTCTTTGTCCATATTCCTCCCTCATCAGTTGCCCACCTCTTGTTGTATTCATACAATTTATTAACACTTGGAAGAGTTTCTTCTTTCCTCCCTTTTGGTCCAGTTGTTTTTTTCTCTTCACCAGGCAGAGTAACTGCCATTTAGAACTTAGAATAAAACAGGGATGGAAGGGACTGAGGAGGTCTTCTAGTCCAACCACTTGCTAGAGCAGGAGACCCTATACCATTCTGGATAAAATGCAGTCCATCCCTCCTTGAAAATCTCCATTGAGGGAGCATCCACAATTTCTGGAGGCAATCCATTCCACTGATTCTAATTGTCAGGAAATTTCTCCTTAAGTCTAAGTTCCATCTCTGTTTGAAAGTTTCCATTCTGTCACTTATTTTTCTGCCCTCATGTACTTTGGATAATTTAATTTAATTTAATTTAATTTAATTTAATTTAATTTAATTTAATTTAATTTAATTTAATTTAATTTAATTTAATTTAATTTAATTTAATTTAATTATTTAATTTAATTTAATTTAATTTAATTTAATTTAATTTAATTTAATTTAATTTAATTTAATTTAATTTAATTTAATTTAATTAATTTAATAATTTAATTTAATTTAATTTAATTTAATTTAATTTAATTTATTTAATTTATATGCCGCTCCTCTCCAAAGACTCAGGGCAGCTCACAATACATTTTAAAAAATCATTATAAAAAACATTTAAAAATTAAAAACATTAAAAACATTAAAAACTCATTCACGCCATTCATGGCCGGATCACGCCAGATCACAAGAGTGAGATCAACGGCCCCAGGCCTGCCGGAAAAGCCAGGTCTTCACCACTTTTCAGAAGGCCAATAGTCACAGAGAAGGCCCTCCCCACGGGCCCGCCAGCCGGCATTATTTAGCTGACGGAACCCAGAGGAGACCAACTCTGTGGGATCTTACCAGTCACTGGGAGCTATGCGGCAGAAGGCGGTCTCGAAGATAACCTGGCCCTGAGCCATGTAGGGCTTTAAAGGTAATAACCAACACCTTGAATTGTGACCGGACACCAATAGGGAGCCAGCGCAGCTCGCAAAGAATTGGTGTAATGGTGCACCTAGGTGCACCTACGACAGCTCGCACGGCTGTGTTCTGGACACTTTTCAAGGGTAGCCCCATGTAGAATGCGTTGCAATAATCTATCCATGAGGTGACAAGGGCATGAGTGACTGTGAGGAGAGCCTCCTGATCCAAGTAGGGTCGCAATTGGTGCACCAGGCGAACCTGTGCAAAGTTCCCCCTAGCCACAGCTGTCAGATGTTGCTCTAATCTTAGCTATGAGTCTAGGAGGACACCCAAATTGCGAGCCCGTTCTGAGAGGGACAATTTTGCCCCCCCCAGAACCAAAGAGATTGACCTCTCTTCTCTGTGACAGCTTCTCAAATGTGAAAGACTGTTCCCCTCATCCTCTTTGCTAAAGTAGATATACCAGTTTTTGCAACCATTCATCGTATGTGGGCAGCATTTGTATGTGGGGGGATGTCACTGGCCCCTTTCACTGTCGTGAGAGGGCAGTGAACCAGCTCCTGATATGAAGATCTACTTTGACCCAGTATTATTGGACGATCTGGTGAAGCCCTGACCAGTTGACTCTCCATCTCTGTTTTGTGCGATGTTTATGGCTGCTGACCTGCTTGCGCTGCGAGACTCCCCCCTCTCGCAGGTTTGGCCCTCCTCACTATCGAGGGCCTACCTTGATGACGGATTTTGGAATCCCGAGAGGTGGCATGCGGCGAGGAGGGGGTTGTGGGGTTTTTTGGGGAAATTTTTAGATAAGGTTTTAAAGGTTTCTGGGAGGGGGGTGGGTTCGGTGGGTTTGGGGGAGAACCTGTCGGGGAGGAGGCCAGAGCCGGCTGAAGAGCACGGCACTAGAGATGCGGGAACTGGGGTCAAGGAGGGGGTTAGAGCTTGTGTTATGGATGGTCATTACATCAGTACTGTGGGTGGGAGGGGCAGATATGGCGGGAGCAGGGGGCCACATCAGGTTGTGGGAGCGCGCCCCCGCTGGCTCCAAGCGGTGGCGCGCTCCGGCCTCCAATGCTCCCCTCGTTCCCCAGGTTGCACAGACCCTCAGGCCCTGGGCCTTCGGCTGATGCTGTGCAACGCCTGGTCCGTGGTAAATAAAGCCCCCCTCATTTGTGATCTTGTTCAGGAGGGGGGAGCGGACCTGGCGGGCATTACGGAGACCTGGTTGGGCCAGGAGTGGGGGGTCCCCCTCGTTGAGATGTGCCCACCCGGTTTCTGCACATTCCATCAGCCGAGGACACAGGGGAGGGGCGGGGGGGTGGCGGTTGTCATTAGAGAAGGTCTTGGTCCGAGGGAGGTCACTGTTCCTCAGACGGCTGGTTGTGAGTCCCTCCTTGTGAAGTGGGGTCATAGGGTGCAGATGGGTGTGCTGGTTACATACCTGGCTCCCTGCCACGTGATGGCAGCCCTGCCCGAGCTGCTCAACGTTATAGCCGCGGTGGCGGTTGACACCCCCAGGCTTATGGTCATGGGGGATTTTAACCTGCCATCCGTCGGTGAGGTGTCTGATGTGGCTCGGGAGTTCATGGCTTCCATGATGGCCATGGACCTGACCCAGTTAGTTCATGGCCCTACTCACACGGGGGGAAACACGCTAGACCTGGTTTTTGTCTCTGGTCAGTGGTTGAGTGATCTTTTTTTTTTTTTTATTGCAAAAGTTTTACAATTACATTTTCACCCCTTTTTTCACCCCCCCTCCCCAAACTTCCCATCCTCCCTAACCCTCCCTAACCCTCCCCCCCCCGGACTTCCCTATTATGTACTCATAACTAATGACACTGATATATAAGCTTGAACCCATCCCTCCCCCTGTATAATTTTTCCTCTTTGTCTCTTTACATTAAAATATTTCTAATACATTATTTTCAAATAAAAGCTATTTGATACTTTCTAGTTTGGTATTTGTTCTGAACATATTCTATCCACCTTTTCCATTCCCATTCATAAGTCTCTTGTGAACAGTCTTTTAAATATGCTGAAATCTTCGCCATCTCTGCAAAACTAGCCATCTTCAAAGTCCATTCCTCGATAGTGGGCAAAGCTTCATTCTTCCAGTATTTACCTATCTTGCTGCTGTTCTTACAATCTTGCTGCTGTTATCATATACAATATCAGTTTTGTTTCACCCCGTGTAAAACCCTTAACTATACCCAATAAAAACAACTGTGGAGAGAATTGAATTTTTTTCCTCAAAACATTCTGCATGACCCACCAAATTTTTATCCAAAAAGCCTTAACTTTCCTACAGGTCCACCAAACATGATAATACGTAGCATCCAAACATTCGCATCTCCAACATTTTGGCTGAACATTAGGGTACATACATGACAACTTTTTAGGATCTAAATGCCATCTATAAAACATTTTATAAAAATTTTCTCTCAGGTTTTGCGACTGTGTAAATTTAACATTCTGAACCCAAATTTTTTCCCAAGTTTCCAGCATCACTGGTTCTTCAAAATTCTGTGCCCACTTAATCATACAATCTTTAACTAATTCCGTTTCTGAATCTCTTTCTAACAAAACATTATAAAGCCTTTTAATATGCATTGGACCTTTCTCTCTTATATGTCTAACCAATTCTTCCTCATGCAACATAATACCAGTTTTTTGGTCCTCTTTCCATCTCAGTTGTAGTTGATTATATTGTAACCAAGTTAAATTAAACCCTTCATCCAACAGTGTCTGTAATGTCTTCAGCTGCCATCTGCCCGCATCTGTGAAAAGAACCTCTTTATATAAAAACCCCCCGAGTGACATTATATTTGTATTCCACAAAGTATGACCAAGATCCAGCCATAGCGGTATTTTGTAATCCCATTTGAGTCGGTGCTTCTTCCAAACTCTCATCAAAGAGTCTCTAAGTATATGACTTTTAAATACTTTATCTACTTTATCGTCGTAAAATAAATAAGCATGCCATCCAAATTCAAGATCAAAACTTTCTGCATTCAATATTCCAGTCTTTTTACTTCCAAACCAATCACTTGTTAAAGTTAAAGCTGCTGCATCATAATATAACTGTAGGTTTGGGAGTTTAAGGCCTCCTCTTTCTGGAACATCTTTACTTGGAAGAATAGCAGCAGTTAAGATGAACATTTTGCCAAGATTTCTGTTTTTGTTTCAAATGATTCCGGTGCTTAAAAGTGATAAACAACTGAAAGTTTGGCAGTCTGGTGTGAATAAGTTTGTCTGGAACGAGAAGAAGCCGAGAGTGAAATTGAAAATTATGCAAGATGTTCCAGAAAGTGGTTGAGTGATCTTGAGATAGGGGATATAGTGATCGAGCCCTTGTCATGGTCAGATCACTCCCTCCTTCGCTTTGACCTTCGAACCGCCGCACCCCGCTGCAGGGAGGCGGAACCATTGAGGTGGTACCACCCCAGGCGCCTGATGGATCCTGATAGGTTCCAGACGGAGCTTGGGCCATTTCCTGAGGCTCTGGCACACGGCTCGACTGAGGAGCTGGTGGCCGCCTGGGATAGGGCGGCCGCTGGAGCTTTGGATCGGGTCATGCCTTTGCGGCCTCTGACCCGGCGTCGATCTCGCCTGGCTCCTTGGTTCACCGAGGAGCCGAGGGAGATGAAGCGCCAGAAAAGACGCCTGGAGAGTGGTTGGAGGGCCAGCCATTCTGAATCTGACCGAACACTGGTAAGGTCTCATATTAAGACCTACCTGGTGGCGATAAAAGTGGCGAAGTATAACTATTTTGCCACTCTTATTGCATCATCAGATAATCGCCCGGCTGCCCTGTTTAGGGTGACCCGCTCCCTGCTCCACCAGGAAGCACGGGAGGACCCCTTGGAGGGTAGAGCCAAGGATTTTGTACAGTATCTGTATGACAAAATCGCTCAGATTCGGGAACATCTGGACTCTGACTGGGTAGATTCAGCGGGGAGGACAGAGGCAGGTCTTGTGAGTATTATCTGGGAAGAGTTTGATTCTGTGACGCCCGAAGACGTGGACAGGATACTGGGCAGACTGAGCGCAGCCACATGTTTACTGGACCCGTGTCCCTCCTGGTTGGTGCTGGCCTCTCGGGAGGTTACACGAGGCTGGCTCCAGGGGATTATAAATGCTTCCTTGAGTGAGGGTGTCTTCCCTGCCGCCTTGAAAGAGGCGGTGGTGAGGCCTCTCCTCAAGAAACCTTCCCTGGACCCGGCAGTGTTGGCAAATTATCGTCCAGTCTCCAACCTTCGCTTCGTTGCGAAGGTTGTTGAGAGTGTGGTAGCGCGACAGCTCCCCCAGTACCTGGATGAATCGTCGTATCTGGATCCGTTCCAGTCGGGCTTCAGGCCTGGGTACAGCAGGGAAACGGCATTGGTCGCGTTGGTTGATGATCTCTGGAGGGCTCGGGACAGGGGTTGTTCCTCTGTCCTGGTCCTATTAGACCTCTCAGCGGCTTTTGATACCATCGACCATGGTATCATGCTGCACCAGCTAGAGGAGTTAGGGGTGGGGGGCACCGTCCTACGGTGGTTCTCCTCCTTTCTCTCTGACCAGTCGCAGTCTGTGTTGACAGGGGGGCAGAGGTCGACCCCGAGGCCCCTTGTATGTGGGGTGCCACAAGGGTCGGTCCTCTCGCCCCTTCTGTTCAACATTTATGTGAAGCCGCTGGGTGAGATCATCCGTGGTTTCGGGGTGAAGTACCACCAGTACGCTGATGATACTCAGCTGTACATCTCCACCCCGGACCACCCCAATGATGCCCTTGAAGTGATGTCCCGGTTCCTGGAGGCCGTGCGGATCTGGATGGGGAGAAACAGACTCAGGCTCAACCCATCCAAGACCGAGTGGCTGTGGTTTCCAACATCCTGATATAGTCAGTTGGTGCCATCACTGACTATTGGGGGCGAGTCACTGGCCCCCACGGAGAGGGTTCGCAACTTGGGTGTCCTCCTGGACTCACGGCTGTCTTTAGAAGAGCACATGATGGCCGTGGCCAGGGGGACTTTTTATCAGGTCCGCCTGATTCGCCAGTTGCATCCCTTTCTGGATCGGGACTCGTTAAATACGGTCACTCATGCTCCCGTTACTTCCCGCTTGGACTACTGCAATGCTCTCTACATGGGGCTCCCCTTGAGGAGCACCCGGAGGCTCCAGCTGGTCCAGAATGTGGCCGCGCGGGTGGTTATGGGAGCGACGTGGCGCTCCCATGTGACCTCCCTCCTGCGCGAGCTGCACTGGCTCCCGGTGGTCTTCCGGGTGCGCTTCAAGGTTTTGGTTACCACCTTTAGAGCGCTCCATGGCATTGGACCGGGGTATCTACGAGACCGCCTTCTGCTACCAATAGCCTCTCACCGACCAATACGCTCCCATAGAGAGAGGCTCCTCAGGGTGCCGTCGGCCAAACAGTGTCGACTGGCGGCCCCAGGGGGAGAGCCTTCTCTGTGGGGGCACCTACCATCTGGAACGAGCTCCCCCCAGAGATACGGAAGATCCCGGACCTGCGCACGTTTCGCCGTGCTCTCAAAACTTTTCTATTTCAGCAAGCTGGCCTTGCCTAACTCCCATCTTTTAAATTTTTAAATTTAAATTTTTTAATTCGTGATTTTATAAATTGGGTGTTTTAATCTGTGTTTCGGCCAAAATATTTAATAATTTTAAGGGATTTTTTAATATTTGTATTATCTGTATTTTATCTTGGCTGTTCACCGCCCTGAGTCCTTCGGGAGTAGGGTGGTATAGAAATTTGATAAATAAATAAATAAATAAATAAATAAATAAATAAATAAATAAATAAATAAATTCATCATAACGTGGGCAGCCTCCTGCCCATACCCTCTCACCTTTCTTGGTGACCTCAACCTACCTCTTATTAATTGGACAATAAATGAATGTACAACTGAACCCATCCATACAACCCTATACAATGCTGTTACAAATCTAGGTCTAAGATCAGGGGTGAAATCTAAAAGTTTTTGCTACTGGTTCTGTGGGCATGGCTTAATTAGTGGGCGTGGCTTGGTGGTAAGGTGACTGGGTGGGCGTGGCCAAGTCAATGTCACTTCTTTGCCCTTTTTTAACCTACAAAATACAACACAACACAACTGGCTCACCCACAATGTAAAAGCAGCTGTGGTAGACTCAAAATGGCCCCGCAACAAGCAGGAACCTCACACAGCCACAAAAAGCCCCAAAAAACAACTTTCACACTTTACACACACACAACACAACACAACACAACACAACACAACACAACACAACACAACACAACACAACACAACTGGCTCACCCACAATGTAAAAGCAGCTGTGCTAGTCCCAAAATGGCCTCTGTAACAAGCAGGAACCTCACACAGCCACAAAAAGGCCCCAAAAAACAACTTTCACACTTTACACACACAAAATTCCACATACAGCTTTACGAGATTTTGTGTGTTTGTGTAGTTAGAGTGAAACACTACAGAAACACACTAAATCTCAGAAAGCTGCACAAATATTATTTTATTTTATTTTTATTTTTATTTTTATATAAAAGCAGCTAAATTTAAAACTTCCTAAACTTTAAATGGCTAGGTCTAAAAAAAGAACAACTAAAAAAAACTCCAATTAACTATTTTTTTTAAAGCTCCCAAAGGGGAAAAAAACTTACCCAATAGAACAGGGGTCTCCAACCTTGGCAACTTTAAGACTTGTGGACTTCAACTCCCAGAATTCCTCAGCCAGCTTTGCTGGGAGTTGAAGTCCACAAGTCTAGGCAGGAAGGCAGGCAGGCAGAAAGAGCTGCTCACCAATGAGCTTGATTGCAGGCAGGAAGATTCAGTTGCTTGCTGATGCAATGGATTGCGATCATCATGCGACCAGCAGCTAAGGTAACCAAGCTGGAGGCTGGGGGGGGGGAGAAAAAAAACTTTTTTTCTTTTACATGGCTCTGGCGATCCAAGCTGAGTTGCCTGATTAGCAGCTGGGATGTCAGAGCTTGGCTGGTCAAAGCCATTTAAAAGGAAAAAAGGCTCTGATGATCGCAGGGCTCAGCTGGGCATGGGGGACGGGGGCAGGGATTTTTGCTACCGGTTCTCCGAACTGCCCGCCACCATCACTCCTACTCACCCGAGCCGGTCCGAACTGGGAGCATTTCACCCCGTCTAAGATCAACTAGTAACTAACAACATTAGACTCAACAACTGCCTTGACCTCATATTCTGCAACAGCTTAAACTCAATTTATGGACTACAAATAAAAGAACCCTTTTCCAACAGTGACCACAGCATGATTGACTTTTGTCTCAATATACGCCCTTACAAAAATCACCAAAATAATGGGACACCCAACTAAAACTTCAAAAAAGCCAGCTATGATCTCATAGACTCCAACCTCTCATCTCTTGATTGGCAAATTCTATTCTCTGGCTGTAACATTGCCAAAGACCATTATAACATTTTCTTGCTCAAAATCAATAGAGTTATTAAACTATATGTACCACTAATCACCAGCAAAACCAGGAAAAACCCATATCAATAAGAAAGCTCCAATCCCAAAAAAAATCCCTCTGGCAAAAAAAACAAAACTGGCTATATAGCTAACTTTAAAAGCCACTACAAAAATATATGCCACCAAATAAAGACTAAAAGCACCAATTACCACACCAAACAAGAAAAGAATCTCCTGTGCACGAGATCCAACTGCGCCTTCTATAATTTTGTAAACAACAAACTTAGACTCGAGATCCATCCCACCCCTAAAAGGACCTAATGGTAAAGAATGCAAAGATGAAGCAGTTAAAGCAAACCTGTTCAACACATTCTTTGGCTCAATCTTTGTAAACAGCAATGGCTCATGCCCAACATTTCCTAGCCATACCACAAATAACTACAATGATCTAACACAAATAGATTTCACAGAAGATAACATTGAAAAGGCACTACACAGACTAAAACCATCTCTATCTATCGGACCTGATGGACTATGTGCATACTTCTTAAAAAAGCTTTCCACTGCTATAGCAGAGCCCCTAAGCATAATCTTTGAAAAATCCTTCAGGACCAGCTCCCTACCCAACCTATGGTCACTAGCCATAGTCACCCCTACCTTCAAAAAAGAAAACTCCAGCCTAGTTGAAAATTACAGATCAATCTCTTTATGCTGCGTCACCTGCAAAATCATGGAATCAATCATTAACCAATCCATTACCCTCCACCTAGAAACAAACAACCTACTCTCTAATAAACAATTTGGTTTCAGGAAGAAATTATCCTGTAATCTACACCTTCTACACTGCAAAAACATATGGACCTCAAATCTCAATCAGGGCAAAGCAATCGACACAATTTACACAGACTTCTGTAAAGTCTTTGATTCAATGGTACATGACAAACTACTTCTAAAACTAAAATCCTATGGCATCTCCAGACCCCCACATACCATATTTTTTGGAGTATAAGAAGCACCCTTTTCCCCCCAAAAAGAGGATGAAAATCTGGGTGCGTCTTATACTCCAAATATAGCCCTACCCAGCCTAGTAAACGGAGATTTCAGAGGCTGAAAGAAGCCTCTGAAAGAAGCTTCAGAAAAAAAGCCTCAGAAATGAAGCTTCAGAAAAAAAAAGCCTCTGAAGGGCTGTTATCTAAAATAATATGGCAAGCAACAAAAGAAGAATCAGTAAAGGTTCTAACCAAACTATGTTAACAAATCTGGAGAATGACACAATAACAAACAGATTGGAAGAGGTTGATCTACATACCAATACCAAAAAAAGGAGATTGAACAGAGTACAGATAGTCCTTCAGAATAAAAGCCCCTGAAAGAAGCTTCAGAAAAAAAGCCGCAGAAAGAAGCTTCAGAAAAAAAGCCTTTTTTTCTGAAGCTCTGTTTTGGAGGCTTTCAGAGACAGAAAAAAAAGCAAGGCACAGAGCTCACAACCAACCAACCTGTTGCTAAAATTCACCTCTGAAAACAGCTGATTAGGCGTATTCCAGGAGGCCGATCCACCCACCAATCAGCTTTTTTCTTATTTTCCTTCCCCAAAATTAAGGTGTGTCTTATACTCCAGTGCATCTTATACTCCGAAAAATACGGTAATTGGATAGCTGGGTTCCTGTCAAACAGACAACAAGTGGTCAAAGTAGGGAGCGCCCTATCAAATCCTGCACCTGTTAATAGCGGTGTCCCCCAAGGCAGCGTTCTAGGACCAACACTCTTCATACTATACATAAGTGACCTTTGCAATCATATTATAAGCAACTGCATTCTCTTTGCCGATGATGTAAAAATATTTAACATCACCAAAAATGCTGCTACCCTTCAAAAGGACCTTAACTTTGTGTCGGAATGGTCAAACAATTGGCAACTCCAAATCTCAACCAACAAATGCTCTGTCTTATACACTGGTAAAAAGAATCAGAACACAAAATACAAGCTGAGTGGACACGACCTTGTAGATGACCTCACTCTGTCAAGGACCTTGGAATACTCATATCTAATGATCTAAGTGCCAAAGCTCAATGTAACAACATTGCCAAAAAGGCATTAAGAGTTGTAAACCTAATCTTATGCAGCTTCTTCTCCGGTAATATCACACTACTAACCAAAGCATACAAAACATTTGCTAGACCAATTCTTGAATACAACTCATCTGTCTGGAACCCGCACTGCATATTGGACATTAATACAATCGAACAAAATATTTCACAAAAAGAGTCCTCCAATCCTCTGCTCATAACAAAATACCTTATGCCACCAGACTTGAAATTTTAGGCCTAGAAAATATAGAACTACACAGTCTTAGGTATGACCTAAGCATAGCTCATAAAATCAACTGCTACAATGTTTTACCTGTCAATGACTACTTCAGCTTCAACCACAACTATACACAAGCACACAGTGGATGCAAACTTAAAGTGAACTGGTCCAAACTCGATTGCAGAAAATATGACTTCAGCAACAGAGTGGTCAATGCCTGCAATACACTACCTGACTCTGTGGTTTCATCCCAAAACCCCCAAAATTTTAACTTAAGACTGTCTACTGTTGACCTCACCCCATTCCTAAGACGTCTGTAAGGGGCGTGCATATGAGCACCAGTGTGCCTACCGTCCCTGTCCTAATGTTTCCTCTATTTGTATCTATTTTATGTATTCAATTCATGCTTATACTTATATATATATTACCTAATATGTTCTTTACAAATAATTTTTTTTAAAAAAATAAAACTATGGCTTAGCCTCTAGTTTCCTAATCATCTTTGATGCTCTTCTCTGCACTCTTTCTAAAGTCTCAACATATTTTTGTATCATGGTGATTAGAACTGGACAGAGTATTATAAGGGTGGTCTCACCAGAGCAGTGTAAAGTGGTACTAACACTAACACGTGATCTTGATTTTATCCCTCTGTTGTTGTAGCCTAGAACTGCGTTGACTTTTTTTGGCAGCTGCAACATACTGCTGGCTCATATTTAAGTGATGGTCACCTAGATTCTTCTCAGAGTGACTGCTAGTGAGTCAGGTATCGCCTGTTCTAAACCTGTAGCTTTGGTTTTTCTTGGCTAAGTACAGGATGTTACTTTTTTCACCACTCAACTGCATCTAGTTGGATAGGGCTCAATGCTCAGGTCTATCAAGGTCCTTCTGTATCTTGAGTCTATCTTCTAAAGTGTTGGCTGTTCACCCCAGCTTGGTGTTGTCTGTAAATTTGATGAGTTCCCCTTCTATCCTGCCGTTGATCAGTTAATTGCAAATCCATCTAGTGGTGATGCTGTCTCTCCCACATGGTTCTATATTACCAAGAAGCAGATTGTGGTCTGCTTTGTCAAAATGCCTTACTGAAGTCCAAACATTGTCAAGGAATGCAGTAAGGTTTGTCTGACAGTTGTTTGTCTTATTATTATTATTATTATTTTTGACAAACCCATGTTGGCTTTAGTAATAGCTTTGCTTGTTTCTTTGTTCCAGTCCTATGATTCTATGTTCTAGGTGTTTGCAGATCCATTGCTTGATTATCTTTTCCAGGATTTTCCAGTTGTTGATTGGTCTATGATTTCCTGGTTCCGTTTTTTTCCCCTTTTTGAAGATGTGAACCACATCAGCTCTTTTGTAGTCCTCTGGTAGTTTCAGAATAGAATAGAATAGAATAGAATAGAATAGAATAGAATAGAATAGAATAGAATAGAATAGAATAGAATAGAATAGAAAGCTGGAAGGGACCTTGGAGGTCTTCCAGTCCAGCCCTCTGCTCAAGCAGGAGAATAAGTGGCTGTCTAGCTTCTTCTTAAAAATCTCCAGTAATGGAGTGCCCATGATTTCTGAAGGCAAGCTGTTAATTGTCCTCACTATTAGGAAGTTTCTCCTTAATTCCATGTTGCTTCTCTCTTTGATTAGTTTTCAACCATTGTTTCTTGTGCTGCCTTCTGGTGCTTTGTAGAATAATTTGACCCCTTCTTCTTTGTGGCAGCCTCTCAAATATTGGAATACTGCTATAATGTCACTCCTAATTCTTCTTTTCTTTAGACTAACCAAACCTAAAACCTGCAGCCATTCATATGTTTTAGTCTCCAGGCCTTTGATCATCTTAGTTTTTGTTTTTTTTAAAAAATTGATTTATATGCCGCCCTTCTCCGGAGACTCAGGGCGGCTTACAGTGCGTTAAGCAATAGCCTTCATACTTTTGTATATTTTATACAAAGTCAGCTTATTGCCCCCACAAACCGGGTCCTCATTTCACCTACCTTAGAAAGGATGGAAGGCTGAATCAACCTTGAGCCTGGCAAGATTCGAACTTACTTTAATTGCAGACAGCTGGTGTTAAATTGCAGTGCCTTGTCTGCAGAGCTATCCAGTTGCTCTTCTCTGAACTTTTTCCAAAGTCTCAACATCTTTTTTGTAGTATGGTGACCAAAATTGGTTACAGTATTCCAGGTGTGGCCTTACTTTTATAAAGTTTTATTTTTAGAAAGGTTTTATAAAAAACCAGGATCTTTGAAAGATATGGTTCAGTTGCTCTGAGATCACGTCTGTTAGCTCCTTCAGAGCGGCTAAACTTGTCTATGGACCTGTTTCCTCTAGACTCTAACTTTTTCCTCAAGTAATTCAATTAGTTTATATTTGATACAAATATAATTTGGGTCTTCTATGGGTATAAATATATACATGGCACATTTTTTGCAAATCACAATAGTGTTAGGCTTTCCCCCCCATGGTTATGTGTTTTCCATAATTACGTTATTCTTTTTGTAAATGCTCCCAGTAATTCTAATGCAGGATCCTTTCTTTCTTTTAAAATAGGTTTTATTTTTTTTAGCAGTATTTTGTAAAGTTACAGAAAATTTGCAAACTTATAAATATTGTAAATTCTCAATTGCTCCAAAACAAGGATCTTCTTTTTTCTTAGCAGTATTTCTAATATTGCCTAATTTTGTGCAATTTATTAGGCTTTGGGTTTTTTCTTTGTTTAAAAACATCAAAGATTTACAATGTATTTTTTAAAAAAATTGAATAATTTTCCCTCTTTTGTTTTAATTTTTTTTTAATTATAAAAATTCAAAAAACTATTTTCTAAAAAATTCAAAATTTAATTAAAAGTATCTTTGTGTAAATTAAAGTTGGATTCCAACCTGTTGAGATTAAAGTTAGTCCTGAATTCAAATATTCTTGAAGTGAAACAGTTTATACTCCTCAGCTCCGTCGTGTGACTAGTGTTGAAATGATACTTTTGCACTCCTCAGAGGGAAGAAGAAAAAAGAAAAAAGGCATGGAGAAAAACGAAGAGAGAGAAATACAGAGAGAGAGAGGGAACATTGAATAATATAGTTGAAAAGGATCTTGGAGGTCTTCTAGTCTTTGCCTATGGCAGGAGACCCTAGATCATTTCTGACAAATGGTTGTCCAGTCTCTTCTGGAATGAGAATAATCCCAATTAACATAAAAGTGTAGAAAAATAGTAAATTGCCTTCTTTTCCTCGTTCTTTTGCTTCTTAGTGTCTCATTGTAACTGCTTCCATTCTCAGCTGTCATGCTGCACGTCCCTCTGTCTTTCCAATGGCATTCTTTCTCCCTGTCTACCTTTTTTCTTTCCTTTGCTTTTTTTTTAAAGTTTCCTAACTTCATTTTGTCTTTACTCTTCCTCCTCTTTCTTATCCTCCATTCTGAACACCTCGTTGGCCCCGTTGCTGCTGGCCTTCAGAAAGCATCTCATTATTACCAGGGGTGGGTTCTAAATTTTTTTATTACCTGTTCTGTGGGCGTGGCTTATTTTGTGGGTGTGGTTTGATGGTCATGTGACAATTCTTTAGGATTTAACAGAGGTACTGGTCTACTAGGCTTTTAACTGCTTGTAGAGCTGTACCAGTCTACCCATTTGTTTTTGGAGCGCACCAGTCTACCCATCTGTTTTTCGAGTGCACTGGTCTACCACCACACTGCCTTTTAACACTGATCAGCTGTAGGGCGGCCCTTTGAAGCCCCGCGGCAAGAGTTTAAACAGTTTTTTTCCTTCTAGCCGATCAGCTGGGACTTGGGAGGCAGCGAATAGATTGGGGCGGGGCCAAATAAAAGGTAAGAATAATGCAGGGGCCGGCAGGAGGACTCAGCTCCCGAACAAAGAGAACCAATTTGGTGACATCATATCGTCACCAGCTCGGCCGAACTGGGCCGAACCGGGAGGAACTCACCACTGATTACTATCCTTGGCAGTGGTGGATTTCTATCGGTTCGCCCTGGTTCGGGTGAACTGGTAGTGGCAATGATGGGAGGCTCTGCCCCCCGCCCGGACGTCATAACGGACACTCTGCACATGCACAAAAGTGCCATGTGCGAGCAAAGCATATGCGCACATGTACACACGCTCACAATTCCGAACCGGTAGTGAAGGTAAGTGAAAACCACTACTGGCTCTCGGTAAACGTCTTGTGTTGCTACCACTATTGCCACTGGTTGCGCCAACTACCCACTTCTGGTGTTCTGAGTGTCACCTGCTGCTGACACTCACCCATTGCACTCTTAGCAGCTCCTGCTGTCCTCCTTTCTCCTTCTCCTGTCTTCCTTCTCCATCTGCTGACTTTTCCTTTCTTCCCCTCTGGTCATTTGCACTTGTTTGCCAGCCATGCTCACTGGTTGTTCCCGCTCACCCTCTCACCAGTTGCAGTCAATCAGGTGCCCTCTCGTTGATTGCATCCGCCCAGGTGCCCATTCACCCTCTCAATGCTTGTGCTCACCTGGGTGTCCTCTTGCCTTCTGCCACTGGGTGCAGTTTCCCTCTCATCAGTTTTACTCACCTGGTTGCCTTTATCCTTGCTCTCCTGTCCTCCCATTTTGGTCATTTCTTTGCAGCAAATAAAGGTGCCATCCTTGAGTTGGCAAGAATGGCATTAGCATGCAGATAGCTCCATCTCTGTTTCTCCATCTCATTAACTTCTCTCCCGATCCCAATCAATGCGATGCTGGTTTTTAGTGTGTCAGGATAAGGGGCAAACACTTTTATCTCCCTCAGGGTTCAAAGCAAGTCATGCAGTTTCTCATGAGCTGGGACTAAGATGAAGGCAACCTCGTGAGGGCAGGGCAGAAAAAGAGGTTGCCAGGGCATGTTTGTCGCCTGGGTAGGCGAGAGTGGGCAAAGGCCTTTAGATTAAGCTTGTGAAGTCTGAATTTCAGGCTCCCCAGTTTGGGAGTGAATATTCTGCTCCAGGACTGCAGCACCAAGCCATGACTTGAGCAAGTGAACCAAGGCAGGGCTTGCAGTGACCCCTTGTGCAGAACACCAAGTGTGCTGCTTCCTCTCTGCTGCCTGTTGCTTCCTTGGCATCTTCTGTCTTTAATGGACCCACTCTTTCCTTGACTTTTTTCTTGTTATTTACTGTATTTTTCGAACTATAAGAGGCACTGGTGTATAAGACGCACCAGGATTTTGAAGAGATAAGTAAGAAAAAAAAAAGGTTTTTGCCCTCCTTGGCCCAAGGAACACTCTGCAGGCCTCCCAAACCCTATGAGTGCCCAATTTTTCGCAAAAATGGCCCCGTTTTTCACCCATTTTTGCAAAAAACAGGGCCTGCAGAGGGTTTGGGAGGCCTGCAGAGTGCTCCTGGGGGCTCCTGCTCTCCTTTTTGCAAAAAACGGGTGAAAAACGGGGGGGGGGTTGCCCTCCCCAGCCAACCTCCCCTGCAAGTTGAGGACTACCTGTACACCAGTCTAGTATCTTATTTTTTTCATATAAAGGATGCTGTGCTTCAATGGTTAGAATAGAATAGAACTGGAAGGGACCTTGGAGGCCTTCTAGTCCAGCCCCCTGCTCAAGCAAGAGAACCTATACTATTTCAGATCAGTGACTGTCTAGTCTCTTCTTAAAAGCCTCCAGTGATGGAGCCCCCACGATTTCTGAAGGCAACTTCTGTTCCACTGGTTAATTGTCCTCACTGTTAGGAAGTTTCTCATTAATTATTAATTAATTATTAATTACTTAGATGGCCTAGACCAGGGGTGCCAAACTCAATTTCATTGAGGGCCGCATCAGGACTGTGGTTGACCTTGGGGGGCTGGGCAGGTGTGGGTAACTGGGCGGGCATAGCCAGCTTGATGCCACTCCCCAAACTGCTGTCATGTTTCCTCTTTTCATTGGGTAGACCAGGCCAAAGTCACACTAGCCCGAGGTTTCCTCTTTTCATTGGGTAGACCGGGCTGAGGCAACGTGGGTCAGCTCCTTACACTTTCCAGGATTGTGGACCGGATTCAGCCCACGGGCCTTGTGTTTGACACCCCTGGCCTAGACATTGGTGTCTGAATATAGATCTTTATAATATTCATATTTTATTGTGTTATTTTTAATCTAGGCATAATATTAATATGTATCGCAAGTCCACGTATTATATGCCATGTGCTAAATAAATAAATAAGGCACATATGGAGAGGATGATTTCCAAGGCTAGAAGTTCACTGCTGTGTCTCAGGCACCCAAGAGAAGACTTACTCTTCCACATACTTTGGCATTTCACACAGTTTTTGATTCCTGCAAGTGCTAAGAGCAACAAGGCTTAATATCGGAGTTTCCCATTCATTGATTTCTCTTTTAAACATTTTATCTTTTTTCCTTATGCACAATTAATCATCATAATTAACTGATCCTTGGCTGAGATATGCTTCCCAATTGGAACCAATACTGATTTCTGCACCTAAATTTTAAGGTGAATTCCCCCCCCCGCGCGCAAAAAAACCCCCTGAATTTCAGAAACGTGGGTGACATTTCTCAACAACCTTTCTTTTTCTCTTACTTTGCAACAGTTTTTACATTCAGTCATGCCAAAAGAAGAGCAGGGCCCACTGGAAGTATTACTGCTAAATTTATATAATGAAGCATTGGAACAATCTAAACTACCACAGATATGGAGGGAGGCACTAATATCACTTATCCCAAAGGACAGCACAGACACACAGCAAATCAAGAACTACCAGTCAATCTTGCTGCTTAATTTATTTATTATTTATTTTATTTTTGAATTTGTATACTGCCCTTCTCCCTGAGGACTCAGGGCGGTGAACAGCCAAATAAAAACATCAAATACAAATATTAAAATACAGTTAAAAATATATATAAATTTGGCCCCATTAATTAAAACAATAAACCAAACAATTAAAAACACTTAAAAAGAATTAGGCCAGCCCGGCTTGTTGGAAAAGGAAGGTTTTAAGGGCACGGCGGAAGGCACTGAGGTCATGGATTCTCCTTATCTCAGGGGGCAACTGATTCCAGAGGGTGGGAGCCCCCTCAGAGAAGGCCCTCCCCCTGGGGGTCACCAGCCTGCATTGTTTGGCTGATGGCACCCCGAGGAGGCCCTCTCTGTGGGAGCGCACGGGTCGATGGGAGGTCGTCACTGGCAGCAGGCGGTCTCGGAGATAGCTAGGCCCTATGCCATGGAGCGCTTTAAAGGTGATAACCAACACCTTGAAGTGCACCCGGAAGACCACTGGGAGCCAGTGCAGCTCGCGCAGGAGCGGTGTTACATGGGAGCGCCATGCTGCTCCCGTCACTACCCGCGCTGCTGCGTTCTGGACCAGTTGGAGCCTCCGGGTGCTCTTCAAGGGGAGCCCCATGTAGAGAGCGTTACAGTAATCAAGGCGAGAGGTCACGAGGGCATGAGTGACTGTGCACAGGGAATCCCGATCAAGAAAGGGCCGCAACTGGCGGATCAGGCGAACCTGATAAAAGGTCCCCCTGGTTACAGCCGTCACATGTTCCTCCAAGGACAGCTGTGTATCCAGGAGGACTCCCAGATTGCGAGCCCTCTCTGTGGGGGCCAAAGACTCGCCCCCAATAGTCAGTGATGGAGTCAACTGACTATATCGGGATGCCGGGAACCACAGCCACTCAGTCTTGGAAGGGTTGAGCTTGAGCCTGTTCCTCCCCATCCAGATCCGTACAGCCTCCAGGCACTGGGACATCACTTCAAGGGCATCATTGGGGTGGCCTGGGGTGGAGATGTACAGCTGAGTATCATCAGCGTACTGATGGTATCTCACCCCAAAGCCACGGATGATCTCGCCCAGCGGCTTCACATAAATGTTGAACAGGAGGGGCGAGAGGACCGACCCCTGAGGCACTCCACATATAAGAGGCCTCGAGGTCGACCTCTGCCCCCCTGTCAACACGAACTGCGACCGGTCGGAGAGAAAGGAGGAGAACCACCGTAACACGGTGCCCCCCATCCCCAACTCTTCCAACCGGTGCAGCATGATACCATGGTCGATGGTATCAAAAGCCGCTGAGAGGTCTAATAGGACCAGGACAGAGGAACAACCCCTGTCCCGAGCCCTCCAGAGATCATCAACCAACGCGACCAATGCCGTTTCCGTGCTGTGCCCAGGCCTGAAACCAGACTGGAACGGATCCAGATAGGATGTTTCCTCCAGGAATTGCGGAAACTGTCGCGCGGCCACACTCTCAACAACCTTCGCCAGAAAGCGAAGGTTGGAGACAGAACGATAGTTGGCCAATATTGCCGGATCCAGGGACGGCTTCTTGAGGAGAGGCCTCACCACCGCCTCTTTCAAGGCCGCGGGGAAGTAACCCTCACTCAATGAAGCGTTGATAACACCCTGGAGCCAGCCTCGTGTAACCTCCCGGGAGGCCAGTACCAACCAGGAGGGACACGGGTCCAGTAAACATGTGGCCGCACTAAGTCTCCCCAAAATCCTGTCCACATCATCGGGAGTCACAGCATCAAACTCCTCCCAGATAACATTCTCAAGACTATTCCTCGTCACCCTGCCCTGATCTACCCAGTCAGAGTCCAAGTCCCCCCGGATCTGAGCGATTTTGTCATACAGGTATTGTCCGAAATCCTTCGCCCTGCCTTCCAAGGGATCCTCCCGCGCTCCCAGATGGAGCAGGGGGCGGGTTACCCTGAACAGGGCTGCCGGACGATTCCCTGATGACGCAATAGAGGCAGAAAAGTAATTACACTTTGCCGTCTTTATCGCCACTAGGTAGGTCTTAATATGTGACCTTACCAGTGTTCGGTCAGATTCAGCGCGACTGGCCCTCCAACCGCTCTCTAGGCGTCTTTTCCAGCGTTTCATCTCCCTCAGCTCCTCGGTGAACCAAGGAGCCGCGAGGGATCGACAGCGGGTCAGAGGCCGCAAAGGCACGACTCGATCCAAGGCCCCACCAGCCGCCCGATCCCAGGCAGCTACCAGGTCCTCGGCCGAGTCGTGTGCCAGATCATCAGGAATTGGCCCAAGCTCCGTCTGGAACCTATCAGGATCCATCAGGCGCCTGGGGCGGACCCATCTAATTGGGACCGCCTCCCTGCGGCGGGGTGTAGCGGTACGAAGGTCCAGACGAAGGAGTGAGTGATCTGACCATGACAAGGGTTCCATGTCTATATCCCCTATAACAAGATCACTCAACCACTGGCCAGAGACAAAAATCAAGTCTAGAGTGTGTCCCCCCCGTGAGTGGGGCCATGAACTAACTGGGTCAGGTCCATGGCCGTCATGGAAGCCATGAACTCCTGAGCCATCCCAGACGTTTCACCAACGGATGGCAAGTTGAAATCACCCATGACCATAAGCCTGGGTGTATCAACTGCCACCGTGGCTATCACGTCGAGTAGCTCAGGCAGGGCTGCTGCCACGCAGCAGGGAGCCAGGTACGCAAGCAGCAAGCCCATCTGAACCCCATGGCCCCACTTCACAAGGAGAGACTCACATCCGGCAGTCTGAGGCACAGTGGTCTCCCTCGGACCAAGACCTTCTTTAATAATAACCGCCACCCCCCCGCCCCTCCCCTGGGCTCTCGGCTGATGGAATGCTCTGAAACCTGGTGGGCACATCTCGACCAGAGGGACTCCTCCCTCCGGTCCCAACCAGGTCTCCGTAATACCAGCCAGGTCCGCTCCCCCCTCCTGGATAAGATCGTGAATGAGGGGGGCCTTATTTACCACAGACCTAGCGTTGCACAGCATCAGCCGCAGGCCCAGGTCCTGAGTATCCAAGCCACCTAGTATCCGAGGGGAGCTTTGAGGGCCGGGGCGCGCAATTGCTCTCAAACAGCAAGTGCGCGTCCCCAACACATGATGTGGCCCCCTGCTCCCGCCATATCTGCCCCTCCCAACCACCGTGCTGATGGTATTTCCCTCATTGGGATAGCCCTCCGCCCCCTCCCCATTCCCTCGTCCAGTGTCCTCCAAACCGTTACCCGTGCCGGGCTCGGCTCTGACCTTGGTGGATTACCCCCACCATCCCCTTTGGTCGTCCTCCCGGTTCCCCTTAAAAAATTATTAAAAACCCTAATTAAAAAACCCCTTAATCCTCGCTTTGAAACATGCCACCTCTCAGGGCTCCAAAACCCGTCCTTAAGGTAGGCCTTTGATAACATGGAAGGCCATCGCCGCGAGAGGGGGGCATCTCGCAGCGCAAGCAGGTCTGCTGAGGTATAAGCCATACATAGATGAGAGGTAGAAAGTCTGGTCAGGAGTTTGATGAATAGTCTAAGGTATTGGAGCAAGATGGACCTCAGAGCCGGTGGGCTGGACTCCACTGCCCTCTCACTGCAGTGGGAGGAGTCCCGTGTCAGTTCATCAAAATTGGAGGTAAGGATCCAAGCCACCCTCTCACGGTGGCTAGCCCAGATGGAAAGGGCTTGGGAAAGTTAGATGGTCTATTCCTCCGTTGGTGAAAGGCAACAGTAATGTGGATTATAAAACTTTTGTAACAATAATAGCTGAAAGGGCCAAAAATTTTTTAAAGGAAATTATTAATTTGGATCAGAATGGATTTTTGCCAAACAGATATATAAGAAATAATATAAGGATGATCATGGATACATTAGAATATTATGAGTCCCACTCGGATAAGCAGCTGGCATTAAGTAGACACTCAGAAGGTGTTTGACAATCTGAACTGGAACTTACTTTCTTTTTTCTTTTTTTAAATAATTTTTATTAAACAGTTTGTCTTTAAAAACAACACAAAAAACAATCACACATATATAAAAACAAAACATGTCAAAACATAACGTATTAAGCATTACATAACATTAATGGTAATTTTACAGCAACTTTCTTATTAACCAATTGGAAATTATGAATTTTGGGGACAAATTTACAGACTTAATTAGAATGATCTATTCGAAACAATCAGCCAGAATAATAATGAATGGAGAAATGACAGAGAAGATTAATATAACTAAAGGGATAAGACAGGGATGCTCCCTATCACCTCTATTATTTATATTATCTTTGGAAATATTGTTAATACAAATTAGGAAAAAACCAAATAATAAGGGGTTTGAAAGTCAAACAGGAGGAATACAAGGTCTAAGCATTCGCAGATGATCTAGTTTTTGTCATGGAAGATCCTTTGGAGACGGGAACCATCTTGATTAATGAAGTTGAAGAATTTGGTGAAGTAGGAGGGCTTAAAATAAATAAGAAAAAAACTAAAATGGTAACAAAGAATTGTACAAAAAGACAACAGGAAGAATTGGAAAGGAAATTGAGGATTCAAACTGCTAAAAAGGTGAAATATTTAGGAATTTCGCTTACGGCGAAATGTTCCACAATAAAAGAAGACAATTATGATTTTTATTTTATTTTTTATTTTATTTTGAATTTGTATACCACCCTTCTCCCTGAGGACTCAGGGCGGTGAACAGCCAAGTAAAAACATCAAATACAAATATTAAAATACAGTTAAAAGATATATATAAATTTGGCCCCATTAATTAAAAACGATAAACAAAACAATTAAAAACACTTAAAAAAAATTAGGCCAGCCCGGCTTGCTGGAAAAAGAAGGTTTTAAGTGCACGGCGGAAGTCACTGAGGTCATGGATTCTCCTTATCTCTGGGGGCAACTGATTCCAGAGGGTAGGTGCCTCCACAGAGAAGGCCCTCCCCCTGGGGGTCACCAGCCTGCACTGTTTGGCTGATGGCACCCCGAGGAGGCCCTCTCTGTGGGAGCGCACGGGTCGATGGGAGGTCGTCGGTGGCAGCAGGCGGTCTCGGAGATAGCTAGGCCCTATGCCATGGAGCGCTTTAAAGGTGATAACCAACACCTTGAAGCGCACCCGGAAGACCACCGGGAGCCAGTGCAGCTCACGCAGGAGCGGTGTTACATGGGAGCGCCATGCTGCTCCCGTCACTACCCGCGCTGCTGCGTTCTGGACCAGTTGGAGCCTCCGGGTGCTCTTCAAGGGGAGCCCCATGTAGAGAGCATTGCAGTAGTCAAGGCGAGAGGTGACGAGGGCATGAGTGACTGTGCACAGGGAATCCCGATCAAGAAAGGGCCGCAACTGGCGAATCAGGCGAACCTGACAAAAGGTCCCCCTGGTTACAGCCGTCAGATGTTCCTCCAAGGACAGCTGCGTATCCAGGAGGACTCCCAGATTGCGAGCCCTCTCTGTAGGGGCCAAAGACTCGCCCCCAATAGTCAGTGATGGAGTCAACTGACTATATCGGGATGCCGGAACCACAGCCACTCAGTCTTGGAAGGGTTGAGCTTGAGCCTGTTCCTCCCCATCCAGATCCGTACAGCCTCCAGGCACTGGGACATCACTTCAAGGGCATCGTTGGGGTGGCCTGGGGTGGAGTTGTACATGATAAATTAATACAACAAATTCAAGAAGACTTAGATATTTGGGCCAAATCACAGTTATCTTTAATAGGTAGAATAGCCGTGATAAAGATGAATATATTACCTAAATTGTTATATATTTTTCAATCGATACCAATTAGACTAGGGAAACCGTTTTTTGAATATCTAAATAGAATGATAGGTAAATTCATTTTGTTGGGGGAAAAAGCCCAAATAAAATGTAAACTTCTGCAGGACTCCAGAACCAAAGGAGGATTCGGCCTACCCGATTGGGAATTATATTATCAGGCAGCTGCAATAACTTGGTTAAAAGATTGGATCCAATTAAGAAATAAGAGAATATTAATATTGGAAGGCCATGACCTCCAATTGGGATGGTATGCATTCCTTTGGGAAGGGAAAATTAAGACACATACATACTTCCAGAGACATCTAGTGCAAAATGCTTTGATCTATATTTGGAATATTATAAAGAAAAATCATTATATGAAAGTTCCAGTGTGGATATCAATGATGGAGGCCATAATCTATCCCAATGTATTGGATTTAAATAAAATAATAAGATATTTGGACCTATTAGAAGAAATTGGAAATTTAAAGTCAGAACAGGATCTAATAAAACAAGGAATAAAAATTGATTGGTGGCCATACTTACAGATTAAAACAAAATATAAAAAAGATAAGGAACAATTTGGCATATACAGAGAACAATTGGAACTTGATAGGGTCCGGGGGAAAATGATCACAAAAATATATAATTTTTTGTTGAAATTTAAAATGGAAGAGGAAACCTTGAAAGAAACAATGATTAGTTGGGCAAAAATTTTTGGACATAATATTCATTTGGATCAATGAGATAGATTATGGGAGAGAAATTACAAACTAACAATGTCAGCTGCTTATAAAGAAAATCTTTACAAAACGTTCTACTGATGGCATTTGCCACCAGCGAGATTGGCCAGGATGTTCTTGAGTGGGTCTCCAAATTGTTGGGGGTGTGGACACAAACAAGGGACATTCTACCACATGTGGTGGACCTGTCCTAAGATTAGGAAATTTTGGGGCAAGATTAAAAAATGGCTGGATGAAATAACAGGGCGGAAGATAGAAAGAAAGCCGGAACTGTTTCTCCTGGGTAGTCTGGAAGGGGAAATGTGGAAAAGTATACAATATATCATATTACACATACTAACGGCAAGTAGAATTGTGGTAGCACAAAATTAGAAACAACCAGACACCCCTCCAGATCAAATCATAATTAAAAAAATATACGAATGTGCAGAGATGGACAGATTATCTATGGAAATGAAGGAGAGGGAGGACACCGAGTACTATTTAATATGGAATAAATGGTATTCCTGGCTGGAGAGTAAACATAAAATTTAAGGGTTGTTTTTGTTATGAGATTGAATTGTAAATAGAAATCAAGATAATTTAAATAAAGATGTAAATTTAAGATAGAGATATTTAGAAGTAGAATTTGTGTAAAGAGGCTAAATAGATTACAGATACCGATGCAGAAAAGTTGTTATTAGTATTGAAATTTTGATATGTTTGTTTTTGGTTGTTTATATTTGTGTGTGTGTGTGTGTGTGTGTTTTTTTTTTTCTTGCTTTTTGTGTATTATGTTTCTTTTTGTACTGTGTATTTTAATCTTTGGAAATTTAATAAATATTTTTTTTTTTAAAAAAAAGAAGATCAGGAAGGGGGTTGAGATGAAGGTTCTTTTTTTTAACAGGATCTGTATGCACTCGATCTTGAGCAATATCGCTACTCTGGAGTAAACCTGACCGGCTTCCGCATCTTGAACGTGGATAATCCTCATGTGTCTGCCATAATTGATAAGTGGTCCATGGAGAGGTTGCAGACGGCCCCCAAACCTGAACCTGGATTGATTGCAGGGGTCATGATGGTACGACAATCACTTTGAATTCCTGATGCACTTTGAATTTCCTGCTGGTGTGTAATCAGAAAAAGGTTTGCAGCTCATTTGGCTTGTGCCAGGCTGTGCCAAAAGTTTTTAGCACCCTCTGCTTTTGTCAGAAGAGGAGTCTAACAACTTGCATCTTCAGGCTGAACTACACATTACATCTGAATGGGTAAAATAACTTCCTGCCCCCTTCTTCCAGAGGACAAGAATCCTAGGAGAAGGAACTCTTTGAAGCAAGGAGGCTGCAGCAGAAGGGAGTTTTTCTCCTAATATTATCCTGGATTCAGGATTGATTCCTGGAGGCCTGGGTGCATGGCAAGTTGGGCAATGCCAGGCTTTTAGGGGAGAAGCAGTGGCTCCTTACAGTGGGCTTAGCTATAGAATCAAAAGAACATTTGGGGCCAGGGAGGATTGTTTTTAGAGTGGCTGCATGTGGTCAAAACAATTACTGTCCACCTTTATTTTAGACAGACGCTGCCCTGTTATATGATGCTGTCCACATAGTCTCTGTGTGTTACCAACGGGCCCCTCAGATGACGGTCAACTCTCTTCAGTGCCATCGACACAAAGCCTGGCGATTTGGTGGGCGCTTTATGAATTTTATCAAAGAGGTAAGAAGAGCCCTAGACTCAGATAGATATTGCTCAGGAGGCAGTCACAGAGCGAGGGGCTGGGGCTTGACTGTTGGAAACCCAGGCATGGACGGATTTATAGGCTGTAACACTTCATGTCGTCAGGACAATTTTTAAATGAAAGGAATGCTCTGGTGGAGCTACGCCTTGCCTGGTTTGGCTAGCCAGCTAGGTATTTATCCTGACATTTCTCAAGCAAGCAAGACTGAATCATCTCAATTGTAGACGAAGCCCACTAATTCACTTGTCACCCCTCCACCAGATGCATAATTTCAAAAGGTTCCTGCCAGCTCAAGTAGAAGTAATTGCCATGAGAGCAGCAGATACGCTCAAGTACTGTTCAGATTGTTGAGGAGGTCATGCAATGACCTCACAATTATGTGCATGAAAAATTGAAGTGCTTCCTGCAGACATGCACACAAAGACAGAAACAGGGAGTCAGTCTGTTCATACCTTTGTCCTTGGATTAAGACCCAGCTTCTTTTGGATGGGCTGGTCTACACAGATTCCTTTCCTGAAAATTTTCTTTTTCTCGAAATGCTATGCTTGGCTCATGTCCCTTTTGTTGGAACACCAGATGACATTGCTGCCAAATCTCTATAACCCAGGGCTCTCTTGAGGCTTTCTTGTGGTTTCTCAGGCTTGATGGATCATTGCCGAATGGTGATAAAATGCATACAAGATCAGGCTTTAAGTGGCTGCTGGTTGCAATGGCAATTGGAATGAAGTGATTCTGGTATGTAAAACTATGCACAATGTGGAGAGAGAGACTACACTTATGTCACTGGCCAGCCAGCGGAGTTAAATGGCTCTGATTGGGAAGGAAATATTTTTGTCCACAAGCTGTGGCGCTTCTATCTCAGGGTGGAGAGTTGTCCAGCCATTTGAAAAGCTTTAAAAATAATTCAGCCGTATCATGGAGAAAGATGGCTATGCAATTACTTGTAATGGAGGCTGTACCTATTACTTTCAGGGTCAGAAGAAGGAGGCTACTCAAAACCGCTTGTCAAAGAGCAGGAGGAGACACAGCTACCGACTTCCTTGCTATCTGGTTAAGAGTGAAGCCTTCAGAATGACCTGCTGCAGGACAGTTCTGACAGCTAGTCATGGAATGAGCCAAATAATAGGAGGCAGCTGATAATTAGAGTCTTCTTTGCTGCTTCCATCATAAATTGAGAGGGACATTAGCAAAATTCAGGCTGATCAAGGTGCAGTTCACAATCTACCCAGCAGTAAGCAAGAACAGAACTTGGACTAAAAGCCAGAAAGAAAATTCAGAGGCCTGAATGCTTTTCTCACTTTCTTCCCAATTCCCAGGCTATCTAGATTCAAGGACTACTTTGGATGCTCTTAAAACTTGTGTTTCGTTTGGGATCAATCTGACCCCAGGGTCTCCTGCTTCCTTGTGTTTTAGCTAGTTGCAAATTTGCAAAACCTGCTGCTGGAAGCAACACCATAAAACAGCCACTGCAGCAGCCCTCTTGGGAGCAGCTCTGAACAGAAGGCCTTTTTGAAGTTGGCCATCCCCTCCATGTCACAACAGATGCTTTTGACAAGAAGGGACAGTTGAGATGAACTAAAGGAGGCAGGCCAGGTCCTGTAATCAAAGCTGGAACCAGGCAAGGCTTGCAAGTTAATTTGCTCTGCGTGCTTCAGACACCATTGAGATCTAGACTCAGATCTGGCCAACTTATTTTAATTTATCCATTAAATAAAATGGAAGAGAAAGGAGGATGAGTGGAAAACCAGAACTTTAGTCTATCTCTTCTCTTTCTCCTTTGTTTGGTCTGAGAGGAGAGGAGAAAGTCATAATAAGCAGTGGTGGGCTGGAACTGGTTTAACAACCGGTTCTGTGAGCATATGCACCTAACGTGCTTGCACGCAGCGTTCAAAATACAGCAATTTGAAGCTTAGCTGCTTACCTTCTAAGGCAGCCCCGATAAGTAGAACAGCGGAGGCGCAGAAATCAACTGTGCTGTGCAAATCAGCTAAGCCAGAAAGAAGGAAATATAGGACAGGATAGGATGGGGGCAGGTGGGTGGGGCCAGCTGATTGTTGGGACTACTGGTTCACCTGAACCAGTCCGAACCGGCAGCAGCCCACCACTGATAATAAGTACCACTTGTAGGAGGGTAGTCTATCACAGCCAAAAATTGGGTGGAGCGAGGTAGTACCTTTTCAAATAACAGATTTGATTAAAAGGCCTTGATTGCTGTTCAGTTGCTAAGTCATATGAAACTGTTCGCAACCAGTGGTGGGATTCTGCCGGTTCTAGGGGGTTCGGCCGAACCCTTTGTTAAATTGCTGGCTCACCCCACCCCTTGCCCCGCCCCTCTGCACCACTATTTATTGCCAATAAATAGTGGTGGGCGAGGGGCAGGCGAGCCAGCAATTTAACAAACGGTTCGGTGTTTTTTTGTAATTTTATTGGCCTGCGGAGCTTCAGCATAGGCTAATTAGCCCCTTGATTCTATTGGCCTCCCGACTCTCAGCTGATTTGCTCTCAGCTGTTTTGCTCAGGGCTCTACTGCTTGCTTGCAAAGAGTGCAGATTTCCCCCCCCCTATCTATGCTGAAAAACGAAACTGAAAGTAAAAGCCTGCTTTACTGTTGCTGCAACGTTGGAAAATTAGGCAGGCAGATTTCTTTTCTTTTTCCTCACCAAAAAAGGTAGGTGCAAACTACCTTTAGTGGAAAGGTAGTTTTCCCTAAAGAGGTAGTTCCTCTTTAGGGAAAAAGAGGAGAGTTCAAGATTTTAAAACACAAAAGAAAAAAAGCTCTATTTAAATAGGGAATTGTAATAATTGAGATACTATTAATTGTATATTGTGTTGAAAGCAGAAATGATTAAATTGTGGTTTGGAGGAATATATGGGGGAAATTAGTTGGTTTATTATTATTGGTAAATATAATTAATTAATTTGTAAGAAATTGGATTGCATGGAAATAATTGGAATATTCATGTTCATATTGATTAATATACAAAAAAGATAGTTATATAACTAATTGATTTATATTAAAATGTTTATATTAAAATTTAAATTTATATTAAAATTAAAATTTATATTAAACAACTGTAATATTACATAATTAACCAATGTGAGGATGGATATAAAAATAGATGACAATGAGAAGGGGTATAATATAGAATAGAAGGGAAAAATTGAATTTGATTAAGATTAGAGATGAGGATGAAGGGTAATATTGTTTTTTTTTTAAAAAAATAGATAAGGAATAAATATGGCAAAAAGGAAATATAGAAATTGTAAATTTAATTGAAATGACTAAACACTGTTTAAATTTGTGAACTGGCCAAATATTCTGTTCAAAGAAAATACATTGTATGTTTGTATGTGTGTTTCTAATTACTGCTATTTATTCATATTTATTCTCTTTTATTCTTTAAAGTTTAACAATTCATTCTTTATCTTAATATCTTTATATTTGTTTGGGGTTGCCTTTCTTCCATTTCATCTTTTTTACTGTACAGCAATCTTTCTCCTCAAAACTACCACCTCTCTCTTTTCTTTCCTTCTTACTTTCTCTTCCCCCCCTCTTCTTCTCCTCCTCTCTTCCTCCCTCTCTTACCCTCACTCTTACTCTAATTTCCCTTCCCTTCCTCCCTTCTCTTCCTTCCCTGTCTCTCCTTCTTTCTTCCATCTCTCTTCTCCTTCCTTCATCCCTCTCTATTGCTGTATCCTTTTGTGCATATGGATTACTCAGAGGGCTGAAAAAGTTATTTTTGACCGGTCATCGCACTTTTGACCAGTCCTCGCACTTACGACTGTACTCACATTTTATGTTTTGCGCCCTATCTTGTCACTGTGGTGAAGACAAGTAGTGGTGAAATGACTGACACTGTTGTTAAGAATGCCGCAACGGGCATAAATGTGAGGAAGTTCATAAGTGCGAGGACCGGTCAAAAATGTGAGGACCAGTCAGAAATGACTTTTTTCAGCCCTCTGAATAGTCCCTATGTGCATATGGACTAGTCAGAAGGCTGAAAAAGTTATTTTTGACCGATCCTCGCACTTTTAACCAGTCCTTGAACTTACGACTGTCCTCACATTTTACGTTTTACGCCCTATCTTGTCACCATGGTGAAGAGAAGTAGTGGTGAAATGACTGACACGGTTGTTAAGAATGCCGCAATGGGCATAAATGTGAGGATGGTCATAAGTGTGAGGACCAGTCAGAAATGACTTTTTTCAGCCCTCTGAGTAGTCCCTATGCACATAGCCATGCCCACCCGGTCACATGACCACCAAGCCACACACCCCAACTAAGCCACGCCCACAGAACCGGTTGTTAAAAATATTTAATCCCTCCACTGTCCGCAACCCCATAGACCACAGCATGCCAGCCCCCTGCCCCCTGCCCATCCTCCACCATCTCCCAGACTTTGCCCAAATTCATGCCCAGTATTTATATATTCATGTCAGAAGCACCACAATTAAAATAAGGCATACTATATGACATAAAATTGAAAATGTAAAGTACAAGATTAAAATATGTACAAAATAAACAGATCTTGCCCAGAAACTAGCAACATTGTGTTCTGCCATGCCCACTGATGCCATCTAAACCATCTAAACCATCTCACCCTCTGCCTTCTCCTTTTGCCTTCTGTCTTTTCCAACATCAGGGACTTTTCTAAGGGTCCCCTCTTCTCTTTTGGTGGCCAAAGTATTTGAACTTCGGCTTCCAAAATGGCCAAAGGACAGTCAGATTTGATTTTCTTCAGGATTGACTGATTGGGTCTTCTTGCAGTCCAGGGGACTCTCTAGAGCAGGTGTCAGCAACCCGTGGCTCCGGAGCCGTATGTGGCTCTTTTGTCCCCCTGCTGTGGCTCCCTGTTGGCTGAACCCACCACTGGCTGGCCCCACCCCTTGCCCTCCCCTCCCAGTCACTCCTCGCCTGGCCTGAGAAGGTAAGGGTGACAGGGAGGGTTGGAGACTCGCTCCAGATTCCAGAGCTGGAGCAAAGCACCCCTGTACTTGCCTCCTCTTGCAGGCGCTTCTTCCAGCACCTTGTTGGTGCTGTGCGCACCTCGGTTGCTTGGGGAGATGCGTGATTTGCTCTCTGCCCTGAGACACTGGCCCACCCTGGCTGCTCTCACTGCCGCTGCTCTCACCGCTGCTGTTCTCACCACCTCCATGGCCTGCCCACTATTCTGTGCAGCACCTTGCACAGCACAATTAAATTTAGCACGCTTCACAATGGGGGTCACAGCGTCCCCTCCTCCTCCTGGTGCCCATTACGACATGAAGCATCGGCTGCAGCCGGGGCAAGCCAGTGTCTTGGGGCAGAGAGCAAGTCATGTGTTTTCCTGAGCAACTGAGGTGCGCACAGCACCAAGGGCTGGAAGAAGCACTCATAAGAAGAGGCAAGTACAGGGATGCTTCACTTCTGCTCTGGAATCTGGAGCGAGTCTCCATTTCCTGCTGTCACCCTTATGTACATAATGGTACGTTTATCATATGGTAAAAAGCACCCAAAGAAGAAGAAAGAACAACATCAGCAAAGGAAAAAACCCACCAATCCTCACCTTTTTTTGGAAATAGTTCAAGAGGGAACACACGAGAGAGAGAGAGAGGGAGAGAGGGAGGGAGAGAGAGAGAGAGAGAGAGAGAGAGAGAGGGAGAGAGGGAGGGAGGGAGGGAGGGAGAGAGAGAGAGAGAGAGAGAGGGAGAGGGAGAGAGAGAATTGTTTCCCACAGAAATGAAAACACCGGGAGCCACAAAACATGGGTAGGCGTCACTGGGGAGGTGTCATGTGACTAGGTGGGAGTGAGTGACGTCGAGTTGGCCAACGCCTACCCAGCTTTTGTGGCTCCTGGTGTTTTCTTTTCTGTGGGAAATGGTCCAAATGGTTCTTTGAGTGTGTCAGGTTGCAGATCCCTGCTCTAGAGTCTTCTCCATCACTATAAATTTTCAAATAACAGATTTAAATAAAAGGTATACACTTTCATAAGCTGTAGCTGCCTGTCACAAAGGCTTATGCCTTTGAAAAAATATGTTATTTGAAAACGTCCTCCTGACTTAAATTTCTGCATCCAAGGAGTGCCTACGTTAAGGAAGAATGCAGATTTTTCTTTCATGTCAGATCATCAACTAATGCTCTTGTAGATCACAGGGCGACAGAGTTCAGTCACCTGGTAAAAATCAATGTTCCCCTGGGGAGCAGAGGAGAGGGGCAAATTGTTCCCCCACTGAAGGTTTAGAGGGGGTTCTTTAATGCCTTAACAACCCAATGCTCCCCCTCAATCACCCAAGGTGGGCTCTCTTGTCTTAGGATGTCATTCCAGTTTCTGGAATAATGGTCATTCTTAACTCTTCCACTACATCTTCACATTATATAAAATCTATCATGAGAACTGGACAAGTTACCTAAGTTGCAGGTAAGACTGCTGTGTTGTGTGGCCTCTCTTTTGATCCCTTGCCAGCTTCCTCAGCAGCTTCTTTTTTGCAGCTTCCAGCTCTCAGGTAATGCTTAGCTCTGGGTATCCACTATCCCAGCTGAAATCCTCTACTCACTCCAACCCAGTCCAGTCTTCCAGCCAGAAAGAGCAGAACTTTGCAATTGTCTGAGAAAGATTGACAGCTTGGAAGAGGCAATGCATCAGCCTCTTCCAAGGGTGTCAGCCCAGATCCAGCAGACCAAAGAGAGGAGGACTAAAAAGGTTCTTCTGAACTTGGAGGGCCAGAGGATTCCCCGTAGTGCACAAGAGGAGCAAGGAAGGGAAGGGAAACCCTTATAGGACTCAGGCCCAGTTATGCTATGGTAATAGTGAAGTGTCTCTGTCATCTCCCTCTTTCTCATCAGCCCCTTAGGGGCCACAGCCAAGAAGTTTGTCTTGGGCCACTGGAGATGAACCTGCCCCTAGGGCAGAGATTTCTCATGTAATTTTTCATGGCTCATGTTGGACATCTTCACACCCATGGCCAGGAACATACAGAAGCATTTGACCAGCTTGGTCTTTAATGGATGGAGCAGCAGATACCACACCAAGGCTCAAAATAGTTTTTAGGTTGAGTGAGCCAGGACTGGTTGCACTAAATCTCTAGCCTCACTGCCAGTACAAAGCTACCCTCCACCTCCCCAATCCTGGCACTCTGCCTGCAGGATGGACCCAATGAAATTGCAGGATGAAGCCAGGGTGATCTTGGAGATAACATTATGGAGGGAGAAGGGGAGAAGAAGCACTGGCCATGACACCCCCAGTCCTTAATGGATCATCTGTATAACTCCAGAATGATTGCTGGTTTTGGAAGGAACATCTAGAAAAGTGGCCTGGGATGGCTTAGAAAGGTCTCCTTCAGGGGTGAAATGCTCCCGGTTTGGACCGGATCGCCTGATCTGGTAGCAATGGTGGCAGCCGAAGAGGCTGTAGAAAAAAAATGCCTATAAAAGCTTCTGGCGATCCCAGCAGAGTTGCCTGATTGTCAGAAGCTTCTAAAAGCATTTTTTTCTGCAACCTCTTCAGCCGAAGAGGCTGTAGGAAAAAAAATGCCTATAAAAGCCTCTGGCAATCCCAGCTTCTAAAAGCATTTTTTTCTACAACCTCTTCAGCCGAAGAGGCTGTAGAAAAAAAAATGCCTATAAAAGCCTCTGGCGATCCCAGCTGAGTTGCCTGATAGTCAGAAGCATCTAAAAGTATTTTTTTCTGCAACCTGTTCAGCCAAAGAGGTTGTAGGGGAAAAAATGCCTTTAAAAGCCTCTGGCGATCCCAGCTGACTTGCCTGATCGTCAGAGGTTTCTAAAAGCATTTTTTTCTGCAACCTCTTCAGCCAAAGAGGCTGTAGAAAAAAAAATGCCTTTAAAAGCCTCTGGCGATCCCAGCTGACTTGCCTGATCGTCAGAAGCTTCTAAAAGCATTTTTTTCTGCAACCTCCTCAGCCGAAGAGGTTGTAGAGAAAAAAAAATGCCTTTAAAAGCCTCTGGCGATCCCAGCTGACTTGCCTGACCATCAGAAGCTTCTAAAAGCATTTTTTTCTGCAACCTCTTAAGGTTGTAGAAAAATGCTTTTAAAAGTAAAAAAAAAAAGTTGACCATGCCCACCCAGTCACATTACCCCCCACCACCATCAAGCCATGCCCATAGAACCAGTAGTAACAAATTTTAGATTTCACCCCTGGTCTCCTTGCTTTCCCTCTAGGCTGTCTCACCCAAAGTTCCAAAGAGTTTTCCCCCTTCAGGGCTCAGAGCTCAGCAATACTTCATCATTCTCTCCAGTGAACTGGAAGCGGTGGGCATCGACGATTTTTAAGGGGCAGTGGGGGTGGTGTGGATTTCTCCAGTTTTGCGGAACAGGAAGCAGTGATGGGTTTAGCAAAGCTAAAAGAGGGAACTCACTTCTGACTTATGCGCTTGGTGCAAAGTTCCTTTATGCCACATGTTCATTGCCCCTCCTTTCCTGGTGCCACCCCTACTCACTGTTCCTTCCTCTCTGTCTTTCAGGCACAGTGGGAGGGCTTAACGGGACGAATTGCCTTCAACAAAACCAGCGGGCTCAGAACTGACTTTGACCTGGACATCATCAGCCTCAAGGAAGATGGGCTGGAAAAGGTCAGTGGCTTCTTTGCTTGCTCTTCTCTTTGCGCATCTCAGGAAAGTTCTTGGGAGCTGCCAGAACCCCCCTCTTGAGCAGCTTCAAAGGGAGGAGGATGTGCTAGAGTCCCAACAGAAACAAATACCCCCCACTCAAGATGGTGGGCTCTACTTTGTTGTGGGTTCCTTGCATGAGTGGGGGCTGGGCCCAACTTGGGTTCGGACGCTTCATCTTTCCTTAAAGCTTTTTGAACCAATGACATTTTTTCAGCTTGTCCAGCTCCATAGTTCATACTAGCCTAAAAGATATAGAAAATATTATAGAATCCTAGGGCTGGAAGGGACTTTGGAGGTCTTCTAGTCCAACCCCCTGCTCAAGGCAGGAGACACTTTACCATTGCATTCAAATGGTTGTCCAACGTTTTCTTGCAACTCAGGCCTTGAATCAGCAGTGAATGGTTTGGCTAGATTGGTTGGAAGACTCTTGCATGTTTCTTTCTTTCTCTTTCTTTCCGTCTCTCTCTTTCTCTCCCTTCCTCCCTCCCTCTCTCTCTCACACACACACATACACCAGTTAGTTCATACACACACACACACACACACACACACACACCATCTGGCAATCCAGCCTAGGTCATTCAGGGGAATGTGGCCCTCCCCTGGCCTTTCCAGGTTTCATGTGGCCACACCAACCAGCAGTTGTGGATGACCCATTGGTCCTGGAGGCCCATGATTTCCCTTGTGTCCATTGGGGATCCTGTAGTGGTGGCCAAGGTAACTCTGTGAAGGAAAAAAATCTCCCTTGTGACATTTGGTGCAGGGTCACTTTTCTGCATCTCCTTTACCACAAACAGTTTCTGAGGGCAGTAACCTGAAGCTGAAAGACTCCTCCCATCAAGAAACAAACATCATTTGTTCGTTTTCCTTGTTTCCTGGTTGTTTGTGTCTCCTGCAGGCTCTCACCCTCCTCCTGAGTGTGTGTTTAGAGCTTTTTCTGAGCTCAAGAGAGGCTTTAAAGTGGCTGCGTCAAATCTCAGCAGAGTGGGGCATGACGGCCTTGTCAGGATGTAATGTGAATTAATGGCATCCCAAATGGAATCAAATCCCTGTTGTACTTGAGCCTTCTGTTCAGTATTTTACATTTGCTAAGGTTTTGGGTTTAGCACTTTCTTGCCTTCTGCAACTTGCAGATTGGTAATGTCGTATTCTGTGCTCTTGAGCTACAACAGTTAGAGGAATCATGTTAGGGATTTGCAAAACAACAATGAGTGCAATCAGCTTTCCGGCTCCTGCAGAGATGGCCTCGTCTTGCTGAAGTCATCGTCACTGAGGGGAGTGGGAATCTTGGTGTTTTGCTTCCCATCAGACCCACTAGTCTTCACTCCCATTGCTTATTGTCAGATAAAGGGGAGGGGGTAGTTCTCAGATAAGCAGCAAATCGAAAAGTGTTTTCAGTAAACTCTTTCATTGTATTGCTGTTCATTTCTTTTGTGTGGGTTACTGTATAAACAGGTGAGTTGTATAGTATTCTAAAATAATATTTTAAAAAGAAGTTTTTGAATATTCTGTATTTTGACTGGGACTGGATCCTTCTGTCCAACTGAGAAAATGGGGAAGAAATCTTTATGTTCTGCTTTCTTATTTCTAAGCTTTATGGACATCGACAATGTATCTCCTAACATTTTAGAAAGATCATTTGAAGTCATTATGCACACATTCCACATTTTCTGCAGAACACAACTTGTTTCAAGGCTGAACTGGAGTCTTCGGATGACACCGGCCTGCTGGCCCCCAGATGATTTCACCATTCCAATCTGTGTGTGTGTGGGGGGGGGGGGGAACCAAAGATAAAATGTTGCCACAACTCATGAGTCCAATATTTACATCTGACACAATTACCAAAGGCTAGGGTTGGTTGTGATGTTGCAACACATCTTTCTTTCTTTTTCCCTCCAACATGCTGATTTTCAGCAGATACCTGTGGATCTAAAGTTTCTCTAGTTGAGGCTGGGGGGTAGGGGTGTCATTTCATTGCATGTTCAAGCAAAACCACCCAGCAAAGGAGCTTTGTGACACAGCACAGCCCCCTCCCACTGAAGATAAAACCAAGCAGTCCCCTTGCTTTGCTCATCTGTGAGGCAGGGACAGCTCCCAGACAGAAGTATGCATTTCCAGTTTTTGCAAGGAAGCAGCCACCAAGTAAGTCAAACCAACCTGAACAGATCAAAGGGCTGTTCAGAAACCCCAGGATCCTCCCACTGTTCAGAATGAGGCAATTGACTGTACTCCGATTGCAAAAGCCCTGGTGACAGCTGAATGCAACAACTCTCTCCCTCCCTCGTAAGGCCATGGTCAACCTTTGCATAGCACTAAAGGTTGCTGGGAGAGCAAAGTGTTGCCCACCACAACCTCCAGAGAACTGGGACTTAATCCAGTGGCTCAAGCTACCAGCCCACAGACCTAAAAGCCTACAACTAAAAGTCTAAAGCAGAAAGTCTATAAGAAATATATTTGTACCTGCACAAATCCTGAAGCATAAGATAGTCATAGCTAGTGATGTAGCGACCAGCAAGGTATGTTCTATATTTGTATTCCTGCCCATGGAGGATTCAAATTACACCTGCAACAAGGGCAAACTGATCTGATTCCTAGAGGAGAAAATGGAAGGCATGTCTAGCCACTCTGAGTCTCATCTGTGAAAAAGAGGAATTCCTTGGAAAGTCAGAAGTCTGCATTCAAACTAAATGCAGCAAGGAAGAAACAAATACAGGAAAAAAATGAAGCCCATGGGGCAGACCAATGGCAGCATGTCACTGAAAGGACAAAAATAAAAGGAGAGGGTCCCTGCCAGTGAAGTTGAACAATCATTTGCATAACCTCCCTCTGTAAGAAAACACACCAGACATCTGGAGTTTCAGATATTCCCATGAGGAAGAAAAGTAGTTCAGACTGTCACAAAGAGGAGTCTGCTGAGATCCCCAAAGAGACATAAGTGGGTGATTGGTGACTCACTTCTCAGCAATTTGTAGACTGCACAACCTATCAAGAGTTGTGTTGTCTCCCAGATGCAAAGATCAAAGATGTGACACAAGGTTTACCCACATAATCAATCCCATTATAATCCTCTTTCATGTTAGAAAGAGTGCCTGAAAAACATATCAGGCGGCTATGAACAGCTAGGCAGGAAGGCAAAAGAGTTAGGAGTACAGATGGTGTTTCATCTATACTGCCAATGGAAGGTCAACATCCAATGAGGGAACAGAGAATTACCTAGAGGAAGGACTTTTGACAAGTGATTGATTGCACCTCACAAAGACTGGAAGAATGTGTTTGAGAAAGCTCAGGCTTGGCTTATCCATAGGTCTTTCAATTAAAACTGGAGGGGCAGGGAGACCAATTTTTAGGACCAAACCTAAAGCTCAAGTCCCAAGACAACAAATCAGACAATGTGGAAATGGGTGGTGAGAAGGAAGGGGCACTCAGGCATGTAACAGGAGATGCAGAAAGCAAACACTGGGTCAACCATAAAGGGCTCAGATGCCTGTACATTAATGCTCAAAGTATGGGGAACAAACAGGGAGAACCTGAGGTCCTAGTACCTGAGGACTGGTACGATATTGTTGCTATTACTGAAACTTGGTGCAATGGAACCCATGATTGGAACATTTTGCTTAGAAGGATATACATTGTTCAAAAGAAACAGAACCAATGCAAAAGAGAGGGGGAAGGAGTTGCACAGAATGTAAAGAACTACTATATCTCTACAGAAATACACAATACCAAGGATAAAGGCAGTTTGAAAGTATTTGGGGGAATATTAGGGGGAAAGGACATAACTACAGGCTGCCTAACCAGGTTCCCCAACATGTCTAGATGACAATTTTATCTCTCAAAAGATGGAAGGACCTAAAGGTCAACTATACTAGATTTAATTCTTACTAATAGGAACATAATGATTGAGGGAGTTGAAGTGGTAGGAACTCTGGGGGAGAATGACCACATCATACTAGAATTCACCATAATGCAAAGACAGTTAACTGAACAAAGTTAAACTAATGTTATCGACTTCAACAAACTAAGAGAGAGAATTGGAAGGATAGGAATCTTAAAGGGAAAAAAAGTACAAGATGCTTCGGATACTTTGAAAACAAGATAATAAAGGCCCAAACAAAAACAATACCACAGCAAAAGAAAAATAAGAGGCTCCAGACCAGGCTTGCAGGTTTGTACAAAGAGCTCTCTGACACACTGAGGAGCAAAAGTACCAGCAAATAGTCCAAATCAGGGGTGTCAAACTCAATTTCCTTGAGGGCCACATCAGGGTTGTGTTTGACCTCAGAGGGCCGGGGGCATGGCCAGGTGGGTGTGGTCATGGTGGGCATGGCCATGGTGGGCATAGCACAGGACTTGTGGAGGCACCTGTGGTGGCCAAGTGCTAAGGCAGGACTTCCCTGAGACCCTCCCTCACTCTCATTATACAGGAAATCCTCGAGTTACGAATGTAATAGAGCCTGCCAATTACATTCTTAACCTGAGGATTTGTTTGATTGAATCACATTAAATGAACATGATCACTCCCTGCTTTCCCCAATGCATTTGTTAATTGAATGCGCAGGTCATTAAATGCACATGAGGTATCTCAGAGTGGGGAAGAGCATGCAGGGCCTAATGCTGGAGCAGGCCATCCAAAGCCTCCCCCAATCCACTGAGATACCTCATACTCCCCTGGGGTCCCCACAATTGCTTCCCCACCCATCCTGCCCTGCCGTATCTCCACAGACTGGGCCTGCTTTGCTAGTCTCCCAGATTTCACTTACTCCTCCCCACCCCATTTTCCATGGAATACTTACTTTTTGAAGATATCCAGAGCTCCAGAAGAGACTGACCCACTGTAGAGAAGCCAAAGTGTTTTATTCATTTATTTATTTTATTTCGTCAAGCATGTATTTTATGACAGATACAAGTGTAAACTTAATTATAAATACATGAAAAGGATACAAATAAAAGAAAACATTAGGACAGGTATGGTAGGCATGCTGGTGCACTTATGCACGCCCCTTAATTCAGATGATGGTGAAGCTGTAAGAATGTGAAATGTGAGGAAAACATTTTCACCAGCTTCTGAGTAAACAACTTCAGCTGGGGCCATGTGGCCAGCAGGCCTAGGCCTGAACTGGGCCACAGCAGCCTCCTGCTTCAGGGATTGAACCAGCAGCAGCAGCCAATCAATGAGGAGCTTGCTTCCTTTGTCTCATTGGGCTGAAGTCCCTTGTTGATTGGTGCCAAGCCCCAATCCCTGAAGCTGCTCATTCGAACTAGCCAGTCAGCAGCAAGCAGGAGGCCAGACTGGGCCTAAACTAAGCCTGCAGGCCCTCATGGCAGAGAAACTGGTCTTTTACTCGATGGGGAAAACTGTTTTCCTTACATCTCACCTTCTTACAGCTTCATGGGGTTCTGAATAAAAGACTTTGGCTTCTCTGCCACATGGGTCAGCCTCTTCTGGAGCTCTTCAAAAAGTAAGTACAGTAAATCCATGGGAAATGGGATGAAGGCCCCTCATGGCCCATTTTTGGCAGACAGAGTGCTGCTGGAACCCAGGGAGGCCAAAAATGAGCCATGCGGAGGCCTCACAGGGCCTCACAGGGCCTCCACATGGCCTGGTTTCAGCTGGGAGAGAGCTGCTGGAGGCCAGGGAGGTCAAAAATGGGCAGGAGGGGGGCCACAAGCACCCCCCGCCACCTGTTTTGGCTGGAAGAGGCACCATGGGCTGGTCCTTTGATATTTCCAGGCTGGCCCCATGGGTCAGATTTAAGCACCCCGCAGGCTGGATTTGGCCTGCAGGCCTTGAGTTTGACACCCCTGGTTCAAATCTACAAAGACGGAGTCAGGAAGGCCAAGACTCAGAGTGAACTTGCAACAAATGCCAAAAATAACAAAACACATTTCTTTCAATATGTAAGGAAAAGAAGAACATCAAGGAAACAGTTGGTCCACTAATGGGAAAAGATAGCAAGAAGGTGACACGCAGCAGGGAAAAAGAAGAACTGTTTAATTCCATCTTTGCTTCTGTCTTTACACAAAAAGAAAAAAGAGCCCAACCTATCAAAAGTAGCACTGTGGAATACAGTGTGGAATACAAAAGGAATACAGATCAAAATAGGCAAGGAATTGATAAGAGAATACTGTCTGCTTTGCATGAGTTGAAATCTCTGGGACCAGATGGTTTACATCCAAGTGTACTGAAGAAGCTGGCAGATGTGATCTCTGAACCAGTGAATGAAATCTTTCAGAGCTCCTGGAGCTCAGAGGACTGGAAAAGAGCTGACGTGTTTTCAATCTTCAGAAAGGGTAAAAAATGTTGAAGCTGCAGGAACCTTGGGGGAGGGGGAATGATCATGCAATTTGGAATTTAACATTATGCAAGCACAAGCAATGAACAAAGTCAGACTAGAGTCTTGGACTTTAATAAACTAATTTCAATAAACTTAGAGAGAACTTGGGAAGGATTCCACGGATGAGAATCCTCAATGGGAAAACAACTCAAGAAGTTTGGGAAATTTTGAAAAGTGAGATTATAAAAGCCCAGTCTAGCATAATACCAATGAAGAAGAAAAATAACAGCTCTCAAAAGAAACCAGCATGGCTGCATAAAGAACTCTCTGACAAACTGAAAAACAAAAAGGATAAGTATAAAAAGTGGAAAGAGGGGCACATAACTAAGGCAGAATATCAGCAAATGGCCCGAACCTGCAAAGATGAAGTGAGGAAAGCTAAGTCTCACAACGAACAAAGGCTTGCGACAAAAGTAAAAAATAAAAAAAGCTTCCAATATGTTAAAAACAAGAAAAAAGTCAAGGAAACAATTGGTCCATTACTGGGAGAAAGTGGCAAAAAGGTGACTAGCAACAGGGAGAAAGCAGAACTACTTAACTCATTTTTTGCATCTGTCTTTACACAAGGGGGAAAAACAGTCTAACCTATCAAAAACAGCACCACAAAAAACAGATTAGGAACACAAGTTAAAATAGGGAAGAAAATGGTAAGTGAGCACCTGTCTACCTTAGATGAGTTCAAATCACCAGGACCAGGTGGATTACACCTCAAGGTTCTGAGGGAACTGACAGATATGATCTCAGAACCACTGAACTATATCTTCCAAAGATCCCGGAGCACTGGGGAACTGCCAGAGGACTGGAAAAGAGCTGATGTAGTTCCCATATTCAAAAAAGGAAAAAAATAGATCCAGGAAGCTACAGACCTATCAGCCTGACCTCAATACCAAGGAAGATTCTGGAAAAGATAATCAAGCAATGAATCAACGAACACCTATAAGCAAACGAAGTAATAACCAAAAGCCAACATGGGTTTGTCAAAAACAGATCATGCCAGACTAATCTTATTGCATTCTTTGACAAAGTGACAAAATTAGTGGACCAGAGGAATGTTGTCGATATAATTTACTTGGACTTCAGTAAGGCATTTGATAAAGTAGACCATAACCTACTACTAAATAAAGTAGAAAAATGTGGGTTAGACAGCATCACCAACAGATGGATTTGTAACTGGCTGATCAACCGCACTAACATGTAGTCCTCAATGGAACTGCATTTACATGGAGGGAATTATGCAGTTGAATACCCCAAAGCTCTGTTTTACTCTTCAACATCTTCTTCAGTGACTTGGACGAGGGAATAGAATAGAATAGAATAGAATAGAATAGAATAGAATAGAATAGAATAGAATAGAATAGAATAGAATAGAATAGAATAGAATAGAATAGAATAGAATAGAATTTTTATTGGCCAAGTGTGATGAGCACACAAGGAATTTGTCTTAGGTGTATGCTCTCAGTGTACATAAGGAGAATAAAATACATTCATCAAGAATAAAAAGATACAACTCTTAGTGATAGTCAAGGTTACTAATAAGCTATCAAATCGTACTAGGAAACAAATAAAAACAATATAATTGAAAGATACAAGCAACATGGTTATAGTAATAAGTGGGAAGAGATAGATACTAGTAAGGAAGAGAAGAATAATAGTAATACAGTCTTAGTAAATTATTTGACCGTGTTGTGGAAATTAGTTGTTAAGCAGAGTGATGGCATTTAGGGGAAAACTGTTCTTGTGTCTAGTTGTTTTGGTGTGCAGTGCCCTATAGCATCTTTTTGAGGGTAGAAGTTGAAACAATTTATGTCCAGGATGCAAGGGGTCTGTAAATATTTTCACAACCCTCTTTTTGACTCGTGCAGTATACAGATCCTCAATGGAAGGCAGGTTGGTAGCAATTGTTTTTTCTGCAGTTCTAATTATCTGTTGAAGTCTGTGTTTGTCTTATTTGGTTGCAGAGACAAACCAGACAGTTATGGAGGTGCAGATGACAGACTCAATAATTCCTCTGTAGAACTGAATCAGCAGCTCTTTGGGCAGTTTGAGCTTTCTGAGTTTGCGCAGAAAGAACATTCTTTGTTGAGCTTTTTTGATGATGGTTTTGATGTTAGGTGTCCATTTTAAGTCTTGAGATATGATAGAACCTAGAAACTTGAAGGACTCTACTGTTGATACTGTGTTGTCTAGTATCTGATGTGATGTGATGTGATGTGGAACTCATCAAATTTGCAGATGATACTAAGCTGGCAGGAATAGCCAACACTCCAGAAGATAGGCTTAAGATATAGAAGGATCTTGACAGAGTTGAATATTGGGTGCTATCTAACAAAATGAAATTCAATGGTGAGAAAAGTAAGGTTCTACATTTAGACAAGAAAAACAAAATGACAGGTACAGTATATGTCCGTTATGGCATGCATGCCAGAGGTGGCACACAGAGCCTTCTCTGTCATCAGCTGCTCTTATGGTTTCAAGCACATGCATGCATACCGGTCAGCTGGTCTTTGGGTTTCTGGCACTCTGGCATGCGCATGTTCCAGTTTGGGCACTCGGTGCTGAAAAGGTTCGCCATCACTGGTATATGTGGTACCTTGATCTTGGAGTCCTAGTGGACAATCATTTAAATAGGAGCCAGCTGTGTGCAGCAGCTGCCAAAAAAGCCAACACGGTTCTAGGCTGCATAAACAGACGGATAGAATCAAGATCACGTGAAGTGTTAATACCACTTTATAATGCTTTGGTAAGGCCACACTTGGAATACTGCATTCACTTTTGGTCGCCACGATGTAAAAAAGATGTTGAGACTCTAGAAAGAATGTAAGATATTCAGAAATCTTAGATGAAAAAGGAGAATTAAAATCAGTGCAAACACTGAAAAAGCAAGGAATAAATATAGAATGGTGGCCCTACCTACAAATTAAAATAAGACTAAAAAAAGATCAAGAACAATTTGGCATACATGAGAAACAATTGGAACTGAATAAAATTTTATTAGGAATGGGGGGAGGAAATGATTACAAAATTATACAATTTTTTACTAAGATGTAAAATGGAGGAAGAAGTAGTACAATAAATGATGATTAGCTGGGCCAAGAACTTTGGTCATAACATAGAGTTAGAATAGTGGGACAAACTATGGAAAAGGAACTATAAACTTACAACAGCAGTCACCTACAAAGAAAACCTCTATAAAATGTTTTATAGATGGCATTTGTCCCCAGCGAGATTGGCCAAAATGTACCCAAACTTATCCCCCAAATGTTGGCGATGCAACCACAAATCTGGAACATTCTATCACATGTGGTGGATGTGCCTCATCACAAGGAAATACTGGTGCAAAATTCAAAAATGGCTGGAAGAAATTACAGAGCAATAAACAGATTTGAAACAGGAACTATTTTTATTAGGAATACTGGACTCGAAAATGAATAAAAAACTCCAATACATTACATTACACATACTCATCGCAGCAAGAATCATATTCGCACAAAATTGGAAACAAAATAATATATCCTCAGACAAAATAGTAATTAAGAAAATTCTTGAATGTGCAGAAATGGACAAAATGACTATGGAGTTAAAAGAGAGGGATGATTCAGACTATTACAAAGTATGGAATTAAATGTACAGTGGGCTGAAAAATAGAAACCAAAACAAGAAATGTTTAACTTAGTACTGATGAAACTTAAATTGGAGTAATTGAACAACATTAAACAAAGAGATGTAAATATAAATTAATATAAATTGGCAGATAAGAACAATGAATACTACTGTGTGTTAATATATACGTTGGTGTAACGTTATTATACTACTATCGAGAAGTAAATAGATATGATAGAATAGAGAACTACAAAAGCAAAATACGTATGCCGATACAGAAAGCTGTAAAATGACCTTAGATGGTATATATTGTTTGTTATGTTATGTTTTGTTTTTATGTATTTGTGGTTGTTTTTGTTTTTAAAGACAAAACTGTTTAATAAAAACTATTTTTAAAAAAGAGTTGGTTTGACCTCTGTAATGAGAGCCTCTGTACAATATATTAGCCTCTGTATTCTCTACCCTGAAATGACTTGCTTCTATGAATATTGCTTCTGTGTTCCTGATATTGTATGCTGAATTCTGCTGTATATAAAGAAGTTTCTTATATGTAATTTCAATCCTGCTGAAGTTCATTTAATTGTGTCTGATTGTGTGTGCTGCAACAAATTCTGATACCTAGTCATCTAGTCCAACCCCCCCACCCAAGCAGGAGACCCTACACCATTTCTGACAGACAGCAGTCCAGTCTCTTCTTGAAAGTCTCCAGTGATGAAGCTCCCACAACTTGCTTAGAAGGATATACATTGTTCAAAAGAAACTGTAGTAACTGTGAAAGGACTGGGCAGGAATCCCAGAGGAAGTTTCCTGTGCCTTCATTTAAGGCTTTCAAACTATCTGACCACCTTTATTTGCCACCTGTTTTTTTTTTCAGGTCCAAAAGCTCTAGTTTGGTTTCTCCTCACTCTTAGCCTTTGTTTCCATCCCAGGTTGGAGTGTGGAGCCCCTCAGATGGGCTGAACATCACTGAAATCACCCGAAGGCAGGGGCCCAACGTGACAGATTCCCTGACCAATCGATCTTTGGTGGTCACCACAGTTCTGGTACGTTACTTGGGAATTCAGTGTAACCCTTCTGTTTTCCTGTACTGTTTCAGATCTGAGATAAATATATTCCTCAAAAAATGAATAAACCTGCCCCATTGACCTGCCTTGGGTAACCAGGCAGGAAGGGATTCTGTAAACTCTTCCTGCCCAAGAATTTCTCTTCATGAGCTAACAGAGATGACCAATAGATTGGCACTGGCCTGCTAGGGATTGTTGTCCTGGGCTTCAGGCTCCTTATTGAGGCCACCCAGCCAGGAGCGACTCAGGATTTCTATGAACCCATCTCAGTTGGTACCTCTCCCCCAGTCAGGCACAGGTTGATGTTCAGTGTGACTGGAACTGGTGCTCTGAGGAGCTTTCTGTAACCCAGCTGCTGTAGCAGGTCATTCTCTGGTCATGGTGACTGGTAGCTACTCTGAACCTCTGCAGGGTGGGAGATCAATTAAAATGGTTTGTTCCAAGCAACTCTGGATCAGGATGATTTCCTAAATATGTCTGAAGAATTTAATGGGCTGGGAAGGTAATATTTTTCTCCTGTGCATGTTCTTCCCTTTTATTTCCCAGGGGGCTAAGTGCAATGAAGAGGATGGGGGGGGGGGTGGTGGTAGAATAGATTAGGGCCTTTTTTGAAGCCTACCAGAAATCCTTCTCTGTGGCAGTGGGGACACAAAGAGGAGCTTTTTTCTTTGCTTCTCTTGCATAGCCTGGAAGGCCTGCAATCTTCTCTGGGAACATTTTTGTAATTATAGAACCTGTCCCAAATATTCCATTCAAGGGTGGGGTGACTGAGAAAGTGGTGGCCTTGAAGTGCCAGATCTGGATCCATTCCAGTCTCTTCCCTCCGACCCTGCAGTGTAGTTCCAATCCTTTGTGGGTTAGCTGAAAGAGAGCCGGAGGCTGATCGTCATTATCTAATGCATTGTTGTTTTGTGCCTGATCTCTGATTGTCTCAGAAAGGATCCTTGTACCACTGTCATTTTGAGTTTGGAAAAGCAAGCCTGTGTGGCAGGGTATCCACAAGGTATGGCCCAGAGGCAAGATGGCAGCAGCAATGATGCAATAAAGCTCTAAATGTTTGATTTTTTTAAAATAAGCATGTCATCTTGACATTTTGTCTGTTTAGCTTTCCCTTGGAGGGTCTCCTGATTCTTCATTTAATTTAGGAACTCCAGTTTTGTTCAGGATTAGCCTATCACTTTAGCTCCTGGTATAGGAAGAGAGGAGTGGAGGTTTTGTATGCGGATCTGTTCAAAGGATTTTGAGTGAGGCCTTACTTAACATTTTTTAGGGGTCAGAAAAAAAAGAGAAGAAATTGCAGGAAACCACAGATACATTCCTAACAAAAGATGGATTTTTTAAAATTTATTTATTTATATGCCGCCCTTCTCTGGAGACTCAGGGCGGATTACAGTGCGTAAAGCAATAGCCTTCATACTTTTGTATATTTTATACAAAGTCAGCTTATTGCCCCCACAAACTGGGTCCTCAATTTACCTACCTTAGAAAGGATGGAAGGCTGAGTCAACCTTGAGCCTGGCAAGATTCGAATTTACTTTAATTGCAGACAGTTGGTATTAAATTACAGTGCTTAGTCTGCAGAGTATCCAGGCTCCTGATTGATTCAACTTTCTATGATGGAGAGCAGTTGCAAGAAAAAAATCCCCGTTGGAAGCACCAACAAGTTGGAGAGCATGAAGGGAAGCTGATGGCCCTCACCACCCTCTTAGAAAAGTCTCAGGTGCGCTTGTCACTTGCCACCTCAAATACTTTTCTGACTTTCTACCTCTCTCCTCAGCAGCAGCACAGACTGTGGCCATCTGCTTCCCGTTCTCTGCTGTCATCCTGCTCTCAAAATCCATCCCCAAATATCCCTCTGAGTCAGCCATACATGCTAATATACAATTACGAGCCTTAATCACAGTAATTTCTAGTTAATGCTTTTATTAAGGCCAATTTCAGCTTTAATGAACAAGATTTGAGTTCCCTAGAACTTCTCTCCAGGTCCTTTAAAAAAAAAAAATCAAGAATAATAAATTCTCAGATTCCCATTCAGCTTCTTACCTTGTCTATAAGGCAAACTTCTCCCTTTGCCCTGCCTTTTTAAATGGAGGCACCAGACCAAATGAAGGCAGCCTCACTCCTGCATGCCTTTGCTGAAGGAGATATTCCAGTCCAGATGTATCGAGGCATTGCTGGTGACAGACTCTCCCAGGTCCTTTTCTGCCTCCAAAGCTTTGGTTTTTCCAAATGTTGAACATTTGCAAATCTATTGTGGAAGATTCAGCCTGCTGTATTTTTAGCACAGATTCACTGTTATCAGAAATTAAAATGTGCATCCTTGAACTTTATTCTTGTTAGAGATACTGTGTTTCCTCAAAAGTAACACCCACTCTTATATTTTGGGCCCCCCCAAAAGATGCATTAGGGCTTATTTTCAGGGAAACATGGGCAACAGGGGCAAGCTGAGAGATGGAGGGGTGGATTGACACCCCATTTAATGGAGGCAGGTGATTTTGATGCACGGTGGCACTGGCAGCAGGCAGAGGGAGGGGGTGGGGGGGGGAGGCAGGTGATTCCAGAACTGTTACATATAAATGCCTAACACTGTGCACCCATGGCAGGGCAAGGGTTAACACCACCCATCCCACCTAGTCCTTCCCTTGACCCCTCCTCACCTTGACTCCGCCTCCCAGGTATATAAGGTGTTGCCCAAGAGTCCAGAGAGCACTCCAGATGTTCACCTGTAAGAGATAAGAAAGATATAAATAAATACCTTTTGAATCAAAATATCCTGCGTTGGAGTTATTGGGCTAGATCCTCGGAAACACGCAACAGAATGGTAGCAGAGGATGGTTTTCAACCCAATTAATCCAAGATATGCAAGGAGCCCCCAAACTGCCTGAAGCGAAAGGGAGACCAAATACCAGAGCGTTCAACAAGAGAATGGCAGCAAAGTCATCTACTACCAAAACCATGCCAAGGGAGACAGCAGACGAGGAAGAGCAGACCTCCAGCCCAGGGACCCCAGCAAAATCCAAGAGATGATGACCCCGCGATCAACACACAAAGAAAATGAGGCAACCTGAAAAAGAAGCTGCTGGACCTGATAGATTCAGCCCCGACCAACCTGGAACACATCGCGGAACTCCAAGCCCTGATCGAGGACTGCGGAGCAGCGACTGAAGGGGAGGGAGCAGAACCCAACCGCAAGGAAGAGAACATGGTAGGAAACCCGTATACCAAACGTTTCCCCGCCGAAGAAACTGAGGCCGAATTTGCACCTTCCTTGTGGTGGCCATCTTGGGTAATGACATCACCCAAGATGGCCGACCAACAACCAATGGGATCCCGGGATTTGAATTTTTTGGTGGGAACCGAGGCCTACTTGCAAGCCACCGAAGAAAACCCTAACAACGGCAAAGACAAATGGGGAGATGACCAAGCTAGCTCACCTACCAAGCTAGACATCGACAAGGCCATGTGGAAAAATTGTGCCTTCGGTGCAAAAATAAACCTACCAGGCCCACATCCGAATACTCCGGAGAGACCCAAAGGGGCAACTGACATACTAGGGGCCCAAGGGAAAACTACACAGAGTGTGAGGCCACCGTGACCAGGGTACCGCGTACACAACCGCCCACCGGGGACCACTACTCGCCGCGCCCGAGGCCCACACCAGAACCCAGGGGAATCGCCCATCACTTATCGACCCAGCGATCCGTTCCGAGACACCCGGATCATCCAGCCAGTGAGGGCTTCGGCCTGGACCCAGCTCACCACTTCTGCGTCGAATTGAACCGTCCAGACGTCCGACCGACCATCACGGGACATCCGAACCTCCAGAGCCGCCGAGGGAGCAATCCAGCGATCCAGATGACTTCCCGGCTGAACTATGACCAACCGAGACCACCCAAGGCCGAGCCATGGAGCCATCCTGCTGATTGGGGCCTTCTTCCAGGAGCCGTGAACACAAGCTCCTTCTTCGGTGACTGCTGGACGAGGATGAAACTGGAGCATGTGCAAAATCCATCTGTAAGAAGAGAAGAGAGAAACATAGAGATAAGTCAGTTCAGAGTCACAACAAGCATCCCTGTGCCATATTGTGAGTTCCCTCACGTTCAAAACCATGGACAGCGACAGTCAGTGAGTAATTTCACACACAACACAGTGATATTGCCTGCTGATTTCCACAAACTAAAATTAGATGGGACAAATCTCCTAGAGTGGAATCAGCAGCTCCAGATTGTTTTCTTGAGAGAAAATATGCTATTCTTAATCAATGACCCACCTAGAAAACCCTGGACATTTGAAGTGGACTGCTTGCACCACAGGGCTTATTACATACTCATAGCAAGCATTTCACCCAGCATCTATCCTAGCCTTAACCACCATTTGACTGTATCAGAAATATTACAAAAACTGTTCAATCTATTTTACAGTAAGAGTGTGGCCACCACCACCAGAATCTCTAGGGATTTTCACTCAGCTAGGCACAAGGCCAGGACCTCTATGGGTGAGCACATCTTAAACTTGAACGCTACCAGGGCTGAACTGATACAGAGAGGGGAAGCCATCTCTGAGGAAAGTATGAAGAGTATAATTATTAATTCACTAGACTCTAGTTGGGATAATTTCATAACACAACTAGATAGCCTCAGTCTAGAACACCTCACCCTAGAAACACTCATGAACAAACTCATAGCGGAAGATAGCCTAAGAAGAGACCGCTCAGTATGTTGCAGAGACAACAGGCCAGCGAAAAGGGTTGAGTTCCAAACCAGAAACCACAACACCCCAGAGTGCTTCATATGCGGTTCCAGGAACCATTATAAAATGGAATGTCCCAGGAACACAAGGGATAGGAATCACTCCCACCGCAGGGATAGGCAAGGCTGGAGGACAGGGTTTACTGACAAGCACTCACCAGAAAATAGGTACAGACGCAGGGACTCCCCCAATCCGAGAGACAGGAGAGGACAGAGAGACAGTTCCAGGGAAAGCCAATCAGGGTCACTGTATGGCCTTGGAGATCACAAACACACATGGATAAGTGAAGGAAATGCATGGCTCATAGATTCAGGAGCCACCAATCACACCACTTACAATAGAAAGCTTCTCAAATCATTCACAGAAGAAAATTATCACATCAAGGTAGCAAACCAGGATAGGGTCCTAGTGACTGGAAAGCGAGACACATACATAAATGGAATAGGCAAAATAGAGAGGGTATTACTCATACTCGAATTACCACACAACATATTAGCCACACTTAAACTAAGCAAGGATATGGGTATCGAGACTACGTTTAAGGGAGGAAAGGTTTATATGACCAAGAACAAGAAGGACATTGGCAAGTTCATTATCAATGGGGGGCTAACATACCTCCAACCCGAAGGGGATTGCCAATCAAGCATGAATGCTCATCTAGAAAACAAGGAAAGCGAGATGGATGCCCCTGAGGAGATAGTGGGGGATAAGACAGATGACGCCACAATAGATAAACACACTCAAGATACAACACACAAGGGAAACTGTCTATTGGCAAGCCTATACATGATAACTGTGCCCACTTACTTCACAGGAAGTTGGGTCACGCTAGCTTCCCAGTCATTCAAAAAATGGTCGACTGTTCCAATGGTTTGCAAGTAAAGAGCTGTAAAAACTACCTTGAGTGTTCCGTGTGTAAATGTTCCAAACTCAAGACCAAACCCAAGCCAAAGAAGGCCACACACACCACCAACTCCGTTTTCCATTTAGTACATATGGACTTAGTGGGCCCCATGAAGCACTCTATAAAATACAAAAAAAGGTTCTTCTTGACCATAGTAGACATTTCAGTCGTTATGGGTTTGTGTATACGCTCAACCATAAAAATGAGGTATTCCAGAAGTTTAAGGAGTTTTACAAAAGGGTAGAAACATAACACAACACTAAAATAAAACAAATAATGATGGATAGAGGGTCTGAATTCCTATCAAGGGATTTTTCGAGTTGGTTAAAGACGCATGGGGTATTGCATTTTACTTCTTCGCCATTTTCCACATTTCAGAACGGAGTAGTGGAACAAAAAAACGGCGTCCTACAGACTATGATGAGGTGCGTGTTAGAAGACGCAGGGCTAGGGCAATCTTTCTGGGCTGAGGCACTCACGTACTCTAACTATACCCTAAACAGACTGTGGTCTAGTGTAGTAGGTAAGACCCCTTATGAAATAATGTACAACAAAAAGCCCCATGTAGCACATCTACACATATTTGGGGTCACAGCAGACGTGCATATCCCAAAACAGTTAAGACGCAAGGGCGACAAAGTCTCGAGAAGATTGAAATTCATGGGGTATGAATCTGGGACTAAAGGATATAGATTCATAGACAAAGACAATAAATTTATCATATCCAGGACAGCAATGTTCCACAAAAACACCAATTGGTCAAAAATACACCTCAATGAAGTATTCCCCAGACAGGAAACCACAAACAATGTAAGGGATGAGGATAAGCAAGACACAGTAGAAGCCAAAACACATGAGAGACACAAACCTAGACACCAGGGGGTAACTACCAAAGAGTGGAAAGAGGACCATCCCATCATAAAGCTAGACACACTCACAAAAAGGGAGGCCAGATACATGCATGACATGGGGACACAACAAATCAGACCCGTTAGAGCCAACAAAAATAAGACCCCAAAAAGATTTGAGGATTACATCCTATCAATACACACAAACAAGATAACACCCAGCTCATACGAAGAGGTGCTCAGACTGTCACAGGAAGAAAGGGTTAGGTGGGAAGAAGCCATGGAGGAGGAGATGGCCAGTTTGAGAGAACTTAATGTATATACTCCCTCTAAGGCCCCAGCCGACAAATCACCCATTGGGACAAAATGGGTCTTTAAAATCAAAGAACTTGAGGACAACAAGACTCTATATAAAGCCAGACTAATAGCACAGGGGTTTGCACAGAAATACCCTGATGACTATACAGACACATATTCACCCACAGTTAGGGCTGAAAGTGTCAAGAGTGCCCTGGTAATAGCATCCATTCTAGGCCTCGAAGTATACCAATTTGACGTACAGACCGCCTATCTCCACGCAGAACTAGATAAAGAAATCTTTGTCAAAGCACCCCCTGGGAAAGATACGCAAAAGGGAGATACTTGGTTGTTGAACAAAAGCTTGTATGGCCTGAAGCAGTCTGGAAAGAGGTGGTATGAATGTCTGGCAAAAATTCTCAAAGACATGGGTTTCACAGCCACTTCTGCTGATCTATGCTTCTTCATCAAGAAAGAAGGCGCATCTATTGAGTATGTGCTCATGTATGTGGACGATATATTATATTTTAGCCAACATAAACATAAGTGCGATGAGTTTGCCGAGAGGTTAGGGAAACACTTCACACTAAAGACCTTGGGAAAAGTGAACAAGTACCTAGGGGTCCAAATCAACAAAACACAGAAGGGATTCAGAATCTCCCAGAAAGAAAGGATATTGGAACTCCTACACAAATGCAACATGAAGGATGCCACACCGTGCGAAACACCCATGAAGGCTGACTTCCTGAAACATATGTACGACGAAGGTGAACCATTCAAGGACAATACACTATATAGATCCGTCATTGGATCACTATTGTACATAGCTAAGTGGACAAGGCCAGACATCATCCTTGCGGTCAACCTTCTGTCTAGGCATGTCAGCGAGCCAAAAACATATCACTGGGAGGGTGCAAAACGAATTCTCAGGTATCTAAAGTACAGCATGGACGCTTGCCTATGTTTAGAACCAGTAAACTCCAGAGAACCTATCTTAACTTGTTATGCGGATGCTGACTGGGCAGGGGACACAAAGAGCAGGAAAAGTACTTCTGGCTACATATTCTTCATCAACAACTGCCCGGTGCATTGGTATACCAGAAAGCAAAATTTGGTAGCTACATCCACAGCGGAAGCAGAGTACATCTGCCTGTCAAAAGCAGCCAACAACTTAACATGGTTCGATGACCTGCTTTCCAATATATGGACTGAACCAGCCTACCCAATAATTATACATGAAGACAATAAAGCGGCTATAGACATATCCACGGTGGACGCTGTGGGTCAAAGATCAAGACATATAGATATCAAACACAAACACGTTAGGCAGTTATCAAACATTGGTTTCATCAAAGCCATACATTGTGAGACTGTTGAACAAATTGCGGACATCCTGACCAAACCCTTGCAGAACAAACAACATGCCTACCTTACTTCAAAATTAGGTATACATATGCAACACACACACATCTCTAACTGTTAGGCATTTAGAGGGGGATTTGTTACATATAAATGCCTAACATTGTGCACCCATGACAGGGCAAGGGTTAACACCACCCATCCCACCTAGTCCTTCCCTTGACCCCCTCCTCACCTTGACTCCGCCTCCCAGGTATATAAGGCGTTGCCCAAGAGTCCAGAGAGCACTCCAGATGTTCACCTGTAAGAGATAAGAAAGATGTAAATAAATATCTTTTGAATCAAAATATCCTGCGTTGGAGTTATTGGGCTAGATCCTCGGAAACACGCAACAAGAACGTGATTTTGGATCCACTGAACCAAATCTTCCCTGGTGCCAGGAGCACCAGGGAAATATCAGAGGACTGGAAAAGAAATGTTTTCCTAGCTACGAAAAAAAAAGGGGGGGGGGAGCCACCATATATATTCAATTGTTTTCATTCCCAAACCAAACATCCTCTCCTCTGCCTTCTCCTCAGAAAGAACAAAGTCTTTGTTCAAAAAAAGAATAATTAAAGAATAACTAAGCCTCTAGAACAGCACAAAGCAACAAGGTCCTCTGCACTGATATTGTTCCCAAGATACCCCAAAAATACCTGGTCAAGAAATATCATCTTAGAAACACATAAGATTAACGAAGCAGTGGAAATAACAAAGCAGCAACTAACAGCTATAGCAAAGAAGACCAGCAGATTTAAAGTTCAAATTGCACACTATAGGCAGACTCTACAATTTCAGTCAAATCAGAAAGATTTCTACCAATCCATTCAATGGAGAGAATGCAGTGAACCAGTCAATGCCTGACAAAGATGAAACAGTGCAATTCTGAATGCAGCTATTGGACAACCCAAGCAAGAATGCAGCCTGGACAAAGGAGATTGAAAAGAATAAGAATGTCGAAGCGTGAATCAGCCTCGTCCCCCCTCCCCCGGGGAAACTATAATTAATTAGAGGTGAATGGATCTTGTTTTCCATGCTGTATACTTTAAAGAAAGAAAACCCGAAGTATATTCTAAGAAACATTTTATTATAAAAATAGAAAAACTAGCTAACTACATTTTACCGGCAGTTGATCACAGGGACGAACAAAGGAAGTATAAATCAGGAAGTTAGAAAAGAAAAAATGTAGACATGCGCAGTAGTCCAATGTCTCACAAGACCAGTCTTATCTCTGTTACTACAGATAAGTTCTCTGGCAAGCTACCGTAAGTTTTAGGATGAAAGCTCAGCTGGCAAACACCTAACGCAATGACAACCCCTTCTTTGTCAGTTGAGCGGACATCAGGTACTGCCATCAGATAAGGCACATCTTATGCAGATACTCGTGCTGAGCTGCTGGAAGTGGTTTGTTGAGCATGTCAGCAATCTGATCATGTGTAGGCACATACTGCAATTTTACAATTTCACTAATTGTTTTATATTTTTGTAACGGATGTCAATGTGTCTGAACCTAGAACACGTGAAACGTGATTCAGAAATATAAACCACAGATTCATTGTCTTCCATGATGGTGATTGGTCGAATCGGGAATGTCCAGATATCTGTGACCAAAGCATCAAACCACGTTAGAGAATTACATGCATCTGAAACACAAGCATATTCAGCCTCAGTAGATAAACAAGAAACAAAATTCTGTTTTCGCACATGCCAGTAAACAGGACATCCATTTAAGAACATCATGTAACCTGAAGTACTTTTATGTGATTTCTTATCGCTCGCCCAATCAGAATCTGCATAACAACATAATTCTGCATAATCAGTATGTGTTGGTTCTAACAATAACTTCATATTTTTAGTGTGTTTTAGGTATTTCAATAATTTCTTAACACATGTCCAATGAAACTGTTTTGCCTTACCTACGTGTCGGGACAAGAGATTAACACTAAGTGCAATGTCAGGTCTAGTCCAACTACTAATATACAACAGTGACCCAATAACTGAACGATAAAGTGTTTGATCCTCAAACTCAGGACTTGGTTCATGTGCCAGGTTGTGAAAATCTGTTTGCATGGGTATGCTTCCTGTATTAGCATCTTTCATGTTGCAATGATGCAAAATTTTTCAATTTTATCCTTTTGTGAAAGACTAAACCCCTTCTGTGTTTTGACAACCTGAACACCTAAATAAGTGTTAACATAACCTAAAGATTTCAATGTGAAATATCTCTGCAAAGCTTTAGCAAAATTCTCACTCATCTGCTTATTTGGACCAATATAAACAATATCATCAACATAAACAAGAACTATCTCATACATATTATCAGATCTTTTTGTAAACACGCATTCATCAGTTTCGGACTTAATAAAGCCCATTGAATTTAGTTTGTCAGTAAGACATAAGTACCACATTAAACCAGACTGGTTCAGACCATACAGACCAGGTATCCCCTTCTTGCTGACGGAACCCTGGAGGACCTTTTACGTAGATCTCCTCATCCAGGTCAGCATGTAGATAAACCATGTCAACATTGAACTGGAAAGCTTCTAAACCAAGAATAGTGACAGTGGCTAAAGCAATTTTTACACTCTCAGTCCGGACTGTCGGTGAGTAGGTATTTGTGTAGTCCTCAGGATAACATCGAGTGAAATCCTGAGCTACAAGTCTGGCCTTGTACAACGACTCACCATTTGGCTTCTTCTTGATTCTGTAGACCCATCAGGTGCCAATGACTTTTTTGTTTGCTGGAGGTTTTGCAGGCATAAACACCTTAAGTTTCTTTAGACTGTCCATTTCAGCCTGCATTGCCTCATACCACTTCTCTTGCTCTGAATCAGGAAGATGCTTGATTTGTGTGAACTTATCAGGAGGAAGTGTAACAGTACAAATCAAAGGCAAGGGTGCTTTTGTCAGTTGCCACAAATATCGCTTTGGAAGGATCCCCTTTGTGGCCCATTTGGAACACCTCGGAACAGCCATCCATTCTTCTTCCGTTTTGTCCTCGTCTTCACCATCATCGCTAGCGTCAGCATCAGCGGCTTGCGAAGACGGAACATCAGGTTGAGAAAAACTAGTGGATGGAACATTTGCCTGTGAATCTTGATCATCAGACTGTGAGGCATCAGCAACATCATCTCTAGGAAAATAAACTCCAGGATCATTGGAATGAATCCTGGACCAGTCAGCATCTTCCTCAAAATTAGCGGATTGGGAAATCATTACTACATGTTTGGAGTCAATAAATTTGATCCATTTTGAATTATCATCAATACCCGTAAATCTCATCCTCTTTGCTGCTGGACCTCCTTTCCTTCTTTGAGCTAAGGGAATGTTCACCATAGCGTATGAACCAAAAATATGGAGGTTTTTGAGATCGGGCTTGTACCCTTACAACATGAAGAAAGGAGTCTGATTTATTACACTACTCCAAGTATGGTTGACAATATAATTTGCATATTTAATAGCTTTACCCCAGTATGGGATACTGTGGTTGGCGTCTTCTAGGAGACAATGCATCATGGTTTGCAGGACCCCTTGTCGCCTTTCTACCACCCCATTATGCGCCGATGTATAAGGGCTGAGGTCTGATGAAGAATTCCATTCTTACACATCCAGTCCTGGAACCGCTGAGACATGAATTCAGCACCACAATCACTTTGAATTCTGGCGATGCTTACTCCGTGTTGGGTATAAACAAGAGCAGCAAAGTCTTTAAAGATCTGAAAGGACTCAGATTTTTCTTTCATAGGATATCAACAGACAGCAAACACCAACTTTGCAGAGAAGCTGAAAAAACAGTGGACCATCTGCTTAGCTTCTGCAAGAAGATCGCACAGACTATCTACAAACAACAGCACGACAAAGTAGCAACAATGGTGCTTTGGAAGATCTACAAGAAATATCATTTGCTCGCAAGCAAGAGTTAGTGGGACTAAAGAATAGGCAAAGTCATAGAAAATAAAGAAGCTTAAATGCTCTGGAATTTAGAATTCAAAGACAAGCGCCTGCCACATAACACATCAGACCAATGGTGGGATTCAAATAATTTAACAATCGGTTCTGTGGGCATGGCTAGGTGGTCATGTGACTGGGTGGGTGTGGCCAACTTGATGTCACTCATGGCAAGGTGGGGCAGCACCTTGCTGTGAGTAATGTTGGCCATGTCCACTCAATCACATGACCGATGCTGCAGAGACAGGGAGATTTCCTACTTTCCCCTCCCCTCCACCCTTGGGCTGGCAAAATAAAAGCCCATTTTAAAGAGTATTGCCTGCCTGCCGAATACTAGCAAAAGGAGGCTGGGGGGGGAAGAGAAGGGCCCAAGGAAACACCCTGTTTTCCACACCACGCTGGATCGGGATGGGGAGGTGAGGGGGAACAAAAAGCCTACTCAGTCCATATGTACTCACCAGCATGACAGTGAATCTCTCTTCCAGCTCGCCAATTCAGGCATTGGGAGCTTGGCTAATTTTCTTCTAGCGCTCGTGCAGGGAATCCTGGGAGCGGCCGAATATTGCATGCTTTTCACTCCAAGCAGCCCAGACTGAAAAACACATGGCTAGGGTGGAGGAGTGGTCCTTCTTAACAAGCTCAAAACTTTTGCTGCAAGCCTGAATTCCCCGCACAAGAGCTGCAAGCCCAGCTCTGGCTGCAGACATGCAATTATGAGGGCAGGCTTTTTCCAAGGCTAGTCATAGAGGGAAACAGAGATGAGTGTGCCAGAGTACAGGACTTCAAGCTCTTGTGCGAGGAACCCAGACTTGCAACTCAGTTTTGAGCTTGTTAAAAAGGATTTCTCCTCCACCCCAGTCATGCATTTTTAAGTCCGGGCTGCTTGGAGTGAAAAGCATGCTGTCAAGTCCCAATTTGGGGCTTGCCATACCTGGGGGGGTGGGAGGGCACGGAGCTGCAACTATCAGAGCTGGCAAGTCCAACAGCGAGCAAGGCTGCGGCTGCGGTTGTGGCAGGACACATCAGGACAGCACTAGCCTGAAGCTAGCATGGCCCTGCTGGGATAACACTTGCCTCACTGGTCAGGAGGCTGCTCACCTGCCTGGCCAGTGTCAGAAGAGAGGGAGGCAGAAAAGTTCAGCCAAGTCTTCTCCTCCTTCTCGGCCTCAAGCAAACAGGCACATGCACCTCACAGCGTCAGGATCTTCTGTGAGGAGACGGTGCATGCCCAGAAGGTCCCGGTGCTGTGAGATGTGTGCATGCTCTCTGAGAAGGAGACGACTTGCCCGAACGTTTCCTGCTTTGGAAGCTGCCTTTAAGTAGCAAGGACAGGCTGTGGCAGCTGCCTTCCGAGCAGCTTCGGCCGGCCCAAAGAACAGGGCGGTGACAGCGGTGACAGGCCAGGAGAATGTCAGGACACATCAGGACAGCACCAGCCTGAAGCTCATCAGCAGGCTGTCCTCTTAGCCGGGTCTGGCCGCAAGTGGCACTGGCACTGGCAGGCAATGGGGTGCATGGCCGGCACGAAGAACAGGACAGGACTTCCGATAATGTGGTTGGATCCAGCCCGCGGGGGCCATCCTGGTCTACCCAATGCGAAGAGGAAACATGCCAGCAGTTTGGAGAGTGGTGTCAAGCTGGCCTCATCCACCCAGTCGGCCACATCTGCCCGCCCCCCACCCCCCCGATGTCAACCACAGCCCTGATGCGGCCCTCAATGAAATTGAGTTTGACACCCCTGCTTTAACACCACAAATATCCACATCTGTCTATTCCAGGTCCTTGGGAAGTCCTCCATAGGTGGACAAAAATGTCAATTCCACTCTGACCATCTGGCTGACTGTGTGACCAATCATATAAATAACAATGCTTTCTTTTTAAAATATTGGATCTTGATGCTAGTTCTTGTGAAAACTTCTGTGGAAACTCATGTTTCTGCAGCACACACAGTGAAGTGTCTTCCTGGGCCTTTGTTGGTGAATAAGAAAACTTATCAAAGTGATGAAAAGGGGCACTGGAAGGGAGAGAACTGACTTGGGTCTGGGAACAGCTATGGAAAAATCTAACAGACACTCACCCCAAACCTGCTAGGTTTTTTTTTTTTTTTTTTCTGTCCTTGGTCCTGTTACTCAAGCTCCTCAGAGGCCGTTTCTAATGGAGAGATTTGGACCTTGATGTTTGTAGAGCTTGTTTTTCTTACATGAGAGCAAAGACAATTTCGAGGGGGGGGGAGAGAGAGAGAGAATGAGAGAGAGAGAGAGAGAGAAAGAGAGAGAGAGAGAGAGAGAGAAAGAGAGAGAGAGAGAGAGAGAGAAAGAGAGAGAGAGAGAGAAAGAGAGAGAGAGAGAGAGGGAGGGAGATGCTCTCTTGTTCTTTGCTACTTTGTGTGTAATAATGCTGCTGGTGGGGAAAGGGGAAGAAAGGAGAAGGCTGCCTCAGTCCCTCCCTCCCTCCCTTTCACACCCTTCTGCTCATATATTGCAGCAACATGTTGGGAACAGCCTCGTGTTGCCCAACAGACGGGTCTGCTTTCCCCAGGCCCTAGAAGAACTGTGAAGATCTTGAAATTGAGGGCACTTTTGCTGATAAATTTATTAGCAAGCATTGAAAGCTTGCAAATTGAAAGCCTGGCCATTTCACTAATAAATTGTGAAACAGCCTCTGAATATGTGCCTTGCAGAGTTCAGGAATGACTCTGTGTTGGAGAGTGCTGAAGGAAGAAACCTTTTTGCACAGAGCCATGGCTGCTTTGTTGGTGTATAATATGGGCGGCTTTGGAGCCTCCTGGGGTTCAGGAGGCTGTCAGGTGCCTCCAGGTGCTCCCAGACATGGGTTACAAATCTGACCATTTTGCCAATTTCATAACACGTGGGATCCATTCCTGATACTGTCCACATTTCTCAGTCATGTTACTCTTGAGACAGACTCTGGTCACAAACTTTTGTCGTCTGGTCTGGACACTAATATTCTAACACTATTGGATAGTGCAAGCCATTGTTTTTTGAGTTGAGTGTTGACTTCTACATAATGTGGAGAAAGAACAGTTCAAAGTTTCATGGATGCAGAAATCTGTATATGTGAGGAAGTGCTCGACTGGACACAAAGAGAGATATCCACCAGCAACCTGGTCTTCTGCCATATGTTTGAGCACTAAGAGCCAGAATCCAACGTAAGAAGCCAGTGTGCTTTTAGTGACACTTCAGAATTCTTAACTTTGCTTGAATCTGATCAGCCAAACCTGCAAAGCGTAGCTATTTCTACATATCGTAATGCTGGGATGTGGGGGTTTTTATGATCAAGTTGGTTAAGAGGTTAATGCCAGCTGGCCATATGCTTGGGGGACACAACTCCCTGGCTCAGTCTCTCTCTCTCTCTCTCTCTCTCTCTCTCTCTCTCTCTCTCTCTCTCTCTCTCTCTCTCTCTCTCTCTCTCTCTCTCTCTCTCTCTGTGTGTGTGTGTGTGTGTGTGTGTGTGTGTGTGTTGAATTCAATACCTGTGTACTTCATGTGATTGTGTTATCTTTTCTGGCCATTAGGAAGAGCCATTTGTCATGTTTGCAAAGTCGGACATGGTTCTATCTGGGAACAGGCGTTTTGAAGGCTACTGCGTGGATCTCCTCTCAGAAGTCTCCCGCATCCTTGGCTTCTCCTATGAGATTCGACTGGTGGAGGATGGGAAGTACGGAGCCCAAGATGAGAAGGGCCAGTGGAATGGCATGATAAGGGAACTGATTGACCACGTAAGTGAGAAGCCTTTTCCATCAGAGGAACTTTCTCTCGCAGCATCCTTCTTTTTCTCTTCCTCATTTGCTTCCTAAAATACTTGTTTAAACTGGCATGAAATTCCATGAGAAACCATACTCAATGCAAACTATGAAACCACTAAATGTAAGCATAATAGGTAAAATCTGTAACAATGGTCAGATATAAACAAGAATTGGGGAAATTTTGCTTTACCCTATCTTTCTTTCCAACACACTTTGGCTGTGGAAATTCAGGGTCTATGGGGGAAAAAAGAAGCTGATTGCACTATTTCTGCCCTCTCACTCACACACTATGTCAGGGGTTGCACAGGGCACTAAATCAAGGGCTGCTGTCAGGCTCAAGAAACCAGGAGCCACCACGGACTTCAAAAGCACTGTGAGTTTATTCCATGTCACCTATATACAAGAATTGGATCTACTAACGGTCAATGTGAATTGGCACCAGATAAGAATCAATGGACTTCAAGGGGGACTGGACTTGGGTCTCTTTTGGGGGTGTAGCAACTCCAAACTGATGATGCATTTGACCTCTCCCTCAGGCTCAGCCTAGTCATCTCCTGCAGGCATACTTACATGACTTACGGCCATGCTGTCTGGCTTCACCGAACATACCAAGCCTTTATCAGACCACCCATCTGCTCAGGACTGGGCTTGACTTGAGCAATGCTTGAGTGAAGTGCCTCTTTGAAGTTGTCCTGGGAAGCAATGAAGTCCCCCCCCCCCGATCCAAAGAGCAAAGCAGGGCAGCCCTGTCCCTGCTCTGGACTGCTTCCAGGGTACTTTTGTCTTAAGGAAATGCAGTATCCTGGGTGCTCTCTGAGCTTAGTTGTTTTCTTGCAGATGTTTCATTACCCAAACTAAGTAACATGATGAGATCTATGCTAGATGTTGAGCATAGATTAATTCCAAGATTAAGATCAGTCCATCAATTAAGAATCAAACAATCAAGAAACTGTCAATCAAGCTAACATTAAACAATCCAACCAAAAAACCTCCAAGACTGCTCCCACCAACACTCACAGGGCAAGCCGCTAGAATATAAATTGTGAGCAAACCCAATTTCTTACTAATACCGATGAGTAACAAATATCTGCATAAAAACTACAAAGCTCAGAAAGCACAAAGACTTCTCATTCCAACCCTGAGCTATAGATATTCTCCTTTATTAAGGAAAATCTTCAGGAAGGCCCCAGCAGAAGTGCCTGAACAACGCAATATGAAGCCAAGCAGAAGTGCTATTGCTATCTTGCTTCCAAACACTTTGTGGCAGGTGATGTTTCTGAATGCTTGACAGAAGTGAGGAACGAGCAAGGGAGAGCAGTTCTCTGGTTCATCACAATCAGATTTGATATTTCCAAATATGGGCACAGCTCAGTGGTGGGTTCCTCCCGGTTCCGCCCGGTTCCGCCGAGCCGGTAGCGGTGATGATATGACTTCACCGAACCGGTTCTCTTTGTTTGGGAGCTGGGCCCTCCTGCCCCGCCCGCATTATTCTTACCTTTTATTTGGCCCCGCCCCCAATCTATTCGCTGCCTCCCGAGTCCCAGCTGATGGCTAGAAGGAAAAAAACTGTTTAAATTCTTGCCGCGGGGCTTCAAAGGGCCACCCAACAACTGATCAGTCTTAAAAGGCAGTGTGGTGGTAGACCGGTGCCTCCAAAAACAAATGGGTAGACCGGTACGCTCCAAGAACAAATGGATAGACCGGTACAGCTCTGCAAGCAGTTAAAAGCCTGGTAGACCAGTACCTCTGCTAAATCCTAAAGAATTGTCACATGACCATCAAACCACACCCACAAAATAAGCCATGCCCACAGAACCGGTAGTAAAAAAATTTAGAACCCACCCCTGGCACAGCTGGACATACCAGGCCAAAGAAGCCAGGCACTTCTGGCCATCACTGAGGCCATGCATTTTTTTTCACAAGAGGTGTGGCAGTCAGGCAGAGATCAGGCTTTCTTCTTATCTCTTTTCTTCTTTTTCTGATCCCTTTCCTTGTTTCTCAGCAGCAAGTTCAGTTCTTCACTTTGGCTCCCATTGTATCCAGCAAGCTGCCTGCCATGTAACACTGCCAGAAAAATGTTGCACCCCAAGATATATGCTGCTAATGGGAGATGCAAACTCGTGGAGAATGAGCTTAAAAAGGCAGTCACCCTTTCATGGGAATTGAAGCATTTGGAATTCTGACCCAAAGGTGCTTTTTCAAGAGGCAACTGGGCTCTCTTTGTTTTTTCTTGAAGATGTTTCACTTCTCATCCAAGAAGCTTGGACAGAGGCAACTGGACAGTTCTGAAGAAAGTCCAGTTGCCTCTTGAAAAAGCACCTTTGGGATAACCATGACCTGAATGACTGAGTACCTCCATAGACATTTGGAATTCTGACGTTCCTCTCTTGAAGACATGGAATGGATCTTGGTGAGGCTGTTATCGAAATAAGTCCTTCGTCATGAAATCAAGCTCTGATGTTGCATTTCCCATGCTTGTGTACATTGGAAGATGAATATGCTTTATGGGGATGGATAATTGGAACCCAAATATCTGGTAGCCCTAGTCTGATACTCTACACTATGCTTTTTATTTATTTAGTGAGGAAGGAACACTCGGCCATCCATCCTTTGCTTCTTCATTCTCCCTTGGAATTGTGGCTTATCCTGTACAAACATGAGCTAAGAAGTCATTTTCCAATAGGAGAAAAGGCTTGAGAGGGTAATTTAAAAGTAATACATTTTTAAGCACACTTTCAGAAAGTAATCACCACTTACAGTTATTGAAAGCATTTTTTGAAGTCAAGTTTCCCCCCCAAACAACCTTCAAGCATTAATTACCCGCCCTCCCCCTCCTCAACGCTAAGTGGGCTCCCTTTTAATTGAAGCTGTAAATGATTTTGCTCAGAGTTGCACGCTGCATAATCAGGGGAAGATAGATGGAATCCCAGAATCTCAGCAAGCCAGAATCTGGATGCCCAAGCTGCAATGGGACTCACTTTTGTCAGTTTCTGTCAGCCATTTAAAGAAAAAAAAATCAGTTGGCAAGGTAGGATAACCTCAGAGCAAATAGACCTTATTCACCTTGATTACCTGGGGGAGACATATCCTTCTCCAGCCATCTCTTTATTAATAGGGTCTCCGCCACTGACAGCGTCTTTCAGCCATTTGATGATGAACCTGAGCTCTAAGAGCAGAAAGTCGTAGGAGGCCTGGCCCCTTCCTGGACACTCTAATAATTGCATGTAGAAATGCATGGAAGGGCTCACTAATCTCTCATCCCATTCTGTGTTTTTCATGCAAATTCACGGCACAGCTCTCCTCAGACTGAGCCTGTAGAGGAGCACAATGTAATTAATGGCATAATTACCCTCTGAATGCCATTTCAAGAGGGCCATGAATGGCAGAGCAAGGGAGAGGAGCTGATTCTGCCTTCCTCAGAGGGCTTCAGTCACCCTCACATCGCTGTAGCTGCAGGGGAGCTTCTGGGTGTTTTAAGGACCATCAGGGACATGTAATGAGGACCCTGGGCAATATCGGGCTGGGAGTGGGGCAGGGAGCGAGGCTCTCCTCAGGACTCCCAGCATTCTGGGTCAGGAGGAGACCCAGCAGAAGAGGCTTCAGGCTACCTCCTGCAGGGAGATATGGGACTTTAGCTTGCTTTCTGCCCCAGACAGGAAATGGCTCCCTTTCAGCCTTAGATCTGGACTGGGGCTTCTCAACCGGTAAGGCTGAGGAATCAAAATAGAAGAGAAATTGAGCGAGAAATGTGGAAAAGAGAAATCAGGTGCCACATTGCAAGCATACACAAGAGAGCATCACACAAAGCTTCAGAAGGCCAAGTCTGATGGACTTACCTGCATTTTCTTCAGGCACTTGGGGCTGCAGGCCAGATCCAGAGATGGGTCTTCAGGAGCTCACAGAAGGCCAGCTGGATTGGCCATCCTGATCACCATTGGAAGAATGTTCTCAAGAAAGGGCTCTTTCTGGGCCCAGAGTTGCCCCCAGACTCATATAACTGAATTGGCATAGAGCTGGAAAAAACTGCCCTCACCATCACATTCTGCAGGAGTTGAAGCTTCCAAACACTCTTCAAAGGTAGCTCCATGTGAACTGCTTTGCAGTAGTCTGGATGAGAGATCACAAGGGCACGAGGAGCAAGACTTCCCAGTCCAGGTATGGGCAGAACTAATGCAGTAACCAAAAGTGTGCAAAGGCCCTTCTACGTGTCAGTGTTCCAAGTGATGTACCCACAGAAAGGAGAACTCTGAGGCAGGCCAAGTTCCTGAAAGAACAATTTATTGGAAACATCATATTGGCACAACTGGTGAAAGCCAACGCTGAAGTTCCCACGGCTTTCACCTAATTAAAAAGTAAAAGTTTCCCCTTTCCCCCAAGTCACCAGTCACGCTGTCCAATCCAGTTGCTGGCTGGTTGCTTGGTTACTCACTCCTCCCCTGGCCAGCCACCTGTGTGAATGTCCTTGGTTTCCACAGGAAAGCTTTATTGTTTTGGCTACAAAGCCCCCCTCCCTCTGTTGTGTGGCAACCCTGAAGCCTCCAAGATGGCCTCAGCCAGCTGGCAACTTGAAAGCTTTGCTTTCTTCAACTTCAGGGTTGATACTACACTCTTGAGCAGGAGCCATGAGTTCAGGAAGACACCCCCCCCCCCAGATTACACATTGGATCTGTTTGGTACTGTGCCACCCTTTCTAGAAAAAATGGAAGATCTCCAGCAGAAGGTCTAAACGCTCAAATTCACTTGGTCTTGCTTGGGTTCAGCTGAAATCTGTTGCTCCTCTTCCAGGCCCCAACATCCTCCAACCACTGGAATGGGACATTCAAGGCATCCTTCAGAGGCCTGGAATGAAGATAAAAAGCTGAGCATCATTAGCATACCAATGACCTCATCCGATGTCTTCATGTAGATGTTAAACAGAAGAGGGAGAGAGAACTGAGACCCATGGCACCCCAAAAAGTAAAGGCCATGGCTGGACCTCTCCTCCCATCCATGCTGACAGTAATCAGCCCTGGAGGAAGAAGGAAAACCAGTGCAGCACCCCCATCCCGTAGAATCACCCTAGAAGCTTTCCCAGGGATGAGGCAGTAAATCAGAGAGAAGCCCAAATTAAGAGACTGCATTGTACCAAATTGAATGGGGGAGGGAGGAAGAGGTTCAGGATAGCCACATCCTAGAATTGCTCAGGATATATTGAGGAGGTTAGAAGGTTTTAGCTTTAATGTGGCAAGATTCTGTCCTTTAGGTGAAGCAAATATGGGATTGGATTCAGCTACATATCAATGTTTCATCACTCGGCTTGGACCTGGCGGCACATCATTTTGTAAGAGCCCTCTCTCAGACCTTCCCTGACTTGGTCCTTTAGGCAAGAAAGACTCTAAACGCCATTTGTAGTGAAAGGTATACTTTACTAAAAGCCAAGTGGTTTACAGTATAGCAAAGCCAGAAATGAAGTTCATGTGCCAAACTTTCCCAGTTAACTTTCCTCATCCAGTTCTTCTCCCTTGCTGGTACAATGAGTAGTTAGCCTTTCCTCCTCCCGATCAGCTCTTCCCCGTCCCCCATCATAGTTTATGGCAGACTGGCAGCTAGCGAATGCAAAGCTCAAGCGTAGGCTGGCAGTCCTGATAACCTCTATAGCACAATGTAAATTACAATCCTTTCAGCCACGTATTTTCTGCCAATGCCTTTGGATTGATATCAACACTGTTCAGATAACATGCACAATAACCCTGGTCCTTGAGGCTGTGGTGTTTCTCCCTAGGAATCAACAGGGAGCCCTTCTGGCATCTCCTAAAAGTCATGGGAATTCTGAGTGCAAGACTGATCCTGCAACCAGACCAAGACTGGCTGTAACATTGCCCACAGGAAGTGGATGGAAGCACCTCCTTGAGCACTATCACTTCCAACTATCATTGACATCTCTCAGATGACCTGGATGGTCTTTGAAGATGATGCAGTCTTGTTAAGTAACATCAGGATGAGTGAAGTGCAAGTACTGCCAGCTTTTTGCAGTGGCCAATTTCTGATTCTGTTTTTACAAAGATCATGCGGTTAATGGGGGCATTTGCCCATCTCATAGTGGAAAGTTAGGCTTGAGAGTGAGGGTACCAGATCTAGAATGAGGAATAAAAATTGCATCTAGGTGAGAGGAGAGTAAAGCTATGCCAAGACCACCTACCTCCTGTTTGAATAAAGAGGGGGTTACTTGAACTTTTAAATAACTTTCATCAGTGGGATTGATCTATAATGAAAGGAGAGGTTCACCTTATCTATTACCTAAATCAGGGGTGTCAAACTCGATTTCATTGAGGGCTGCATCAGGGTTGTGTTTGACCTCAGAGGGCCGGGGTGGCCATGACCATGGTGGGCATTTGATACAGGCTCAAGATGCATTTTTCCCTTCTCTTCTTTCTTTCCACAGTTCTTTACTATAACCATTTTCCTATCTCTTCTACCAGATATTATTGGCAAACATTTATTGCTTATTCTTCATACTCCACTAAACTTTTTATTTCTAAATTTATACCCCACCGTTTAATAGTAAATTGCTTTTCCAGGCAGAAAAGCTATTGTATTTTTATTATTCAACTAATAATAAAAATACAATAGCATAAATAACATGATAATACAAAATCTAACAGCAGAGGTAAATTTCCAGGATAGTAAATTGAAATGGCTGTCAATTATAGATTGTTGATTGTAGATTAAATGAACTTTACAGTATGTAAAATCTGGCATTAAACTGTAGAATTAACATAGGATGTTGCTTGTTTTCTATCCAGATATCCACTTATTTGAGGCCACATAATTGTAATCCAGTCCTCCTGCAGCATAGCAACCCATTTTTGGTCCGTTTTTGGGCAGCAGAGTGCTGCTGGAGGCCGGGAAGGTCAAAAATGGATCATGCAGGGGCTGCATGTAGCCCGCCCCCCGCAGCCGGTTTTGGTTGGCAGAGGCACTGTGGGCTGGTCCTTTGACATTTCCAGGCTGGCTCTGCAGGCCATATTTAAGCTCCCCATGGGCCAGGTCTGGCCTGTGGGCCTTGAGTTTGACACCCCTGACCTAAATCATAGATGTGGGCAGATCTTTATTTAAATAAATATGAAATACTGTTATCTTTCTTTTTAACAAGTCAAGTCAAATCATGGGAATGTTTGTGTGAGAGTTCATTAGAGAATAGAACATAGAATAACAGGATAGGATGGGACCTGGGAGGTCTTCTGGTCCAAAAGAGCAGGAGACCTATTCTGGACAAGTGGCTGTCCAATCTCTTCTTGAAAACTCCAGTGATGGAGCACCCACAACTTCTGAAGGCAAGCCGTTCTACTAACTAATTGTTCTCACTTTCAGAAAATTCCTTCTTTGTTCTGGATTGCATCTTTCTTTTATTAAGTTTCCATCCATTACTTATCTTGTCCTCAGGTTCTTTGGAGAATAGGCTGACCCCCTGTTCTCTGTGGCAATCGCTTAAGTATTGGAATACTATTATCATATCTCCCCTAGTCCTTTTCTTCTTTAGACTAAATATAACTATTTCCCTTAGTTGTTCATTGTATGATTTAGTCTTCAAGGTCTCTATCATCTTTGTTGCTCTTCTCTTTACTCTTTCTATGGTCTCAGCACCTTATTTGTATTTTGGTAAACCAGAATTGGATGCAGTATTCCAAGTGTGGCCTCACTAATGCAATATAAAGCCAAAGACCACAGTTTCTCACCCAGATGATAATCTCATTCTTTTTTTCCTTCTCTTCTTGCGTGTGGCCGCCCGGCTTTTGACAGCTCCTAATGACTGTTTTCCCTTGCTGCTGGGTCGGAGGCTGATGCAGACACTTCAGGGAACTTGCAACTTTCCTGTTCATGCCTGCCTGTGCCTCCGTTCTTCACTGTCCCTACAGGACAGTTTTGATCCCTGGGGATCCCCTAAAGCAGCTGAGATATCAGCATTTTCCAGGAGCCCCGGAATTTGCTTGTACCGCTGCTGGCACTGGCCACACCCCTCTCTCTCTTGGCATTTGCAACACACTGCTGGCTCATACTTAACTGATGATCCACTAGGACACCTAGAGCTCTCTCATAGTTTCTACTATTGAGCAAGGTACCACATATTCTATATCTGTGCATTTGACTTTGGATAGGACCCAGTGCTCAAGTCTGTCAAGATCCTTCTGACTCTTGGGTTTATCTTTTAAAGTATTGGCAATTCCCCCACCTTCGTGACATCTGCAAATTTGATGAGTTGCAATTTTATCCCCTCATCTATATTATTCATGATGATATTGAAGAGTACTGGATCTAAGATAGTACCCCACTGCATGATTCCCTCCATGTAGATGTGATTCCATTAAGGACTACACATTGAGTGTGGTTTGTCAACAAATCCATCTCATGATGATGCTGTCTATCCCACCTTGTTCTGTCTTACCAAGAAGTAGGCTGTGGTCTACTTTGTCAAATGCCTTATAGAAGTCTAAGTAAACTATGACCACAGCACTTCCCCCATCCACTAAATTAATCACTTTGTTAAAGAAGGCAATAAGGGTTGTCTGGCATGATCTATTTTTAACAAACCCATTAAGAAGAACACCAGAATTGCAACCTCTTCCAGTTTTGGGTATTGGTGTACCAAGAACATGCAGGATTCTCTTTAAACATTAAGGTTCAGTCACCCTGTTCCGTGCATAGATTCAACTAACCTTCTTCCCTGCCCCTTGAACATAGGACTTTTAATGCATCTCAGTGACATGCAGTGTGTAAATCAAGACAGCTTTAACCATTAGAATGATTACAACTATCATTACTTATCCCTGCTTCTCCTTCTTTTGGTTTTCTTTCCTTTTTTCTTTTTGTCTTGCAATCTTCCTAGCAAGAAGGTATGTGCGTTAAAGAAGAAATTAAAGAATCTTAGAGGTCCTTTTGGTAATTTTTGCCATTTTTAATCCAATCTGTTCCACCACCACCTTCCCATAATGTTACAGTTAATACCAGAATACTTTTCTACACAAATATTGGAGCAGTTTGGGATGGGAAATTTGCCATGATGATAACAAAGCTTCAGGCTAACCACTGTGCCTTGCCTGTGATTCTCATCTTCTCAGAAACTTAAACCCTATGTGTTACCGAAAGCCTAAAAGTGTGCCTGAAAATAAAACCCCTCCAGGCAAGAGAACAGAAGGTCTGCTCCACTTCACCTTGCTCCTTACATGCTGCCAGATTCTTTGTAGCTACAAGGGATTACGAGGCTGCTCAAACCTAAAAGAAATTCAGTGAGGTAACTGAAAAATGATGCACAGAATTTGTTCCTCGCTCATTAATCCCACTTTTCAACACATTTGAGGAGGAAAGTTTGCCCCTGTTCTGCTCTGCTATTTGTATGCCTCCCATTCAGATCTTTGAAGACTGCATACGGTTAGCAGCTCATTCATTCATTTACTCATTTTTGGTGCCTTCAAATCAGTCTTGACTCTGGGACTGCCTGGACAATTCCTTGCAGTTTTCTTGACAAGATTTTGGAACTGGTTTGCCCTTGCCTCTTCCTTTTGGGGCTGAGAGAAAGGGATTGGCCCAAGGCCACCCAGCTGGCTTTGTGCCCAAGGTGGACCAGAATTCATGGTCTCCCAGTTTCTAGCCTGATTTCTTAGCCACTATACCAAACTGGGTCTTTATCAGGTCTATAGGGCTGAAATCTGTTAAAATAGAAGGCTTAAGTGAAACATGGCGATTAAGTGATTGTGTGCATCATCTTACCTTGAAATTACTATCATAGCACTTTGGGAGGTGATATAATCCAGATGGTAGTCCTTTTTCAGGGATACCTGCATTATTGGTATGGTTGAATAGCTCACACCGTGCTTCCCCCTGGAAGGGAATTCTGATGGAATTAGTCCACCTTTTGCCAATCACCAGCTTCAATTTGCTGGAACTAACAGCTGCTTATTCCTTTCACCACACCCTGCTGTCTTCAGTAAAATCAATGAAATATGCATTATTTATCTTGTTTTCCAGTGACACGGACAATTAGGTTATGAATTAACTAAAGTAAATCTGTCTAGCTCTGTCCTGGCTTTGGGGACTATTGTCACCTGTGGGTTTAGACGTCTTGTTTAATTTGTTCAGTGCCTGTTGTACAAATGCATTAATTGTGGAGCCAAGGAAGTCTTTGCTGACAGAGGATTGAGGTGTTTTCTTTCCACCCTTAACCCAACCTTCTCCATTAGAAAGTGCCCCTTCCTTCTCAGCTGCTTTATGGATGATCATTCTCTAGTTTGAAAGCTCCTGATAGGACATCCAGTGGGTACAACCAAAACACCAATAAAGGGGGATATTTGTGACTCCTTGGTGCTCTCTGAGCTTGGGTGTTTTCATGCAGACATTTCAATACCGAAACTAGGTAACATCAGCAGTACTGGAAAGGAGGAGGGGGAGCAGCAGCAACTGTGAGGTCCTTGGTGTTCTCTAAACTTAGTTGTTTCCTTGCAGACTTTTCATTCCAAGATGATGTTTACCTAGTTTGGGTAATGAAACATCTGCAAGAAAACCACCAAGCTTAGAGAACACCAAGTGTCCCTCACCACCAAGACAATCCTGGGGACCCTTACCTTCTAGTAAAAGGGATCAGAGTATCAGTTTATACAACTAAAATAGATCCAAGATACCACAATCCAGCATATTAATTGCATGGAAAAATCAGTACAATTTCTCTTTAGGTTATGGGTTTTTTTCTTTGCAAAGACCAAGAAAAGTAAAGTTGGAAGAGATATTTGATAGTACTAAGATCCATAATCTTCTCCATGTTATTTGTTTTATATTTGCATCACATCAAACAAAATGAAAAAAAGGATCACACACATAAACAGTGTTACGAAATTTAGAGAAATGAAAAAAGACAACAGAAATATTTTGAGTTGTGAGAAGCCTGTATTTTGACTATGTAAATTCAGAAATGCTAAAGTATTATTATTTATCAACCAGGATTAACAATCAAGTTCTTTTCATCTGATACTTTCTACACATTGGGAAGTACAATTTACATGCACCTGTACTATTCAAGCAGGAAAAAAGAAGAGTGCAATAAGAAATCAAATTCACTTCCTATTTGTAAAAATGTAAGTAACAGCTTGATATACTTAGGAGACCTCAGTCCCCTAAAATGATAGAAAAGAAATAGCAATTAAACAAGGATTTGAGAGAAGAAAAAAGGCAATTGCAATACCCATCACAACAAGTACATGCATCACAACAAAAGCATTCTAGCCTCCCTCAATGATGATGCAACATTGCCAATCTGAAATGTGTGGATTGCTTGGATCTACTCTGAAGCTGCTCGAGTGGAATCTGCCTTCCTAAAACCTAAGCCCACCATTCTGTATCTTGCAGTCAAGGTCAAAGGGGAAGGTCATCTTCTATGTGGCATTCTTAGGGATATGTGAAAAGCGTTAACTTTATTAGACCTTCATTCTTGCTTAGCTTTGAAAAGAAAAATTTAATTCCTTTAACTTAGTTTCTAATCCCTTGACCAACCCTGTCCTTCCTTGACCCAGTTCCAGATTTTCTATATTAAAGAATACATAATGCCCCTAAACTGATGGGAACTCTACTCATGAGTCTGAGCAATGCAGAATGGAGTGGAACGATGCCTCCCCTTAATTCTGAAATTATTCTTTGTTGCCTAAACATTAGGCTCTGCTTTCCTTCCTGCTATAATCAAAGATATTTTTCCTTACAGCATTGCAAGGTCTGTTGTCCCCTATTCTATGTATCTGTATGTCATTTCTGTTTTTTAAAAGTATAAATTTGTTTTTCAACCTTTTTATTATCAAACAGAACACTATTAAATAGAGAAATGAGAAAAAGAAGAAAAAGAAAAATATACAAGGGCACCTTGTGTATATACACATGCATACACACAGGAAAAACACACATACACACACACACACAGAGAGAGAGAGAGAGAGAGAGAGAAATATGAGTCCATATATAGTAAAGTTGATCATATTACATTATATATATATATATACTACACTATCAGAAAAAAGATAAAAGAGCTGATGTATTCCCATCTTCAAAAAAGGGGGGGGAAACAGATCCAGGAAACTACAGACCAATCAGCCTGACATCAGAATCAGAATCGAGCTGGAAAGGACCTTGGAAGTCTTCTAGTCTAGCCCCTTGCTCAAGCAGGAGGTCCTATACCATTTCAGATAAGTGACTGTCCAGTCTCTTCTTAAATCCTCCAGTGATGGAGCACCCACAACTTCTTTTTTTTAATAAAGTTTTTATTTTTATTTTTCATAAACACATTTACATGTACAGTCATTTCCATCATTTTTCATTCATCTTTTCTTTTAACTTTCATTTTTCATTTTTACTTTATGGGGGCTGGTCTTTTATCCTTAACCTTTACTCTAACCTTTCTTCTTCTCTCCCCTTCTCTTCCTTCCTGTTTCTCCTCCTACTTCCTTCGTTCTTCCTTTCCTTCTCTTTCCTACTTCCCCTCCTCTTCCCCCACTCTCTCTTCTTCCCCCCTTCTAACCTTCTCTTCTACTCCTCTTTCCCCTCCCTCTTCTTCCTCTCCTTTTCCCTTTCTTCTTTCTCCTCTTCTCTCCTCTCCTCTCTTTTCCCTTCCTCTCTCTCTACTCCTTCCCCTCTCTCCTGTTGTTTCCCTTTTCAGTTCAATCTAAAGTGGTATTCGAGCAGCCCCGATTTTCTAATTATCTTTACTCTCATTTCAATTTCTTATTCAATTATTATTTATTTTTGTTTCATCATTTGAGTACATTTTTATAATATCTCACTTTTTTCCCCTTTACTCCCCCCTCCCCTTTCTCCTTTTACTTGACATCATCTGGGTATCTGCTTTTCTAATTGTTTTCTCCCATCTATTCTCTATCTATTTATATCTTTATTCATATTTATTCATGTATAGAAATTAAATTAATAATAATAATGTTTCTTTTCTAACCAATCATAAAATTTATCCCATGTCTTGAAATACATCGACTCCTCTTTATCTTTTATTCTCAATGTTAATTTATTCATTTCTGCACTTTCTAAAATTTTCTTTATAATTTCTCCTTCCAACGGGATTTTATTTGCTTTCCAGGTTTTTTTGCAAATACAATTCTAGCCGCTGTTATTATATGAATAATCAAATATGTATCTCCTTTTGTTAAGTAGGGTGAATGAGGACACAGAAGCCAGGTTGTGAGTAACAACAGCTCTTTACTTCATGGTGTGAATCCAGCAACTGACCCAGGGAAACAGCTCCCTTTATATACTCTACAGTCCTGGCAATCAGCCAATCAGCTGAGAGCAATTACATTCAAACTTTCCCGCCAAAACAATACACATAACACCCCTCCCCTCCCAGAAGGCACTTGGGATACACATTTACATACAAAATCATGCAGGTGACCAGGGCGTGTCCGGACCCTAGTAGACCTGTGCAGTTCAGTCTGCGGTGTGGCGTCGAGCGGGTCGGAGGGACCTTTTGTTTCTCCCGGCTCCGCCAATGGAACCTCCTGGATTTTTCTGGGGGCGTTGACCTCTTCAGTTGTTCTCAATTCCTTGGGTTGCTGGCTCCGGACACCGAAATCTTCAGATAAGTTCTCCGCTTGTCTTGGGCTTGAGCTAACTGTTGGAAGTGGTTGGTAGTTAGGAACCGGATTGTCAGGTATGGTTTCTGGTTCGGCGACTACCCTTTTTCGTAACTGGTCTATGTGCCTACGCCATACCCTTCCATCTCCCATGTCAACCGTGTAAGACTTGGGCCTGGTTGTGTCTGTAATCGTCTCTGCTGTCCATAGGGGTCCATCTGCATAGTTCCTGGCATACACTGGCATCCCTAGCGGAAATTCCCTCAGTTTCTTTTCTGATCCCTTGAAACTGTCGGGGGAATAGTTAGGATGTAGCCTATCCAGTATACACCTGAGTTTTCGGCCCATCAGCAGTTTGGCCGGACTGCGCCTGGTGGTGGTGCATGGCGTAGCATGTTGGGCAGCCAAAAACGTATCTACCCTTGCCTGCCAGTCCCCGGGGCCTAATCGTGAGAGTGCTTCCTTAGCCGTTCTCACAAAACGTTCAGCCTGCCCGTTACTGGCTGGATGAAATGGGGCAGACAGGGCGTGCCTGATCCCTAGCTCTGCCAGGTACCCCTCGAACTGTGTGGCAGTGAATTGGGGCCCGTTGTCTGAGATCAGCGTGTCTGGTAATCCATGGGTGGCGACCTTCTGAGCACCCTGATGACTGCATCAGTGGTAGTGGATTTCATTAGCTTGATCTCGAGCCATTTCGAGTAAGCGTCAACTACAACCAGGAAGGTTTGGCCGTGACAGGGGCCCGCAAAATCTATATGTATTTGTCAGGGCCCTCATGAACTGGTTGTAATTTCTCAGCAAGAGGGAGTTGTTATTGTGGAGAACCACCATCCACTCAGCAGCTACTCCCTCTAGGGCATTTGCAACGCTTCTGACTTTAGCCGCCTCTGTTTCGTAGTCCTCCCCCCAATCCTGCATGTGGTTCCACACTTGGGTCAGGAAAAATCCCAAGGCTTTAGGATTCCCATCAAACTTCCCAGGAAGGGGGGGTTTTGGCTTTTTACGTCTGCGGGGGGGGGGGGGCTGCAAGGCTGGGGTTCTCTGGCCGGCTGCATCTCTTCCTCGAGCTGCCGAAGCCTGGGATGTTCCCTCCTCAAATTCTTCCTCTCCCCCGCAGGCTGTCTCTTCTGGCTCCCCCCTGGGGCCTGCTTCCCCCTTCTCCACAGGAATTCCAAAAGACTCACGGTTTTTTCTGCTTTCTTCTACATCACGGATAAGCTGCAAGGCTTGGTCTATCATGAGACGTTCCTTCTGCTGTTGCATCCACACTGCCTCCTTTTTACGGGGTCTGGAAGTCGTCACTCCCCGGGGGTCCTCTCCCCAGTCCGGCAGTCTCCCCACTCCTTTGGACCATCTAGCTTCCTCCGGCTCCAAACGGAGTCTTTCCAACCATTCTGCAGTTTCTCTTCCGACTGGAGGGCGGTTGAACTCGCTGCCCCCATCTTCCCTTCTTCATCACTCCCTCGATCTGACATACTTTGGATTTACAGTCCCCTCGGTTTTTGTCTGGGATGACTGGTTGGCACTTCCAGCTTAATGTCAGGTATGCTTTCTTCAGTATCCAGGAAAGGAAAACCCAAACTCAAGCATTTTGAAGAATTTAGTACTTTTACTGAAAATGAAATGATAGCAACCCAGGTAAAGCTGGTAGTGAGCAAAACACGCGAAATGCATCTACTAAGCTTCTCCCCCCCCTCGTGTTCATAAATCATCAGCCAATCCAAAGGTCTTCCAAAGGTCAGGTGGCAACACGTCTGGCAGCGTCATTCATCAGGAATGTAGGGCAGTTGGTCAGCCGTCCCCTTTTGAAGATTCACTTTCGTTTCTCACGAAGACACAACCTACAAGGAAAAAAACACCTCCTGCTCCCTTCCCCCCCCCTTTGCTCCATAACTAATCCCTCACCCGTTTCTTATGGCAGCAGAAGCAGGCAAAGCAGGCAAAGCTGAGGCGGACAGTATTCTTGACCAGGGGCCCTGGGGACGTTCCCATTCTCTTACAGGTGCTGTGGGAGGATCTGGCCTAGACTCTTGGCAGGGCTGACACTTCCCCACCCACTCAATGATGTCGTTATCCATGTTCAGCCACCATACATAACTCCTGGCTAGCCCCTTCATTTGCACAATCCCTGGCTGTCCCTCATGCAACAACTATAAAACCTTTTCCCTTAGGCACAAGGGAACAACGACCCAATTGCCCCACAATAAGCAACCCCCTTGCATAGATAATTCGTTGTGTTTGTTGACAAAACATTTGAATTTCCCGCCTTCAGTCTTTCCTGGCCACCCCCTCATGACCCAACTCATGACTGTCTTAAATACGTGATCTTTGGCAGAGGCTCTTGCCACTTCCGCGGAAGTGAGAGGCCCCGAGTCCAACACATCGATAAGCAAGACTGGAACTCCAGGTGTGGGGTCCTCTAAAATGTCTGATAATGGGCAGCAGCTGAGGGCATCGTCATGTCCCAAATTCAGTCCTGGCCGATGTACCAGGCGATATGAATACGCCGGTAAAAAGATTGCCCAGAGTGTCATCCGGGGAGACAAGGTAGCAGGAGTTGGATGGTCTCCTGCCAGGAGGCCCAAAAGTGGCCGATGGTCTGTGACAAGTTCAAAGTCCCAGCCAAATAAATACTCGTGGAACTTCTTAACCCCAGATACAGCTGCTAAAGCCTCTTTGTCCAGTTGGCTGTAGTTCCGCTCAGCGCTGGACAGGGTGTGGGAATAATAAACAATGGGCGCCTCTAGTCCATTCGGTAGTCTGTGGCTCAGCACGGCCCCCACTCCAAATGGGGATGCATCACAGACTAAAACAAGGGGAAGTGTGGTGTTATATTGGATCAGGAAATTTTCTGCAGATAAAAGTTTCTTTACAGTGGCAAATGCTGCAGATTCAGCTTTTCCCCAGACCCATGGTGTGTTCTTTGCCAATAGCCGGTGCAGGGGTTCCGCTACTGTTGCCTTGTCCCTCAGGAAGATTGCGTAAAAGTTTAGGAGACCCAAAAACACCTGTAGTTCCGCCATGTTCTTAGGGGTGGGTGCCTCTCGAATTGCTCTGATTTTGCTTTCTGTGGGGTGAATGCCAGTTCCGTCTACCCAGTACCCCAGGAATTCTACAGAGGGGACTGCAATCATGCATTTGTTGCATTTGGCCCTGAGGCCAGCGCTCCTGAATTTTGTTAGCACTGCCCTCAGTCTGTCCCCCAATTGCTGCTCATCTTCTGTGGTGATGAGGACATCATCGAAATAGGGGACTACCCCTGGCAGACCCTGTAGCAGCCGCTCCATTGTGCTCTGAAACAGCCCTGGGGCTATGCTGACTCCGAATTGGAGTCTAGTACACTTAAAGGCACCTTTGTGCGTTACGATAGTCTGTGCTTCTGCGGTAGCACCATCTACCGGCAACTGCTGCCAAATTCAATCTTACCTGCACAAGATTGAATTTGGCGAAAATCTTGCCAGGGCCCAGGGAATGGAGCAAATGGTGCACAATAGGTACCGGATAAGCACTCTGTTGGAGAGCCTTATTAATTGTGCATTTATAATTTGCGCAGATGCACAGACTTAACTGGTGCTAACTAAGATGTGTCAGGCTTAACTGGGGTCACAATTGGGGTCTCCCATTTGGCGTGGTCGATGGGAACTAGCACCCCTTGCTTGATTAGTTTGTCTAGCTCAATGTCTATCTTTGGCTTTAGGGCGAAAGGTACCCTCCTGGGTTTAAGGTGGATTGGGGTGACATTGGGGTTGAGGTTAAATGAAATAGGGGTCCCCACATACTTGCCGAGCCATTCGTCGAACACGTCCTGGAACTCCCGCATCAGGTCGTCCTTCAGGGTGCTGCTTTCATGGCGGCTGCTCACATTGCGGACTCCAGTGAATCCCATTCCCAAGGCGTTGAACCAGTCCAATCCCAGAAGACTTGGAAGATTCTGGCTGACCCCGGTGAGGGGCAGCTCTTCCGGTATTCCCCATACTCGACCTGGAACATGCCGCGTCCTTGCACTGGAATGCGGTTGCCCTGGTAGTCGCGTAGTCCAATGCTCTGGTGTCTTAGCTGGTGTTCTTGATGCTGGGTACAGCCTTCCATAGCTTGGCCCAGGACATGATGGTTAGTGGCGAGCCGGTATAGAGCTCCATTCTGCACTTGCTCCCTTCTATCTCAACCATGGTGCACACCCTTTTCGCCAGCGTTGTGCTTGCATGGCCAATGCGGATGGCATAGGTCTCGCAATCTCTGAATTTTGCGCCCTTCCTGTAGTCACTGTGTCTGTTGGTTCTTTTCTGCAGTGCCGGCTCTGGTTGGCTGGAGGCGCCTTATGACTTGTGGTTGGCTGGTTGAGTAGCTCTGCAGACCCTTGCCAGGTGGCCCTTCTTATCACAGCGCCTGCAAATGGCGTCTTTGAATTTGCAGGTCTTGTGATGGTTGGACCCTCCACAGCTCACACAGGTTTCTCGGTGGTCTCTCTGGTCCCGCCGGTATTTCTCGGTCCGGAAGATGTCTTCGTCAGACTCCTCTTTGCTTTCTGTTTGGACCGTCTCACAGTGTACCGGGGTCGACCGCTGTGTTGTCCTTGCTTGAGCTGGTCTCTTTAGAGTTTTTACAGCCTTTGTGGAGGATTCATGAGCCCTCGCCTCATCTAGCGTGATATGGAGAGTTAGATTGGCTCGAGCGAGTAGCCTTCTCTGTAGGCGAATATCTCTCATGCCACAGATTAGTTGCTCTAGGAGCGCGTCATCTAGGTCTCTGTACTCACAGTGCGTCGCCGCCTTACACAGGGCGGCCATGTACGTGCTGATCGGCTCTCCCTCTCACTGCAGTCGCTGGTGAAATTCGTACCTCTGTACGAACTTGGAAGGCGCCGGAGCGTATTGTGCCTTCAGCGCAGCCTGTAGTGCTTGCCATGATACGGTCTGAACCGGGGTCAGTTCAGATAGTAACTCGGCCATGTCGAACACTTCGGGTCTGCAATGGCTTAGGAAGAGAGCTCTTTTCCTGTTGTCCGAGAACCCCTGTAGGTCGCTTGCCTCCAGGAAACATTTGAATCGAGCCATGTATGACACCCATTTCTCTCTGGCTGGGTAGAAAGGCATTGGCACATAAGCGCACATCGTGTTTGTCTCTCTGGGTGTTCCGTTCGTCTGCCTGGCTGGATTCTCTGTTTCAGCTCTCTCTGTTGCTCTGTGGCTTCAGCTCTTTCCTTAGCTCTGTGCCTCAGAATCCCACCTTCGTCGCCAATGTTAAGTAGGGTGAATGAGGACACAGAAGCCAGGTCATGAGTAACAACAGCTCTTTACTTCATGGTGTGAATCCAGCAACTGACCCAGGGAAACAGCTCCCTTTATATACTCTGCAGTCCTGGCAATCAGCCAATTAGCTGACAGCAATTACATTCAAACTTTCCTGCCAAAACTATATACATAACACCTTTACTATAATTCTCTGGTAAAATTCCCAATAAGAATATCTCTGGTTTTAACTCTATATGTTGCTGCAACATTCCCTCTAACCATGTTTGTATTTTCACCCAATATTGTTTTGCTTCTTTACACAACCACCACATATGATAGTATGATCCCGGCAACTGGTGACATTTCCAACACTTAGCTGATTTATCTTTAAACTTCTTAGCTAATCTTTCTGGTGGCCTATGCCATCTATTAAACATCTTATACAGGTTTTCTTTATAGGCTGTTGCCATTGTTAATTTATAATTTCTTTCCCAAAGTTGTTGCCATTTATCCAATTCTATGGTGTATCCAAAATTCTTTGCCCATGCTATCATTGTTTCTTTTACTTCTTCATCTTCTAGTCGAATACGCAATAAATAATTATATGTCGAAGTGCCTGGAGGCGGTGCAAGTCTGGATGGGTAGGAACAGGCTCAGACTCAACCCCTCCAAGACGGAGTGGCTGTGGATGCCGGCATCCTCTGATCTAGTGGCCCCATCACTTGTGATGGAAGGGGAGTTGCTAATCCGTCAGAAAGGGTTTGCAATCTTGGTGTCCTCCTGGATTCATGGCTGTCGCTAGCTGACCATCTGATGGCCGTGACCAGGGGGACCTTTGTGCAGGTTCACCTTGTGCGCCAATTGCGCCCTTTCCTAGACAGAGATGCCCTTCCTACAGTCACCCACACTCTTGTCATTTCTCGCCTGGATTACTGCAATGCCCTCTACATGGGGCTGCCCTTAGGGTGCACCCGGAGGCTCCAGCTGGTCCAAAATGCAGCCACGTGGGTTGTTACGGGAGCTTCCCATTACTCTCATGTTACACCTCTCCTGCACGAGCTGCACTGGTTACCAGTGATCCTCTGGATCCGCTTCAAGGTGCTGGTGCTTACCTATAAAGCCCTTCATGGCATGGGCCCGGGGTACTTGAAGGAGCACCTACTGCCTGCCTCTCACCAACCAGCACGCTCACATAGGGCAGCCCTCCTCGGGGTGCCGTCGACCAAGCAATGTCGGCTGATGGTGCCCAGGATGAGGGCGTTCTCGGTGAGCACGCCGACCCTCTGGAATGCCTTACCCACTGAGCTCCGAACAGCTCCTGATCTCCGTTCCTTCTGCAAGGACCTAAAGACGTGGCTTTTTAAACAACTCATCTGATCTGTGGGGTGTTTTTAGTTGGTTTTAATATGGGTTTTAAATTGTGGGATTTTAATTATGCTAAATTAATTATATTTTTTATTGTTCTTTGGTTTTTAACCTTTTGTGAGCCGCCCCGAGTCCTTCGGGAGAAGGGCGGCATATAAATTTAACCAAATAAAAATAAATAAATAAAATATAATTTCTTAATCATTTTCTCATCTGTTCCTGTCAATATTTCATCCAGTTCTGATTTCCTCAAGTTAAAGCCATATTGTCTACGATCTATCTCAATCCCTTGACTCTCTAGTTCTTGTTTTTGTTTCAGTTCTCCCCAATCTGTCAAAATGTCTTTATATCTAACAATATTCCCCATGTTCACAATATTTGGGTATGTCACCGCTTCTATTGTAGAAAGCCACATTGGAATATTCAAATAATGTTTTTCTTTCACTCTCTCCCACACTGATAGCAAACCATTTCTTACATAATGTCTTTGGAAATATCCATGTATCCTTTGTTTCCCGTACCATAAAAAGGCATGCCAACCCAGTTGTAAATCATGACCCTCCAATGTCTTGTATTCCTTAATAAAATCCATTCTTTAATCCATGTTAACGCTGCCGCTTGATAATACAATTCCCAATTCGGAAGGCCAAACCCACCTCTAATTCTTGCATCTTGTAGCATTTTTATGTTAATCCTTGCTCTCTTTCCTTGCCACACATATTTCCATGTTATTTTCTTCAATTCTTCAAAATATTTTTTCTCCAGTTTTATTGGTATTGTTTGAAATAAAAATAATATTTTTGGTAATACATTCATTTTTATTAATGCTATTCTTCCCATTAGTGATATTTGCAAGTTTCTCCATTTTTCCAGGTCTATTTCAATTTGTTTTTTCAGTTTGTGATAATTGTCTTCCTTGAGCATTGCACATCTTGATGTCAGATAGATGCCCAAATATTTCACTTTCTTCACAATTAGAATGTTCAGTTTCTCCATCACCTCCTCTTTTTTTGCTTTTTGACTAATATTTTTGTCTTATCTTTATTGATTTTCAGACCTGCTACTTTCCCATATTCTTCTATTTGTTCTAATAGTTTTGGCGCTGTCTCTATTGGATTTTCCAGGATTTTGCTTTGTTGTGAAGGTTGTTGAGAGTGTGGTAGCACGACAGCTCCCTCAATACCTGGATGAATCGGCTTATCTGGATCTGTTCCAGTCTGGCTTCAGGCCTGGGTACAGCACAGAAACGGCATTGGTCACATTGGTTGATGATCTCTGGAGGGCTCGGGACAGGGGTTGCCCCAATGATGCCCTTGAAGTGATGTCCCGGTGCCTGGAGGCTGTACGGATCTGGATGGGGAGAAACAGACTCAGGCTCAACCCTTCCAAGACCGAGTGGCTGTGGTTTCCGACATCCCGATATAGTCAGTTGGTGCCATCACTGACTATTGGGGGCGAGTCGTTGGCCCCCACGGAGAGGGCTCACAACTTGGGTGTCCTCCTGGACTCACAGCTGTCTTTAGAAGGGCATCTGACGGCTGTGGCCGGGAGGGCATTTTATCAGGTTCACCTGATTCACCAGTTGCATCCCTTTCTGGATCGGGATTCATTAAATACGGTCACTCATGCCCTCATCACTTTCCGCCTAGACTACTGTAATGCTCTCTACATGGGGCTCCCCTTGAGGAGCACCCAGAGGCTCCAGCTGGTCCAGAATGTGGCCGTGCGGGTGGTTATGGGAGCAATGTGGCACTCCCATGTGACCCCCCTCCTGCGCGAGGTGCACTGGCTCCCAGTGGTCTTCCGGGTGCACTTCAAGGTTTTGGTTACCACCTTTAGAGCACTCCATGGCCTAGGACTGGGGTATCTATGAGACCGCCTTCTGCCACCAGTAGCCTCTCACCGACCAGTACACTCCCACAGAGAGGGGCTTCTTAGGGTGCCGTCAGTCAAACAGTGTTGACTGGTGGCCCCCAGGGGCAGAGCCTTCTCTGTGGGAGCACCTGCCATCTGGAACGAGCTCCTCCCAGAGATACGGAGGATCACGGCTTTCCACCGTGCCCTCAAAACATTCCTATTCCAGCAGGCCGGCCTGGCCTAACCTCTTTTTTAAACTGTTTTTACATTTTTAAAATTTTAAATTTGTCGTATAAAAAAAAATTGGGTTTTTAAATTTTGTTCCTTTTCTAATATGTATTTTCTCTGTCATTTCACCATTTACCATCACCTTTGCCGCTTGGTCTCTATATATAGTTTGGATCATATTTATAAATCTGTCTCCAAAATCCATCATTTTCAATTGTTTTATCATAAATTGCCAATTTACGTTGTCAAACGCCTTTTGTACATCTAAAAATAGCAACGCTATTTGTTTCTCTGAGTGTAATTCATAATATTCTAATGTGTTTAATATAGTTCGCATATTGTCTCTAATTTGTCTTTTTGGTACCCACAACTTCTGAAGGCAAGCTGTTCCACTGGTTAATTGTCCTCACTCTTAGGAAGTTTCTCCTCAAGGATTTTTTTTTTTTAAAGTGTGTAGAATTTGGATACTCAGATGAAGGAAATGGAAAGAAGCAATACTGTTCTTCTGAGCTTCTGGTTTTAAGGTTGTAAATACTAGTATGTAAAAAAAAAAAAAAAATCCAAAGGAACCAGGTAAGAAATATGCTACAAAAATCTATCTCTAAAAAATAATCTAGAAATATGCATAAATATTTTTTATTTAGAATATAGTTTGCTATTTTAGCTTTACCATCTTTGGTTTTATCTCTCTACAAGGCCAATTGCTGGATTTTATGCAGTATGGAAACTGTACTTTGGAGCACTGCAAGAAGTTTATATTTCCTTGAATATTTTTGTATTGGAGGTTCTTTTAAAATTGCATTTTTAACAGCTCTATATTTTTATATCCTCCACATCTGGCTACTTAATTACAAAGAAGTTAGTAACTTTTTTAAAAATAAAGTATGATTTTATTCATACCTTTCCAGATTAGTCTGCCTGCTAAAGGAGATGGGGGCTGATTTCAGGTTTAAAGCTACAGAAACAGGAAATGATGTTATTGAGTTTATTTCATTAGTTTCTTTATACCAGGGCTGAGGGAGCTCTATCTCTCTCATCCACTCAAATTAGGAATAGTATCTCAGGTGAGATGCCCTCCCAGAAGATAGCAGGTAACAGCAGGAACTAGGCTGCTCAGAGCCAGAGGCCTTGAGGGAATGGAGGAGATGGGGGGTGGGGGGGGGGGTTGGAACTGCCAGACTTCAACTCTTGCAGGCTTGGCCATGTCATTCTAGTGGGCAAACATGCCCTGCTATCTCTAGCATGACGAATTGTGGAGCGTTTGTGGATAAAGGTAAAAAGGAGGCCTTCTCATGAAAGGAAAAAAAGTGGCCTTTAAAAAAAAACTGGATCCAATAAAGGTAGTGCTCAACTTACAACAGTTCATTTGGTGACTGTTGGAAGTTACAACGGCACTGAAAAAAGTGACTTACGACCTTTTTTCACACTTACGGCCATTGCAACATTCCCATGGTCATATGACCAAAATTCAGATGCTTGGCAACCGACTCACATTTATGACAGCTGCAGTGTCCTGGGGGGTCATGTGATCCCCTTTGGCAACCTCCTGACAAGCAAAGTCAATGGGGGAGCTGGATTCACTTAAAAACCGTGTGGCTAACTTAATAATTGGAGTGATTCTCTTAACAATTGTGGCAAGAAAGGTTGTAAAATGGGGCAAAATTCATTTAATAAATGTCTCACTTAGCAACAGAAATTTTGGGTTCAATTGTGGTCATAAATCAAGGACTATCTGTAAAGGCTAAAGTGGATAATCTACACGTTTGCTTCTTAGGAACATAAAGAAAAGTTCTAGATATTCTTTAATATGTTACTCATCAAACAATAGTCCCTCCCCAATTCCTTTGTGATGGTTGTTCCCTTAAGAAACTGCTCACTAAGACAGTTCGATATTTTAACCGAAGCTAAAGAGGGGCACCTCAACAAGTGTCACTGCCTGGCTAACTTGGTCAGGATCAGATAGTAAGCACTGCCAGGACTGGTTAGTCCTTGGACAAGAGATCCCCTCAGAATCCTGGGGCTGTGGGCTGCAGTGAAGTTTAAAAACATCCCTAAAGGAGGGGAAAGCACTTCTGCATGGTTGCCAGAAAACATCATAAATGTGGCATCATTAAGAGCTGAGCTACTTTACCTAAAGGAGATGCAGTTCTAAGATCTACTCAGATCTCTGTGGAGATTCTCAATCATCCAGGTCATGGTTGTCCCAAAGGTGCTTTTCCAAAAGGCAATTGGACTTGTTTTTCTTTGAAATTGTTATGTTTCTCATCCAAAAAGCTTATTCAGTGAAACTTTTACAACAACAAAAAAAAAAAAACCCAAGAAAGGCCAGTTGCCTTTTGGAAAAGCACCTTTGGGACATTGATCCAGATCATATTCTTTTGCTCCACTTTCCTGCTTGTCTCTAACCACTGCTTTCTCTCCCTGTACTTCTTGCCAATTTGCTTTGCAGAAAGCTGATCTGGCAGTCGCTCCCCTCACCATCACCCACATTCGGGAGAAAGTGATTGACTTCTCCAAGCCCTTCATGACTCTTGGAATCAGCATTCTCTACCGAAAGGCCAATGGAACCAACCCCAGTGTCTTCTCCTTCCTGAACCCATTGTCTCCTGACATTTGGATGTACATCCTCCTTGCTTACCTGGGAGTTAGCTGTGTGCTTTTTGTGATTGCCAGGTAAGGAACTTGCCAAAAATAAGCCTTGGGTACATAGTGGGAGCTTTCCCCTGAGCCCCTGGATCAGCCTCTGTACCATAGCAGACTCCCCCTCCCTTTCTTTCCCTCACTAGAAGGGGTTCTCACTCATATTTTACATAACCATGTAGATGGTTATAACCATGCAGATGGTTATGTAGAAGAGAAGATGCACCACAAACTCTCACTCTCTGGCTAATAATTCTATGCCACAGAACTATCTCACTATCTCTAAAGTCCCCCCTAATCTTTAAGGAAGCAAACACAGTTCATGTTCTGACAAGGGATTTGGTCTAGTAGTTTCATCCATTTCCATCAATTCAGCCGCTGATGAAGAGTCTCATTGAAATAATTTGCCCTGAATCCTTGCTCTCCACTTAATCATTTATGGCAGGTGTCTCCAAACCTGGCAACTTTAAGACTTGTGAATTTCAACTCCCAGAATTCCTCAGCCAGCACGAGCAACTCCCAGTCAGCATGGAAGAACTCCCTCAGCCAGCAGAATTCTGAGAGTTGAAGTCCACAGATCTTAAAGTTGCCAGGTTTGGAGACCCCTGATTTATGGGAAGACCCAGTACAAATATGGGCGGGACTAACTTCTGCACTTCTTCAACACCACTACTAGGGAAGGTGCAGGATCCCTTCTCCCTTGCATGTACTCCCTGACCATGCTTGGATGCAACCTGCATTTTGGCTCTCCATGATAATTGTTTGTTCAATCTAGGCCTGGGACTAAGTGGCTCCAATAAATTCTCTACCATTTTTACTTGTGGGGCTGGCATTTCAGCTGTTGGGGAGAGGCACGGCATGAGAACTTCCCCAAGACTTAGTGGGTGACAGCTGCCTTTCTCTCTTCTTTACCAACAAGTAGCACCACCCTCAATCTGATCAGGTTCACTTCAGTGCTGGTGGTCTATAAGATGTGACTTTGACACGGGATACACGAGCTGCTAGGAAATGAAAAACAGCACATCACAGAGCTCTACATGCCATAGGGCCAGGTTATCTATGGAACTGGCTTTGCCCCATTACATCAGCTTGTCTCACTCATTGTGGGAGGGAAGGCAGGGTCTAGGACAGGGGTGTCAAACTCTATTTCATTGAGGGTCACATCAGGGTGTGTTTGACCTCAAGGGGGGCATAGCCAGGGGCATGGCCAGCTCAATGTTACTCATGTTGGGGGCACCTATAGTGGCCAAGTGCTAAGGCAGGACTTCCCTCAGACCCTCCTTCCCTCTCATTATAATCTCCTTCCTTCCTTCCTTCCTTCCTTCCTTCCTTCCTTCCTTCCTTCCTTCCTTCCTTCCTTCCTTCCTTCCTTCCTTTTTCCTTCCTTCCTTTTCTTCTTTTTCTTTCCCTCTTCATTCTCCTTTCTTCTTCCTTCTCATCTTTCCTTCTTTTTCTTTTTCTTTTCTCTTTCCCTTTCTCCTTTCTTGTCCCTTTTTGGATGCTCAGATGCAAACGGGAAAACATTTCTCCTTTTGTTTCACTTTTAGTTTGTTTAGCTAGCCCTCTGCCAGCAAAAACGGAACCTGGGGAGACATGCACAGCCCCCCCCCCGGGGCCTATTTTTGGCTGCAACAGCCTCCTGCAGCCCTCTGCCAGCGAAAATGGAGCCTCCATTTTCACTGGCAGAGGGCTGCAGGAGGCCGTTGCGGCCAAAAACTGAGCCCTCCCGAGCTCCATTTTGGCTGGCAGAGTCACTGCGGGCCGGTCCTTCGCTGTTTCCAGGGCGGCCCTATGGGCCAGATCTAAGCACCCCTGGGCCTTGAGTTTGATACCCCTGGTCTGGGACAACTCGCTGCAGGACAACTGGCCACAGCCAACACACCATGGGAAAAGAGTTACAATAATATCAAAGAAAGGGTGGAATAGAATCGTTAAAGAACGGATGTCAAAGGAGGGACAGAATGAAATGTGAATGATAAAAATTTTAATAAATAATTAAATGGAATTGCTGAATTGTCCTGCAGCAAGTAGGCCATGATGAGTTGTCCCATTCCAGCGAACGCATGCTACAGACCCATCTGTCAGGGACTTTTGTCTGGCTGCGTCAAGGAAGAGGGCCTTTTCTGCTGCTGCCCCTGCTTGGTGAAACACCTTGCCCAGAGGCAAGATGGGGGTGTGGAAAGTCCCCAATCTTCTGACTTGCTATAAAGGGGTCAAAACCTGGCTTTGTAACCTTGTGTGGGGGACACAGGGGCTGGATGGCCTCAGGAGATTCCCCCCCCCCCCGGTGCCTGTATTAACAACTTTTGATCTTCCCATCTTGGATCTCTCCATCTTTTGCAATTTTATAATGTTGTTTTACATTTTTTAAAAAAATATTAAATTATTTGCTTTTAATGTTTTATTGTATTGATTGAATTGTACACCATCCAGAGCCCCTCTGTAAGGGAGATGGGCAGTTAATAAGTTTGATAAATAAATAAATAAATAAATAAATAAATAAATAAATAAATAAATAAAACTTTGCCATCATCATCATCATCATCATCATCAGGACCAAAAAAACAGACAATTAAAAAGATAGGCTGTGTCATGAAACTGGTTTTGTGAATCTACTCAGCACATACATGCAGAGGCAGCCACGGACACAGTCTTAGGTTGCAAATAATCCAAACAGACTTTTGTGGCTGCAGCCCCACACAGAACTAGCGATGGGCAACTTGGCTGCCTTTGCTGCATCTGTTAAAAAGAGAGAAGTGTCACATACTCAGTATGATCATCTCTCTCTTGCTGACAGCAGGTGGGGAAATGGCTTCCCACCCTTCCTGCTTCCTGGGGTTGGGTTAATGGGAACTAAATGAAAGGTGGGAAACCTGCTGAGGACTGCCTCTCGGTCAGTTTAGCCAGAGCCTGTCCAGGTGGAGATTAGAGAGAAGAGACTTGGGATGATTATCTCCATCGGCCTCAGGGCTGGGGGAGGGGTGATGATGCTGTGCTGGCTCCCTGGGGCCATTACAGCATTTGGAGGTGATTACCTGAGCTTAGTGCCTAATACCCTAATTTTGTATAATGTGCTTGTCAAAATTAGCTCTGCGGGGAACAGACCAGCTCCTTGTTTGCTCTGGCAGATTTGGATTGGCTAAGTGGTTACTGCAAAGGGTGTGAGGTGATGAAAGCTTTAGAGATGCCTTTTGCCGACACTGAAAGGAGATTTTAAGAAATGCAAGATCTGGGCCATCATCCTTCTTAGTCAGGGTCCCCTTGCAAAAACACAATTCATGGGAGGGGCAGTGGGCTTTTAGTAGCTATGTCTTTCTCTATACTCAGACAATTTTACCATTTAATTGCTCTAACTAGAGGCAAGTGAAGTTGGCTTTCGGAATACTTGGCAGTGAAGCACAGGAGTCCTCTGTTGCTCCCCTGCTCCCATATGTCTTTCTCCTTCATCCAGTGATGGATCCATGACTTTTAAAACTCATAGAAATTTAAACGCAAGCCCACATTGCTGCTGCAGTTGCTGATTTCCTGTCTATGCCATTTTCCATACCAAGCATTCCCAGCATTATTATTTGAGAGACCTAATAAGATTATTGAAGAATGAGCTACACTGCAGGCCACTCAACCAAGCAGAAGAAACAGATGAACACTTTGCTAAACAACTAACAAATGTATGTAGGAAACATACCACAGGAGTAATGGGAGGATTTAACTACTCTAATATCAACTGGGAGACAAACTATGCAGCAACTGGGAGATAGAACAAATTCCTTACCAACCTACCTGACAGCTTTGTCATCCAAAAGGTAAAGGAGGGAACTAGAGGAAAAGCTATACTGGACCTAATTCTATTAATAGAGGAGAAGTAATAGAGGGAGTTGAAGTTATGCAACCTTGGATGAGAGTGACCATGTCATAATACAATTCAATATAAGGCAAACAAGAGCAATAGAACATAACCCAACCAGTGACTTAAACTTTAAAAGAGCTGATTTTAACAAATTCAGAGAGAGCCTAAGAAAAATTCCATGGATAAAAATCCTAAGGGGGAAAACAACTCAAGAAGCGAGGGAAACACTGAAATATGGTCATAAAAGCACAATCCAACACAATACCACTGAAAACAAAATATAAGAAATCCAAGAAGAAACCAGCATGGCTGCACAAAGATCTCTCTGATAAACGAAAGACAAAAAAGACAAATACAAAAAATGGAAAGAGGGTCACATAACTAAGGCAAAATATCAGCAGATAGCCAGAATCTGAAGTCAGGAAAGCAAAGACTCAGAATGAACAAAGACTTGCAACAAAAGTCAAAGATTAATAAAATAAAGTTTCTTTCAAAATATAAATAACAAGAAAAAAAGCCAAGCAAACAGTCCATCCACTAAAGAGAGAAGATTGCAAGGAAGTAACAGACAGTAGAGAGAAAGCAGAGCTGTTTAACTCATTCTTGGCATCATTCTTCATGCAAAAAGAAACTATAGCTCAATATACCAAAAACAAAACTGTAAAAGATTAGAAATAAAAATTAAAATAAGCAATAAAAAGGTAAGAGAACCACCTGTCTGACCTTGATGAATATAAATCGCTGGGACCTGATGGATTACATCCCAGAATTCTGAAGGAGTTGATAAATGTTATCTCAGAACCATTGTATTATATTTTGCAAAAATTCTGGAGCACCGGGGAACTACCAGAGGATTGGAAAAGAGCTGATATGGTTCCCATCTTCAAAAAAGGGGGAAAAAGGGAGGAAACCACAGACTAATCAGTCTAAAATCATTACCTGGGAAGATACTGGAAAAAATAATAAAAATCAGATCTGTGAACCAGAGTTGGGTTTCAGCAGGTTCTGACCAGTTCTGGAGAACCAGTAGCAGAAATTTTGAGTAGTTTGGAGAACCGGTAGTAAAAATTCTGACTGGCCCCACCCGCATCTAAACTCTGCCTCCCAAGTCCCAGCTGATTGGGAGGAAATGGGGATTTTAGTTTAGTTTAGTTTAGTTTATTAGATTTGTATACCGCCCTACTCCCGAAGGACTCAGGGCGGTGAACAGCCATGAAATAAAACATATCAATACAAAATTTAAAATAGAAATAAAACAAGTTAGATAAATTTGGCTGAACCATATTTAAAACCCCAATAATTTAAAACCAAATTTAAAATTCCCATTTAAAAGAGGAGAAGTTTAGGTCAGGCCGGCTTGCTGGAATAGGAACGTCTTCAGCGTGCGACGGAAGGTACGCAGATCCGGAATCCTCCGTATCTCGGGGGGGAGCTCGTTCCAGATAGTAGGTGCCCCCACAGAGAAGGCTCTCCCCCTGGGGGCCGCCAGTCAACATTGTTTGGCCGACGGCACCCGGAGGAGCCCCTCTCTATGGGAGCGTACTGGTCGGTGGGAGGCTATTGGTGGTAGCAGGCGGTCCCGTAGATAACCAGGTCCTGAGCCATGGAGCGCTCTAAAGGTGATGACCAAAACCTTGAAGCGCACTCGGAAGACCACCGGGAGCCAGTGCAGCTCGCGCAGGAGAGGCGTTACATGGGAGCGCCACGTCGCTCCCATCACCACCCGCGCGGCCGCACTCTGCGCCAGTTGGAGCCTCCGAGTGCTCCTCAAGGGGAGCCCCATGTAGAGAGCGTTACAATAGTCCAGACGGGAGGTGACGAGGGCATGAGTGACCGTGCGTAACGAGTCCCGATCCAGAAAGGGACGCAACTGGCGAATCAGGCGAACCTGATGAAAAATCCTCCCGGTCACGGCCGTCAAGTGCTCTTCTAAAGACAGCCGTGAATCCAGGAGGACACCCAAGTTGCGAGCCCTCTCCGTGGGGGCCAATACTTCGCCCCCAATAGTCAGCGATGGCACCAGCTGACTATATCGGGATGTCGGAAACCACAGCCACTCGGTCTTGGATGGGTTGAGTCTGAGCCTGTTTCTCCCCATCCAGATCCGTACGGCCTCCAGGCACCGGGACATCACTTCAAGGGCATCGTTGGGGTGGTCCGGGGTGGAGATGTACAGCTGGGTGTCGTCAGCGTACTGATGGTACTCCACCCCGAAACCACGGATGATCTCGCCCAACGGCTTCACATAAATGTTGAACAAAAGGGGCGAGAGGACCGATCCTTGTGGCACCCCACATATAAGGGGCCTCGGGGTCGACCTCTGCCCCCCTGTCAACACAGACTGCGACCGGTCGGAGAGAAAGGAGGAGAACCACCGTAGTACGGTGCCTCCCACCCCCAACCCCCCCAACCGGTGCAGCATGATACCATGGTCGATGGTATCAAAAGCCGCTGAGAGATCTAATAGGACCAGGATAGAGGAACAACCTCTGTCCCGAGCCCTCCAGAGATCATCCACCAACGCGACCAATGCCGTTTCCGTGCTGTACCCAGGCCTGAAGCCCGACTGGAACGGATCTAGATACGTCGTTTCATCCAGGTACCGGGGAAACTGTCGTGCCACCACACTCTCAACAACCTTCGCAACAAAGCGAAGGTTGGAGACTGGACGATAATTAGCCAATATTGCCGGGTCCAGGGAAGGCTTCTTGAGGAGAGGTCTCACCACCGCCTCTTTCAAGGCGGCGGGAAAGACACCCTCACTCAATGAAGCATTTATAATCCCCTGGAGCCAGCCTCGTGTCACCTCCCGGGAAGCCAGCACTAACCAGGAGGGGCACGGGTCCAACAAACATGTGGTCGCATTCAGTCTACCCAGAATCCTGTCCACGTCCTCAGGGGTCACAGAGTCAAACTCATCCCAGATAACATTCTCAGGACCTGCCTCCGTCATCCCCACTGGATCTACCCAGTCAGAGTCCAGATCTTCCCGAATCTGAGTGATTTTGTCATACAGATACTGAACAAAATCCTCGGCTCTCCCCTCCAAGGGGTCCTCCCTCGCTTCCTGGTGGAGCAGGGAGCGGGTCACCCTAAACAGGGCGGCCGGGCGGTTATCTGATGACGCGATAAGAGCAGCAAGATGAGTACATTTCGCTGCTTTTATCGCCACTAGGTAATTCTTAATATGAGATCTTACCAGTGTCCGGTCAGATTCAGTGCGACTGGCCCTCCAACTACTCTCTAGGCGTCTTTTCCGGCGCTTCATCTCCCTCAGCTCCTCAGTAAACCAAGGAGCCAGGTGAGATCGGCGCCGGGTCAGAGGCCGCAAAGGCACGACTCGATCCAGAGCTCCAGCGGCCGCCCTATCCCAGGCGGCCACTAAGTCTCCAGTCGAGGCGTGAGCCAAGACCTCAGGCATTGGCCCAAGCTCCGTCTGGAACCTATCAGGTTCCATCAGGCGCCTGGGGCGGTACCATCTTATCGGTTCCGCCTCCCTGCGGCGGGGAGCAGCGGTTCGAAGATCAAGGCGAAGGAGAGAGTGATCCGACCATGACAAGGGCTCGATAACTATGTCCCCTATCTCGAGATCACTCAGCCACTGTCCAGAGACAAAAATCAGGTCCAGTGTGTTTCCCCCCATGTGCGTAGGGCCATGAATTAGCTGGGTCAGATCCATAGCCGTCATGGAAGCCATGAACTCCCGAGCCACCTCAGACGTCTCACCCACGGACGGCAGGTTGAAATCCCCCATGACCATAAGTCTGGGGGTATCAACCGCCACCGCGGCAATAACGTTGAGTAGCTCGGGAAGGGCTGCTGCCACGTGGCAGGGAGCCAGGTACGTGATCAGCAAACCCATCTGAACCCCATGACCCCACTTCACAAGGAGGGTCTCACAACCGGCCGTCTGAGGAACAGTGGTCTCCCTCGGCCTAAAACCTTCTCTAATAATAACCGCTACTCCCCCACCCCTTCCCTGAGACCTCGGTTGATGGAATGCGTGGAAGCCTGGTGGGCACATTTCTACCAGAGGGACCCCTCCCTCCAGGCCCAACCAGGTCTCCGTAATACCTGCCAGGTCCGCTCCCCCCTCCTGAACAAGATCACAAATGAGGGGGGCTTTATTTACTGCAGACCTGGCATTGCACAACATCAGCCGAAGGCCCGGGCCCTGAGGATCTGTGCAACCTGGAGAACGAGTGGAGCCTTGGGGGCCGGAGCACGCTACCGCATGGAGACAGCGGGTGCGCGCTCCCTTAACATGATATGGCCCCCTGCTCCCGCCATATCTACCCCTCCCCCTCACAGTACCGATGGTAAAAACACAATCTGGACAGGCTCGACCCCCTCCATTTCCTCCGGAACTCCCACCCCCCCCGCCGCGTATAGTGGCCAGGCCTGACCTTCCCCTTGGTGGGTTATCCCCCAAACCCACTACCCTAGTTCCAATTTTGCCTCCCCCCCCCCGGGACCCCTTAAAATTTTTTCCAAAAATTTACATAAAAAACCCCTCAACCCCCTCTTCGCCGCATTTTGCAGTAACCTTCCCCTGGAGTGGGCTGGGAATGGAGATTTTACATGCCATGCCCACCAAGCCACACCCACAGAACTGGTAGTAAAAAATTTTGAACCCCACTACTGCTGTGAACATCTAGAAACAAATAAAGTTATATCTAGTAGCCAGCATGGGTTTGTTAAAAACAGATCACGCCAAGCCAATCTTATTTCATTCTTTGATATAGTGACTAAATTAGTAGACCAGTGAAATACTGTGGATATAGTATACTTAGACTTCAGCAAAACATTTGTCATGCCCACTCACCCCCCCCCCACCGTCGGAGTCTGAATCTGGGGGGGGGGAAAGATGAGCTGGAACAAGAATTGAGCGATTGAGAAGGCAGCTCCATTGGCCTTGGAGGAAACTGGGGGAGGGCAGAGTCAGTCCAGGCAAGGCTTTACAGAATTAGTAAGGCCTGCAGGCAGGGAGGAACGGAGGCAGGATGAACATGAGACACAGAACTCAGACGAGGAGCAAGGACCACCCCCTCCTGATCCAAGGGCTCGGAAAGTGCAGAGAAGGCATAATCAGCACAGCAGGCTACTCAGGAGGATAGCGCTCCATCCATCTTCACCAGGCACACCTAGGGAATGAGACTTCAGGAGATGTTGTGGGGAGGGGCATTTGTTGGGAACAAATGTGAGGTTCCTGAAGTGTTGCATGCTGACGTTGGAACTTGCCAAGAGTCCTTGCATTCTTTTTGGCGTCCTGGACTAATTACCTGGATTTTTTGCTTCCTGAACTCCTTGATTTGCCAAATACATTTGGATTTATTGCTGTGCAGACAGCACTGGGCTGGACTAATTGCAGCCAGAGGCTGCTTGAAGTTTGTGTGGGGGTTTGTTATCATTCTGCTCTGGGACTTGCCAGAAATGTGGCAGCATTTGGGGAGATTTGGAGCAATAAAAGGGCAGTATGAACTGCCAGCTGTTTGTGTTATCTCTGTACCGTGCCATGGGTCATCACAGCATTTGACAAAGTAGACCACAACCTATTGCTTAGTAAACTAGAAAAATGTGGGATAGATTGCTGTGGATTTGTAACTGGCTGACAAATCATACTCAGTGAGTAGTCCTTAATGGTACTACATCCACATGGAGGGAAGTAAGCAATGGGATACCACAAGTTTCCATCTTAGGCCCAGTACTCTTCAATATCTTCATAAATGACTTAGATGAGGGAATAGAAAGGGAACTCATCAAATTTGCAGATGACACTAATCTGGCAGGAATAGTCAACATCCTGGAAGACAAGCTCAGGATCCCAAAAGATATTGGCAGACTTGAACAGTGGATCCTTACATGAAATTTAATGTGGAGAAAAGCAAGGTTTTACACTTAGGCAGGAAAAACCAAAGGTATAAGTACAGATTAGGTGAAATCTGGCTCAAAAACTGTAACTGTGAGAGGGACCTTGGTGTCCTAGTGGACGACCACTTAAACATGAATCAGCAGTGTATGCCAGCCAAAAAATCAGCTAATACAATCCTTGGTTGTATAAATAGGGGCATAGAATCAAAATCACATGAAGTATTAGTACCGCTTTATAAAGCTTTAGTAAGATCACACCTGGAATACTGCATCCAGGTTTGGTCACCCCATTACAAAAAAGATGTTGAGGTTTTGGAAAAAGTGCAAAGAAGAGCAATTAAGATGATTCAGGGCCTGGAGACAAAAACATATGAAGAACGGTTGCAGGATTTGAGTATTGCCAGCCTAGAGAAAAGGACTGAGCAGGACAGACATGATAGCAGTCTTCCAGGATTTGAGGGGCTGCCACAAAGAAGAGGGGTCAACTTATGTTCCATCTTTTTTGTAATGTAGTGACCAAGCCTGGATGCAGTATTCCAGGTGTGGTCGAACTAAGTATTTATAAAGCAGTACTAATGCTTCATTTTTATTTTATGCAGTGAGTGGGTGATGGAACAGGTTTCTGACATGCCTAGCTGACAGCTTTGTCACCCAAAAGGTGGAGGTGGTAACTAGATGGTCAACTGTACTGAACTTAATCCTAACTAATAGGGCTGAAATGGTTGAGGGAGTGGAAGTTATAGGAGCTTTGTGGGAGCTTCCATGTCATACTAGAATTTGCTATAATGAAGATATAGATATTTTAGACTTTAAAAGAGCTGACTTCAACAAACTAAGAGAGACATTAGGAAGGATTCCATGAATGTAAATCCTAGAAGGAAAAACAATTTAGGATCCATGGTAAATTCTGAAAAACAAAATACTAAAAGCTCAAACAAAAACAATACCAAAAAGAATAGAATAGAATAGAATAGAATAGAATAGAATAGAATAGAATAGAATAGAATAGAATAGAATAGAATAGAATAGAATAGAATAGAATAACAGAGTTGGAAGGGACCTTAGAGGTCTTCTAGTCCAACACCCTGCCCAGGCAGGAAACCCTAAACCACTTCAGACAAATGGTTATCCAATGTCTTCTTAAAAATTTCCAGTGTTGGGGCATTCACAACTTCTGCAGGCACTTATTAATTGTTCTGTCAGGAAATTTCTCCTTAGTTCTAAATTGCTTCTCTCCTTGATTAGTTTCCACCCATTGCTTCTTGTTCTACCCTCAGATGCTTTGAAGAATAGTTTGACTCCCTCTTCTTTGTGGCAACCCCTGAGATATTGGAACACTGCTATCATGTCTCCTCTAGTCCTTCTCTTCATCAAACTAGACATACCCAGTTCCTGCAACCGTCCTTCATATGTTTTAGCCTCCAGTCCCCTAATCATCTTTGTTGCTCTTCTCTGCACTCTTTCTAGAGTCTCAACATCTTTTTTACATCATGGCGACCAAAACTGAATGCAATATTCCAAGTGTGGCCTTACCAAGGCATTATAAAGTGGTATTAACACTTCACGTGATCTTGATTCTATCCCTCTGTTTATGCAGCCCAGAACTGTGTTGGCTTTTTTGGCAGCTGCTGCACACTGCTGGCTCATATCTAAATGGTCCACTTGGAGTCCACTAGGACTCCAAGATCCCTCTCACAGTTACTACTATTGAGCAAGGTACCACATATACATACCTGTGCATTTTGTTTTTCTTCCCTAAATGTAGAACCTTGCTTTTTTCACTGTTGAATTTCATTTTATTTATTTATAATGCAATTTATATGCCGCCCTATCTCCAAGGACTCACAATGGTAAAAATGTACAGTTCCTCATTAAAAGACAATATAAAATTAAAATTACAATTTAAAACAGTTTAAAATTCATTAAGAAACCCCCCATCAGTCCAGGCTGCGGAACAACCAGGTCTTCAAATTGCGGCAGAACGAGCAAAGGTCAGGGGCCATCCGGAGCTCCAAAGGAAGTTGGTTCCGGAGGGTGGGTGCACCCACAGAGAAAGCTCTCCCCCTGGGGGTCGCCAGCCGACACTGTCTGGCCGACGGCACCCTGAGGACGCCCTGTCTGTGGGAGTGCACTGGGAGATTGGGATTTGTCACTGGCTGCAGGGGGTCCGACAAATATTCCGGGCCTAGGCCATGAAGGGCTATTTTGTTAGATAGTGCTCAATGTTAAAGTCTGTCAAGATCCTTCTGTATCTTGAGCCTATCTTCTGGAGTGTTGGCTATTCCTGCCAGCTTGGTGTCATCTGCAACTTTGATGAGTTCCCCATCTATCCCCTTGTCCAAGTCATTGATGAAGATGTTGAAGAGCACTGGGCCTAAAACAGAGTCCTGGGGTACTCCACTGCATACTTCCCTCCATGTTAGATGCAGTTCCATTGAGGACTACACATTGAGTGCAGTTGGTCAGCCAGTTATGAATCCATCTGGTGGTGATGTTGTCTAACCCACATTTTTCTACTTTATCTAGTAGTAGGTTATGGTCTACTTTATCAAATGCTTTACTAAAGTCCAAGTAAATTGTATCGACAGCATTCCTCTGGTCCACTAATTTTGTCACTTTGTCAAAGAATGCGATAAGATTAGTCTGACATGATGTGTTTTTGACAAACCCATGTTGGCTTTTGGTTATTACTTGGTTTGCTTCTAAGTGTTCGCTGATTCGTTGTTTGATTACCTTTTCCAGAATCTTCCCTGGTATTGAGGTCAGGCTGATAGGTCTGTAGTTTCCTGGATCTATTTTTTTTTTCCTTTTTTGAAGATGGGAACTACATCGGCTCTTCTCCAGTCCTCTGGCAGTTCCCCTGTGCTCCAGGATCTTTGAAAGATATAGTTCAGTGGTTCTGCGATTTCATTTGCCAGTTCCTTCAGAACCTTGGGGTGTAAAATTAAGAGACTACAGATGAACCCAACATGATTGCACAAAGAGCTCTATGACAATCTAAGGGACGAGAAGAACAAATATAAAAATGGAAAGAGGGGCATATAACTAAAACAGAATGCCAGCAAATAGCCCCAATCTACAGGGATAAAGTCAGGAAAGCTAAGACTTAGAATAAACTAGAAATGTAGTCAGGCTGGGGAAAATGTTGAAGAACGGAGGGGAAAATTATGCATGCATACATATTAATAAGTAATAACATAATAGATCTCAGGTTGCTTCCTGCCCTTCTTTTATCTACAGAGAACAATGGCCTTAGAAGAAACTTTTATATCTTGAGATTCAGGGGTTGCAAAGGGGGATGTTCTGATAAAAACTTACAAGAACCTCTGCAAACCAGAAGTTACAAAGCCACATTCTTTTTGTTTTAAATTGTTCCATTCATCTGAAAACTGATTTTGCCTACAGAAGGAAGGAAGGAAAATTTCCGATGCTCCCTGCTAGCTTCCCACAAGCAATGTCAGTGGGGAAGCCTGCAGGAATTCGGAAGTCACTCCCAGTCTCATTGCTTTTTTGCCCATCCATAATCATTCTGTTTCTCTGTCTAGGAAAGGAAATACCTTTGAATCAATGACCCAACAGGGCATGGCTTGCCTAGTTATTAACAAACCCATACTAGCACCTGTTAAACAATTTTTAAAATTTATTTCAACTTTTATACTTATATTTGGATGGGGTTGTTTTATATTTTAATGTTTTATTGTACACTGTCCAGATCCCCTCTTTGAGGGAAATGGGTGGTATAGAAATGTGAGAAACAAATAAAATAATTTTCTAAAGGCTAATAAACTGACTGTTCAATAATCCACACTTTTACCTGGTATCAATGTCAAGTTGACCAATAGGGTTCCTCCTTTCAGGCTCTTATCTTGGTGCATCTTCCCCCTATTTTGTGAAGATAAGATTAATATTCATTGTCCTTTAATCCCTAGAGAAGTGCTCCAACATGCAGTGACATCTTCATGCTTTATCTTAGATAAAATGTATTAGACTCAAACTAATACCTGGTGAAAAGGTTGCCACTCCTTCCTTTTACTACTGATACAACAAAAAGAAAGGAACCAAAGGGGGTGGAGGGAGCCCCTTTTGTACTTCCAGTATTTTACTTTGAGTAGATTCACCCACCCTTATATTTAAGAATTTCCATCCATGGGATCCCACCTAGTATATCTCTAAGATTTTGCAGCTGCACATCCTGAAATCTCACTTTCATGTATGACTTTGTTTCTGTGACTAGAGGAATTAAATGAACATAGGAAGCTTGTTTTTTGTAGAGATTTGGCAGGAACAGAGGCTTTTGGTCTCCAAGGAATATTTCCCTCTTGGTTGGAATCAGTTCTAAATTTTGTTTCATTTTGCTGGGGAATGGAAGAACCAGCCAAACCACTGAGGATGTGGGGGGGGGGAGGCAGAGGGAGGGCTGTTCAATCTAGGTTGAGTTGGTTTTCCAACAAATGTTTGGGTACTTGAGGTGTCCCATTATTGTATTCCTGAAATGCTGCAATAACTATATATGAATTCACCTACAGTATTTATTTCTTCCACAGAGCTGTCCCTTGGCTTTTTTTTTTTTTTTTTTACATATATGGAAAAGATTTTAATTTAAAATTTCCAGTTGGCTGGCTGGGAGTGATTCCTGCAGTTTGAGATTCCCTCAAAAGTCCCTTTTATGCCTTTTTTCATCCTTTGCATGTACCTGTTCTAGCAAAATAATCAATGTGCACAAAAGTTGTGAGGAGAAAAGTTTTCCCAAATGAGGATCTTTTTCACAGCTAACTACCCTTTCTGTGAGTCCTCCCAGGCAGAAAGATTTCTATCACCAGCAGGGCTGCTCAGAACCTCAAAGGTGCCTCTGCTTAAGTGGAGACACAATTCGCACCAGTCACCAGGATGGGATGCCAGCAAGAAAATTGGTCTCACTGCATGGATGGCAAGTTTTGCTTAGTCTTGCTTCCATTTTATTCTCCTAACAAGGCCCCAGTATTATCTCTTTTCCCTAGCTCTCCTCCTCCTTCCCTAGCTCTCCTCTTCCTCCTTGGCTCCCAGCTTGCTTGCTTGTAGAATTTCTATCCTGGTTTTCACTGCAAAACACTGCAAATCACACTCTCTTTAGTACAAATTGTTGCCAAGAAAACAACCTGGATCTTTTCGCAATCACTGGGAATGAAATTCAACTTAAAGCAGGCTGCAGTCCATCATTTCAAACGTTTGTAAGCAGTCCTGCACTAGGCACATATATGTATATTGCTATGAATACCATTCAGGACATAAAAAGACTGTATGAACAATTTTATTTTTATACACATCAAAACATGTTTATGCAAAGCCCCTTCCTCTTACTTATTCAAATTGAGTGGGGTCTCTCTCCTCAGAGCATGCAACTTTGTAAAATAAAGGGAGAAAGACATAGGGAAATTAAACTATAAAAGCTACTTTCACAATTCATCCACATCTCATTGCCAAAAGGTTATTGTTGCTACGTGTATCAGCCAGTTTCACAAAACTACGGCAGTAACGTACTGCCATAGGCTGTTTCTCCAGTGATAGTTGGGGAAGGCCAACTTCTGAATTCCACTTTTGCTCGAACCTGAACGGGGAGGCCAACCTGATTCAGATTGCCCAAGTGGTGCCCAACCCATGGCATTTCTCTCCTGCCCATCCATGCCTGTCCTTTCTGCAGGAGTGTGACCTCCCCTCTTTCCACATGTAGGTTCAGCCCTTACGAATGGTATGATGCTCATCCATGCAACCCTGGGTCAGACATTGTCGAGAACAACTTCACCCTCCTCAACAGTTTCTGGTTTGGAATGGGAGCCCTGATGCAGCAAGGTAGGTCCTGCTCCTCCTCCTCCCTCCTTCTTGTATTGCTCTATGCGCATGTAGCGTGCTTCTCGATTGACAGGTGCAAGCTGAATGTTGTTGTTAGGGGAAAAAGCCTTGGAGCAAGAGATGTAATACGGTGTCTTCTCTCCTTCATGGTTACAAGCAGCAGCAGAGCACCAAGGAGTTGCTCTCATCACACAATGACAAGCAAAGACATTGCTTTTGAAATGGGGGGAGAGAGGATGTCTCTAGGCAGTCTCTGAAGAGCTTGTCAAGATCAGCTTCTCTGTCTCTTCCACTGGGGAGGATCTTTAGAGCGGAGGCGAGACCTACTTCTCCCTGATAGAACTACCCAGTCCAAGGGGTCCCAGGGAGTGAGACTTCCTCTGCTCCACACAGGACCTACTCACCAGCCCTTCCTGCCAGGGAGAAGTAGAAGTCCAGGGGCTTCCACAGGTCTAAATAGCTAAACTAATGGAAGGCCCGCAAGCCAGAAGGGTTCCAGCAGGCAGTAAATTTCCCTGTGCTCAACGCCTGACAAGGATTACTCAGCATTTGGTCTGGATACTTTTTCATTCGTGAAAAAAGAATAAAGATCCAAGGAAAACAGGGAGGCCTCAGACCAGGGCCAGAGGGCCCAAGCTGGGGAGGGTGAAAAAGTCACGCTGGAAGTTGCAGCTGCACCCTAGAAGACTTTTGCATGCAGGGGTGACATTGACACATCAACAAAAAGAGGGAGGCTGTCATCATGTTCTTGTTGAATGTCTATGAATGCCACGGATCAGAACCTGAGGTTGCATAGGAAGCTGCCCCTTCATAATTTTTTAAGAAATTTACTTCCCTTCTTTCTGAATATTCATCCGAGTCTCTAATTTGCCATGCTTTGTGTAGTCACATATCTGTTCTAAGAGTCATAGCCATACTGAAAAATGGCACAGAAAGAATGCAAGTGTTTGAGTTTTCAAGAACTTTGCATCAGGCAGGAAGTTATCCAGTGGCCAGCAAGGGGTGGGAGAGGTGTTCTCCTGAAGAGAACAAAAGCCAGATCTACATCCCTCAGACCTGGAGGTGGAAGGACAAGAAGCAATGCGTGGAAACTAATCAAGGAGAGTAGTAACCTAGAACTCAGAAAAAAGGCTCAGGAGGTCTTTCCGTGTCTGTGAATTGTAGTCTTGAGGAGATTCACCAGCCAGAATCTGGCCAGCCAGCACAGAAAAAGGCTCCTTGGATGGAACAGACTAGGTAGCAGCAAGGCACCAGGTCCCCCAAGTTTTCAGACCTCCTATCTTGAGTATTCTTCCCCTCACAACTGCTATCACTTTTCAGCACTGAAGCACAGTGGGGATATGGTTTCAATGTCTTTGAAGACATGCACTTTTTCATCTCTTAATTTTCAGCCTTCTGGGGGACGGGATTCCTCCACTTTTAAACCTGGTTCCACCTGGAATCAGGAGCAGAAGAGAAAAAACCATCCATGGATGTCCTTCTCTCTTTGGACAAAGTCACTGTAGGCCTGTAACACATTTTAAATGGTGTTTGCTACCCTTGGCTGCTATTTACAGCCCTAATCATTTCTTGCCCAGAGGTTTGGATAAAAAAAAAAAAGCCTGTATATTTGAAGAATGTCCTCGGAGTGAGCCCTTTTGAAAAACAATCCACAAAAAAGGAGTTTCTTTTTATTTTAAACGATTGAACAAAAGAGACATAAAAGTTCACAAATGGCTTGCTATTCAAATCACATAAAAGCTGCTTAGTTAATTACCGTATTTTCCGGCGTATAAGACGACTTTTTAACCCAGGATAATCATCTCAAAAGTCGGGGGTCGTCTTATACGCCGGGTACCCGAATCTGAGTTGCTGGCGCTGACCGATGACACTTTGGGAGCGCCGGCAACATTGAGGGGAAGCTGTACTCCAAATGAGTTCCAACCTACAAGAGGTGCCAGGCAGTGCGTGGCCCACGAGAAAGGAACGCGTCCCCACTCTACCCCAGAATTCGGGTCACCTTCCTTTCTTTCCCAGCAGTCCACAGTGAAAGCGGCACCGCGGTCGACCTGGGCCAGCGCCTTGCACACCTGGCTCTGCGTCTCCATTATGAGAAGCTCCATGCGACTTCGCATGTCTCCGCCCCAGTCGCGCAGCTCTCGCAATCCGCTCACCGGAGGAGCCATGAAGTGCTCGCACCGCCTTGCCAGATCTTCCTCGTCCTCCTTTCCCCATGGCTTTTCCAGTTGTAATTGGTGCTGCTGCTGCCGCCGAGGCTGCTCCTTCATCTCCGCCCGCCGCAACAGACCCAGCCCGGCCAGCACCGCCGTGGCTCCCGCAGTCCAAGCGGATCGGCACCCGGGCTCGCAGGCGAAGGGTGGGAGTGCGCAGCGCACTTTCCTGGCTTGGCGCCGATCCGGGCGGCTGCAGAAGGAACTGGGCACCGGCTGTCATGTCTTTTCTGCTGTGCGGGATTCGGCACCTGGGCTCCCGGGGTTTAAGCCTCCGGGCCGGCCCGCGCTGCTCCAGGATGTTCGCTTCGGGCTCCTTGGAATCGCTGCCGGGCGGTTCTTCCCGTTGGGGTGATGGTGGGTGGCAGCGATCGGCATCGCTTGGACTGCAGGAGCCACAGCGAACTCCTTCCCCACGAGGTATTGCTCTGCATTTCACCACCTCTTCCAGGCTCGCAGCCACTCACCATCGCCCCAATGGGAAGAACCGCCCGGCAGCGATTCCAAGAAGCCCGAAGCAAACATCCTGGAGCAGCGCGGGCCGGCCCGGAGGCTTAAACCCCGGGAGCCCAGGTGCCGAATCCCGCACAGCAGAAAAGACATGACAGCCGGTGCCCAGTTCCTTCTGCAGCCGTCCGGATCGGCGCCAAGCCAGGAAAGTGCGCTGTGCACTCCCACCCTTCGCCTGCGAGCCCAGGTGCCGATCCGCTTGGACTGCGGGAGCCACAGTGGTGCTGGCCGGGCTGGGTCTGGTGCGGCGGGCGGAGATGAAGGAGCAGCCTCGGTGGCAGCAGCAGCAACAATTACAACCAGAAAAGCCATGGGGAAAGGAGGAGCAGCGCTAAATTACCTTCCGGGGTGGAGGGGTGTGTGTGGAAGAATAGGTGAAGCTAAAACGGCTTTCTCGTTCATCCCGATGTCAGGAGAAGCGGCTTGAGGGGCGCCCGAGCTTTTAAGATTTTAACCTGGGCTAATCGGGCGGGGGAAAGAAGTGCTCTAGTCTGCAAACTAGGCAGGGTCTTGGGTTTAAAGGGTGGGGGGGCAGAGAAACTTTCAAGGCAGTTTTCTCTCAGCCAGAGGTAGAATCTGAACGGGAGAATATGGACGTCGCTGCGTGGATTGCATTATTTCGCTCATTTCTGGAAATATCCCTGCGCCCCTTTTCACCTCCCGGAATTATGTGGCTCCCACCCACCCCATCCCACAACAGATCTGCGCGAGAGGCCAGAAAACTGTGGGTTTCGTGTGTGTGTATGTAACAAAAGGTGCAGATGTCTTTCCCCCCCGTTTCGTTCCGGCTGCAGCCTTTCTTCTGAATGGGGTCGGGCTGGATACGCTGCGAAAGAGATCGGCTTGGGGAAAAAAAAACTGGTCTGCCGCCTTTACCACTACCTCCCCTCTCCACAAACACACACTTTTTGTTGTTGTTTGTTGCTGATAACATTCCCCCTCTCTCCCCCCCAATTCCACGGGTTCAAAGCCACCGAGAGAGAGAGAGAGAGAGAGAGAGAGAGAGAGAGAGAGAGAGAGAGAGAGAGAGAAAGAAAGAAAGAAAGAAAGAAAGAAAGAAAGAAAGAAAGAAAGAAAGAAAGAAAGAAAGAAAGAAAGAAAGAAAGAAAGAAAGAAAAAAAAAGAGTTTTGATTCTGCCGGCTTATCGCGAAGGCATTGGAACAAGCAGCCTAAAACTAGGAGGCGTGTAAAGTCACGGCTTAACGTTGCCGCAATGAGACTTTGGTGCCTGTTTGTGTGGACGGTGTCCATGCTCGCCGTGTCCTCTGTATCGAGACCTCTTTTAAAGCTCCTTTTTGATAAACCCCCCTTGTGCCTCTTCTCCGGGTTTCTTGGTAACTGGGATCCGCTACACGTGCAAAACGGAGTCCCGAAATGGCTCTCCCGAGGTTGCCCGCTCTCACCATTACTGCAGCCGTCCGGATTGGCGCCAAGCCAGGAAAGTGCGCTGCGCACTCCCACCCTTCGCCTGTGAGCCCGGGTGCTGATCCGCTTGGACTGCGGGAGCCACGGCGGTGCTGGCCGGGCTGGGTCTGGTGCGGCGGGCAGAGATGAAGGAGCAGCCTCGGCGGCAGCAGCAGCAGCAATTACAACCGGAAAAGCCATGGGGAAAGGAGGATGAGGAAGATCTGGCAAGGCGGTGCGAGCACTTCATGGCTCCTCCGGTGAGCGGATTGCGAGAGCTGCGCGACTGGGGCAGAGACATGCGAAGTCGCATGGAGCTTCTCATAATGGAGACGCAGAGCCAGGTGTGCAAGGTGCTGGCCCAGGTCGACCGTGGCGCCGCTTTCACCATGGACCTCCTTGGAATGCTGGAACCAGCTGGTTGCTGCGCGGAGCTTCCCCCAGGCATCCAGGGAGATATTACCGACGCTCTGACTTCCCCAGACCGGTGGACCTCGCCATCAGTGGGGGTCAGCTGGGGAAGTCAGAGCATCGGTAATACCCCCCTAGATGCCTGGGAGAAGCTCCGCTCAGCAGCCAGCTGGTTCCAGCATTCAGCAGCATGCAGCCTTGACTAGATTGGCACAGCTTTCTGTCAATGTCATCAGTCAGTGCCAGCAACTCAGATTCATGAAGCTGTGCGGACCTCGACAAGGCTGCATGGGTGAAGGAAAAAAACCTGGTACAAAATAGCCCTCTTGCCACTACACCTAGCGTAGCCCATTACCTTTCTCTACAGTACAGCAACAATACATACAGTACAGCAACAGTACATACAGTATAGTATACAAATATAACAGTCAAGACCCCATCATGGCTCCACCAGCAAGAAGAAAGAAATATGAAGCCAGTTTTAAACTTAAAGTTGTAAACTTTGCCATGGAACATAATAACTGTGCTGCTGCAAGACAATATGGAGTAACAGAAAAGATGGTTCGGGACTGGAAAGCAAATGTAAAAGCGTTATGCCAAGGGGTAAGTGTGCATTAAGAAGAGGCACCCCACATTGGCCAGAACTCGAAAAACATGTAGCAGACATGGTGAATGAGCATCGCCGAAACGGTTATGTAGTGACACGAAATAAAATACGTTTGTTTGCACTTCAGTGGGCCAAATCTAACCCAGATCACAGCAACAGATTTAAGGCCACTGTATCCTGGTGTACTAGATTCTTGGAAAGGCATAAGCATTTGAATTAAAATTACCATATTGAAATCAAATCTGATGTTTTTTAATTTTTATTTGGTGTGCGTTGGAAGAGGGGTAGTCTTATACGGCGAGTATAGCCCAAACCCTATATTTTAACAGGAAAAGTAGGGGGTCGTCTTATACGCCCAGTCGTCTTATACACCGGAAAATACGGTACTCTGATTTGTAGTTCCCCATAAATTACTGACTGTGCCCAAGGTCAGCAGGAATGGGCTGGGAATTTCTGCCAACAGCAGAAGAAAAGACCGGAAACAGCAGGATGGTTTTCTTAGGCGTTGCTCAGGTTGACCTGGTGTAATTGGGGTGGGGGTGGGGGGGCTGTCCAGCCTGTGACTGTTTCCCTTTTTTTCTCCCTTCTTTCCCAGGCTCTGAGCTGATGCCCAAAGCTCTGTCCACTCGGATCATTGGGGGAATTTGGTGGTTTTTCACCCTCATAATCATCTCTTCCTACACGGCAAACTTAGCTGCCTTCTTGACGGTGGAGAGGATGGAGTCCCCCATTGGCTCTGCAGATGATTTGGCCAAGCAGACCAAAATTGAATATGGAGCAGTCAAGGACGGAGCCACCATGATCTTCTTCAAGGTGAGCTTGCAATCTTTGTGACTTTCCTCCATAGTGGCCCCAGAGCATCTGTCACAGCCGAATGAGTGAATGGAGCCCCTGCGTCCATGCAGACCTGCCATTGGGATGGCTGCTTCCTCTCTTGGCCCTCTCCTGTCTGCCCATCCCAAAGGGGGGCCCACTGCAGTGGTGGGTTGCCCCCGGTTCAGACCGGTTCGCAAGAACTGGTAGTAAAACCGGTGGGAGGCCCTGCCCACCGCCACCAATATCATCATCGGCGATCTGTTCATGCGCAGAAGCAAGGCGCGTGGCCGAGTGAAGTGCACACACGTGCACGATCCCATTGCGAACCAGTAGTAAAGGTAAGTAGAACCCCTGGCCCACTGCCTCCCCTTTCAGCCTCCCTCCCCTTTCCAAAGGCCCTGTCAATGTAAGCAGAGAGCAATTTGCCCATGGAAGCAGGCAGGGGAGCCCAACAATAGGCAAGGGTCCCAAGTCAGCCAGGGAAGAGGGTGCCTGTGGTTGAGAAGCTCACCAGAGCTGGGCATCCTTGTTCTTGCTGAAAGGAGAAGGTTGGAGGCTGCCATTTGAGGAGGCATCATGGTGGGATTTCAGTTGCTAATCAAATCTGCAGGTCCTTGTCTGCAAAATACATTTGGGCCTGGGTATTCTGCCCCAGCTACGGACCCCAAAGAACACAGCACACACAGTCCGTTCAAACCTTAGTTTTAGTAAACCAGTTTTTTAATAAACCAGTTTTTTACAATGACGGCTGTTAATTAACTGCATTAACAGCCGCCAAGAATTCAAAGAATAATACTGAAAGCTTACTGTGGATGGCAGAATGCCCAGAAGCAATTTCAGGAAGCTGATAAGATAAGCAAGGCAAGACATGAAGGTAATTGAACAGAGTTGTTCCGTGCAAATTGCTTCAGTCGGCGTTCCTCCTTAAATAGGCTAAGGGAGTGGCCAATTAGCCCCAAGCCTTATTCTCAAGGAGATCTCCTCCTGAGGAGCCACCCCTGCCTTTTGGCAGCACTGCGCGCCCGTGCATCGAGAAGAGGCTCCTCCTCTTCGTCCTCTTCACTTAAGGGAGCTTCTGGAGGTTCTGAAGGCCCTGGCTGAATCCCTGCCCCTGGCACGACATTTTCTCCAGCCTCCTCATTGTCTGACTCGAGCGCCAGCTGCACAGGCTGCTGGCGCAGCACCACACCAGCCTCCTCGCTGTCGGAATCAGCTACTAGCTGCACAGGCCACTGACGGGCCACAACACTGGGATAAAACAGCTGCTTCCATGCATCTGGGGCCCCAGAGACAGCAGGGGCTCTGGAACTTGGTATCAAGGGATTTGGTGGCTGTGAATGCCAAAGAGGATCCTGGCACAGGCCAGGAGCATTTCCAAACTCCTGATCTGTGATCTCCAATAATGACTCCTCGAGAGGGAACAGAGCAGGAGCGTCATAATGAGATTGACAAAATGAAACAGGAGGGCAGCAGAAGTCTCAGTCAAGAAATGTAAGCAAGGCCTGTCAGGCCCCCAAAACAGTGGTGGGTTGCTCCCAGTTCGGACCGGTTCGCTGGACCAGTAGTAAAACCGGTGGGAAGCTCCACCCACTGACCCAGATGTCATCATAGGTGATCTGCGCACGCGCAGAAGCTTCTGCGTTCCCATTGCGAACCGGTAGTAAAGGTAAGTAGAACCCACCCCTGCCCCAAAAGCCCTTGCTGAAAAGGGCAGGGACTCCCTGATGGGGGGAATTCCCTGCTCAGAGAACTGTGGGATGCCGTGCTAGCCGCCCTCTGTCCGATTCTCCACCTGCAATCACTTGGATGCTGGCAGGATGGAATGACTACTCAAGCCAGGAACCCTGCAGACTTGATCCGGAAACAAGCTCTGGACTGCTAGAACAGGAGGAGCATGGCTGGAGGGACAGGAGAGCCCCATGGATGCTTCTGCAATTACAGCTAGTCCTCGATTTACAACAGACCATTTGAAGTTACAGTGGCACTGTAAAAAGTAACTTATGACCGTCTTTCACACTTATGACCATTGCAGCATCCCCATGGTCATGTGATCCAAATTCAAATGCTTGGCAAGTGTTCATATTTATGACGGCTGCAGTGTCCTGGTGTCACATCATCACTTTTGTGATCTTCTGACAAGCAAAGTCAATGGGGAAGTCAAATTCTCTTAAACAAACATGTTACTAACTTAACAATTGTAGTGATTCCTTTAAAAGTGTGGCAAGAAAGGTCGTAGGATGGGACAAAACTTACTTAACAACTGTTTTGCTTAGCAAGATAAATTTTGGGCTCAATTGTGCTCATAAGTCAAGGACTACCTGTGCCCCTGTGCTGAGTGGTTGCTCTGATGCAGCCAAAATAAAAGCTTCTGGGATGGCCGTAGTTTCTTATGTGATTGCACCTGGACCCTCTCTCCACTTCCAAGGGAGCCCCAGTGCCCAGCCCAGGTTACCTGGGCCTTCTGCCAGCCAAGCTTCCCTTGGCCTCCCTTTCTGGGCAAGAACAAAGCAACTGATGGTGGAGGCACAGAGTCAGGGGAGGGAGTCAAGAGCAGCTTTGAGTTGTAAATAAAGGTAAAGATAAAGGTTTCCCCTATCCAGTCAATTCTGACTCGTCAGAGGCTTTTAAAAGCATTTTTTTTACAACCTCTTCAGCCAAAGAGGTTGTAGAAAAAATGTTTTTAAAAGAAAAAAAAGCCTCTACCGATCAGGCAACACAGCTGGGATCATCAGAGACTTTTCAAAGCATTTTTTTTTACCACCTCTTCTGCCAAGAGGTTGCAGAAAAAAATGCTTTGAAAAGCCTCTGACGATCCCAGCTGAGCCGTGCGATTGTCAGAGGCTTTTTTTTTTTTTACTTTTAAAAGCATTTTTTCATCGGAAGAGGTTGTAGAAAAAATGCTTTTAAAAGTAAAAAAAAAAAGCCTTTGATTATCGTGGGGCTCAGCTGGGCATGGTGAGGGTGGGGGCAGGGATTTTTGCTACCGGTTCTCCGAACCACCCACCGCCGCCATCGCTACCGGATCGGGTGATCCGGTCCAAACCTGGAGCATTTCACCCCTGCTGGGTGCTATATGAGCCAATCGTGTGCAGCAGCCACCAAGAAACCAATGCAGTCCTAGGCTGCATTAATAAAGGGATAGAATCAAGATCACATAAAGTACCACTTTATAAGGCCTTGGTAAGACAACACTTGGAATTCTGTATCCAGTTTTGGTCACCACGATGTAAAAAAGATGTTGAGACACCAGGGAAAAAAGTGTTGGCCAAGCTGTATAACTATTTATTAGAGGAAGACAGAGACGAGGATATAATCAGAAATCAATTGAGAGCATGGGAGAGAAATATTGGACACAGTTTGAACTTTAATGAATGGGAAGAAGCCTGGAATAAAAATTATAAATTAACTAGAGCAGCCACATATAAGGAAAATCACTACAAAATGCTTCATAGGTGGCATTTGGCACCTGCAAGACTAGCAAAGATGTTCCCCAATGCGCAGCCAAATTGTTGGAAATGTGGCCATGGTCATGGCACCTTCTTTCATACATGGTGGACATGCCCCGAAGCAAAAAAGTACTGGAGTAAAATTTGGAGATGGTTGAAAGACATACTTAAAGAAGACATTGATCTGAACCCAGAAATATTTCTCCTGGGAATGGTAAAGAAAGGGTACGGAAAGGAAAAGGTCCACCTCCTAATACATATAATTACAGCTGCCAGACTAGCATACGCTCAATACTGGAAAAAGAAAGATCTACCACCAGATGACCTTATAATTAACAAAATATTAGAGTGTGCAGAGATAAGTAAATTAACTCACGAGATAAATGATGATGAAAATTCTGACTATGATACTGTGTGGGGAAGATGGTACAAATGGATAGATGATAGAATTAAGGAAGAAATAAAAGGTGCAGAAATCAATTAGAAATGTATAGTATAAATGACACCAGACACTTATTCATGTATATATGTATAAACACTGCGAATCCGATGTTAAACAGAATTGTTATTATATTTTATTTGTGTAAAAAAAAAAAAAATCAATAAAAATTGTATTAAAAAAAAAGTTGTTGAGACTCTGGAAAGGGTGCAAAGAAGAGCAATTAAGACAATTAGGAGGCTGGAGGCTAAAACATAAGAAGAAGGATTGCAGGAATTGGATACCTCTAGCCTAGTGAAAAGGAGGACCCTGGGTAACAGGATAGCAGTCTTCCAGTATTTGAGGGGCTGCTACAAAGAGGAGGGGGGTCAACCTATTTTCCAAAGCACCAGAAGGCAGGACAAGAAACAATGGAGGGAAACTAATCAAGGAGAGAAGCAACCTAGAACTAAGGAGAAATTTTCTGACAATTAACCAGTCTATGGAGATTCTCATAACCAGTGGAACGGGTTGCCTCCAGAAGTTATGGGTGCTCCATCACTGGAATTTTTTAAGAAGAGATTGGACAATCATTTATCTGGAATGGGGCAGGGTCTCCTGCTTGTGCAGGGGTTGGACTGGAAAACCTTCAAGGCCCCTTCTGTTATTCTGTTAAATTGTATATGTGGAAACAACCCAGAATCTTTTTTTTTTTTTTTTATTGAAAAGGTTTTCAAATACAAATTTTTCCCCCTTTTTCCCCCCCCTCCCCCCCTCCCTAACCCCCCCTCCCCACCCTTCCCCCCCTGTGACTTCTTCGTAACAAAAAAAAACCCTAATTCATAACAGATTACTTACTCCCTCCTCAAAATACTGACCTTTACTTACTAAAAGTATTATAAATCCCCCTCTATCCATACATTTCAGAAAAGAAGAAGAGAAAAAAAACAAAAAAAAAACAAACACATTATACTATAACTATTATAAAATAACTTCTAATTTAGCATAATAGTGTTTTATATCTATACATTATTGCAACAATTCAAAACCACCTTCCACTTTAAAACTATACGATAAGTCCTACTTTAATAACATTTCAAAGCGGGCTCCCCATAAAATCTAATTTAACATTTATTCCACTCTATCCATTTCCTCCACTCCCCTAAATGTATCACTTAAAAATCCCTTTTCTTAAACTAATCAGTCTGTAGCTAGCTTATTCACCCACTGTCTTACAAATTTACCATACACAACAATTCTTGATATCTTTAATTCACTGCCCACACTACTTAAAAATATATATATATATATATTCCATTATATCTAAATAAAAAAAGAAAAGACAATAACTTTAAATTTATAGTCCATATAATATCTTCTTGAAGTCTTTCCACTGGATTGTTAAAACCAACATCCATAATAGGGTAACATAGCTTGCTGATGCAACAGTTTATTCAAGATCTCCAATCATATCTGCCCCCATCAGTAGTAAACATCTTCTTATATATATAAAAGTAAAAACAACCACCCGAGTGACATTATAATTATATTCCATATAATAATAATTGTGGGTTTCATCAGGATTATTAATTTCCATCATCGTATTGGGTAACAACCCGATCTTCTGCATGTCCCAATGTGATTCTCTTGCCTTATAATTCAAGATAATTATAATATATTTATCAACACAAAAAGAAGTTTCAAAGTAGATAATTCAAAACCATCAATTTGAGGCTCTTTCCATGTCCCAAAATTACGGCAATGCAGAGATCTGCCACTATCCTCAGGATGATATTGACCAATATGTCGCCTCCTCTATGTTTTCACATAATCATTCATATTTTAAAATCACTGGCTTCACTGTTGCTTGGGTTAGAAATTTCTATTTTTGTACAACCTATTTCTTTTTTTGTTTTCTTTTTGTGGGTTTGACTTCCATCCTAATTTTTTGTGTCTCGCGTTTCTTTTTTATCCCTTGTATATCCTCTAATTGGTTTCCATGCTTGTCCTTGCCTTGATAAGTCATCACATTAAAATCAGATGGCACTTCTCTCAAATTTGTAGATAATCCAGCTGGGGTATCCGATAAATCCAAAGGCAATTTATCTGGTACAGTCTCTGTCTTTAATTCCAGCTCCTTCTGCTTGTCCTGTATTATATCTGAAGACGTTAAATTCATTTTCAACCTATTTTGATAAAATTCTTCCGCTCTTTCAACAGTATTTAACTGGTATCTTTCTCCTTGATATCTCAATATAATACCAACTGGGACGTCCCACCGGAATTGAATATTTCTCCTTTTTAACTCAGACACCAGAAAGCCAAATTTCTTCCTTTCCATTAATATCTTAGGTGGGAGTTCCTTGTAAATCCAAATCTTTCTTCCATACAATTGCAAATTAGAATTGAAGGAATTTTGCACAATTTTATTCCTAATTTCTTTATCTGAAAAATAGATTACCACATCTCTAGGCAATTGCCTTTGCTTGGCAGTCCAGGAGTTTATTCGATAAGCTCTGTCAATCCTACAAAACACTTCCTCAGGTTGAATCTTTAAAATCCCAGCTAGAAATTCAGAAGATATTTTCCTTAAGTCATCTCTGTTATTTTCCTGCAAACCTCTAAGTCTTATTGCATATTCTGTGAAATTATATTGTATCTTTAGAACCTCTTTATCAATCCTCTGTTGCAAATTTTCTACATTACCAGACTTTTGGTCAGCATCCATTTTAAATTTTTCTTCTGAACTATAATCCTGAATATTTAACAAATCATTTTCAATTTTTTGAATTCTATTGTCCAATTTATCTTGAATTTCATCCATTTTTGACTCTAGTAAATTAGTATTTGTATCCAACCGAATCATGAATTCTGACACTTTTAAAATTTTTTGCTGCAAAAAGTCAAACTTGGATTTCACCAATTCCTTAGTTTCCTGCTTAAATTTTTCAAGTTGCTGATTCACAATCTCATCCCTTCTTTCAATCTCCTCTAAGAGAAATTCTATTATATTAAAATCAGGTTTCTGGGACTGAAGAGTTAAAACTTGTTCCTTTAAATTCTTAGTGGGGGAATCCCCCCCACCTATTTGCTTGTCTGACTTCACAAGCCTCAGTGCCATGTTTCCGCCTAAACAGGCTTTGTTAGAAGAAAAAAAAAAAAAAAAACCAAGACAAAAGACTTCCAGCCAGCAACAAGGGAAAAAGAGAAAAACAAAAACAGGAGCGGAGTTTTATCTACAAATGTAGCCAGTGGTATTTATTCCGCTACATTGTAATAATAAAAAACGGAAGAACTTTCCCTCTCAAACTCTTCTCCAGCCGCGGCAGACGCCATTTTAAAAAGAAACTTTTTTCCTCTTTCTCTTCCTCTATTCTCTTAAGTAATTTTTAAAAGATAAGTAAAATACTTGCGCTTCAGTATTACAGGTCCAGCTCACATTTTCTTTGAGTAATCTGTCAAATTCGCAGGCTTGCTTTTGACGCCTGGCTCTGCATTAGCAGAGGTCTCCCAAAGCCCGGAGCAGCGGCTGGGGATATGGGGCATCTCATCCGCTCCATCCCAAAAGTAAAAGAAAAACTTTTGGGACTCTGCAGAGAGTTCTACCCACCCCTGCCGGCTCTATCTCCGTTTCCTCATGGGAACGGAGTTTTTTCGAGCCGCCGTTCCGTTGTGAAGGCGGCTCTGACAGGCAGTGGAAGCTGACGATCCCAAAGGAACGTCTGGCGGCGGCCAGCAGCAAACAGGAAGTCCTAAACAACCCAGAATCTTGTGCTTACCACAGAGGTACATGACAAGCTGCACAAAGGGTTTTCCTTTGCCAAAAGGAAAATGGATCCCAAATCAGCAGCTTAAATGGCTGCAACTGCAAGACGCTATCAATTTGAGCAAAAAAACTAATTTAAAGTGCTTTTCATTTGCTTGAGGGTGGAGAAGCATTAGAGCACCCAGTCATGTTGTAACAAATGTGGGGGTGTCTCGATAAATCTTTTGTTTGGCTATTTTCAAAATGCTGTGTGGCAGTTCAATCAATATATGCCAGATACCCGATTAACTTCAAAAGCTGATATTGTTAGCCACCTATTGTATTGATGTCAGCTTCTAATTGCTACCGTAGTAATATACGTAACCTCTTCAGATGCAAGTTAAGGCTGGAGCAAGTGTACACCCACGTCTGTGCTAATTGTATATTGCCTTCCCTTAGATTCTGGTAATTTTTCTGGCAATGAGTGAAAATATAGTGCTTTTATGACACATGTGGTTCTCCATGTATACACACACACACACACACACACACACACACACACACACACACACACACCAATACACAAAAAGGCTAGCTTGGCATGGAAAGTACAAACTTATTTTTGTAGGCGCTCTCAAAATTTGCTGGAAATCAAAGGCAATGGGCTAGCGACAGATACCAAGGGTCTGTGTAATTGTGGTAGGGGGCAAATCAAACAAACAAATAAGAACTTAAGTTGAAAACGGTAGTATTGAAGCCATGTTTTCTATGAGATACAATTTGCTTCTCCTTCTGAACTTGGCAGTGAGAAGATCAGAGGAGCTACTTTGTTTTCTGCTAAACTTAGCTGGTTGCTCCATCAGCTTGGATTTATGGAGCATCTGCAAGTTCAGAATGAGACTAAGAAGCAGAAAAAGGTGTGGGCCTCAAAATGAACCTCCTGAGAAAAGGTTGATGGGCCTTAGTACACCTTAAATTGCCTCAGAGATACTGTAAATCAGAGATAGCATTTTGGAATATTGGAAAGGCTGATCCATGAATGATGAATCAAACTGGTTCCCTGTTATAATGCAATGGGGTTCAAGACGGCCAGGCGGGGTGAACTCCTGGAAGTGGTGTTGGCGTCCTCCAAGGAGATAGACTCTTTCTTAAGCTAATGTTAGCAGAGACTAGATAGGTAGACTGGGTTACTGCCTCTGCATGGGGATGGGCTAGATTACTTTTGATGTCTCTTCCAACCCAGCCACTGAGTCATGATTTAAACTATTGTCTAGGGCAGGAGTCTCCAAACTTGGCAACTTTAAGACTTGTGGACTTCAATTCCCTGAATTCTTCAGACAGCGTGGCTGGTCTAGGATTATATATAAGCACAGCCAAATACTTCTTTATTTGCTTTTGTTTTAGAAACATCTGAAATGGATAGCTTTATTTATTTATTTGATTTATTTATTTAATTTTTTAAAATGTTATTTCATGTTATTATTTTATTTCATATTTCTAAACCTCCTTTTAGGCCATGTACAATATAACCAATAAGCAAAACAATGTAGAAAAATTAGCATTAAAATTAAAAATTAAATTAGGATTAAAAATTTTAAAATTATAGAATAAAAAAAAAGTCCTAATATGGCTATTTAACATCCAATAGTCTGAGGGGGGGGGTTTGCTCTCAAGGAACTACCCAGCCACACAACTGGGTTTTCCTCTGTGCCCCACCACCACCACAAAGCCAAGGCCAAGTTCTGACCCCTTTGTGGAAAGTCAATTGGGGGCTTTCCTCCCTTCTGGGGGTTGGATGTTCAATAAAGCAGGGGCAGCGACTGAGAAAGCTGCCTTCCTAGATTGTGCCAGTCAAAATCATTTGACTGATGGGGTCTACAACATACCTTCCCTGCCTGATCAAGTGAGACGGGCTGATGAGATTGGGTGAAGCTGGATCTGTAGATAACCTGGTCCTATGCCTTGTAGAGCTTTATAGGTGATGGCCAACACCTTGAATTGGACCCAGAAGCAAACTGATACCCAGTGCACTTCACTGAGCAATTGGGAGATGACCAGGGCATGAGTGACTGAGTGTAGAGACTCCCTGTCCAGGGAAGGATGCAATTGGTGTGCAACACAGAATTAGGCAAAGGGCCTCCTGGCCATGGCTGCCACCTGCTTTTTGAGCAGGAACTGTGAGTCAGGGACCCCCAAGTTATGCATCAAGTCTGCCTGGGATAGTTCAGCCAGGGGTGAAATGCTCCCAGTTCGGACCAGATCGTCTGATCCGGTAGCGATGGAGGCGGGTGGTTCGGAGAACCGGTAGCAAAAATCCCTGCCCACCCTTCACCCCCCCATGCCCAACTGAGCTGCACAATCATCAGAGGCTTTTTTTTAACTTTTTTTTTAATTAAAATTTTATAAATTTTATTAAAACACAAATTAGACATTTACACAACATACAACATATAAATAAATAGCTTATCCTTTTAAAGCATTGTTTCATAGTGGTTTTCCATCTGATACTTTATATTTCTTCCCCTTCTTCTTAATCTAATACTTTTTTCCCCCTCTTCCTATTCTTCTTTTCTTTTTTTCCCCCTCCTTGTCTTTCCCCCATAGAAATCTATATATTTTGATTATATCTTTACTTTTTTACATTTCTATATTCATATTATATACCTATAAAAATTATTTATATACATATTTACATTTTTATTCTTTTCTTCTTGTATTTATGTTTCTTTATTGATGGTGTTAAGCCAATTATACCATTTGTTCCATATTCTGTAGTAGTCTGTCTCTTCTTTTTCTTTGATTTCTTTTGTTAATCTGTCCATTTCAGCACATTCTAAGATTTTATCTATTAGTTCTTCTTCGGTTGGGATTTTTTCCTGTTTCCAGTTTTTTGCATATGTTATTCGTGCTGCAGTTAACATATGTATCATCAAATATTTTATTTCTTTGGGGTATGATTTTGTAAAGATTCCTAACAGGAATGTTTCTGGATTCTTTTCTATTTGCAGTTTTGTTATTTGTTCCATCCATTTCTTAATATTAGACCAAATTTTTTTTGCTGCCGGGCATGTCCACCATAGATGGTAAAAGGTTCCTTGAGATTTCTTACATTTCCAACATATTGCACTGTTTTTCGGGTGTATTTTTGCCAAACTTGTTGGTGACATATGCCATCTGTAAAACATCTTCAACTGGTTTTCCTTGTATGCCTTAACGCTAGTGTTAATTTTGCGTTCACTTGCCATAATTTTTCCCACTTCTCCAAATCTATTGTATATTTAAAATTTTGCGCCCATTTGATCATCCTATCCTTCACTGTTTCCTCCTCATTTTATATCGTAATAAAAATTTATAAATTTTGCTAATTAGTATCTCTTCTGATTCTAATATAATTTTATCTAATTCTTGTTTCTCTCTATAGATTTCATATGCTTTTATATGTTCCTTGTGTTTAGATTGGATTTGTGTATAAGTCCACCAGTTGATTTCTCTGTTTAGGTCTGTTTCCAACTGTTGTTTTGATTTCAATTTTCCTTGTTGTTCAATTAAGTCTTTGTATCTAATTACTTTTTAAAGTTCTGTTAAATTTGGATGCCTTACTGCTTCTAGTGGTGAAAGCCAGATCGGTATTTTCATGTAATGCTGTTTTTTTATTTTTAGCCAAATTTGTAATAGTGCATTCCTTATTGTGTGTCTTTTGAAGTAGGTATGTGTTTTGTATCTCTCATCCCATAGGAAAGAATGCCAGAATGATGATCGTGCGGCTCAGCTGGGATCGTCAAAAGCTTTTAAAAGAAAAAAAGCCTGCCGATCAGGCAACTCAGCTGGGATTGTCAGAGTCTTTTGAAAGCATTTTTTTACAACCTCTTTGCCGAAGAGGTTGTAGAAAAAAACGGTTTTAAAAGTTAAAAAAAAATTGGCCACACCCACCCAGTCACATCCCCCCCACCAAGCCATGCCCACAGAGGATTTCACCACTGAGTTCAGCCCCATCCAAGTCCAAGGATGATAACCACCTGGGATCTCTCCTAGTTGAGAGATGTATTATCTATCCTGTTTTACTTTTTAAAAAGAAACATTCTTATGCCTGTGCCACTTTCTAATCTTAATGATCCTCTTTCTTTACATCAGTGACAATCATCCAGTGGAACAGCTTGTCTCCAGAAGTTGTGGGTGCCCCATCAGGTTTTTAAGAAGAGATTGGAGAGCCATTTGTCCGGATTGATATGGAGGTCACTTGTTTGAGAGGGTGTGTTGCACTAGAAGACCCCAAGGTCCCTTCCAACTCTTCTACTCTGTAGTTCTGTTCTTCTCCTCCAGCACTTGCAAACTTGGAAAGAGTCATGGTAGCTACCTGCTAGTCAGAGCTTGTCTGCCTTAGTTACAGGTTGCCAGTCTAACCAAGGAACCGGCCATCAGGTTATGTGTTACTTGCCTGCCAAAACAGTCCTGCCAAAAGCTCTTTGAATTTTGGATGAATTTTCTGTGATTCCACCTGCTCAAACTCTTCTCATTCATGATTTTCATGGAACTCCATCCATCACCAGAAACAGTAGAGGCATCAAAGAGCCATGTGCATTATGGAGGAGCTTGATCTGTCCCCGTCCACACACACACACAAACACAGCCAGCCGAGGGTTAAGGAAGCACTTGGCACACACCCAGGTCTTTATCTCCAACTTGGCAGCGATATACACACCGTCTGCCAAGTGCTTTTATTTCCACAGAAACAGAAAGATAATATACTCAGCGTACAAGAGTCCAACAGGAATAATATTCCTCTCAGCAGTTTCAGACGAGGCTTTAGTGACTATCCAAGGTTTATTTTTGTTCGTCACAGGGATCACTGGCCACCACCCTCTATTATATAGTCTCTGGGGTGTGGTCCAGTGACTCAGTTCTAATCCCTAGCACGCCTCCTGAGCTGCTGCAATCGTTTATCACGCCTTCGGAGGCGTGCGTCCAGGAATGATGTCTCTCCTTCACTCTCATCCGAGACACCTGTCTCCCGGCTAATCTCCTCTCCCTCGGCCAGCTCCTGAGACAGTGCCAGAGGGGAGGGGCCTGGAGAGGGAGGCCTGGCTGACTCCTCTTCCTCATGCTCGGAGCTTTCTTCCTCTGATGGGATAGGCTCAGAGGGCGGGGCCACAACAGAGCTGGAGTAATTTAGCTCATGCAGAATTCTTCTGTGTAATGTAAAGGAAGAGTGTTTTTGCTTGACCCCCTTTTGACTGCTGGCCCATTTTGAGCCCAAATCTCCTGCTGTATGACAATTGAAATGAAGGCAAGGGCTGTGCAGAAGCTGGCCCACAATGGCTTTTGAGTGAAGTCTACTTTATCCCTCTTGCCTTGGCTTAAAAAACCTCCCTTCTTGTTCTTTTGTTTTCCATTGATCTGCCCTTTCAGAAGTCCAAGATCTCTACTTTTGAAAAAATGTGGGCCTTCATGAGCAGCAAACCCTCAGCTCTTGTGAAGAACAACGAAGAAGGGATCCAGCGTGCCCTGACTTCTGATTATGCTCTGCTGATGGAATCCACCACCATTGAGTACATCACCCAACGAAACTGCAACCTAACCCAGATTGGGGGACTGATCGATTCCAAGGGCTATGGGATTGGCACTCCCATGGGTGAGAGCAGCAGGGTCCAGAGAGAACAAGAGGCTAAAGGGTGGGAAAGAGGGGGGCAGCATTCGATAAAAGCATGCAGGAATTTGGGCTCTATAGACTATGGTTTAAACCAAACGGGCTGCTATCAAGGCACAATTGCAAAGCTTGTCTTGGGTCAGTCTAGGGTTAGAGATAATCCCTCATCATCCCACATGTCTACTCTAGCAATCAAACAACCAATAGAAGAGAATATTTGCGGCTCAGGGTTGAACTGTGGAATCCTTGGTGTTCTCTTTGTTGTTTGCTAGTTGATGTTTTTTTGGCCAACTCAGTGCACTAATGATGTTACCTAGTTAGGTAAAGAAAACTCTGCAAGAAAGCAACCATACTCAGAGAATACCAGGGAATCCACTATCAAAGAAATCTGGACAGCTTCCTGCACATGCTTTAGAATCACCTCTGAAACTGCCTTTCTCGAGCTGACTTATCCTGCACCAAGAATGTGCAGTGATTCCTTTGAGGCAGTGAAAATTATTAGTGCAAGCAGATAGGAAACTTATGGCTGTATCAATTATGTCTGACATTCTAGTCAATAGGAATGTCTGCAAAAAGTGTGTTGCTTTTCTAGGTTTGCGGGAATCCACAGATCTGACTGAAAATTCTTCTGTAGGTTTTGCGCAGAGCAATCTTCCTTTTAGCTTTATCACCTGGGTATATCTGCCTTGTCCACTTATAGGTTCGCCATACCGAGACAAGATCACCATCGCGATCCTCCAGCTTCAGGAAGAAGCAAAGCTGCACGCCATGAAGGAGAAGTGGTGGCGAAGCAATGGCTGCCCAGAAGAGGAGAGCAAGGAAGCCAGTGCCCTCGGCATTCAAAACATCGGTGGGCTCTTCATTGTCCTGGCTGCTGGTCTCATCCTCTCGGTCTTCGTAGCCACCGTGGAGTTCATCTACAAGCTGCGCAAGACAGCCGAGCGGGAGCAGGTACTGGCCTCCTTCTTCCTCTTCCTTTTTTCTTGGACCATCCCAAAGGGAAGAGGCGCCCCAACATCATGGTTTTACTAGCTCAGAGCCAACCCACAGGTGAATTCCATAGTGTGTGTCTGACTCTTCTCCCCCCCCCTTTTTTTTTTTACACTGATCTAGAGAAGATTGTCCTGAGAAGGAGGGGAAGCAGCTTCTCAGGCACCTAGCTTGAAATCCCTCCTTCCCTTTAGCCCCGGGGAAGCAGTGATGAGGTCTCTATGGAGATTCTCAATCATCCAGGTCAAGGTTGTCCCAAAGGTGCTTTTCTTCAAAAGGCAGCTGAACTTTCTTGTTTGTTTTTTTTCCTTTGAAAATGTTTCGCTTCTCATCCAAGAAACTTCTTTGGTTCTAACTGACTGGTGGGGAATGGAAGGATTTATATTTCTTGCAGTCATCCAGTCATAGCACTTGGAGAGTCATTGAGGCCACTTGGGGGATTCTCTGTATCAGAGGTGAAATGCTCCCGGTTCGGACCAGATCGCTCGATCCGGTAGCGGGTGGTTCAGAGAACCGATAGCAAAAATCCCTCCCCACCCCACCCCATAGCAGCTGAGCTGCACAATCATCAGAGGCTTTTTTTTTTAACTTTTAAAAGCATTTTTTCTACAACCTCTTTGGCTGAAAAAATGCTTTTAAAAGGAAAAAAAAAACCCTCTGATGATTGTGCGGCTCAGCTGGGATCCTCAAAGGCTTTTAAAAGCATTTTTTCTACAACTTCTTCAGAGGTTGTAGAAAAAATGCTTTAAAAGCCTCTGACAATCCAAGCTGAGTTGCCTGATCGGCAGAGGCATTTAAAAGAAAAAAAGCCTCTGCCAATCAGGCAACACAGCTGGGATCATCAGAGCCTTTTGAAAGCATTCTTTTACAACCTCTTTGCTGAAGAGGTTGTAGAAAAAATGGTTTTAAAAGTAAAAAAAAAAAATTGGCCACACCCACCCAGTCACATTACCCCCGCACACCAAGCCACGCCCACAGAACCGGTAGTAACAAATTTTAGATTTCACCACTGGTCTGTATCCTCAGAGTCACCTGAATCAGAGTGAAAACGGGTGTGGAACCTTCTTGGCACTGCCGAAAGGGCTGTGTTGTAGACAGGAGATAGGTCGCTCTCTGCTAACAGGGAGCCACGAATCCAAAGCAGGGAACTGGGAAGTTGAAAGAAATGCTGTCTGGGGATGTGGAGAATGACTTCCTCTGTCACCTGATGAACTGGTGGTTCTCTCCAGGGGTTGGGGGAGCAAACACTGTCCCAGGGGCAATACTAGGTACAGTACTCTGAACTAACATGCTCCAGATGGGCAAAAGTCTGCTTTACTTCTAAACACCCCAACACAAAACAACACATTTGGCTTGCTGGCCTTATTGGAAAACACTCCCCCCCCTCCCAAAAGACACAACTTCAGGGTGGAACAAAGTGTCAATGTGTTGGGGTTTATATAGCAAACAAATTGGTAATCAATTAGAAGAGCCAGAGTCTTAAAATCATAGAAATATGTGCTGAAAGGCACCACAAGCATTATCTCGTCCAGCCCTCTGTCATCTGCAGGAAAACGACTTAATCCATCTGGCTGTTCAGACCCTTAACAAGAGTTGGAGAGAGACTGCTCCACTCTGGTATAGAGGAGACCATCAGAAAGTTCTTCCTTATATTTAAACGAAGTCTAGGGAGTGCAACTTATCCCTTTCATTTCTGATTCTGGATGCTCTGGGAATGGAAGAGAATTTCTGACCATCTTCCTTAGGCCATCCTCGACATATCCGAACACAGGTATTCAGTCTCCCCTCCATCTTTGCCAGACAGTCCCCATATCCCCTTAGTTACCCTCACCTGACTCTCCTAACTCATCATCAGCCACATCCACATCAATCCCCCCCTGCCGCTGCATGGAGAAGAGGAGGGGCTTCCTCTGTATGGCTCCCCTGCAGCACCATGGTGCCCTGTAGGTGGGCCTTTTGGGGTGCTGGGCTTGCTTACCTTTGAACGAGCCGAGCCCGGACTCTAATATCCTCTTCCTCTGGCCTCTCTGCTTCCAGCGGTCCTTCTGCAGCGCCATGGCTGAGGAGATTCGGCTGTCCCTCACCTGCCAGCAGCGCACAAAGCACAAAGCCCAGCCTCCCCTCATGGTGAAGACCGATGCCGTCATCAACATGCACACGTTCAACAACCGGCGGCTTCCCAGCAAAGACAACCTGGCCTGTAACACGGGGTTGACCCCTGCCTTCCCCTAGCCAGCAGAGGGGTGAGGACTGGGGCGCTGAGGAAAAGGCTCCCTGAGAAGCAGCCCACTGAGCAGGAGACCTGTGGAAGGATGGACCCCCAGCAGGTGGCCCCACTTCTGCAGCCAGGGGCCTTATTCTTCCCTTGCAGGCCTCGCAACAGCTAGCCCCCCATTCCTCACCTGGACACCTCCAAGAGTCTCGATGTTTACATATCAAGAAAATGTAAAAGACAAAGCAGACACCTCCCTCCATCTGAGATCTCGGATCCCACTCTTTGGATTAAGTATGGCAATAAGCAAGAGGGCCTTGGGTCAGGAGGTACATGGAGCCCCACATGGACCAATGGAGCAGAGGTGGGGGGGATGAGGGCAATGGAGGGGTCCTGGCCAGAGCAACCACCCTTGCTGGGAGGAGCAGAAGTGTTTTGTTTTTTTTTTACTCCCTGCTGGGCTGAACAATGGTTCCTCAGGAAGAACCGCCTTGGCATGGCATGTAGGGTGATGGTGATGCTACGGGGGCCCTCCCTTCTTCAGATGGCAGATGTGGGGCTCCCTCAGCTGTCAGGAGATACAACAAGAAGGCGACAGAGCACACCATGGCAGATCAACATGGTCCTGCCACCCTGGAGAGGAATTCTCTTTGCCAGGCTCTGCTCAATCCAGTCACCAGATTCAGCTGGACAGAGTTCCCAGGAAAGAAACACGCCAACGTCTACAAATAGGAAGCAATGACAATGTGGCTTTGTGGGGGGTGAACAGGGGACAAAGTTGGGCATTTGAGAGCTGTATGACCTAGTGACATTCCATACATGTGGACGGACATTCCCCCATGCTGGCAGCAGTGGCAAAGCCTGTGGCCGAAATGAGTGCATGGATGCTCCTGGTTAGCCACTCTGTGTACAAAAGTGCCATGGTGCCCAAGGATACATTTCCAAGTAAGGTCCCAGGTAATTTCCCAATATCTGAGGGGCTGTCACAGAGAAGAGGGGGTCAGCCTATTCTCCAAAGCACCTGAGGGCAGGACAAGAGGCAACGGATGGGAATTTATCAAGGTGATCCAACCTAGACTTGGAGTTGCCAGAAGGGTTCTCCTTGTTGTCCCTAGCTCTTCCCAAAGGATGAAATTATTCCAAAGCTTGGCCTTGACCAGGCACCACAGAGAGCACATGGTTTGCATTTTTCTTCCAACCAGAGTTTTTCTCTCCCGATGACCAAAGACCATCGCCACCTGCCATTTGGAAGGAGCCAGAGGTGGGGCTGCTCTTCCCCACCCTCCTCTTTCTAGAATTGCCAGGTGTAGATTCTGTGCCATCCCTTGGCCTGGGAAGTTACTGGTAGATAAAAGGCTGATGGTGTAGTGGCAGCCAGAGCCAGATGACACATTTTTATCCAACATCAGCATTTAGCATCAGCATCTTTGGCTAAGCTTGCCACATTTCTGGAACGGGTACTTTTCCAAGCTGAAAGCAGTTCAAGAAAAACATGCCCGGGAACACGTAGCTTCCCTCCATCATTCTGAATCTTGGCATCAGTGGATGGCCAGAGTGGCAAGAGGGAGAAGGCTGTTTCAAGGCTGTCCTCTAAAGTGCCTTTTGAGAGCTGTCCCCTTGGCCTCTTCCACAGCCATCCGGCTGCTTCAACAAGGTCACCCAAGAGATCTGGGCACAACAGGTTCAGCTGGCCCATTAGCAGCAGAAGCAGAGCTTGGCCTGGAGACTCATCAAGAGTTGTGTGGAATCCTTGATACTCTCAGAGCCTGTTTGTTTGCTTGCAGACACTTTATTGCCCTACTAGGTAGCATCATCAGTGCTACTGAGTGTGGGTTGGCTCCCTGTTGATGTACGACAGCTTGCTGAGTAACACCAACAGTCCTTTATCCTTTTCCTGCTCCTCCAGCAAAGGCCTAGCATGCAAGGCTGCAACCAGAGAGACATTGTAACCCAGGGGTTCAAGTGTGGGGCTGAGCTGGGTCCAGCTTCTTTGGGAAACAACAGGCTAGAAGAGAGTTCGAACATAACTGCAGCCCAGGGAAGGATTTCAGTACGCCCTTCCCATCTCATTTCAGCTCCAAGCAGCTGCTTTGTGATGAGAAGCTGGTGGAGAAAATATTCTCAGCCACTTCCTATCTTGGGTTACTTATATCAGCAGTGATGGCAGGAGATAGTAAAAGGGAGCCAAGAGTTTGGAAATATTTCTCAAGGTGTTCAGTCACATCCTGAAAGAGAAGATATTTGATTAGGAGAACATTAAATGTTTTAGCTCATTTTAAACAGGGCCCCTTGGGACCTTGAAAAAAGAAAATGGAATGGGGGATTCTCCGTCCTATAAGGAGGGTCTTAAGGCAGAAGAGGAGGGATGCTCCTTAGCTTAATCCACTCTCCCCGCAGAGTCCTTTTTGTACAGCATTGAATGTGATGATAAGTAAAGCCAGTTTTGTGTATCCATTTCATTTACTCATTTTTAATTACCAATTCGTTTCTCCCGCTCCAAGAAACACTAATGGTTTAATACATCAGAAACAAGCTGTTTTAGTTATCACAGAATCCTTTCAAAAGTCAGGAGTTCCTCTCTTTGTTTTGTGTTTTGGTTTGGCCAAGTTTCACTAGTCTGGAAGAGCTCCCTTAATCTGATCTCTGAATTGTAGGTGAAATGGACTCCTTTTCTTTTCAGTTTTAAGCATGGCAGCAAGCTCTTTTTTCCTTTCTGTTGTCTTTCATCCTTCCCAACCAGTCTGCTTATGCAATTCTTTTCATTTTGTGTGTAACGATAAAGAGGAGGCTTCCAAAGGCTGAACTTGGAGGAAAGGCCATCAGAAGAGGTCACCTGCCCACTGAGGGAGACCAGGCATCTGAATCAACAACCGGTTCTCTTTTTTTCAGCTTTCTGGGAAGAACTAAAAGTAAACGTGAGGTATATCTGAAGACCATGTTTCTTACACAAAGTGGTGCTGGCTGAATGTGCACAGAGAGCCGTGGAAATGGTTGAGGTGGCTGTTCCTTCATTAGAGCAACTGAGCTTTTCCACAGCTGAGACCCAGGCCAGGGCAGTGCCCTGGAAGCCTAAGATAGCCCAGCTGCTTCCCTGGCAGCCAGCAAATGCTGACCCACCAGACCAGATGTATAAGGCCCTCTGTCACCTTCAACATCTTGGCTAGAGGAAGACCAAACAGCTTTGACTTTGGACATTGAGCTGTTGGTCTACCACAAAAGTTGCTGTGCAAGGCCAGTTGCAAAAGTCCACATGCTCCAAACTCACAACCACGCAACTCATTCTTTATCCTTAGCAGGGCTTCTTTGGCTCTCGAACAATATCTCTGCACAAAAAGAGTCTATTTGCAGTGATTTTGGGGATGGCAACTGAACTGCCCTTCCATCCTCTCTCTCTCTGGACTGATTTCCTAACAACAGCCACAGAACTGGTCTCTGTGACATTCAGGGGAAAAATTCCTTTGTGGACATGCAGAAATTTCTATAAATTTAGTTTTTTGTAAACATTTTGTAAGAATTTTGGTTTCATAGTAACTGTGTTACTTGCAGATCATTCTAGGCAGATGTAAATAGAATTTCAAAAAAGAACTAAAGTTTTAAAACAAACAAAAATGATTATTTTCCTTTTTAAGACACTGTGATATATCAAGTGCACAGTTTTGCTGTATGCGGTAACATTGTTAAAATTTTAAATAAAACATTTCTACAAAAGAAACATCCAAACATTTTGCATCTTTTAATTTAAAAAAAAGCTTAAAAGAAGCCACAATGTCTGCAAGAGAAACAGTTGAACTGCTTTATATGTCCAAAAAATTCCACCGATGAATGAAAAATCACCAACAGGAACTTAGATGAGATGGGAGAAGAAATAAAAGAGGAATAGAAGCAGAATCAGGAAGTTGGAAAACATTTTCTTTGCAATCAAGAGATTTAAACACCATTAAAGAAACCAAATTTTCATTTTAATAAACTGTGGAAAGGGCCAGATTCTTCCTCTTTCCAAGGAGCCTGTTATTTGCAAGGGACTAAGACCTGTACAAGGAGAGGCAGTTTGGTGTAATGGTTAAGGCATCAAGCAGGGAATGACAAGACCATGAGTTCCTGTCCCTAAGCCAGGCACTCTCTCCCAGCCCTAGGAGGCAGATAATAGCAAACCATTTGCCAAGAAAATTGTCCAGGCCATCAACAGGAATGAAGACTAACTTTGAAGTTCCAAAACAACAACAACCACATGGAATACGCACATACATTTGATATAACAATCCCTTTTATAATAAATATGTAAATAAATAAATCCAATTTCCACCTCCCTAAGAAGCTATCTGAATATTAAAAAAATCTAACACCAAGCTTTACTTGGTTTCTCCAAGCATGCTAACAGACTAATTCTGGCATTAGCATAATTGCATATGGACTATGAAGTTGTGAACTAAGTTGTGAACTTTATCCAAAATCCCCCAAAAAACACCTTTACCCCTTCCCTCCAAATCCTTTAAAAGTTCCAATTCTTTGAGTTTAATTTTTGTAGGAATCAACTTCAGTTCTGAACTTAAACTCTGGATTATTTTTTGGAAGCCTTGTATCTTGAAAATCATTCTAAAAATATTGTAAACTGGACTCATCTACCAGAAATGAGGCCCCTTCCAAATTGGCTCTTATTTCGAGATTCTCCAATCCTGTGATGGGTGAACCTGTGAGAGGCTGAACCTAAAGATGGGCCGTTTCTGAGGATGAGTGGAAACCTTGAGCTGCGGCAAGAACCAGTAGCCACACCTTGAAGATGGCCTCTGGTTTGCAACAGAATAAAGAATGACTTCTCTGCATGAGACGACTGTCCACTGGTATTTAGGGAGCGGGAACAAGTTTTCTCTGTTGTTTTAAGTGCAAGGTTATTCTTTGGAGGCAATTCATACATTCAACTACAAGCGGTCAAAGGATAGCTTTCATTTCAGTTGTTCCATAATTTACATAGTTCAATTGTGATAAGCCTCTAAGCATCCTTGAGGTGAGGTGAGGTGAGGTGAGGTGAGGTTGGGTTCCCCAACTTCTCTACAACTTTCAATAGACACAAGTTTTTACACAAGAGAAACATTCCTGCCTCCTTACCAGTTCAAAACACTAGGCAATGTTCTTTCTCATCTTCCATTTGATCTACCTAAATATAATTAAAATTTCTCACTAGTGATCCCAACTCCAAAAGCCACAGCTGGAGTAATTGTAGTTTGGAAAGGAGAGCACAAAAGAGATCTCAATGTGAATCGTGGCTGGAGAGTGGGGATGATAAATTGTCATATGACCAGCATTCATTTCCACTTTAGAGTTGTCAGAAAAAAAACACTCAACCATTCAGTTCTGAACTTCTCTTCTCAAAGGATTGTTGTTCATTAAGAAATAAAGTGATCAACTTGAAAAATTATCATTTGGAAATCACATTAAGGTCCACTTTCTCAGAAAACAGAGATAATTGGCAAACTGACTTTATGGCAGAATCTTGATGACCCCACAGGGCCCAGCCCCATGTCCACTTAACCTGGTGTATCTCACAAACTCGTGGGATTTGTGAACTGATCTTCCGGGCACTCCTCTAAAATGTAATTCCTGCTTTGGGAGAGAAAGGAAAGCTAAAACCTCTTCCTCATCAACTACTGTGTAACTTCTCCTTCGGATGTGCAATATTTAAAACTCTTTCTGCATCTCAGGTTCTTTGTTACACAGACTCTTCCCTTGACTGGAGCTCCCTATGTGAGGTAGGTCACAAATAAGGCAATGTCGTGTTTATTTAAAACAAAAAAGATAAACTTCTTAATAAGTAGTTTAGTTTAGTTTAATGACTAATTACTGACTTGAGTTGGTTAGTCACACAGTCATCCAGAAATTTAGACTGCGTTTGGCATTTTTAATCTACTTAATCAAGTCTTTCCCAAGGACCTGGGATAAGCAGATGACATTGTTTGATAGTCTTAAAGATACCATCAGAGGATGTAGTCTGTTCCGCATTAAGCTGCCTTTTGCAATTGATTAATGGGGATTTTGTCAATGCTGATGGGGTTCAAGTGGTGCTCCAGATGTTTTGGAATTGCACCCAAGGCACCTATTATTATGGTACTATTTTTTGCCCAGTTGTTTTACATCTATCTGTAAGTCTTTGTATTTCATTATCATCTCCATTTCCTTCTCTTTTATTCTGCTGTCTCCAGGTACTACCACATCCACTATACAAATTTTTTTGTCTTTCTTATCAACAATTGTTAAGGTATTGTGTGTCAGGTCCTTGTCTGTTCGAATTCTAAACTCCCAGAGCACTTTAGCTGCTTCATTTTCTATGACTTTTCTCTATTTTATGGTCTCACTATTTCTTGCTTGCAGGCAAATGTTCAGGGGTGATATTTGCTTACCTTCGCTACCTGTTCGCAAATGTGAGTGCGCACCTGCTCTTAGTCATTACTAGCCCAGTTTGGTCTCTTTGGTATCCAGTAACAGTTCATGGTATAGTAGCTGCAGTGCATCTTTGCTGCTCTTCGGATATTGTACCAATGTCCTTCCCCCCCCCCTCTGGTGTCCTTGCAACATTCCATGCCCACCTATTTTCCTTGGTAAATAAGAGTCTGTCATCATTGGGCAGATGAAAGGCATGAGGATCATAGAATCCCAGGGTTCTGACCCAGCTCCCCAAACACGACAAACCTTCTGAAGTGAACTTAGAGATTCCTTTATGAGGAGCCCCAGCAGCCCCAGCAAAAAGTTTCTCTCTCACCACAGGCTAACAAGTCCGGCCGGCCGGAAGATGAATAGTTCTCTGTCACATCTATTCATCTCTGCCCCCTGGCTTTTATCCCCAGAGCTAGGTTGGGGCTTCTCTAGCAGTGGTGGCTCTTCCTTCCCAAGGATCGGCCCATGGATTTCCACTGCTCTCCTCTTCTCTGCCTTCTGTGCATCCATACATCAGGCACTGGACCCAGCTGTTTCTCCTGTTCCTCATCAACCACCTCCACTTGGGGGCTGTTTACTCTCCATCTGAGGGCTGAGGGCCGGCCCAGACTCTGCCTCTCTCTCTCCCTCTCTCTCTCTCTCTCTCTCTCTCTCTCTCTCTCTCTCTCTCTCTCTCTCTCTCTCTCTCTCTCTCTCTCTCTCTCTCTGCCAGATCCATTCCCTCTTCCCCTTCAGAGCTTTCAGGTTACCTTGATGCTGACCCTGACTCCTACACCTCCTCCTCCTCTGTTTCAGCTGCTGGAAGGGCTGGTGGCCAAAAGGCCACAGCACATAGGCTGGAAGGGACCATGGAGATCTTCTAGTCCAACTCCTATACATTATACAATTCCAGACAAATAGTTGTTCAATCTCTTCTTGAAAATCTCCAATGATAGAAAAACCACAACCTCTGGAGGCAAGCTGTTCCACTAACTAATCATGCTCACTGTCAGGAAATTTCTCCTTAATTCTAGATTGGATCTCTTTGATAAGTTTCCATCTGTTACTTCTTGTCCTGCCCTTAGGTGCTTTGGAGAATAGGTTGACCTCCACTTCTCTGTGACAATCCTTCAAACACTGGAAGACTGTTATCATGTCATCCCCTAGTTCTTCTCTTTGTTAGACTAGACATACCCAGTTCCCACAACCATTCATTGTATACTTTAGATTCCAGACACCTTATCATCTTTGTAGCTCTTCTATGTACTCTTTCTAGGGCAGGGGTGTCAAAGTCACATTGTTGTCATATGACAATGACATGACTTTTTTCCCCTTCGCTAAACCAGGGTGGGAGTAGCCAGCACATGTTGCATCCAGCCCACGGACTGTGAGTTTCACACCCCTGTTCCAGGGTCTCACAATCTTTTTTTGTATTGTGGTGAGCAGGACTGGATGCAGTATTCCAAATGTGGTCTCACTAGTGAAATATAAAGCAGAACTATCACTTCTTGTGATCTTGACGTTTTTCCTCTGTTAATGCAGCCCAGGACTGCATTAGCTTTTTTGGCAGTTGCAGCACAGGGCTTTGTCCATTAGGACACTTAGATCCCTCTCACAGTTACTGCTCTTGAGCCAGGTACTGCCTATTGTATACATATACATTTGGTTTTTCTTGCCTAAGTGTACCACCTTACTTTTCTCATCACTGAATTGCATTCTGCTGGCTAAGGCCCACTGTTCAAATCCATCAGGATGCTTTGAATCTTGAGACTATCTTTTAAAGCATTAACTATTCCTCAGGCTTGGTGCCATCTGCAAATTTGATGATGTCCTCTTCTGTACCCTCTTCTAGAACATTTATGAAAATGTTGAAGTGTCCTGGATCTAAGACAGAATTTGGAGTACTGCATTGCATACTTCCCTCCATGTAGATGTACTTCCATTGAGGTCTGCACACTGGGTGTGTAGGAAATGCTCACAAATCCATTGTTTGATTATCATTTCCAAGATCTTCCCAGATATTGATATTAGGCTCATTGGTCTGTAGTTTCTTGGATCCACATTTTTCCCTTTTTGTAGATTTGAACCACATCAAGGCTTTTGCAATCCTCTAGTAGTTCCTCTGCTAGTTCCCCTGTGCTCCAGGACCTCTGATCAGTGGTTCAAAGATCAAGCCTCCAGCTCCTTCAGAACCCCGGATGTAATCTTTCTGGCCCCAGCAATTTGAACTCATCTAGAGTGTTCCCTTACCATTTTCTTGCCTAATTTGACTTGCATTCCTACTCTGTCTTCTTCAGTGTTGCTTTTGATAAGTTGAACTATTTTTTCTTTTCCATAAAGACAAATGCAAAGAATGAAGTAAGCAAATTCTAGCTGAGCATGTGCAGAGAGCTTGCCTCATTTCATTTAAATCCAGCCATCCTGAAGCTCCCCACAGTGATGACATGGAGGTCATACAGGCTTTCAACAACAAGCACCAGGAGAGTTCACAAGGACAACTGAGATCAACTGTTTTTGTGCTCTGAGCTCCTTTAGATCATTTCCCCCTCATCTTCAGGCTACCAAGACACCAGCTGAGCCAGGAGCCCTTCCTTGATGAAGGATCCTTGGGCAAAAAATTATCCCAGCACTGGTCAGTCTGAGATGGCACTTCCTTCATTCCATCCAGTTTGTTCCCCTGGCCAATTCCTAACTTTTTTCCCTTTCTTTGCTTTTATTATAGCAATAGCACTTAGACTTACTTATATACTGCTTCATAGTGCTTTACAGTCCTCTCTAAGTGGTTTACAGAGTCAGCCGATTGCCCCCAACAGTCTGAGTCCTCATTTGACTGACTTTGGAAGGATGGAAGTTTGAGTTAACCTTGAGTCAATCAGGATCAAACTTCTGGCAATCGGCAGAATTAGCCTGCAATATGGCATTCTAACCACTGTGCCACGGAAAATATTAAGGCATAGAATTGACATTTTATTTTAAACCAGCTGAAAAAAAGAGATGTTGGAAGGAAGTCAGTTGCAATGGGCTTCTCCAACTTGATGTTTATTGCATCAGTTCTAAGTAAAACTAAACAAATATACTGGAAGTTGGCTGATGAGAGGGCAAAGGGAAGGCTGAGTGAAATGCCTGATTGATATAGACCTTTAGTATGGAAGATGTTGAAGAGAAACCCATATTTGGGCCAATGTGAAGTTGGAATGGCACCTAGAACATAGAACATAGAATGTCAGGGTTCCAAGTAACACCCCAATGAAGACTCCAAGGCCAGCAGTTCCTCAAAGTTCCATTTTATTACAGATGTCATCTTGGCACATCTGGGAAAAACTAAATCTGAAAGCTCCCAGGTTTTGCCCACCCAAAGGAAAGTCGAAGTCCCTCCCCCTGCACCCACATGTCCATCACATGGTCCAATCAATCCACCGTCCCAACTGGAGATGCCTCCCAGTCACACCACTCCAGGTGCAGACTGAATGTCCTTGACTCTCAGAGAAAAGAATGTTGTTATGGCTAAATACTTCTACCAACTCCATGCAATCCCTCCTCTCAGTTTCCCACAGACTAAGTGTGTGGCAGCCCTGAAGATCCAAAAGAAAAGATGGCTTCCAGGGCTGACAGGCTGCCCCTCCCTCAACCGATGATCATGTTCTGGAGCGAGAGGAACGTAGAAGGTTAATTCAGTCATTCCCTAACCACCTCTCCCCCCACCCCAGGAGGACCCTTTGGCTTATCAGGGAATTTATCATGGAATTGCTTTACTAATCTATCTGCCTTTACATCCTAGCTCTTAACCCAGGTAGCCTCAGATAAAGGGTATTCTTTCCAATGAACTAAATATGGCAATAATTATTATCAGAATGGGTCTCCCGTTGTACCACGAGGGCTTGGGTGCTGGTCAGGTCTGTGGTCTCAACCCACAGCCAACTGACTGTTGGCTTCAGCAGGCTGCAGTAAAAGGCTGGATGCACTTTCCCTAGTATGTGTGGGAGGTTAAGCTGAACTGTCACTGGGGTTTTTTTTTTAATTAATATTTTTATTCAACATTTTTAACCTTTAAAATCACAATTACACTATTACAGCTTTCCGTTATCAGAATTTTTTCTTAATTTCAACTTATCCATAAGCCTATTGTTTTATACATATACAGTCTTATTTCATAGTTACTTATTTGTATAATATATACAATATTTACATGTCTACTACATGTATATAATATATTTTTCATTTTATTATCTTTCCTATACATTCACTATATGTTGATTTTAGACTTCTTTTCAAGCCAATTATACCACCTGTTCCACGTCTCATAATACACTGTTTCTTCTCTGTCCCTTAATTCCATCGTTAATTTGTCCATTTCTGCGCATTCTAGCACCTTTTTAATGATCATTGCGTTTGATGGAGTGTTTTCTTGCTTGAACTGTCACTGGGTTAATTACTTTCACTATCGGAAAAGGCCCTAAGAATAGCTTCTTGCTGGGTAATTTCAATTTAATGTATTTGATTGATAGGTAAACTCGATCTCCCACACGGAAGGGGGGCTGGAGAGATCGGCGTTTGTCAGCTTGTTTTTTGTATGCTTCCATGGCTTCAGCCAGTGCTTTCTTAGTCTCCTCCCAGCCCTTCTTTAACAACTCCATCCATTCAGCTAGAGCAGGGGTCTGCAACCTTAAACACTCAAAAAGCCATTTGGACCCGTTTCCCACAGAAAAAAAAACACACTGGGAGCCACAAAACCTGGGTGGGTGTGGCCAATTTGATGTCACTCACTCCCATCCAGTCACATGACCCTCCTAGCCACGCCTACTCAGCCACAAAACCATTCTCTCTCTATGTCTCTCGCTGTCCCTCTCCCTATCTTTCCCACTCTCTCCCCCTCTATCTCTCTCCCCCCTCCCCTTCTGTATCTCTCTGTCCCTCTCCCTATCTTCCCATCTCTCACCCCCTCTCTATCTCTCACCCCTTTCCTCTCTCCCCGTGTCTCTCTCTCCCTCTGTATCTCTCTCTCTATCTTCCCCTCTATTCTGTCCCCCTTCCCCACACAGGCAAACACACAACCAGGCACGCCTGCCAAGATTTTATTAAGCAATCAGACTAGAAACCCTTGCAGATAAGAGTTTTGGCAGTAAACTGCGAAATGCCTGCCAAGTCAGTTTTCACTCACAGTCAGCAAGAGAGAGTTTCTCCTCAGTCCGGTTCAGTAGCAAAAAGTAATCCACAAAGCAAGAATTGGCCAAGGTCCAATCCAAATATGCACAAGCCAGATTTCAGGTAACGCGATGTGACTCTCATGTTTTTAACTTTGATCATCACAAAGCCTGAAGAGAAATCACACCCACTTTTATTCCTTGTGGTATGTGGCTCAGTGACTCAGCTCAATCTCTGGCCTTCCCACGCCTCTTTCGTTGCTGCGCACACTTCTCCCTCCGACGCTGCCTGGGATCAAGCCAGGATTCATCATCCTCGCTCCCTATCTGTTGTTGTTCCAATACTGTATGCTTTCCTCCTGGCATATCCCAGGCTGTTCCTCTTGGCCTTCGGATGGAACCTGAGGTGTTGCCAGAGAGGAGGGTCCTGGAGAGGGAGGCCTTATCAGTTCCTCCCCATCACCTTCTGAGTCCTCTTCCTCTGTTAGGACAGGCTCAGGAGTCGGGGTCACAACACCTTCTCTCTCCCCCTCTCTTTCTGTATCACTGTGTGTGTCTCTCTCTCTCCCTCTCTCCCCCTCTCTTTCTGTATCACTGTATGTGTCTCTCTCTCTCCCTCTCTCTCCCTCTCTTTGTATGTGTGTGTGTGTGTGTGTGTGTGTGTGTGTGTGTGTGTGTGTGTCTTTCTGTCTGTCTCTGTCTCTGTCTCTCTGTCTCAGAAAGCCACGACTGGGCCAAGCCAGCAAGCTCTTCTTGGGGCATTTCGCTATTCCTTTTATTTCTTCTTTTTTGAAATCTGGGCTGGCTGAGGAAAGATCGCCAGCAGCGGTGGAGGCTTCCCTTTGGGCAATCGTCCTCCTCCTTCCCCCCCTCCTTCTCCTCTCGCAACCCCCTGGCCAGCTGTGGCTGAGCTGGGAATGTGCGCATGCATGAGAAGAACCTCCGCAACTGAGCGCCAAAGCATAGCAAAGGCATGCATGCTTAAGGAGGGTCTTAACAGGATGCAACAGGACGTGGCTTCCCTCCTGCACTGAGGCTCTGGCCATCACCTTGCCATGTCGTCCCCCACCCCTGGCAGCTCTTCGGCTGAGCGTGGAGGGCGTGAACTCCAGCCCGAAGCAGCAGGAAGCAAAGGCTGCCTTATGCACAAATGTGGTGTGAAGGCAGGTACAGGGCCACTTTGCTCCTGCACTCTCCGGTGACCCTCCTCCCCCTCCTCTTCTTGTGACCCCCTGGCCAGCTGAGGCTGAGCTGGGAGTGTGCATACATGTGGGGAGACCCTCCTTGTGTGTGGCCACCCACCCTGCATGCACCTTTCCTGTGCTTTGGTGCTCGCTTGAGGAGGGTCTCCCCACATGTGAGCATGCTCCCGGCTCAGCCACAGCCTGCCATGGAGTCACAAGAGAATGAGAGGGAGAAGGATCACCCAAACGGAAGCCTCCATCATGGCTGGCGATCGTTCCTCAGCCAGCCCGGATTTCCAAAAATATCCCCAAAAATAAAAGGGGCGAGGGGGCAGGGCCAACCAGTGATGGGACAGGGAGCCACAGCAGAGGGCCCAAAGAGCTGCATGGGGCTCCGGGGCCACGGGTTGCTGACACCCGGGCTAGAGTCATGGAGGAGGGTGGCTCTCTCGGCAGCTCAGGCATGGGAACAAAGTCCATGCCACTGGTGACCTGAAAGGGGTCAATCCGGTGCTGCTATGCATGGTGTTGTTGTAAGCCACTTATGCAAAAGGCAGCAGATCCACCCAGTCCTCTTGCTGGTAATCCACATAACATCTTATGTATTGTTCCACCATTGTGTTCTTCTGTTCCGCGGCTCTGTTCGTGCTCAGATGAAAAGATGAGCTAATTCCCTGGGTCAATCTGACAGATTTCAGGAACTCCCTCCAGAACTTGGTGGTGAAGTGGACACCCTGGTCTGATATCACCCGGTGGGGCACTCTGTGCAGCCAATAAATCGGCTTGATGAACATTTTAGCCAGCTTTTTGGCTGAGGGTAATCCTGAGCAAGCAGTGAAGTGAGCTTGCTTAGAAAATAAGTTGATTACCATCCAAATGTCTGTATTCCCCCCACTCTCTGGGAGTTCAACTATGAAGTCCATGGCAATCTCCTCCCATGGTCAGCTGGGGTTAGCCACTTGTTCGAGCAGTCCAGGAGGTTTCCCTGGTCTCATCTTCATGGCAGCGCAGGTGGCACAACTCCTTACATAGTCCTCCACATTGGCCTTCATCTTCGGCCACCAGAATTGTCATCAGGCCAGGTGAAGTGTTTTTAGTAAGCCAAAATGGCAACCCAATCATGAATCATCGCTGTATTGTAAAACTTGCAGCCTCAAACTGGTGGGGACATACAGTTTGGACCCCTTCCAAGCTAGCCCCTCTCTCAGGGTTAAAATGTCTCTGTTATCATTAAACTACTGGTTAGCTGGGAGTGCCATCTTTATTGCAGCTGTCAGTTTTTCCCACATGGGATCAGTTTGGCATTTGGCTTGGCCCATGATGGTGACTTGTGCTGCTTGTTGAGAGGGGGGAATGATGGCATGAATGACTTCTTCCCTCCGGATATCACATTCTTGATAATGCGTCAGCGAGCAGATTCTTCCCCCCTCCCCCCAGAATGTACTTTAGTTCAAGGTTAAATCACCAGAAATATTGTGCCCATTGGACTTGCTTGGGGGAGAGCTTTCGGGGTGTCTTTGGGGCTTCGAGGTTTTTGTGATCAGTTCAGACCTTGAAAGGCACTTTACTCCCTTCCAAAAAGTGTCTCCAGGAGAGGAGAGCCCACTGAACTGTATAGGCCTTCTTCTCCCAGATCGACCACCACCTCTTGGTGTTGGTGAGCTTTTTGGACACATATGCACAAGGCAGGAGCCAGTCCTGTGGGTACTTATGGAGGAGCACCACTGCCATTGCCACATCGCTGGTGTCAGCTTGGACGATGAACTGTCTCTCCGGGTCATGGTGTTGGAGAATTGGCTCCTCAGTGAAGAGCTGCTTCAGTTTCTCGAATGCTTTTTGACAGTTGAGCATCCAGTCCAGCAGCTGGGTTGGGCGCAGTTTCACTGGAGGGGCTCCTGTTTTTAGTAGCTCCTTTAGAAGTAGGGCTACTTCAGCGAATGCTGGAATGAACTGTCTGTAAAAATTTACTCCAGGAAGCTTTGGATTTGCTTGCGTGTGTGAGGGGGTTGCCAGTCCAGCACTGCTTTCACTTTTCCTGGATCCATCTTGATCCCCTCACTTGACACTTGGTAGCCCAGGTGGTCTAGGGAGGTCTTATGGAATTCAGACTTAGAAAGCTTCACATAGAGCTTTGCAGTGAGCGTTTTTTTCAGTACCTGCCGCACCAGCTTTATGTGTTCTTTCAGCATCTCACTGAATATGAGAATGCTGTCCAGGTAAACTAGGACTCCTTTGTACAGGTGCTCATGCAGCACTTCATTTATTAGCTGCATGAAGACTGCGGGGGCTCCCTGGAGCCCAAACGGCATGACCTTAAATTGGAAGCTGTCCAGAGGGCAGTAGAGTGCGATCTTCCATTCATCTCCTTCTTGAATTTGTATTCAATAGTAGGTTTCTCTCAGGTCTAGCTTAGTGAATACCTTACCCTTCGCTAGGTGGCTTAGCATGTCCTTCATTAGGGGTGGGGGATAGGTGTTTTCCATGCAAACAGAGTCAACACAAAGCTTCATCCGCCAACTTTTTTCTCTTTGAACAACACGGGGGTTGCCACTTTGGATTTTGCGGGCTGAATGAAGCCCCTGGCCAAATTGACATCAATGTATTTTCTCAATTTGGCCATTTCTTTTGGGGTCATGGAGTACATTTTTGGCTTTGGCAGCTTGGCTCCCGGCACGTTCAATCAGACAGGCTGTTTGGTGGTGGTGGGGGAAGAAGTTGCAGTCCCGTTCGCTAAAGGCGTCTGCCAAATCCCAATATTCCTTGGGCACCTGGGGGCAGCTGGGGAGCCCATCCAAGGTGGCAGCAACATTTTCCCACCGGCTGGGGTCACTCGGGGCTTTTCCTTGTTGGCAATTGTCTGGTGGGATTGGTGGCAGTGATCCAATACCTATTCTTAGCTTTCGGTACCCATCTTCCCACATGATGGTTGGGCCCCACTTGTCTAGCCAAGCAAGCCCTAGTATAATTGACTCAGTTTTCTTGGGGGCTACTACAAACTGGATAAGTTCCCGGTGGTGCCCCATCTCTAGCCTAACGAGCTCCATGACTAAAGTGGCTGAGGCTCTGCCTATTAGCACCCCATCAACTTGCTCAAAGCATATGGGATGCAGGAGTGGCTTTGTGCCTATCCCTAACTGCTGGACAATGGGGAGGCTGATTATGCATCTGGTGCAGTCTATGATGGCCTCTATGTCCCTCTAACCCCAGTTTCTGGCACTACTATCCAGGTCTTGACCATGAAGGGGTGGACAGCTTCACTTACCATCAGCTCTTCTTCGCTGATGCCCTCACTGGCAGAGCCTGGAAGGGTTTCCAAAGCTGGAGTTTCCTCACTCCCGGTGGGGGGGGGAGAGACCACAAGGGCTTGTCAGGCAATTCTTCCCTTGTCTGGAGGCTTCCTTGGAGTCCTCCTTCTGTTGGACGCCAATGGGGTCCAAAGTTGAGGGACTGGAGCCGAGACAGGCACTTGGAAGCCTGGTGCCCATGTTGACCACATCTGAAGCACTTGATCATCCCTGGCGCCACTGGTTGTGGTGCTTTGCAGGGGCTCGGTGACCCAGGATCCTCCTGGCCAGTTTCTCCTGGGTAGGCTTCTGGTGTGGATGGATCTCCAAGTCCATTGCCATGGTTATATTGTACCAGTCCTGTATACGGTCCAGAACTCCCCTGATGCCGCAAGCTTGCCTGTGGTCCTGGTCTAGGGCCTCCTTGAAGTGGTGGATGAGGAGTCATTTAGACCAGTCTTTCAGTTTCCCAACCAACTGCCATGCCATCGGAGTCTGAATCTTAGATGGAAGATGAACAGCTGACAGAGAGCAAGAGTGGCTCCATTGGCTTTGGAGGAAACTGGGGAAGGGCAAAGTCAGGCTGGGCAGAGCAGGGGAGAGATAGAACAAGGGAGAGGGGGTTCAAATGAAGACCGAGGCCCACCCCCCCTCCTCATCCTAGGGCACATAGGGAAGAATGCAGAAAAGAGCAATGTGGGTTCCGTGGCTTACGAGGAAGGAAAGGGCTCCGATTCCCTTCACAAGGCACACCTGGGGATAGAGTTCAAAGGAGAGGCAGTTGGGAGGGGTTTTTGTCAGGAACAAATGCTAAAGTAATCTGGTGTTGAGAGTTGTGCCTGCATTCCTGGCATTCCCTCCTGACTGTTTGAATTACTGCCGTGCTGCTGTGTGCCTATGTTGTCTTGCTGGGATTATTCTTCCCATCTGGGACTCATTATCTTGCCCTGCTGGAGTGATTGATTGCAGTCATTCTGTTTACAGCATTTGGACTGGAGTATCTGCAGCTTTGTGGGAGAGATTTTCTCCAGGCCATAAAAGGGATGTTGGGGGCAGAGTTGGTGCCAATAAAGGGATTCATACCAGTTCTCTGGCTGTGTTGCCTTCATGCCATGCCCCAGGTCATCACATCAACTTTCAGAAATCCCAGACAAAGTCTTTTGTGGGTCGGCCTGTTTGCTTCAGGGCTTTGATCTGGGCTTCTGCCTCTTGCCTATGGGCCATGTCTTCAAATTGGGCTCTGAGTAGTTGCATGAACTCGTTAACATCTTCCAGCTCCTGAGCTCCTTCATCATGTAGGTAGGCTATCCAATCAGCCGAGTCCCCCTCATTCATGCCATCAGCAATGGCCGATACTATGTCTCGAACGGTCTGATATTGGTCCCCATAATGGTCAATGTGGGACCAAATCTGATTGTAGAAATAAGCCAGCAATTAAACCAGAAATAAGCTATTTGAGGGGATCCATCAAATGTCACTCTGAACCATGAGGGAGGAGCGGCTGGCTGGGCTGGTTGTGGGGCCGGTGCTGGCATCCACTGGTACTGTACCCACCCCTGGCCAGGGTAGAAGGTCCAGCCAGGGGGGATCTGGTCAGCAGGGGGCAATCATAGGACTGGCTGGCAAGGGTGGGTGTTGGGTCTCAGCAGCCCCAACGTCTCTCCCCGCAGGCTGAACATCCTTGACTCTCAGAGTCATGTTGTTATGGCTAAATACTTCTACCAACTCAATGCAAACCCCCCTCCCAGTTTCCGACAGACTAAGTGTGGCAGCCCTGAAGATCCAAAAGAAAAGATGGCCTCCAGGGCTGAAATAGAATAAGGGACCTTGGAGTCCAACCCCCTGCATGAGCAGGAGATCCTATACCATTTCAGAGAAATGGTTATCCAGTCTCTTTTGAAAGCCTCCAGTGATGGAGCAACCACAACTTCTGAAGGCAAGCTTTTCCATTGGTTGATTGCTTTCACCATCAAGAAGTTTCTCCTTAATTCCAGGTTGCTTCTCTCCTTGGTTAGTTTCCATCCATTGTTTTTTGTTCTTGGTTTTTGGTGCTCTGGAAAATAATTTGACCCCCTCATCTTTGTAGAAAATAGTTTGGCCCCCATGCTTTTGTAGAAGCCCCTCAAATATTGCTATTATGTTTGTCTGAGGAACTGTTCTTCTTCATCTGAGAAGAACATGTTATTCCTTTTTTTCTCCTCAAAGCTCAACACTTTTTGTTATCATTGTTCTTCTTAGATGCAATAAACACCTGATGCTTAAGTGCATATCTGTCAAGGAAGTGTGCCAACCATTCTGCTAATGTTGAAATGGTAAGAGTGATACTACATATATGGAAACAAAGATGAATGCAAAATATTAATAAACACAAATATAACTAGCTAGCAAAATTAGTAGCAGATGGAACATCCCTTAGGGTAATTTAAGATGGATGGATGAAAGGAAGGAAGGAAGACAGTTCCAATGTGGTTAGACATCATTTTTATATCTCTATCCTGGGTTAGGATTTGTAGACATACCTAAATGAGCCAACCATAACTCCCAACATCAGGAGATTCTTGTATTCTTCAACACAAAAAAAAGTTGTTGAGACTCTAGAAAGAGTGCAGAGAAGAGCAGCAAAGATGATTAGGGGGCTGGAGACTAAAACAGGATGAACAGTTGCAGGAACTGGGTATGTTTAGTGGGTACTCCATCACTAAGGCAGCAGGTGTGACTTGGACTCTGGACCAGACATTTTTGTTGTAAGCCGCCCAGAGTCCCTTGGGAGTTGGGAGGCATAGATTTAAATTAAATTAAATTAAATTAAATTAAATTAAATTAAATTAAATTAAATTAAATTAAATTAAATTAAATTAAATTAAATTAAATTAAATTAAATTAAATTAAATTAAATTAAATTAAATTAAATTAAATTAAATTAAATTAAATTAAATTAAATTAAATTAAATTAAATTAAATTAAATTAAATTAAATTGTTTGCTGCTGCTTGACCTCTCACTGGGATCATTGTGCTTTCAGTGGTTCTGCATCACCAATTCTTTGTCTTGCAGTAGAAATGATTGTTTTGTAGATTTTGTTATTCATGCAACATAGCTGGTCATGGGAGAATAATTGAACCCATCTGATTTTCAGTCAGAACAAGTTCTGTGCCCCAATGCTAACATACTACAAGAGACTTGTCTTGACTTTGGCTTGGTTAAGTATGTTGTTAGAATGTAGATGAGATGAATAGGAGCAAAAAAAGGAATTTTCTAAAGTGGGGACTGAAAGAAGGAGAAGAGGGGAAAGGCCACAAAAAGTTATTAGAGGATGGCGGTGGTGGGGGGAGGAGGAGGAACTTTAGTTGCTGAAGAGCTCCTGCATAGGGCTATTCAATGACCCTTATGGTAATAACAGCCTTCTAATTGCGGGGTGCTGTATTGTGTTGGAGATCACAGGGTCATGCTTGAGTTGGCATACCAATAACAACCTATTTCCCAAATGAGGCTGCCTCAGTTTCAGCTCAGCCCAGATATTCTAAGTCTCCGTCTTTCTGGCTGCTGTTTAAATGACTCATTATACGGACACATTCTGCCAATGGCATGGAAACCACCTTGTAGTTGCCACATCCCTGATTTGACAGAAAATGCATCAGGGAAATAAATGGTGGTTAGTTATTGCACATTAACTACTATTAACAGTGTTGGAAGAAATATCCAGTTCCAGTTTCAATCAGGGAGAAAGACACTGGAGACAAAATCGAGGCTGGACGCTGATTGGAAAGAGGATCCGTTTATTGGTAAACAGAAGCACATGTTTGTGGTTCTGGTTCAGTTGACCACATGGAGTTGAAAGTGGGAGGTATTTATATCTTCTCTTGGGCTTTGCATTTGAACTACCTGTTCTTGTGCAAGAACATGTATTCCAAGGGTCCTCGAACTATGGCCCGTGGGCCATATACTGCCCACCAAAGCCATTAATCTGGCCCACGCAGGACGACGAGGCTACCCTGCCCACCCACTGGCCCCCACTCTTTGGCCGAGCACAGGACTTACCTTCATGAGCCTCGCAGGCTGGAACTGGAAGGTAAGCCCAACATTTTTGGCCTGCAGAATGCTTCTGGAGGCAGGAGAGGTGAAAAACAGGCCCATTTTTGGCTTCCCCCATCTCCAGTACCAGTCTGCAGGCCAAAAACAGGGTGCACAGAGGCTTCTCAGAGAGTCTGTATGCCCTGTTTTTTACCTCGGCCTCCAGAAGATAAACAGAGAAAGAGAGAGAAATAGACACACACAGAGAGAGAGAGACACACACACACAGAGAGAGACAGACAGACAGAGAGAAAGTGAGGGAGGGAAAGAGACAGAGACAAGACACAGAGAAAAACAGAGGGAGAAAGAGCAAGATATATATAGAGAAAGAGAGATAGACAGAGAGAGAAAGAGAAAGGGGGGAAGAGAGAGGGGCGGGACAAGAGAGAGACGGAGAGGGAGGGGTCAAGAGAGACGTTGATTGTAAGCTCCTTGGGGCTGAGAAGAATTGCTGCAAAACTGAGTTTCCTGAAGTGGACCACTAGATTCCTAAACAACTGAAAAAATGATATAGTAAAAAGAAAAATCAACCAAAAGAGCAACATTCAAACAAAACACTCCCAGGAGCAAAACAAATTAAAATTTAATTTGTGTGCATTGTTTAATGGATTGCTAAATTGGCCATGCCCACCTAGTTGCATGACCTCCTAGCCATGCCCAACCAGCCAGTCCAGCCCCCCAACAGTCTGAGGGACCATGAATTGGCCCCATTTAAAAAGTTTGAGGACCCCTGATGTATTCTATTGGCTGTTGTAGGGGTCATAGCTGGCTCTGTAGGTAGCCTGAGCTAAGTTTGGTTGAAGTTTGGAGGGTGATGCAATGAAGGGGCTTGTTGGGCAATTCCTATTGTGGCTGAGGGCTAACCGTACCTTTGTCCAGACCTTGCTGCAGGTAATTTGCTTATGAATACAGCTATCTATCTCTTTATCTCTTAAATGGTGACATCTGCTATGGGCTATTAAGAAAGGTGGGGGCTATTAAGAATGAGTCTGCTTCCTGTCTCTAAAAAAACATGTTTTTCCATCATCCAGGAAAATATAATACTCTGCCTTTTTTAATATTTCTCAAAATATTTCATTCTTCTAGAAGAGGGGTGAGTGCTACCTTTCTACAGTTAACAGAAGCACATGTTTGTGGTTCTGGTGAAGGTGACCACATGGAGTTGAGAGTGGGGGGTATTTATACCTTCTCTTGGGCTTTGCACTTGAATTTCCTGTTCCTGTCCAAGAACATGTATTTGATTGGCTGTTGTAAGGTCATAGCTCGCTCTGTAGGTGAGCTGGGCAATGGCTTGCATGCCCACAGAGAAAGCTCTGCGTGCCAGCTGTGGCACACATGCCATAGGTTCACCATCACGGATCTAGGGTGTTGCCTATTCCTGCCAGTTTAGTATCATATGCAGATTTGGTGAGTTCCCCTTCTATTCCCTCATCGAAGTCATTTATGTAGATGTTGAAGAGTACTGGGCCTAAAATGGAACCTTGTGGTACCCCACTGCTTAGGTCCCTCCATGTAGCCAGTTACAAATCCATCTGATGCTGATGCTATCTATCCCACTTTTTTCTACCTTACCAAGGAGTAGGTTGTAGTCTACTTTGCCTTGCTGAAGTCTATGTATATATGTCCACAGAATTTTGCTGCTCACTATGTTGAAAAATGAAATAAGATTGGTTTGGCATGATCTGTTTTTAAAAAACCCATAGTAACCTCTAGGTTCCCCCCTTCCCCCTCCCTTTTTTTTTTTGAAGATGGGTATCACACCAGCTCTTTTCCAGTCCTCTGGTAATTCCTTGGTGCTCCAGGATTTTTGAAAGATGTGGTACAGTGGTTCTGAGATTACATCTGCCAGATCCTTCAGAACTCTGGGATGTAATCCATCAGGTATCAACTTGCAAAGCTTTCAAATTGCCATGAGCAGGAGGGAGGGAGAACTGAAGTGAATTCCATACATTCTTCCTGACCGCAATCAGAAGGAGGGTGTTAGGTTTCACAGCCAGCCAAAGTGGTTAATTGGAGAATGTGATTTATGAAATGGCCAGAGAGGAGGGGAGAGACAGGGTCATCGGGGAACGTAAATCTACGTGGGATCAGTTCTAACTGCATCCGAGTATTGCCGGAATGTTGCTCCTATTAAATGACTGTATTTCCTTTGAAGTTTGGATCATGGCTCATGAATTAATTAGTGCATCTTTCGGAAACTTGACATCAGGTTCCATTGATTTGTATTCATCAAGATCAGACAGCTTATTTTAACTTTTATTTCTAGTCTGTGTTTTACAGTTATGTTTTTGGTAGGTTGGACCAGTGGTGGGATTCAAAATTTTTTACTACCAGTTCTGTGGGCATGGCTTGGTGGGTGTGGCTTGGTGGGTGTGGCAGGGGATTGTCGACAAACCCTGGCAGAGTTTGTTGAGGTATTTTCTATAGAAAGTCTGGAGGAGTTTAGGCACCCAGACATGTTTAGCATCCACCCATTCAGACTGCGCAGGGGGATAATGTTTCCAGGCAATGAGATATTGGACCCTCCCTCTATGTTTCCTAGAATGTAGAATTTTTTTAACTTCAAAATGCTGCTCCCCTTCAATCAGAGTGGGTGCAGAAGGAGTGTCAGTTGCAGGGCAAAGGGGTGATACAGTTTCAGGTTTCAATTGCAGTGAAATAGAGGGTGATACACTTAAGGTTCTTGAGCAACTCCATTTCTACAGTGACTAGGCTAATTACTTTAAATATTGGGAATGGGCCCATGTATTTAGGACCAAGTTTCTTAGATGATTGGGTGGACTGTAAGTACTTTGTGGAAAGGTAAACTCTGTCACCTACTTTAAAATCTTTTGGCTTCACACATTTTTTGTCAGTTTGTTTCTTATGTGCCTGACGTGCCTCCTCCAGTGTCTTACGGGCAACTGGCCAAGTGTTCTGCAGTTGAGCTATCCACTCCGCTAAGGAGGGTACATGTAGTTTCCTCTTGAGACAGCTCTGGTATAGCTACAAAGTCCTGACCAGAGGCCACCTTAAATGGGATGAACCCCATGCTATGATGCACAGAATTGTTATATGCCACCTCTGTAAAAGTCTAAAGGTCAGCCCAATTGCCCTGCTGGTAATTAATGTAGCACATGAGGTACTGTTCCAGGACTACGTTGGTTCTCTCACAAGCCCCATTAGTTTGAGGGTGATGGGAGGAGCTTAAGCCCTGGGTGGTTCCCAACAGCTTCAAAAATTCCTACCAAAACTGTGATGTAAATTGCAACCATCTATTGGAAATAATGCACTCAGGTGCACCATGCAACCTACATATACACGTGTTATACAAAGAGTTTAGCTAACATCTTTGTGGAGGGAATTTTGGGGCATGGAACAAAGTGCACCTGCTTTAAAAAAAGTTCAGTAACAACCCAAATAACAGTGTTCCCCCCACTTTCAGGCAATTCCACAATAAAGATATTTCTTTCCATGGTGCCCGGGGGTTAGCCACCATCTGTAAAAGCCCTGTGGGTTTCCCCGGAGGTCTCTTTGCTGCAGCACAAACTGGACAGCTGGACAGCTATGTAGCTTTCAATGTTTTTCTTCAAGGAAGGCCACAAAAACTGCATCTTAACCAAGTGCAGGGTTTTTACAAATCCAAAATATCTTGCTGATTTAGAGTCATGGGGTGCCCTATATGGTGTCTCTCAAGCGGGAGGGCATGTATAATTTGGCCCCAACGCAAAACACTCCATCACACATGGTCATTTTTGTGAGTAGTAAACCATTCATCAGCTTTTAGTGCTTCTTTGAGCTTCTCACACAGTTCATTTGGAATCTCAGATTCCTCCTTCCCCTGAGCTCTAGTGGTTACTAGGGCCACTAGCTGCTTCAAGGGGATAACAAGTCTGACCACTTTAACTTTAATCCTGTTGCATTGGAGCAATCTAGACAAAGCATCCGCCATAAAATTCTTCCCCCCGGGACATAATGCAGGGTGAAGTTGAAATGATTAAAGTATTAAGGCCAATGGATTTGTTTAGGGGACAGCCTGCACGGAGTTTTCAGGGCTTCCAGATTTTTATGGTCAGTCCATACCTCAAGTAGCATCTCTGCCCCTTCCAGGAAATGCTGCCAAATGAGTAGGGCCTACCGCACTGCATACACCTCCTTCTCCCATATCGCCCACCTCTGCTCAGTCTCCGTGAGTTTCTTAGAAGTGTATGTGCATGGCTGTAGCAATCCCTGGGCATTCCTCTGCAATAACACTGCCCCCATAGCTACATCACTTGGGTCGGCCTGAATTACAACTGGAGTGTCTGGGTTGGGGTACTTCAGCATGGTTTCTGCTGCAAGCAGTTGTTTGAGCTTTTCAAATGCTGCTTGGCATTCCTGACCTGGTTTCAGCTTCCCCTCACCCTTAGTTTTTAAAGGGTTGGTGATTGGCAATGCAATCTTTGCAAAGGTGGGGATGAATTGATGGTAGAAATTGGCAAAACTGAGGAAGCTTTGCAATTACCTCCTAGTGCGGGGAGGGGCCCACTCTAACACTGCCTTTACCTTTTCTGGGTCCATTTCCACTCCTTCATTTCAGATACAATAACCCTGGTAATCAATTTTATCTTGGTGAAATTCACACTTTGAAAGTTTTGCATACAGTTCAGCGGCTTGGAGCCTTTTTAGAACTGCCCGCACCAATTTCACATGTTCCTCCCTTGTTTCAGTGTATATTAAAATATCACTCAAATACACCAACACTCCCTTGTACAAAAAGTCATGCAGCACCTCATTGATGAGTTGCATGACAGTGCGGGGGGGGGGTGCACTGTAAGCCGAAAGGGAGCACCTGGAACTGGAAACATTCCAGGGGGTAATTAAACACAGGTTTCCATTCATCACCTTTCTTGATTCGCACCCGGTAGTAAGCTTCCTGCAAGTCTAATTTAGAGAAGATTTTTCCTTTGGCTAAATACACCAACATGTCCTTCATCAGGGGCAGTGGGTAGACATTTTGTGTGCACACTGCATTTAGCCCCTTATAATCAATGCATAGACAAAGAGTTCCATCTTTCTTCTACCAGAACGAAACTGGGGCTGCCACTCGTGGCCTTGCTGGTTGGATAAATCCACATTTTAAGTTCTTGTTTATGAAGGTGCAAAGCTTTCCTAGTTTGCGTGGAGTCATCGAGTAAAGTTTAGGCTTCAGGAGTTTAGCTCCAGGAAGGATTTCAATACTGCAGTCTGTGAGGCGATGGGGTGGGAGCACATCAGAGCCTTTCTCACTAAACACATCTCTCAAGTCCCAGTACTTCTTCGGGATTTTGGAGTCGCTTATTGAGTGGTCCCAAAGTGCTGCCCCCAGCTCCCTTTGCCCTTTATTTCTCTCACCACTGGGTTTTGGGATCTCTTCCTCTTCCTTGGCCACTTTCTGCCAAATCTTTAAAAGCCCTCTCCTCCAATTCACTTCAGGATTCCATTTCTGCAGCCATGACAGTCCAAGTAAGAGAGGCCTTTCCATCCTTGGCGCCACTATAAAACTCAGAGTCTCTTTATACTTTCCCACTCTCATCTCTACTAGTTCAGTTATAAAGTGAGCCGGGGCCCCTCCAGCTACAGTCCCATCTAGCTGGCAAAACACTATGGGCACCTTCAGCCGTTTGAGTCTCAGTCCCAGCTTTTCAACAACTTCATGACTAACTATGCACCTAGTGCAGCCTGAGTCCAATGAAGCCAGCATCCTCCCTTGGGTCCCCAAAGAGGGCACCACTAACTCCACAGGGAGGGTTACAGGGATCACCTTTCAACTTACCAGGGGATCATCACCACCATCACTGTCAGCCTCACCCAAGTTGGTCAGAGTTCCCAACCCCTCAGAGCCAGGAGGGGTAAACTCTATGACGTCCAGACCTGGAGCTGGTTTTGTTGCAACCTTGGGGTTGCTGTGGCGCTGAGGTTGGGTCTGCTGGATTGGTATCAGGGGTGAAATTTAGCAGGTCCGGACAGATTCTGGAGAACCAGTAGCAGAAATTTTGAGTAGTTCAGAGAACCAGCAAATGCCACCTCTGGCTGGCCCCAGAGTGGGGTGGGAATGAAGATTTTGCAATATCCTTCCCCCAGGAGTGGGGTGGGAATGGAGATTTTGCAATATCCTTCCCCTGCCACACCCACCAAGCCACACCACACCCACCAAGCCACACCCACAGAACCGGTAATTAAAAAATTTGGATTTCACACTGATCGGTATGCTGCAGCTCGGTGCCCCTCTCCCCCACGTCTGAGGCACATTGGTGCTCCTTGGGTGATTCTTATGCGTCTTACTAATCCCGTCTGCCAGTCCTCCAGCGTCAATCCCAGGCAAGGTCAATCTCCACTTCTGCTGCCAACACATACCAGCGTTTAGGGTTCGTGGGGCCACGTACGAGATGCAGGTGTGGTAAATGTCATCATTGAGGCCATCTTTAAAGCAGTCAATGAGGATGTCTTCGGACCACGCAGCCAACTGACATGCCAACTCTTGAAACTCCTGGATGTACGTGGCCACCAACCGTCGCCCTTGGGTGATGGTCATTATCTGGATCCTAGCCTTGTGTTCAGCCAGTGGATCTTCAAAATGTTGGCAAAGGGCTGGTATAAAATGGTCATAGTTCTATAGTTGGGGGGCATTGTCATTGTGGATGGAGATGATCCACTCTGCCACCACCCCTCCATGGCCATGGTTACTTGTCTTATCCAGGCTTCTGTCATCTCCAGTTGGGCCCCATACTCCTGCATGTAGTTCCAGACTTGCTCCAGGAAGAACCCCAATCGCTCAGGGTCTCCCCCATACTTAACACCCAAAGCTGGGACCTTTGGGGCCCAGTGCCTTCGAGGAGCGGTCCCTGCAGGCGAAGTGGTTGTGCAGCTTGGTCTGGGGTGACCCAGGGACCTTGAGAAGCTGCCTGTGCATGGCAGGGGGGGTCTTCCTTTTGCTCCACCCCCTCACCCACCTGAGCCTTATGGGCTTCTCACTGAAGTCCAGCTTCTCTTGCCATTCTGCCTCACCTCGGGTCCAGTGTGGTCTAGTGGGGGAGCCAGCTGTAGCTCCAATTTCCCCTAGTTCACCTATATTGGACATTGCATGTTTGGTCCCCATGGTAGACTGCTGTCTCCTGGTTGATTATAACTTGCTTAATGTCAGGGCTGCCTCTGTTCATTTCCTTGGAAAGAAAAATCCTTGGCTCCATAGATTTAGAGAAAAGTACTTTTACTAGGAACAAACGGAAAGAAAACAGTTTCAAGCAAGCTATGAGGTAAAACACCTGAACACAGCAACTTCAAACACAGTATACAGCCCAACCCCTTTGGTGCTAGGCAACTGCATACCAGAACCCATGGATTTGGCCTTGGAGATAACAGCAGTTGCAAAGCTGCAATGTATGCTTCCTCCTTTCTCTCCCCCTTATTCTATGGCAGCAAGCAACAGGCTAGCTGACACTTTTTCTTTTTTTCTTTTTATTAAAAAGTTTTAGAAAGTTTTACAAATGTTTTCCCATCCCACCTCCCCCCTCCCTCCCCAACCCTCCCCCCCCCTACTTCCCAGAGCAAAATACAGGGTATAACATTTAACAATCATATGCTGACATATGCTAACTATCTGTAGACTCCTATCTCCCTCTTGTACTTTAACTCCCCTTTTACATAACTAAATTTAAATACTTTTCTAAAATCTCTTTGTTCATTCATAAACTATTTGGAACTTTTTAATCCAATATTCGCTTTGAATATAATCAATCCATCTTCTCCATTCCAAAATATATCTTTCATTTGAGTGGTCCTTCAAATATGCTGAAATTTTGGCCATCTCTGCTAAATTTGCTACTTTTAGTGTCCATTCTTCTAGACAAGTCTTCCTTCTTCCAATACTGCACCACCAAAGTCTTGCTGCGGTTATTAAATTTAAAATCAGATTAGTCTCTATAACCGTACAATCTGTAATTATACCCAGCAAGAACAGCTGTGGAGTAAACTTTATCTTCTTTTTAAAAATATTTTGCATGATCCACCATATTTTTATCCAAAATGCTTTGATTTTTTTGCATGTCCACCATATATGATAATACGTGGCATCATCACTCTCACATCTCCAACACTTAGATTGCAAACTTGGATACATATCAGCTAACTTTTTAGATCCTAAAAAGTTAGCTGACACTTTTTCATTATCTCTGACTTTTGTTACAAGTCTTTGTTCATTCTGAGCCTTTTTTTTTTTTTTTTGATTTATATGCCGCCCTTCTCCAGAGACTCAGGGCGGCTTACAATGCGTTAAGCAATAGCTTTTATACTTTTGTATATTTATACAAAGTCAGCTTATTGCCCCCACAAACTGGACCCTCATTTCACCTACCTTAGAAAGGATGGAAGGCTGAGTCAACCTTGAGCCTGGTAAGATTCGAACCTGCAGTAATTGCAGGCAGCTGTGTTAATAACAGGGTGCTTTAAACCACTGTACTACCAAGGCCCTTTGCTTTCCTGACTTTGTCTTTGCAGATTCGGTCTATCTGCTGATATTCTGCCTTAGTTATATGTCCCTCTTTCCATTTTTTGTACTTATCTTTTTTGTCTTTCAGTTTATCAGAGAGATCTTTGTGCAGCCATGCTGGTTTCTTCTTAGATTTCTTGTTTTTCTTTCTCAGCGATATTGTGCTGGTCTGGGCTTTTATGATCATATTTTTCAGAGTTTCCAAGCTTCTTGAGTTGTATTCCCCTTTAGGATTTTCATCCAAGGGATCTTTCCCAAGTTCTCTCTGAATTTGTTAAAATAAATAGTAAATAAATAACTTTATTGTCATTGTGTGTGTATACGCAGTATACACAGTATACCCATACAACAAAATTCACTTAATACCCAAAGACCAGGTCCAACACACATAACAATCCCCAAACACATTCCCACCCACCACAATTCTCCACCCCTAAACCACCCAAACATCCACACAACAGACCAAGTAATACTGTCCAACAGCTCACTGATGGTGGCCCTTTAGTTCATTGTTGAGTGCAATTATAGCTCTGGGATAAAAACTATTCAGAAATGTGTGGTCTGAGCAGGGGTGAAATGTAAAAATGTTTGCTACCAGTTCTGTGGGCGTGGCTTGATGGGCGTGGCTTGATGGTCATGTGACCTGGTGGGTGTGGCCAACTTGACATCACTCACTGTTAGAGCCAGGAGCTGCACATTTTGAAGGACATTCTGCCCTTCTGAAGCCCCAACGCTTTGAGTTTCCCTTTGCCACCCAAGCGAACATTGGAGCCTTCTCTTGCCCCATTCTCCATCCCAGAGGGCCATGCATCCCCCCACCAATCCTCTGTATAAACCGGCCACCCCGTTTCTGCAAAGGCAGAGCCCCTCCTTGAAGTGATGTCCCGGTGCCTGGAGGCTGTACGAATCTGGATGGGGAGAAATAGACTCAGGCTCAACCCATCCAAGACCGAGTGGCTGTGGTTTCTGAAATCCCAATATAGTTAGTTGGTGCCCTCACTGACTATTGGGGGCAAGTTGTTGGCCCCCACGGAGAGGGCTCGCAACTTGGGCATCCTCCTGGACTCACGGCTGTCTTTAGAAGATCATATGATGGCCGTGGCCAGGGGGGCTTTCTATCAGGTTCGCCTGATCTCCCAGTTGCAGCCCTTTCTGGATCGGGACGCCCTGCGCACAGTCACTCACGCCCTCGTCACTTCCCGGCTGGACTATTGTAATGCTCTCTACATGGGGCTCCCCTTGAGGAGCACCCGGAGGCTCCAGCTGGTCCAGAATGCGGCCGTACAGGAGCGACGTGGCACTCCCATGTGACCCCCCTCCTGCGCGAGCTGCACTGGCTCCCGGTGGTCTTCCAGGTGTGCTTCAAGGTCTTGGTTACCATCTTTAGAGCGCTCCATGGCTTAGAACTGGGGTATCTACGAGACCGCCTTCTGCCACCAATAGCCTCTCACTGACCAGTATGCTCCCATAGAGAGGGTCTTCTCAGAGTGCCATCGGTCAAACAATGTCAACTGGCAGCCCCCAGGGGGAGAGCCTTCTCTGTGGGGGCACCTGCCATCTGGAATGAGCTCCCCCCAAAGATACGGAGGATTCCAGATCTGCACATTTTCCGCCGCGCCCTCAAAACATTTTTATTCCAGCAGACTGGTCTGGCCTAACCTCCCTTTTTAATTGTTTTTAAATTGGTTTTATAATTGGGGTGTTTTAAATCTGGCCAATGTATTTAATGTATTTTAAAGGGCTTTTTTTTTTTTTTAATTTGATTTATATGCCGCCCTTCTCCGGAGACTCAGGGCGGCTTACAATGCATTAAGCAATAGCCTTCATTCTTTTGTATGTTTTATACAAAGTCAGCTTATTGCCCCCACAAACTGGGTCCTCATTTCACCTACCTTAGAAAGGATGGAAGGCTGAGTCAACCTTGAGCCTTGGAGAGATTCGAACCAGCAGAAATTGCAGGCAGCTGTGTTAATGACAGGGTGCACTAAACCCCTGTACTATCAAGGCTCTTTTTTAACTTTTGTATTATGTATATTTTATTTTCTGGCTGTTCACTGCCCTGAGTCCTTCGGGAGTAGGGTGGTATATAAATTTAATTATAAATAAATAAATGTAGGGCAATCTAAAGAGGGGAGGGGGATGCTGCAGAAAAGACAGACTTCCACCCGTGCCTCCCATGCTGGCTCCACGGGGCTTGGGGCTCCAAAGCAGCCCACTGGATTCCCACCCAGCCACCTCCTGCCAGCACTTCTTGGGAACTTAGCCCGCAGAGTCTGGCGCTCCGAGGGAAGGAGGCTCAGCCACAGTGCATTCGAGAGGGGTGGAAGCCACCAGCAGGGTGGCAGCCCCCCGCACAGGGAGTGGGTCAGGCCTGGCCACACCACCATGGAGCCCGCGGCACTTTCCCTTCAGCCTGGGCAGTGGCGCGGGCGGATGCAGCCCCAGCCAAGGGCGCTCTGGTTGAGCGATCACCATGCCTCTGCAGCAACAGATGTGCTGGGGCCACCTTGCCAGCCTTCATTGCCTCCATGCGCTGTGTGTGGAAGGGGCTGTCGCCACCGCTCTCACCACCATCCCATCCTGCCTGGTTGCAGAGTGCAGACGTCTGCCTGCCTGAAGCAACCCTGTCACCGTTTGCTTTCGTTTCATGGCAGGAGAAGGAAGAAAGCAAAATGCTGCTGCCTTTCGCTTGGAACATTCCTCTAATGTTGGAAATGTCATCAGATACCGGGCTCATGTTACCATATGTGGTGGATGTGTGCAGAAGCTAAAAGATACTGGACTAAAATCCATACATGGATGGAAAAAATGTCACAAAAACACATAGACTTTAAACCAGAGTTTTTTTTTATTGGGGATTGTACCTGAAATATACAATAGAGAATTGAGATATTTGATTGTGAATGTATTAACAGCGGCTAGAATTGTGCTTGCTAAAAATTGGAAAAATGAGAAAATACCAATGCAAGACGAAGTTATTAAGAAAATAATGGAATGTGCAGAAATGAGTAAATTGACATTTGAAATTAGAGAACAAGAAGATAAACAATATTATAAGATATGGGATCTATTTTACCAATGGTTAGATAAAAAGACATGGAAATGAAATATGGTAGAGATTTTTCCAATGCAAGAAATGTAGAATTATATAAAATACAATATAAAGATGTACTGTTATTGGAATGATTTAGGAGAATGAAGGGCATAATACAAATTAACTTAAATCTTAGATTATTTTGTATGAAATGAGGGAAGAAACAGCCATAGTTAAACATATGATTAATGAGGATAACAATACATGGATATATATGAATAGAGTGAAGATGCACAAAAGACTTGTAACCAACTGATACACTGTTTGTATTTACATTGAAGATGGTTTTTTATTTGTTTTTTATATATTTGTTTAAAAATAATTTTTTTGTCAAAAAAAAAAAAACCCAACCTGTTGGGTAAAATGGTGTTAAAGGCAGAGCTATAATCCACAAATAACAGCCTCGCATATGTCCCCTATTGTTCCAAGTGATTCAATACAGTATAGACAACAAGAGACATAGCATTGTCAGTTGATCTATTACCCCTATATGCAAATTGGTATGGGTCCAAAGTAGATGGAAGACTAGCGTTAATATAGTTCAATACCAGCCTCTCAAAACATTTCATGACAACAGATGTTAAAGCATCTAACGGTCTAATGGTCCATCTAATGGTCCACCTAATGGTTTATAATCATTAAGGGATACCACTACTGTCTGCTTAGGAACTGGCACTATAATAGATGTCTTCAGGCAGGTAGGGATAGAGCACTGCGACAGGGATAGATTGAAAATATCCATGAACACTCCAGCTAGCTCTGCAGTGCAGTCCCTGACAACTCGTCCCAGAATTCCATCAGGCCCAGCTGCCTTCCGGATATGAACATTCTGGAAAGTGTGTCTCACATCAGAGATCTGCAGTAGAAGTTCTCTGTCTAACTGGTGCAGAATGCGGCTGCGCGGGGGATTATGGGAGCGATGGGGCGCTCCCATGTGACTCCTCTCCTGCGCGAGCTGCATTGGCTTCCGGTGGACTTCTGGGTGCGCTTCAAGGTGTTGGTGATCACCTTTAAAGCGCTCCATGGCTTAGGGCCAGGGTACTTACGGGACCACCTTCTGCCACCAATAGCCTCCCACTGGCCGGTTCGCTCCCACAGAGAGGGCCTCCTCAGGGTGCCGTCGGCCAGACAATGCCGGCTGACGACCCCCAGGAGGAGAGCCTTCTCTGTGGTGGCACCTACCCTTTGGAACAATCTACCCCCAGAGATACGAGTGATCTCCAACCTCCGGACTTTTCATCGGGCCCTAAAAACTCATCTCTTTCAGTTAGCCAGTCTCTCTTGATTTTAGGGTTAGTTTTAAAATTTTAATATTGATTTTAATTGACAAGTTTTAAATTATGGGCCAAATTTATAAATTATTTTAACTTTATTTTTAACTGTGATGTTATGTATAGATGTTTTTATCTTGGCTGTTCACCGCCCTGAGTCCGAAAGGAGAAGGGCAGTATAGAAATTTGAATAATAAATAATAATAAATAAATAATGAATAGGGGGCTAACTGTAGGATGAGTGGTTAAGGGAACTAGGTATATCTATTCTAACAAAGAGAAGGACTAAGGGTGACATGATAGCAGTCTTCTAGTAGTTGAGGGGCTATCATAGAGAAGAGGGGCTTATTTATTCTTTCAAATACCCAATGCCAGGACAAGAAGCAATGGATAGAAGCTCATTAAAGAAAGATCTAACCTGGAAGTAAAGAGAAATTTCCTGACAGAACAAATAATCATTGGAATGGATTACCTCTGGAAGTTGTGGGTGCTCCATTTCTGGAGATTTTCAAGAAGAGGTTGAACAGCCATTTGTCCCAGATTGTATTAGGGTCTCCTGCTCAAGCAGAGGGTTGGACTCCAAGGTCTCTTCCAACTCTGTTATTTTGTATTATGTATTCAATCAGGTTAAAGTGTAATGCAGCTAATTTGGACATTGGGTTCTCCCAGCCTCATTTATTACTCACTTTTGGAAATTGCTTTTTAACTGCTTTTCAGCTAATATTAAACTTTGGATCAAAAAAGTTTATGTAGTGATGAGTTTCTGTCAATCCTTAGTGAAGTATGTTTTAACTACAGTGTTAAGTACATTAAAACTCTTTTTTGGGAATAATAGCAAAAGGGTGATTAGACCATTGATTTTAGAAAGTTAAAAAGGACTAAGGGCCCAGATGGATGTCAAATGAGATTTTAAAATTTATTTTTGGAAAATGATATTGTTTTGAATTCCTAAAAGAGCATGATGGGATGAGACTTTGAATGTTGGACATTAGAGGGAACCAGAAGGAAGTAAAAGTTACAATTAAAGGAGAACACTTAAATTTAACTTACTAAAACAGAATGGAGCTAAATACTTTAATGTTGGCTATATTGGAGGGAATTACTGAACAATGAACCCAGAGTTAACTTTAGGAGCAGGGGTGAAATGCTCCCGATTCGGACTGGCTCGGCTGAGTAGGTAGCGATGGTGGCGGGCAGTTCGGAGAACCAGTAGCAAAAATCCCTGCCCCCGCCCCCCATGCCCAGCTGAGCCCTGCGATCATCAGAGCCTTTTTTCCTTTTAAATGGCTCTGACCAGCCAAGCTCTGACATCCCAGCTGAGTTGCCTTCTAATCAGGCAACTCAGCTTGGATCGCCAGAGCCATGTAAAAGAAAAAAAGTTTCTTTTTTTCTCCCCCCCCTCTCCTTGCTTACCTTAGCTGCTGATCGCATGATGATCGCAATCCATGCATCAGCAAGCAACTGAATCTCCCTGCCTGCAATCAAGCTCATCGGTGAGCAGCTCTTTTTGCCTGCCTGCCTTCCTGCCTAGACTTGTGGACTTTAACTCCCAGCAAAGCTGGCTGAGGAATTCTGGGAGTTGAAGTCCACAAGTCTTAAAGTTGCCAAGGTTGGAGACCCCTGTTCTATTGGGTAAGTTTTTTCTCCCTTTGGGAGCTTCAAAAAAAATAGTTAATTGGGTTTTTTTTTAGTTGTTCTTTTTTTAGACCTAGCCATTTAAAGTTTAGGAAGTTTTAAATTTAGCTGTTTTAATATAAAAATAAATATAAATTAAAATAATATTTGTGCAGCTTTCTGAGATTTAGTGTGTTTCTGTAGTGTTTCACTCTAACTACACAAACACACAAAATCTCACAAAGCTGTATGTGGAATTTTGTGTGTGTAAAGTGTGAAAGTTGTTTTTTTGGGCTTTTTGTGGCTGTGTGAGGTTTCTGCTTGTTGCGGGGCCATTTTGAATCTAGCACGGCTGCTTTTACATTGTGGGTGAGCCAGTTGTGTTGTGCTGTGTTTTGTAGGTTAAAAAAGGGCAAAGAAGTGACATTGACTTGGCCACGCCCACCCAGTCACCTTACCACCAAGCCCCACCCACTAATTAAGCCATGCCCACAGAACCGGTAACAAAAAAAATTAGATTTCACCCCTGTTTAGGAGTATAGACTGTGTGTGTGTGTTTTTTTTAAAAAAAAATGATTTATATGCCGCCCTTCTCCGGGGACTCAGGGCGGCTTACAATGCGTTAAGCAATAAGTGTTTAAAATACAAGTTTTACTGGACAACACTGCATTAAGAATGACAGGCTATAAGAATGGTATGGAAAAAGAAGCTACACTGAATGTACAAATAAACCAGTTGATGTCTTAATAATTAAAAGGGTTATACGAATAACAAATTTATTTATTTATTATTTATTTATTAATTAAATTTCTATACCGCCCTTCTCCAAATAGGACTCAGGGCAGTGCACAGCCAAGGTAAAAACAGAGCATACAAAATTTAAAAACAGTATTAAAATAATTAAATATTTGGCCGTAAATTAAAACAACCCAATTTAAAATCAAATTAAAATTTAACTCAAGCCAGCCCAGCTAGTTGAAATAAATAGGTTTTCAGGGCCCGACGAAAAATCCGGAGGTCTGTTATTGTACGTAACTCTGGGGGAAGGTTGTTCCAGAGGATGGGTGCCGTCACAGAGAAGGCTCTCCCCCTGGGGGTCACCAGCCGACATTTTCTGGCAGACGGCACCCTGAGGAGGCCCACTCTGTGCAAGCGTACTGGCCGGTGGGAGGCTATTGGTGGCAGAAGGCGGTCTCGTAAGTACCCCGGCCCTAAGCCATGGAGCGCTTTAAAGGTGGTCACCAACACCTTGAAGAGCACCCGGAAGACCACCGGAAGCCAGTGCAGCTCGCGCAGGAGAGGTGTCACATGGGAGCACCTCGTCGCCCCCATAATCCCCCGCGCGGCCGTGTTCTGGACCAGCTGGAGCCTCTGGGTGCACCCCAGGGGGAGCCCCATGTAGAGAGCATTGCAGTAGTCCAGGCGGGAAGTGACTAATGCCTGAGTGACTGTGCGTAGGGAGTCCTGATCTAGAAAGGGGCGTAACTGGCGTATCAGGCGGACCTGATAAAAAGCCCCCCTGGCCACGGCCGTCAAATGATCTTCTAAAGACAGCCGTGCATCCAGGAGGACGCCCAAGTTACGAGCCCTCTCTGTGGGGGCGAGTGATTCGCCCCCAATAGCCAGCGATGGCGTCAGCTGACTATATCGGGACGCTGGAAGCCACAGCCACTCGGTCTTGGAGGGGTTGAGTCGGAGCCTGTTTCTCCCCATCCAGGCCCGCACGGCCTCCAGGCACTGGGACATCACTTCAAGGGCATCGTTGGAGTGGCCTGGGGTGGAGATGTACAGCTGAGTGTCGTCAGCGTACTGATGGCACTCCACCCCAAAACCATGGATGATCTCACCCAGCGGATTCACATAAATGTTGAACAGAAGGGGCGAGAGGACTGACCCTTGTGGCACCCCACAAGCAAGGTGCCTCAGGGTCGACCGCTGCCCCCCCGTCAACACAGATTGCGACCGGTCAGAAAGGTAGGAGGAGAACCACCACAGAACGGTGCCCCCCACCCCCAACCCCACCAACCGGTGCAACATGATACCATGGTCGATGGTATCAAAAGCCGCTGAGAGGTCTAACAGGACCAGGATAGAGGAGCAACCCCTATCCCGAGCCCTCCAGAGATCATCCACCAACGCGACCAATGCTGTTTCCGTGCTGTGCCCAGGCCGGAAGCCGGACTGGAGCGGGTCTAGATAGACAGCTTCATCCAGGTACCGGGGAAGCTGTTGCACTTCCACACTCTCAACAACCTTCACAATGAAGCGAAGGTTGGAGACTGGATGATAGTTAGCCAAAACAGCCGGATCCAGAGAGGGCTTCTTGAGGAGGGGCCTCACAACCGCTTCTTTCAAAGCAGCCGGCAGGACCCCCTCACTCAAAGAAGCGTTAACAATCTTCTGGAGCCAGCCTCGTGTCACCTCCCAGGAAGCCAGTACCAACCAGGAGGGACACGGGTCCAATAAACATGTGGTCGCGTTCAGCCATCCCAGGACCCTGTCCATGTCCTCGGGAGCCACAGGATCAAACTCCCCCCAGATAACACTCTCAAGACCTGCCTCAGTCATCCCGTCTGGACATACCCAGTCAGAGGCCAGCCCTTCCCGAATCTGAGCGATTTTGTCATACAGATACTGTACAAAATCCTCAGCTCGGCCCTGCAAGGGGTCATCCCCCGCTTCCAGATGGAGGAGGGAGCGGGTCACCCTAAACAGGGCATCCGGGCGATTATCTGATGATGCGATAAGAGCGGCAAAATAGCTAGATTTCGCCGCTTTTATCGCCACTAGGTAGGTCTTAATATGAGACCTCACCAGTGTTCGGTCGGATTCAGAGCAGCTGGTCCTCCAACTACTCTCCAGGTGTCTTTTCCGGCACTTCATCTCCCTAAGCTCCTCGGAGAACCAAGGAGCTAGGTGAGTTCGGTGCCGGGTCAGAGGCCGCAAAGGCACGACACGGTCCAAGGCCCCGGCAGCCGCACTATCCCAGGCAGCCACCAGGTCCTCAGCCGAGTCATGAGCCAGAGTCTCAGGATATGGCCCAAGCTCCATCTGGAACCTATCAGGGTCCATCAGGCGCCTGGGGCGGAACCACCTGGTCGGTCCTGCCTCCCTGCAGCGGGGTGCAGCGGTTAGAAAGTCCAGTCGAAGGAGCGAGTGGTCAGACCATGACAAGGGTTCGATGACTATATCCCCTGTATCAAGGCCACTCAACCACTGACCAGAGACAAAAACTAAGTCCAGAGTGTGTCCACCCGTGTGAGTGGGGTCATGAATTAACTGAGTAAGGTCCATGGCCATCATGGAAGCCATAAACTCTCGAGCCACCTCAGACATTTCGCCGACAGATGGCAGGTTGAAATCCCCCATGACTAGAAGTCTGGGGGTACCAACCGCCACCTCAGCTATGACGTTGAGCAGCTCGAGCAGGGCTATTGCCACGTGGCAGGGAGCCAGGTACGTGATCAACAAGCCCATCTGTACTCCACGACCCCACTTCACAAAAAGGGACTCACATCCGGCTATCTGTGGAACAGTGGTCTCCCTTGGATCAAGACTTTCCTTTATAATAACCGCCACCCCCCTGCCCCTGCCCTGAGCTCTCGGCTGATGGAATGCTCGGAAACCTGGTGGGCACATATCCACGAGGGGAACCCCCCCTCATGGCCCAACCAGGTCTCTGTAATACCCGCCAGGTCCGCTCCCCCCTCCTGAATAAGATCGCAAATGAGGGGGGCTTTATTTACCATGGACCTGGCATTGCACGACAGCAGACGAAGGCTCAGGCCCTGAGAGTCTGAACAGCCTGGGGTACGAGAAGGGCTATAGCGAGTGCGCACCCCCACCACATGATGCGCCCCCCTGCTCCCGCCATATCTGCCCCTCCCATTCAACACATTGATAGAAAAGCCCTCGACAGAATGGACTCTGATGTCCCCCTTACCCCTGGAATCTGCACCCTCCGTGGTCCCACTAACAGCTGGGCTGGACCCCTCCCCCCGTGGGTTAACCCCCAAACCCACACAACCCTCCCGCCCCTTAAAATCCCTTAAAAATCTATCAAAAAGTTTCCCTAAAAAACCCCTCAATCCCCTTTTTGCAGCATGCCACCTCTCGGGGTTCCAAAGCCCGTCATAAAGGTAGGCCCTTGATAAAGTGGAGGGCCACACCTGTGAGAGGCGGGAGTCTTGCAGAATAAGTTCTGTTGGCGAATACATCTAATCAATCAGTTAATTAATTAATCAATCTGGGGGAAGTCCACGGCCTGGGGGTAATCAAGATAGTCCAAAGTCTGGGGAGGGATATTCAATCAGTTCCAAGTCAATAAATTCAATAAATTCAATAAATTCCACTGCTCTCTCACAGCAGAATGACCTGAATACGTTTTTTATGCTGGATTTACAAAATAAACCTGTTAACATTTTGAAGGAGTTTCTCAGAAAGAATAAAGGAAAATAAATCAAATTCTATGACATTATTCATGTCTGATCAAGATTGTTAAAAGGAAGGAATAAAAAGTTGGTTTATCTTATCAAGGTTAAAATAAATTGTTACCTCTGGTAACCCTTAATAAATGTTTGCTGATAAGAATTGAATAATAAGTCTTTAAGATTTGATTATAGATGAGAAATGAGATATGGAAATAGTGATCATTTGCTGTATTTTAAAAGAGAGCATGATAAGTTACTAAATTGTTAATGGTTGTGATGAAGGGGTAAGTTATTGTTTATATATTTTTCCTTTTTCTTTACTATATTTTTCTTTTGCTAGTGGCAAAGATTATGTGAAATGCTTACATATATTTGGGTTCTGGACACCAGAATCTGTCTGCCATAGATCTGTGTTATTCCCCATTTCTGGCATAGTACAGAGACTCACTGGGATTCAATTTATCCAGCTGCATTTTTAATGATAGTTTACTTATTTTCCTATCTGTTTACACATGTTTTTAATATCTAGCAGCTCTTCAGGGGCACCTGCACTGGGACATCCTACAAAAAACAAAGTGTCAGGTTGTTTGTTTTGCTTAGTCAAGAACAATTTTCCAGTATTTAGTTTGGGAAAGACTTGGACGAGAATAATTTGATTAGATGCAGCCAACTTGCCTTGCATAAATGGGGTCTACCTTAACTAATCTGCTGGATGCCTTCCAGGTTTTCATGGCTGCTGCACTGATTCATGGGGATGCAAAATCCTAGGCAGGAATATTAGGAGAAATTCACTAGATAACCTCTGGCTCAGTCAAGCCAATTCCTGGTCTGAGTCACATGCCTCCATTCTGCTAAGCGAAGGTGCCATTTTGCACCTGATCCCAGTTTGTGCATTCTGAGGTCCTCATAAAAACTTGAGAACTTCAGCCATAGCGGGATAATGCCTAGACAAGCCCATAGTACTCTGTTTAGTGGGCTTTGCAGAGTGATTGTGACAAAAACATCATGTACTGATAGTCCTTGATTTATGACCATAATTGGGACTGGAATTTCTATTGCTAAGCAAGGCAACTGTTAAGTAACTTGCATCCAATTTTATGGCTTTTTTGCCACAATTGTTAACTGAATCACTGCATTAGTTCAGCGTATCATATGGGTGTTAAGTGAGCTTCCTCATTGACTTTGCTTGTCAAAAGCCGGCTGGAAGACTACAAATGGTGATCGCATGACCCTGGGACACTGCAACCGTCATAAATACATGCTAGATTTTGATCATGTAACCATAGGATGCTGCAGTGGTTGTAACTGTGAAAAACAGTCTTAAGTTACTTTTTTCAGTGCTGTGGTAATTTTGAATGGTCACTAAACAAATAGTGGTAAGTTGAGGACTACCTATATAAAATGGGGGTTAGCAAAGGTAGGATCCCCTTCAGATCTGCAATTCAAAATGTTTCCAATAGTACAACTAATAATTTATGTAGCAAGAAATAAGAATAGGAAGAATAAGAAATTAATCTATAACATTCCAGTGACATATTCTGTGAAAAGGGTGAGCAGTCTGGTTTTCCTGCTGCTGTTACAAAATCTGCTGCCTTCAGAAAAGATGTTTGCTGTCTGGAAAAAGAAGAGGAAATCATTTCTGCTTGACCCCTGACACCTTTCTAAAGTGAGTTTGATCTTGATTTTTTTTTTAATCTCCTAAATCTCCCCTGCAGAAATATAGAAGTAGTGCTCAACCATCAAACCAGGTGGAAGAGGGGTTCCTGATCAAGAATTTCATTCATTCATTCATTCATTCAATCAATCAATCAATTTTTAATGCTACCCATTTCCCCTGCATGGTGTCTTTGGGCAATTTACAGGTTATAAAACAAGTAAAAAAATAGGTAAAATGTTAAGATTAAAATATTTTTTCTCTTTTTCTCCCTTTTTCTCTTTTACTTTTGATCCCAAAGAAGTCATGTCAAAATCAGCCATGCCCCCAAAGGTGAAATTCTCATACTATGTTTCTCATAGAATCATACTCCTGGAAGGGACCTTAGAGATCTTCTGGTCTAACCTCCTTCCCACGGCAGGAGACTTTATATTATCCTGGACAGATGGTTGTCCATTCTTTTCTTAAAAACCTCCGGTGATGTTGCACCCGCTGTCAGGGTGGCAATTAGTCCCATTCCGCTTTGGGGTAATTGCACCTGATTAGAGACGGGACCGTGGCTTTTACTTGAAGTATACTTTAAGAAAATAAACCCGAGATATATTCTAATAAACACATTTTATTATAAAGAAGTAAAAACAGTCTTACTAGCTAATTAATTACATCTTAGCAGCATTCCTGCCGTGCCTCTTGGCAGGCGAACAAAGAAAGTTAGAAGAAAAGTGAAAGAATGTGAAAGAATGTGGACATGCGCAGTGGATTCTGAGATAAGAGTCAGACAGACTACTGTAAGTCTCAGAATGGGAGCACAGCTGACAAATACAAAAACACAGTGACACCCACAACTTTGGGAGGCAAGCTGTTTAATTGGTTAATCATCTCACCATCAAGAAATTTCTGCTTAGTTCTAAGCTGGAGCTCCCTTTAATGAGCTTCCACCCATTGTTTCTTGTTTTGCCCTCAAGGACTTTGGGGAATAAATCCACACAATCTGTCTGTGGCAGCCCCTCAAGTATTGGAAGGCAGCTATCATGACACCTAGTCCTTCTCTTCATTAGGCTATACATATCTAGGTCCCTTAAACCATTCTTTGTATGATTAATCCCACAGACCCCTTATCATTTTATTTTCTCTTCTCTGCACACTTTCCATGGTCTTTTTTATCTTGGTGGACAGAACTGGATGCACTGCTTCAAGTGTTGCCTCACTAATGTAATATAAAGCAGGGTTTACTCAGTATTTATTTATTTAGGAATCCTAACATACAACCAGTTAAGTATGAGCCAGAAGTATGCTGCAGCTACCAAAAAAGCCCATGCATTCCTAGGCTGCATCAACAGAGGGATAGCATCAGGATCGCTTGAAACACTAGTATTGCTATATACTGCCTTGGTAAGACCATATTTGGAATACTGTGTCCAATTCTGGTCACTGCGATACAAAAAAGATGTTGAGAATCTAGAAAGAGTTCAGAAAAGAGCAGCAAAAATGATTAGGGGATTGGAGCCTAAAACATATTAAGAATGGTTGCAGGAATTGGTTATGTCTAGTCTAGTGAAAAGAAAGACTATAGGTGACTATATACTTGAGGGGCTACCACAAAGAAGAATAAGAATAAGAATAAGAATAATTTTATATCTATACCGCCCTTCTCCCGAAGGACTCAGGGCAGTGTACAGCTATTAAAAGCACAAGACAAACATCAATTAAAATTATTTAAAATTATTAAATAATTCGGCTCAATTTAAAACCCCAGAAATTTAAAACACCCAATTTAAAATTATTATGTTGATAGCCCGGCCTGGCAGAACAACAGGGTCTTGAGTGCACAGCGAAATACCCGGAGGTTGGAGATCTTACGCACTTCCGGGGGCAGTTCATTCCACAGGGCTGGGGCTCCCACAGAGAAGGCCCTCCCCCTGGGCGTCACCAGCCGACATAACTTGTATTCCTGAGGAGGAAGGGAGGAAGGTAGATAGATAAATTTGATACTTATATTTAGATACTGATTAATATATATTGATTAACCTCCTTATTATATATTTGAACACAGATACTATTGTATAGACATTGAAGATTTTTTGTTAAGACTATAGGATAATTTTTGATGGTGAGCTCATCTCTTTGTAGGGAAAACAAAACATAAGAAATACAGGAAATATAAGTGACAAGGCAATATAAGGTATAGAATTATAGATACAAGCTTCCTTTGGGTACGAATGAAGGTTACTCTTAGCAACACTAGAAATCAAGACAGCGACAGATAAGGAGAATAAGAAAAAGTACAATAGGTAACACTAGTGGATGATAGTTTGGAGGAACATTGATGGGATAATGAGAGATCAAAAGAGGTTCCTAAAAGAAATGACAAGCCTCTCCACAACAGTGCTAAGAACAGGGAAAAAAACCACCTCAAACCCCACAATCACTATGGCCTCACCTGCAACTCAAAGATCAACAGAAGGACTATCAAAAACCGAAAAATCCATGATAATCCCAACAATGCAGGCCATGCAATCCACCCTGACGCTGATACAAGAAATGATGGTGAAAATGCAGGAGAAAATGTCCAGCAATCATGATGAACTAAAGATAGATATCCAATCCCTAGATTGTAAGATGAATGACATACAAGAGTCAATCAACAAAAATGAACAAAAAATAAAGAAAGTAGAAACTAGGGTGGAAAAAAATGATTAAAAAGCTTGAATTGGTAGACCAAAAATTGATGGCTCAAAACAGAGAACTCGAGGATTCAATCATTCAGTTGGAGATGGATCGGACGGCCTTCTACCTACGATTCCAAAACATAGTGGAAGGTAAAGAGGAAGATTTGGGACAAATGACAGCCGAGCTGATTGCTGAGGCCCTACAACAGGATAAACAGGAAATAATAAAAGAGCTGAACGAAGTGTACCAGGTGCAGAAAACTACTCTAGAAGGCATAAGCTGCCAAGGAAGGTCCACATTAGGTTCGTCAGAAAAAAGGTCCGGGACATATTGTACAATATAACAAGGGAAGATGACTTCCTGTGGCTCCGTGATTGCTGATGGACACTCCTTTAGGAGCTCCAGCCCCGTGATTCCATTTGCTGCTAGAACAGCGAAAATCAGCTGTCTAGCGGCTCGAAACACTCCCCCAGGGAAAAAGGGGGAGAGAAGAGCAGAAGGGTCTGGATAGAGCTCCCCTAGACCCCCAGGTTTTTCTTTTTAAGCCTGGGGTTTGCAGGATGAGAGCTCCCTGAAAGCCCTTCAGTTGCTGGACTTATTGACCTGATAGCTGAATAAATATAAAGTGAAGATTGAAATATGGCTGACATTAGGGCTGGAGGATCATTGTCTGGTGAGTCAGCAAACTCACAAGTTGTGACTGTAAAGGTTTTTCAAGAACTTTTAAACTCTTTTACTTCTGCCTTCTTGGAATCAATTGATAGAATTTTTCAAAAACATAACTTGGAGAATAACAATGATTTGCTGGCTGGAAAAGATTATGAAATTAACCAGAATAATGTGATTTTGGAGGATAAAAAAGTGGCTGTCAGGATTGAGACGGAAGTTGGTTCAGCAGAAATAGAGGTTTTGGCAGAGGCTTCCACGCAACTAATTGAAAAGCAACAAGTAGACTCTTTACTGCAAACCGAAAAATTTTATCATGACAATTCTTGGTCTTACAGACAGAGGAATGAACTGATTGATTATATAAGCAGGAAGAATCGAAATGGGGGTTTCAAACCAGAGGAAATAATTCCAAGAAGAGAACGAGTTTTCAAGATACATCAACCTCAAATCAAAATTCAAAAATTTTTGAAAATAAAAGCAGGGGGAGGAGCAATGCTGAAGAAGAAAGTATTACTGAAGAAGAAGGACTGGAAAAATATGGAAAGAAAGGAAGAATGGAAGATTAATTTCTTTTGAGGAGGATTTTAGTAATAATTATTGTTTTATTGAAGTAAAAAGGCTTAATTAGAATTGGATAGCTTTTTGAAACTTATTGAAATATTAAAATGGTTAACTTAAGATTTAATGGATAGTTTTTTTTAAAAAAAAAGTGTTGAAACTTGTATTTTGTAGAATGTCTTATTGATAAGAAGGTATGGAAAGTATCTTAGTAACAAATGCGAAATGTGATAAGAGAATTTATAAAAGGAAGGTTGATGAATAATCTTTAAAAGGGAATTAAAAAGTGTGAGGGAGTTTTGAATCTTGTAGTAAGTTAGTTTATTTTAGCTTATGTTTGTTAAATGTTATATCCTGTTTTTGCTCTGGGAAGTCGGGGGGGGAGTGGGGAGGGGGGATTGAAGGATGGTTGAGGATAAAATTGTTGTTGAAAAAACTTTTTTAATAAAATAAAAAGATAGATGAATGTATTAATAGAAAAGTAAGAAATTTTGGGGGAATGTTACAATAAATGAAATGATAAAATTAAGATATGATAAATACTGGCAGAATAACAAGAAGATACAAAAGATGTACTTAGATGATACACTATGATTGATTAAGAATTGTATGTTTGTTTGTTTATAAAAAATAAAAACTTTTTTAATACAAAAAAAAATATAACAAGGGAAGAGCCGATGATCTATAAGGGGAAGGAAGTGATAACGCTGAAGCAAGTTCTTAGAAGAGTAAGGGAACTACGACGAGACTACTGTTTCCTGGCCATGCAACTAAAGAAAAGAAACATCTTGTTTAGATGGATCCTACCGGAAGGCATGCTAATTACGTGGCTTGGGAAAAAAATCAAGATAGATAGTCTAGTAACCGCACAAGACTTCCTAGACCAATTAGTAGGGATGGAAGAAGAACAGAGCAGCAAGGAAGAAACTGAAAAGGCAGCCCAAGAAGAGGAAATTCTCCATCAATGAGACTCCGAAGAAGTGTCCTTGGAAAAGAAGGAAACAGAAGAAAAAGAAGGCAAGGACACAAAAGGAAAGAAACCGAGAGCCCAAAGAGCCACAAAAGCAAACAAAAACTAACTCCACCTAGGGAATCTAGGAATGGAAGATTGGAAATTAATATCGATAAATGTTAATGGACTGAACGAGAGCAGAAAGAGGAGACAGATACTTACAAAATTAGTCAAACGAAATGTTGATATTATATGCCTCCAGGAAGTTCATATACGAAAACAAGACAAAAAATATCTAGAATACAACAAATTAGGGAAAACCTTCACAGCATTAGCGGGAAAGAAAAAAGAGGGGGATAGCAATGTCAGCACGTCAAGATGCATTTATCCTAGTGCTGACATGAGAAGAAGAATGCAAGTGTCTGCAACAGGACGGTTGCCTTTCACCTACTTATTTTAGCTGGGGATAATGTCCCCTAGGAGATGGATGGGAGGAGGGAAATTCTTTGAATTGGAGCAGTAGATTAGGGGTGAATGATTGGGAAGATGGCCAATGAATGCAGAGGAGTGGGGAAAGGAAGAGGAGGGATTTTGGGTCAGCACGGCAGTGCTGGCTGCATGGAGTCAGTGAAAAAGTTGCCGTGCTAAATAAAACGGAAGCTTGTTTCAAAAAAGACTTTGTTTGAGATGCAATTTATTTGAAGATGGCCTGAAAACCTGACAAGCAATATACATTAAGGGAGGGATTGTCGCGGAACAAAAATATGCCGATTCCAAAGGAAGAACGCTAATGCGTGTGCCCCAAATAAAAACCAAGGAGAATATTATAGAAAACTGCATGAATGAATAAGCAAAATGGAATATAGTAACATCTGCATAGTGGGCGACTTCAATGGGATAACGGATATTGATAAAGATTATAAAAGCAGCAAAGATAACCAAAAAAAAGAGATAAGCTACCCAAAACCTTTTTTGACTTAATAGAGGAACTGAATTTAATAGACATTTGGAGGACCCTGCATCCCAACGAGAAAAAATACACCTTCTACTCAAACCCCCAAGCATCATGGTCTAGAATAGATATGATGTGGGTTAGCAAAAAAGTGGGATTGGAAATTACTCCAAATATATGGGCAGATCACAATCCCCTAGAAACAAAATGGAAGACTCCACAGAGAAAAAAGTTTAAGAGATGGAGACTAAATACACAAATTTTAAGAGAAAAGGAATACATAGAAAGAATTACAGGAGAACTGAAACTATTTCTCAAAGAAAATGAAAACCAAGAAATATCCCGAACAAATTTATGGAACACAATGAAGGCATACCTAAGAGGGTTAGCAATAACGTATAATGCACATAAAAATAAAGAAAAACGGAAGGTGCAAAATGCTCTTCAGGAAGAAATTGGGGAAATGGAAAAGAAATTACAGCAAAACCCAGGAGATAAGGTGATAAAAGAGAATTTGACAATGTTGAGACACAAAATGAATATACTAGACCAGGAGGAATTGGCTAATAAAATTAAACAATCCAAACAATATTATTTTGAAAACACCAATAAGCCGGGTAGGTGGCTGGCTTACAAGTTAAAGAAAGAAAATGAAAAACGGATTATCCAACAATTGGAAGATCTGAAGGGGAATCGACAAAACAAAGAAGAAGATAAACTCGAAATTGCCTGGGAATACTATACAGAGCTCTATAAAGAGGAGGAGGTCCCAAGAGAAGGGATTGACCAATATATACCAGAGGAAGAATCCCCACTGGTAGGAGAGGAGGAGAGGGAAGTGCTGAATAAAGAAATCACGATAGAGGAATTAAAGGCAGCAATCTTAAAATTAAAAAACAATAAATCACCAGGCCTGGATGGTCTCCCAGGAGAAACATACAAAAAATTAGATGAAATATTATTACCAAAATTACTGGAGATATGCAACGAGGCGTTATTGGAAGCTAAAATACCTGACTCGTGGAGGGAAGCATACATTACTTTACTACCAAAAGAAGGTACCGACCTAAAACAAAAAACTATAGACCAATTTCCCTTTTAAATTCGGACTATAAAATTTTTATGAGCATAATGGCTGAAAGAATGAAAAGAATATTAAACGCTATGATACATACAGACCAGAATGGCTTCCTGCCCGGCAGACAAATTAAGAATAATATAAGAATAGTTGTAGATACTTTAGAATATTACAAAGCCCACCCAGAAAAGCAAATGGCCTTAGTCTTTTTGGATGCCCAAAAAGCTTTCGACAACCTTAACCTTATGATCGAACAAATTAAAACAATGAACTTCGGAATGAACTTCGAGAGAATGATAAAAACAATTTATAACCAACAAAGGGCAAGAATAATAATAAATAGGGATATGACCAAAACATTTCAAATTAAGAAAGGAGTAAGACAAGGGTGCCCATTATCACCATTACTATTCATCATGGCTTTGGAAATTTTGTTAAACAGGATTAGAAATAATTGTGAAATAAAAGGTCTAAAGATCAGGAGAGAGGAATATAAAATGCAGGCCTTTGCTGACGATGTAGTGCTGATTATGGAGGAACCATTAGAAATGGGCTAAAGAATTCTGGAGGAACTAGGAAGATATGGTGAGGTGTCCGGGTTTAAATTAAATAAAGCAAAAACGAAAATGTTGGTCAAAAATTTGACAGAAAGGCAAAAGGAAGAATTAGAAAAGACACTGGATTTACAAACTGTTTAAAAAAAATCAAATATTTAGGAATTTGGATAACATCAAGATGTTCGGCCCTGAAAGAGGATAACTATATACCTCTGATCAAAAAATTCAAACAGGATCTGGAAAGATGGGGGAATTTGCAACTATGACTTTTGGGCAGGATAGCATCAATAAAGATGAATATCCTGCCCAAGTTATTATATTTATTCCAAATTGCACCAGTCACGCTAGATTTTTTTTTTTTTTTTTTTTTGTAGAATTGAATAAAATTACCAGGAAATTTATTTGGGGTGGGAAAAAACCTAGAATTTCACTTTGATCATTACAGGATAATAGAAGCAGGGGAGGCTTTGGACTCCCAGCCTGGGAAATTTACTACAAAGCGGCCAATTTAGCTTGGATAAGGGAATGGGTCACCCTAGAAAATAAAAGAATTTTAACTCTGGAAGGGCATGACCTACAAAGAGGATGGCATGCCTACCTATGGGACAAGAAAAAGAAGAAAAAAAACATATTTCCACAGACACAAGATAAGGGACACGCTAATACAAACCTGGGAGGAAATTAGACAAAAACAATATATGAAGGTTCCGAATTGGCTTTCAACAATGGAAGCCATGATATACCCCAACACGCTAGAAATCGACAAAATATATAGATATAAAGAGCACTTAGATAGTTGTGGAAACCTTAAAACCAATGAATTATTAGGAGAATAGGGCATCCACATCGACTGGTGGCCATATTTACAGATTAAATCTAGGCATCAAAAAGATAAGGAGGAATTTGGAATAGAGATGGGAACAAATGGATTTGATAAAATATTGATAGGCCCAGGAAAAAGAATACTAGCCAGACTATATAACTACCTATTAGAATATGATAGGGCAGAAGAGGTGGTAAAAGAGCAAATGATCGCGTGGGCAAAAAACATAGGACACAATATAAATTTGGACGAGTGGGAAACAATTTGGAATAGAAATTATAAATTGACAAAAGCAGCATCATTTAAAGAAAACCAATACAAAATGCTATATAGATGGCACCTAGCCCCTGCAAGACTAGCTAACATTTACCCAAACATAAACCCTAAATGCTGGAAATGCGATTACTACCAGGGTACCTTCTTTCATATGTGGTGGTCATGCCCCAAAGCGATGAAGTATTGGGAAAAGATCCAAAATTGGATACAAGAAGTAATTGAAGAAAAAATAGATTTGGCACCCGAAAGCTTTCTCCTGGGAGTACTAAAAAGGAAGTACGAGAAAAAAAAGAGGTACTTAATTATACATATCATCACGGCAGCTAGATTAGCATATGCACAACAGTGGAAAGGGAAGGGAACACCACCGGAAGAACATATAATTCAGAAAATTTTAGAATGTGCCGAGATGAGCAAACTAATGTATGAGATAAATGAGAAAGAGGACTCGGAATACTACACAGTGTGGGGACTTTGGTATAATTGGATGGAAGATCGCATAAAGGAGGGATAAGAGATAGTGTAAATATTAGAACAAATGGGTAAATTAGGAGACACTATAATAAAAGAATGTATCCAATCTGTATATAAACTATCACTGTCTAACCGATTTTACTTATATTGTACTACAATGTAACTTAATAAAAATTTATAAAAATAAAAAATAAAATAAAATTTGAATTAGACTTTTAAAGAAAAGAAGATAAAGAAGAATTATTACTTTTAAAACACAGAAAAAGGAGAGAATTGGGCTGGAATGTTATATAATTGAAACAAAATGGCGATTTGCATGACTAGAGGAAATTGTGGATTGTAGAGGGACACTTTCTGGTCTAAAAAGAAACATTGTAACTGGCTTCTTATTTGGGAACATTGTGAATACTTCAGATAACATCTGTGGGATTTTGGAGATGGAGCTGTCTTTTCTTTGTCTGCAGACGATTTGATTTTGTTGAAAAAAAAAGGGAAAGTATGATGGAACTCTTATAATTGGACTAATTGGAGCACGAACAAAAGAAGTTAAATGGCGCAGGAACAAAAGAAGAAAATTGATGTGATTTATTTGAAATAGAAGTAAGAAAAAGAACTAAAATTGATATATGGAGAATTAAAATGTGAACATTGAAACTGAAATGGAATATAGGTTACAGACAAGGAAATGAGGAATGATATACACACGGCTGGAAAAAAGAAGATAAAAACAATGTGATTAAAAATAAAGCAATGTATAGATGAACAGCAATAATAAAAAGGAGGTTTTTATAGATTAATAAAAATGAATATGAATATGAGAAGAATTTGATATAATATGTAAAAAATTGAAATAAAGAAAAAAGTAAGAATATGAGAGGAATAAAATATATTAACAGAAATTTACTAATTTATATAAGGAAGGGTTTCAAGTAAGAACTAAGCCTCAATGTTAAATTGTTATAAAGATGATAATGATAATGTGATTGAATATTAACAAGTAATGTATTGATGGATGGTAAAATTTAAAAAAAGGTGATTATGCTGGGATAAGCAGCAAATTAAGATGATTATACTGGGATAGACAGCAAAACAAGAAAATTATACTGGGTATAACAGTAAAGATAAAAATAATTATGCTGGGATTGAGAGCAAAAATGATGATTATATTTGTAGATATAATAAGATTGAGAGCAAAAATGATGATTATATTTGTAGATAAGTCGATGAATCGACTTATCTAGATCCGTTCCAGTCGGGCTTCAGGCCTGGGTACAGCACGGAGATGGCATTGGTCACATTGGTTGATGATCTCTGGAGGGCTCCGGACAGGGGCTGCTCCTCTGTCCTGGTCCTATTAGACTTCTCAGCGGCTTTTGATACCATCGACCATGGTATCATGCTGCACCGGTTGGAAGGGTTGGGGGTGGGGGGCACTGTTTTACAGTGGTTCTCCTCCTTTCTCTCTGACCGATCACAGTCTGTGTTGACAGGGGGGCAGAGGTCGACCCCGAGGCCCCTTGTATGTGGGATGCCGCAAGGATCGGTCCTCTTGCCCCTTCTGTTCAACATTTATGTGAAGCCGCTGGGTGAGATCATCCGTGGTTTTGGGGTGAAGTACCATCAGTATGCTGATGACACCCAGCTGTACATCTCCACCCCAGACCACCCCAATGATGCCCTCGAGGTGATGTCCCGGTGCCTGGAGACCGTACGGATCTGGATAGGGAGGAACAGACTCAGGCTCAACCCATCCAAGACTGAGTGGCTGTGGTTTCCGATGTCCCGATATAGTCAGCTGGCACAATCACTGACTATTGGGGGCGAGTCGTTGGCCCCCACAGATGGGGTTCGCAACTTGGGCATCCTCCTGGACTCACGGCTGTCTTTAGAAGACCATATGACGGCCGTGGCCAGGAGGACTTTCTATCAGATTCACCTGATTCGCCAGTTGCGCCCCTTTCTGGATCGGGACTCGTTACGCATGGTCACTCACGCCCTTGTCACCTCACGCCTGGACTACTGCAATGGGGCTCCCCTTGAGGAGCACCCGGAGGCTCCAACTGGTCCAGAATGCGGCCGCGCAGGTGGTGACGGGAGCGACGTGGCGCTCCCATGTGACCCCCCTCCTGCACGAGCTGCACTGGCTCCCAGTGGTCTTCCGGGTGCGCTTCAAGGTTTTGGTTACCACCTTTAGAGCGCTCCATGGCTCAGGACCAGGGTATTTACGAGACCGCCTTCTGCCACCAGTAGCCTCTCACTGACCAGTTCGCTCCCATAGAGAGGGGCTCCTCAGGGTGCCATCGGCCAAACAATGTTGACTGGCGGCCCCCAGGGGGAGAGCCTTCTCTGTGGGGGCACCTGCCATCTGGAACAAGCTGCCCCCGGAGATACGGAGGATTCAAGACCTATGCATCTTCCGCCGCGCCCTAAAAACATTTTTATTCCAACGGGCTGGTCTGGCCTAACTCTCCCTTTTAAATTGGGTTTTAAATGTTTTACATAAATTGGATGTCTTAAATTTGTTTTTTGAGCCCAAATTATTTAATTTATTTTTAATAGTTTTTAACTTTTGTATGTCCTTTGTATTTTTATCTTGGCTGTTCACCGCCCTGAGTCCTCCGGGAGTAGGGCGGTATACAAATACGATAAATAAATATTGGGAATAACAGTAAAACCTAAGAAGACTATGCTGTGACTAACAGCCAAAAGAGGATGACTAAGAGGAAGATTATATACTGGGATAAACTTTTAGAAATAAAGATGACCATGCTGGAATTGATACTAATAATGAAATGATTATTTTGTGTTATGAAATGATTATATTAAAGGGTTAAGCTGAGATAAATAGTAAAATGAAGATGATAAATGCTAACAGTTAAAACACTGTGTAAATATTTTGTTGATTTATGTCTTTAAGATATATCCATCCATGTGAAAAGGAAAAGAAATTGAAATGATACTGAATTAAGGATTTTAAGATTAATGTAATGGGTTTTAAGAATTTTTTTTCTTCTTCTTTCAGATAGAATTTATGGCAATAATGTCAGAAAAAATTAAGTTGTGTTATTTGAAAACTAAGATTTGTGGTGAAATAATAGAAAGTAATTGATTTGTGTAAAATGATATAAGTTAGGAATTTTTTTTCTTTTTTTTATGGTAATTATGGGATTCGGGAAAAGCTTTTGTTAAAGAGAAATTAGTAAGTGTACCTACTTATGACTGGATCAACAGCTCGTTCTGAAAAGATTTTTGTATGTTTATGTGTTTTAAATTTTTTTTAAAAAGATTGTTCAAAAAAAGAGAAAATATTGGAATGTGCAGAAATGAATAGACTGACATTGGCAATTAAAGGGAAAACAGAATCGGAGTATTACAACATTTGGGGGAAATTTTATCAATGGATAGAAAGTGAGTATAGATAATAAACAGGATAAAGACAAGAACTTTGAGATGAATATGTTGTAGAATATTAAAATTAAATGAAAGAAGGAAAGATAAATATATATTTTAAAAAATAATGGTAAACTTTGAAGATGATAGCACAAATGTTATACCCAGATGATACATGGATTGATTAAAAAAATGTACAGGAATACTAGAGGAATAATGAAGTAAAGTAAAAAATGAAATTGGAAATGAAGACGTATGTAAATAGAAATCGGGTCTGCTCGAATACCATCTCAGATTGAATTAAAAAAGGAAACAACAAAGGAATGGAAAAGAGGGGAGGAGTAGAGAGGGGAAAGTAGGGGAGTTGGGAGGTGAGAAGAAGAGAAAAGAAGAATGGGAAAAGGAGAGGAAGAAGGAAGGGGAAAGAAGAGCAGGAGAGAGGGTAAGAAGGGGAGGAAGAAGAGAGGAGAGGGGAAAGAGGACAGGAAGTAGGAAAGGAAAGGAGAAGAGGAATGAGAAAAGAAATAAAGGAGGAGAAAGAAGGGAAGGGAAAAAAGAAAGGTTGTAGTAAAACAAAAGAAGGAAATGGTAAAAGAGCAGACCCGAACAAATAATTTATTAATTACCTAATGGAAGTTAAAGAAGAAGATGAATGAACAATGTATAAGGATGGATAAAAGACTGTACATTTAAACATGTTGATGAAAAATAAAAATAAAAAACTTTTTTCAAAAAAAAAAAAGCATAGAGGAAGCATGTGGGCATTTCCCAGAGAATGCTGGGGTTGCTATTATGCTTGGCTTCTTATTTAGACTTTGCATCTCCTTCCAGCAGCTTTGCTCAGGAGTCACAGAAAGCAAATGTCTTTGTCTTCATCCCACAGTACTTCCAATTCCCTTTCCTGGGAGGCTCTTGGGCCACCCAGATGTTCTCTCCAAACTCTAGAGCAGGGGTCTCCAAACATGGCATCTTTGAGACTTGTGAACTTCGGCTTCCGGTTGGTGCCGCCGTCGTCGCCAGATGGTCTCTCAAGACCGCCAGCCCCGCCGCCCGTAAAGAGCTGCCCCCACAGCTGAGAGGCGGCTCGAAAAACTCTGTTTCTTTAAGGAAATGTGAGAAGAGCTGGCGAGAGCAGGTAGAGCTCCCTGTGAAGTCCCCAGATTGTTTTTTTTTTTTTTTTTGCTTCTGGGGAGGAAACAGGATGAGGCTCCCTATCCAGCTCGCCGTGGCTCCGGGCTCCGGAGGAACTCTGCATGTAGCAGAGCCAGGCGACGCGACCAACGTAACCAGTGAAAGTTAAAGGATTTATTAAAATAAACAGGGTGAAATCTGGATCTGGAATTCAAAACTGCAAGTATATATAATAGCCCTGTGATTGAATTTAAGAATGAAGAAAGAGTGAAGAGAGAGTGAAAGTTTAAAATGGCGTCCGGCTTTAGCTGCTTGAAAAGAAAAAAAAAGCTGAAAGCGAAAGTGGACTTGCCTGATTGTCTCAGTATGCTACAAAGTATCTAAAATAACAGCGCTGGTTAGAAGAAAAGGAAAAAGTTTTTTTTTTCCCAAACTGTCTTGATGTTCTATCTCCCTTAGAGACTTGATTAATTCTGAGAGGATTTTGTGCTGGTGAGAAGGGAGAGAAGACTTCCTTTTTAAAGAGTTTGTCTGCATGGCAGAATGGCTTTAAAGCCAGATAACAAAGCTGTATGGGGGGGTTCCCCTATTCACAAGTCACAAGAGCAGTTTTTAAGCTTGCAGATTCAGAGCCAGAGACAGGAGACTGATTTTAAAGACTTGAAGGAATTTATTATTGCGGCTCTGATGAGACAAGATGTGCTTATGGACCAGAAGTTTGAGAAATTTCAACAGGAAACTAAGGAGGTGGTTCAAGAAAGGTATAAGATGAAGCGAGATTTTTTGACAGTCCTGACTGGCTTCTCAGAAGTAATTGTCCAGATTGATAAAAAAATGGAAGAAATCAACTTAGAAGTAGAGTCTAAAATGAAGGAAGCTGATTATAAGATCCATAATGTGGATAATAAAATGCAAAGGATTGAAAATGAAGTGATAATGATGCAATTCAAATTTATGGAATTTGCTGTAAGACTGAGGGGGATAAAGGAAAACAACAGAGATTTGAGAAGGATTTGTGCTGATGCTTTGGCTGTGGTGTTAAAGGTTAGCCCTGAAGAGGTTTTGTCCAAAATTGACAAGATTTACAGAGTGAATTCTTGGGTAGCAAGACAAAGGCATTTGCCCAGAGATGTAGTGATATACTTTACAGATAAAAGAATAAGAAGTGACATCTTGCAAAAGTCTTTTGTTTCTACCCTACAAGTGGAGGGAAAGCAGATTGGGATTTATAAAGAGCTGCCACCTAAAATGCTAAAAGACAGAAAAGATTTTGGATTTTTGGTGACTGAACTAAAGAAACAAATTCCATACAGATGGGATGTTCCAGTTGGCATAAGATTGACGTATCAAGGAGAAAGATACCGATTAAATACTGTTGAAAAAGCGGAAGAATTTTATCGCAATGTTTTTCAAATTGGCCCAACATCTCCATGTATATTTTCAGCATCAGGAATACAGGAGGGAGATAAAGAAAAGCAAATTGAACAAGAGATTGAAGCTCAGTGGAAGCAGATGGAGATGGAGCCAATGGAAATACAAGGAACTACAGGGGGCTTTTTGGATGACCCGTTCTTGGATCATCCTTTAAAGGTTATAGGTGGACCACCTAAAAATATAAGACAAGTGGCTTTGGATCTTGATCTGATGTCCTACAAAGTTAAAGATCAGCATATAACTCAAACAGCATGCAAACAAATTCCAGAAAAACAACAACAGCAGAGGTTTAAACCAGCACAAGGCAAGAAAAGAAGCAGGTGCCATAAAACTAGAACATTTATACCAATATTTCTTTTGAATATGGATTAAAAATTTTTGTAAAGTTATTAGCCAACAGATCAATGCCAGTTATCCAAGAACTGATTAATGTTTAAGCAGGATTTATAGAAGGTAGATATATGAAAGATAATGTGAGGCAAATTATAGATTTATTGGACTATCTTGAGAAGAATAAACAGATCCCTGCAGTGCTGGTGTTCTAGGATGTGGAGAAGGCCTGTAATTGAGTGAATTGGAACTTTCTATTATAGATTTTAAGAAAGATGGATTATGTGTACGTTGAAGGGAATAATCATGAGGCAAGAGGACTATGGAACAAGGGCATTTGCAGGTGATCTGGTTGTTACCCTAACATGCTCGATGGAACTAATAATCTAGATGAAAGACTTTACAGAAGATATCATATGGAATATAAATATAAAGTCACTTGGGGGGGGGTTATATATAAAAGTACTCTTCAATGATGGGGGCAGATGACAACTAAAGACACTAAATACACTGTTGGAAGAAGGACTTGATGTGATTGTTTAGATTTGATAAATTATTATATATGGCGGACCTGCGGGAAAGTGGGAGAAACAAAATTGATATGGTATATGGTGATAGGCTAGGTTACTGATTGTTCAATACTGGAAAAGGGATGTTATGTTTATTATTGAAGAATGGACTCTGAAGGTGGCCAGTTTTGCAGAAATGGTGAAGTTATCAGCATATATAAAAGACCGGATATAAGAGATTTATGTAAGGGAATGGAGGACATGGATAGATTATGTGCAGAATAAATACTAAACTAGGAAGTACCAGATAATTTTTAGTTGAATGTTGTGTAGAAATGTATAGTTTATAGGGGATAGTATACTAGAATGTCAGGAAGAAATGTTTACCACACAGGGGGTAGAGTAGATGGGCAGTAAAGTATTATATAATATGATTTGGATTTGGATTTCATCCTGGGGAAGCCATGGGGGGAGGGGAGGGTAAGGGAGGGCTAAGGGGGAAAGGCGGGGAAGGGGGAAAAATTTGTATTTGTAAAACTTTTTCAATAAAAAAAGACTTGTGGACTTCAACTGCATGGCTGGCTAGGGAATTCTGGGAGTTGAAGTCCACAATCTTAAAGTTGTCAAGATTGAAGACCTCTGCTCTACAGCTCAAAGTTCTGCTCTTCAGATTATAACCAAGTTCTCCCATTGTGCCATCCAACCTTCCTTGTTCCTCCCCTGGCCTTTTGACACCCACAGCCATTCCTGAGAACCTCCTCAAGTAACCACTTCTCTAGCTTGTCTCTGCATATTTGGTGAGGAGCCTCAAAGTCTGGCTGGCATTTCATAGGCCAAGAAGGCAGGACAAGTCAGGGCCCCACAGATATGGCCATCTGGATCACTGGGACTTTGGGTTAGGCTCCCCACTGCTTCTGGGTGGAAGCTTACTGGACAAATGCACCCATTGAGCCATGGTGGTGCAGTGGTTAGAGTGCAGTTCTGCAGGCTACCTCTGCTGACTACTGGCTGCCTGCAATTTGGCAGTTCAAATCTCACCAGGCTCAAGGTTGACTCAGCCTTCCATCCTTCCGAGGTGGGTAAAATGAGGACTCAGATTGTTGGGGGCAAGAGGCTGACTCTGTAACCACTTAGAGAGGGCTGTAAAAGCACTGCGAAGCAGTATATAAGTCTAAGTGCTATTGCTATTCTTGTGTCCTTGAGGGATTCAGCCCCCTTCCTTAGCAATGCATGGCTGCAGGCAAGAGTGAAGAGCAGAGGTGAAGAAGGGATCCTGGTCAAAGACAGGAACAGAATTCCAGAGCCTGATCTACATATCCTCTACTGTTGCCTGAGAGGCCACTTCAGGACACCTTAGAAATTTTTCTGCACCTCAATATTCAGCCTGTGCTCTAAGCTAGCACCAAAGGACAAGTGGTTGGGATGAATTCCAAGGAGATCTTAGCTCCTAGCCCCTTCCGTTAACCCGCAAATCCCGCACCCGCACTGCCTTCTTAAGTGCTCGAAGTTGGAAGCATCCACCGTTTCTCGCAAAAATGACAGCATTCGGCTGTCTGGCCCTCTTTGCTAGCAATTAATGAGGCTTCTTTCGCTCTTTAGCCAAATGGTTCCTTTGCTTTTCTCCAGGGATCCATTAGACTTTTAGAATATCAATCTAATGTAGACCTTTCTGAGAATTTTTAAATTAATCACCCTGATTACTGCTTTATTTACTCACCCAGGCCTACTTAGAACGTCCTTTGTTGCTGTAAAAAGCTTGTTATTCTCTTTAATTGAGCTGGCTTTTGTTAGCGGCATGCATTTTTGTTAATCACTTTCCTTGATGAGAGTAGAATTCCTAATTGCTAGTGCTTGGGCTGAAAATCCATCATGTGATAAGGGATTCTATAAGGAACGGCTGCTTCGTGGGGAAAGTGGGTGAGAGTCCAAAGAGGCTCTGGAGGGTCCAGGGGAGGCTACTGAGGGCATCACCTTGAGCTGAACATCCATTTCATTTGGCTTGGTCAGAATCAGGCAGCTTTAGCTGCTGACTTGTTTTCCACAAACATTCTCAGAGGTGCTGAAAATTGGTCCCTGTGCAGGTTCTTGCAGGCACGTGGCTAAAAGCTTCATTCAAGCTGTGCTCATTGTCCTCATTTGCCCAACTTATTTATTTTTTGACATAAATTGAGCAATGGCAAAAAGGACGAATAAAAATAAGCACACCAAGAAACTGCAGCATTGTCAGGATGCTTTCCCTTTAAAGGCAGCAGCTGAGTCTTGCTTGGTCCATTATAACGGAGTGCAAGGCAAGTTCTTCACCAGCTGAAATACAGGTGGAAGGGTGGGTGGTCGGTATTGAGACCATAAAGTGAGAGGGAAGGAAGAAGATGTTTCTCTTGGTTCATACTTCTCACTGCTGGCCAGGAGGACACTTTCAACTACATGTTCAGCACAGCTGATCAACTTTTGATGGCGTAAGTTCACACTGCCATGTTCTCACTACTTGAATGTCAGTGACAGATTAAACCCACTTCAGGTGCCAGGTGTGACCCATAAAAGCATTCTGGCAGTACATTGGCCAGTAGCCACATGATAGGGAGTAGCAAAAAACTCAAAGGAGAGTTAAAATCAGTGAAGGATGATGATGAACCAGAGGCCTGCCTCAAGCCCTTTCCCTCCAACAATGATGCCCTCCTCATACAATTGTACCTCTGAGGAGATTCCTAATGGGATGGGGTTGCCCATGTGATTAACCCAAGCAAAAAACAAAAGAATGGCAATAAAGCAGCAGGTTTTATTAGAAAGAAGTTTAAAACAATAAGCTTTGGACAACTATATTTTCAGGACAACTTTCAGTGGAATCTCGAGGGCTCGGGACAGGGGTTGCTCCTCTGTTCTGGTCCTGTTAGATCTCTCAGCGGCTTTTGATACCATCGACCATGGTATCATGCTGCACCGGCTGGAAGAGTTGGGGGTGGGAGGCACCGTGTTACGGTGGTTCTCCTCCTTTCTCTCCGACCGGTCGCAGTTTGTGTTGGCAGGGGGGCAGAGGTCGACCTCGAGGCCTCTCATTTGTGGAGTGCCGCAGGGATCGGTCCTCTCGCCCCTTCTGTTCAACATTTATGTGAAGCCGCTGGGTGAGATCATCCGTGGCTTTGGGGTGAGATACCACCAGTACGCTGATGACACCCAGCTGTACATCTCCACCCCAGGCCACGCCAACGATGCCCTTGAAGTGATGTCCCAGTGCCTGGAGGCTGTGCGGGTCTGGATGGGGAGGAACAGGCTCAAGCTCAACCCTTCCAAGACTGAGTGGCTGTGGCTCCCGGCATCCCGATATAGTCAGTTGACTCCATCACTGACTATTGGGGGCGAGTCATTGGCCCCCACAGAGAGGGCTCGCAATCTGGGAGTCCTCCTGGATATGCAGCTGTCCTTGGAGGAACATCTGACGGCTGTAACCAGGAGGACCTTTTGTCAGGTTCGCCTGATTCGCCAGTTGCGGCCCTTTCTTGATCGGGATTCCCTGTGCACAGTCACTCATGCCCTCGTCACCTCTCGCCTTGACTACTGCAACGCTCTCTACATGGGGCTCCCCTTGAGGAGCACCCGGAGGCTCCAGCTGGTCCAGAACGCAGCAGCGCGGGTAGTGACGGGAGCAGCATGGCGCTCCCATGTAACACCGCTCCTGCGCGAGCTGCACTGGCTCCCGGTGGTCTTCCAGGTGCGCTTCAAGATGTTGGTTATCACCTTCAAAGCGCTCCATGGCATAGGGCCTAGCTATCTTCGAGACCGCCTGCTGCTACCGACGACCTCCCATCGACCAGTGCGCTCCCACAGAGAGGGCCTCCTCAGGGTGCCATCAGCCAGACAGTGTAGGCTGGTGACCCCCAGGGGGAGGGCCTTCTCTGTGGGGGCACCTACCCTCTGGAATCAGCTCCCCCCAGAGAAAAGGAGAATCCAGGACCTCAGTGCCTTCCGTCGTGCCCTTAAAACCCATTTTTTCAAGCAAGCCGGGCTGGCTTAAGATGAAATTTTTAATTGTTTTTAAATGTTTTAAACATTTTAATTGGTAATGAGTTTTAATTGGGCCAAATTTATATATCTTTTAATTGTTTTTTAATATTTGTCCTGCATGTTTTTTAATTTTGGCTGTACACCGCCCTGAGTCCTCAGGGAGAAGGGCGGTATAGAAATTCAATAATAAATAAATAAATAAATAAACCTCTTCTTGATCTTAGATAATGTGACATATCTGGCACAACTCTGCTCCTGACTGGCCTCTCTTCCTGTCAGATTCAAACACCAGACCTCCCCCAAGAGACCATGGAGGGTCACATCTCCCAAAAGCCCAAAGAATAGGGGACAGGGGCAGAGAGAGCTGAAAGCCTGCCCCTCTTCGTATCCAGTCAGTCTGAACGCACTGAATCCAAAGGAAGCTTTTTTTTTTTTTTAATTTGGAGTGGGAGGGTAAAAGGTATATGGGTCTGAAGCATCTAATTATGAGATGTCCCATTGGCAAGTGTGGCCCTCAAGAAGCACAATACTGACTTTTGCCTGCCCTGAGATTAAACCAATGTTGAACGTTTATGGTGTCCCAAAGCTGCTTTTCCAAAAGCAGCTTTGCCTTTTGGAAAAGCAGCTTTGGGACAACCATGATCTGGATGATTGAGAATCTTCATATACAACATTTATGGTAATTTATAAATAAAATAGCTTGAAGAAGCACTAGAAAACATTAGGATAAAGCGAGGGGTCCTTGGTGTTTTCTGAGTTTGATTGTTTTCTTGCAGATGTTTCATTATATAAACTAGCTGACATCATTAGTGCTAGTAAAGAGTCTATTCTATTCTATTCTACATTTTCAGTCCTATTCTATTCTATTCTATTCTATTCTATTCTATTCTATTCTATTCTATTCTATTCTATTCTATTCTATTCTATTCTATTCTATTCTATTCCATTCCATTCCATTCCATTCCATTCCATTCCATTCCACTCCACTCCACTCCACCCCACCCCACCCTACCCTACCCTACCCTACCCTATCCTATCCTATCCTATCCTATCCTATCCTATCCTATCCTATCCTATCCTATCCTCTGTTCTCTGTTCTATTCTACATTTTCAGTCTATTCTCTATTCTATTCTATTCTATTCTATTCTATTCTATTCTATTCTATTCTATTCTATTCTATTCTATTCTATTCTATTCTATTCTATTCTATTCCATTCCATTCCATTCCACTCCACTCCACTCCACCCCACCCTACCCTACCCTACCCTACCCTACCCTACCCTATCCTATCCTATCCTATCCTATCCTATCCTATCCTATCCTATCCTATCCTCTGTTCTCTGTTCTATTCTACATTTTCAGTCTATTCTCTATTCTATTCTATTCTATTCTATTCTATTCTATTCTATTCTATTCTATTCTATTCTATTCTATTCTATTCTATTCTATTCTATTCTATTCTATTCTATTCTATTCTACTCTACCCTACCCTACCCTACCCTACCCTACCCTACCCTACCCTACCCTATCCTATCCTATCCTATCCTATCCTATCCTATCCTATCCTCTGTTCTCTGTTCTCTGTTCTATTCTACATTTTCAGTCTATTCTCTATTCTATTCTATTCTATTCTATTCTATTCTATGTTACAAAAATAGTTTTGTATTTCAGTTTCTTTATCTATAACTGTAATTCTTCAAGTGATTATCTGCATGTCTACCCTTACAGATAAGTAGCTAGTTCTTCATTTTGTTGTGATTCACACACACAGGGTATTGCATATACACACCAGAAGAAAATGTGGCATGAGTCCTCAAGTCATTGGGTTGACTGCTTTGGTCCAGAGCAAGAGGGACAATCTTTTCTGACTCAACATTAAACTCCTTCACGATTCTTTTGACCAGAAGCTGCTTATTAATCAATTAATGACTTGTTTAACTGAGTCCAAGACCGATTTGTCTCCAACTTACATCAATATTTATACTTGGCCTAGAAACATCTGCAGAATTTTTGTAGAAATATTAGTTTATATTTTCTTTCAATCAAATTTTCCATGCACTTCCCCCATATACAAAATTTGGGAAGGCAAAACTGTTATATTATGATGGAATGAATTTCTGGTTTACTTATTTGGAAAATTTATATGGTTCAAGTTCCGTAAATAACTTGGGCAGCCAACAATATAAAAAGCAAACAGAACAGAAGGATGTAACTTAAAGCAATGGCCATAGAATACAAAAGCTGAGGCATCTCACCAATCATTCTTGCCCCCCAAACATGCATATGGTGGTCCACAAACTGCTGCCTCTAATATCTGAGGGCAAAGCCGGGTTTCCACATCCCCCCAAGAAGGGTAAGTAAATACAGTAGATAGATAGATAGATAGATAGATAGATAGATAGATAGATAGATAGATAGATAGATAGATACATACATACATACATACATACATACATACATACATACATACATACCGTGTTTTCCTGAAAATACGACGTGTCCCAAAAATAAGGCCAAGCCTGATTTTTGGGGTGGGCGTAAATATATACCCGCCCCCCCCAAATAAGCCCTAGTGAAGGGGTGGGTATTGCCAGCACAGAAGGCAGCCCTTCCCTTCCCTGGTCACCCCAGGGCTTCTCAGCCCCTTAATTGGATCAGCTTAGCCGCTCTGGGCACCATTCATGAAACAGCTGATTTGTGGATGCCGCTCAGGCCGCTGCCTCCAGCAAGCACAGCCTCTTTTGCAGCCAATTGCGGCTGCAAAAGAAGCTGGAGGCCAAGCTACGCACCCCACACGCCCCGCATCCTCCTTACCTAATGGTGACAGTCACAGCAGGCAATTCCATCCACGGAACAGCTGCCTCATGGGTGCCACTCCAGATGGTGCCTCCAGCAAGCGCAGCCACTTTTGCCATCGATTGCAGCCACTTCTGCAACAGGAGGCCAAGCGATGCATCCCATGCGCCTCTTGCCGGCCTTCTGAAGGGTAATGTAGCAGCAGCTAGCCACAATTTTTTTACCCTTATTTTGTCCTGACCGTACTGGACCACGTGGGTCAGGACAAATAAGGGTTCAAAAATTGTGGATAGCTGATGCTACAGTACCCTTCAGAAGGCCGGCGTGAGGCGCGAGTCTCCTGCTGCAGAAGTAGCTGCGCCTGAGGAGTGCTTTTGGGAGAGAGGGCAAAGGGGCAGCAATCACTTGAAAACTCTCTTCCCGCTTCTGCCTCTCCACTGGGCGACCCCCTGAAGCCCCATATGCCCAAAGACTGCATCTGCCCAGCTCCCTTTTCCACAGTGCCCGCCTCTTTATCGAGGGGGGTGGGAGGTGGAGTGGGGGAGAAATGAGATGCATGGAGTGAGACAGGGATCACTCCTCTTGCCATCTCTTCTCGCCCTCTCGCCAGACATGGCAAGGCTTCCTGCCCCTGCCCAAATTGGATGTAATTTGTGGGTTTCAGGTGGGGAGGGGTGGGGCTAGGGAGATGTGAGATGTGTCTTACCTGCCTTGCAGATCTATCATGTGTCTCAACGTTGTCTGCAAGCAAACACATTGTAGGGTAAAAAAGAACTTCTCACAAGTTTGAGAAGTTTGATTTAAAAAGAGCCTTGGTACTACAGTGGTTTAAAGCACCCTGTTATTAACACAGCTGCCTGCAATTTACTGCTGGTTCGAATCTCTCCAAGGCTCAAGGTTGACTCAGCCTTCCATCCTTTCTAAGGTAGGTGAAATGAGGACCCAGTTTGTGGGGGCAATAAGCTGACTTTGTATAAATATACAAAAGTATGAAGGCTATTGCTGAACGCACTGTAAGCCACCCTGAGTCTCCGGAGAAGGGCGGCATATAAATCAAAAAAAAAAAAAGTGTTTTTTTATCCTACAATATGTTTGCCTGCAGACAACAGCAAGACACGCAACGGAGCTGCAAGGCAGGTAAGACGTGCATCTTGTGTCTCCTGTCTCCCTGGCCCCACCCCTCCCCACTTGCCACCCCCAAATTCCATCCATTTTGGGCAGGGGCAGGAAGTCCTGCCATGCCCGGCGAGGGGCGGGGGAGAAGAGACGGCAAGAAGAGCCCCATCACACTCGCTTCTCCCCCACCCCACCTGCTACCCCCCTTGACAAAGAGACGGCAGGGAAGCAAAGCAGCCAGGATGCTGTTATGGTACCATTGGTGCATGTGGAGCCGCCTTACTTACCTTGCAGCTCCGTCACGTGTCTCTCCATTGTCTGCAAGCAAACATGTTGTAGGGTAAAAAAAAACCTTCTCACAAGTTTGAGAAGTTTGATTGAACTTGCGATCAGTTTTTTTTAACCCTACAACTTGTTTGCCTGCAGACAATGGCAAGACACGTGATGGAGCTGCAAGGCAGGTAAGACACGAGTCTCGCCTCTCCCTGACCCTGGCAAGGGGGGGAGAAGAGACAACAATAGAAGCGAGGCCCATCTCACGCCACACATCTTGCTTCTCCACATGCCACCCCCCTCAATAAAGAACTGGGTGCTGCGGAAAAGGAAGCCAGGTGGGCACAGACTTTGGGCATCTGGGGCTGCCGGAGGTTGCCTGGCAGAGAGGTGGGAGCAGGGCGGGAATTTGCAAGTGAGGGAGATGGATGGATGGATGGATGGATGGATGGGAGGTGGGTGAGTGCCAAGAACGCCGGGGAGATTCCCACCTTTGGTTGCCCCAGCGAATAACTGACAAGTTGACAGCAGCACAACACAGCAGCAGCCATAAGATAACCCTGCTTACCGCCTCCTGCACCCCCAAAATAATAAGATCCCTCTGATAATAAGGCCAATCCCTTATTTTGGGGTTCAAAAAATATAAGACAGAGTCTTATTTTCAGGGAAACATGATAGATAGATAGATAGATAGATAGATAGATAGATAGATAGATAATAGATAGATAGATAGATAGATAGATAGATAGATGATAGACAGACAGACAGACAGACAGACAGACAGACAGACAGACAATAGCACAAACATATAGACATATATTCCTCCACAATGTTTTACAGCCCCCACTATGTGATTTACAGAGTCAGCATCTTGCCCCCAACAATCTGAGTCTTCATTTTACTGACCTTGGAAAGATGGAAGGTTAAAACCACTGCACCATTGGGGGGGGGAGAGAGAGAAGGTCAAGATGATTTGTGCAAAAGCCCACCTAGCCACAATTGCCACCTGCTTCTTCATACTGTGCACCTTCTCTGTGCACTGGAGTGGGACCGTGCCACTCCATCCAGAGTTATTGGTGGAAAACTCCATATCCAGGCAATGTGAACATCCAGAGCCCTTCACATCTGCCAGGACTGAAGCCTTTCATCAAGATCCTCATTGCCATCAGACACAGGAGAAGGATCTCAACAGCATCATTTTTATGACTAGCATCAGAGATGCATGGATGAGGGCCATCACATCACTGATGGTATTTAACCCATGCTGAGGAATGACCTTGCCCCGTGACTTGATGTGGACATTAAGTAAGACTGGAGAGAGAGTCCAAAGGTGCTTTTCCAAGAGGCAACTGGACTTTCTAGGAGGCGGGTCTGATGTTGTGGCAATACAGTATGTTTTCACAGGGCTCTGTAGAAACTCAGTGAATTCTACCTGCCAGAAGGTCCTTTGGGATCCAAGTCATGCCAGACAGGTGATGAAGACAAAGAGGCTCCATCGATGACAAGGAGACTGCAAACTCCTTGTTTGGTCCGGAGGAAGCTCTCAATCCGGCAGGAAGAAAAAGATGGCCATTATGCGCCTGACCAAGGCTGTGACAGCCAACCAATTAAGCAAGACTGAGGACTTCCGGCAGTGACGTCTGAGTGGAGTGGGTGAGGGTGCAAGTGATAGCTCCCGAAAACCCAACTAATTCCTGGAAAGGAGCCCTTTAAGGGCAATTCCAGACCCGGAGGGCTTGGAAAACAAAAGGGGAAGGCTTTGTGATCTGGGCAAGATGCTAGTGCTCAGGAGAATAAAAGCCAAATCCCTTAAATCTGGCAGGAAAAAATCTGTCTTCAGGACAGATCGATGGCGATGGCGGCCGCATAGCGAGGAAGCAAAGAATGTTATCAGCGTTGGTGGTCATGAAGGATTTGGATTTGAGAAAGTGAGAAGACTAATAAAAGAAAGTGCGAGTGAGAGAGACGCAGAGAGCGAAGAGAGCGGCGAGCAGGAGGCGAGCGCTTAATTTGAGATGATCAAACGGAGACAACAAAATAATAAGCAGCGGAACTGAGAACAGAGAAGAGAAGTAATATTTGGACTTAAACTCACTGTGGAGAAAGGATGGGAAAGGAATACAATTTGATCGTGAGGAAAATTAGAATTACAATCTGTGGAACTAAAGTTTAAAAAGTTTCTTCATTTTTCCAGTCAGTTGGTGGAAATGACAGACCTGGTGGATTGAGGAGGGGGTATTCTGGAAAGAATTTTATAGATGGACTTGTGGATAATTGGGGATTTATAAACTATAAAAAGAAGAAAGAGTGGACAGAGTGAACTAAAGGGAAAAATAATAATAATAATAATAATAAAAGGGACTCAAGATAAAGAAGAAGGAGTTGGAAGAATCCAGAGACTATGTATAAGAAGTGGACTGACTAAGCGGAAATGGTGGACAAGAATGAACTGATGCAATAAGGAGTGGAAGCAAGAATCTTAAAGGAAAGAGTGGTTGGAATCTATTATACTTAATATACTGATAAAAATAGTAATTGAAGAGGGGTATTGTTGAATTGAATATTGTTTGGTGGATAATATTTGAAAAAGGGAAATATAGAAGATATTATTAAGATTATTCTGACTTAATTTTTTTTTTTTAAAAAAGATCCTAATAAGAGGTAAAGGGGAGGAAATATCTTGTTTATTGGTGTAGTCGATACTATCTGATACTATATAACAATTATATAACAAATATAGTGGAATTATCTGAAAAAAGATTAGAATACCTGATCAATTAATTAATAATTTGGTCTTTGGGGAAGGAAAGGGGTGTGTGGAAAAGGTTGTTAAAGAGTATTTGAATGGTAAAAGTTTACTTGAGTGGTGGTGAAGAAATTGAAGGATTTGATATAGAAGAAGTATTTGTAAAAGGTAAAGAAGGATAATTCAGAATATACAATATTGCTATAGGTGGAGAAATAGAATTAGTTAAAAAAAAAGGACAATTGGAAGAGTATATGATTTTGTGGAGGAACTTTACAAGAAGTTTAATAATGTCAACCACAACAACAGTGTCAAAAATTGGAAAAAAACCAGCCTCTAATTTAACATCTATAGCCTCCCCAGCTACACAACAATCAATTGAAAACATGTTAGGAAAAGAAAAAGATAAAATGGAACTGACAATGAACAGCATGCAAATTATGCTCCAAATGATTCAAGAGACATTAGTGAAGTCGCAAGAAAGAATGGCAGAAAATCAAGAAGAGGAAAGAAAACACCATCAAAAAATTAAAAGTGAAATAGGAGAAGTAAAGGAAGACCTAAAAAATATGAAGGAAAAGATGGAAGATATTCAACAAATATTGAAAATGAGCGGAAAGTTAAAAAAATAGAAACTAAAGTAGACCAACTAAATTATAAGTGTAAGGATCACCTCTCCTTCCAACTTAAGAAAGTATGAACTCTTGAAACGTGGTTGTTCAAAAGGATTCTTTTATTAAGCAGAAGTGAAAGCCATCCAGCTAAAGCACGATCTGAATATCCTTAGGCAAGACAAGTAGGATTAAAGCAGTAGAGACCCCTCCCTTTAAATCAGAATGCAGATTTTAGCCAATACACAAGTGTGAAGCTGTTTTCTTTACTATTTCCTTTGAGAACCTGAATAAACATGCATTCCCACCATTATACTTTAAAGTGAGGCAACGCACATGGCTATCATATAAATTCCTCCAGGTAAAGGGAATCTCAGGCCTCTTTGGTGCCAGGATATAGGTTGTAAAATATCTGTTGACACAGGCCATGCTAGTAAATCGAATCCAAGTCTCCCCCTTCCTCCAATTGAATGGCAGTATCACTTTTAGGGATCTGACATGCTACCCTCCTTAGAAAACAAAAGGATCCACCTGTAAAAAATATATATATACACAAGATTTCAAGATTTCATGATAGTATATTAACAAGGTTTGTTAGGGTGTTGGGAGTGAAATTTTCTCAGTAAGATTGGAGCCCTAACATGGTGTTTAGTGACCCATTCATTGTGTGCTGATGGTAAATGTTTCCAAGTGACTAAGTATTGGATTTTCCCTCTGTGGATCCTAGAGTCAAGGATTTCCTTGATTTCAAAGTGTTGTCCACCTCCAATCATGATGGGAACAGGTGGTGTAGATGCAGGTGGTCTGAGGGATGAGATTACTTCTTGCTTTAGTAAACTAATATGGAATACTGGGTGGACTCGCCTGAGTCTTTGGAACAGTCTTCAACTGTTACTGGATTGATGATTCTAGTGATGGGGAAAGGTCCAATGAACTTTGGCCCTAGTTTTTTTGATGGTTGTAATGATTTCAGGAATTTTGTAGATAAGTATATTCTGTCTCCAATATGAAAAGGTTTGGGTTCCATCCTTTTCTTGTCAGCTTGAATTTTAAAATGATCTGAATACCCTTAGGCAAGACAAGTAGGATTAAAGCAGTAGAGACCCCTCCCTTTAAGTCAGAATGCAGATTTTAGCCAATACACAAGTGTGAAGCTGTTTTCTTTACTATTTCCTCTGAGAACCCGAACAAACATGCATTCCCATCATTATACTTTAAAGTGAGGCAACGCACATGGCTATCATATAAATTCCTCCAGGTAAAGGGAATCTCAGGCCTCTTTGGCGCCAGGATATGTAAAATATCTGTTGACACAGGCCATGCTAGTAAATCGAATCCAAGTCTCCCCCTTCGTCCAATTGAATGGCACTATCACTTTTAGGGATCTGACAATAAGTTAGAAAGGGCAGAGCAGAAGACACTGCAATTGAACAAAGAATTATCAGATTCGATTATCCTCCTAGAAATGGAGAAAGCCTCTTTTTTCTTGTGCTTCCAGAATGTTGAGGAGGAGAAAGAGGAGGATTTGGGGGAGAAAATGATTGAAATAATTGCAGATTTAATACAGAGAGACAAATTGGAAATACGATACACCATAGATGAAATTTACTGAGTCCACAACAATTACATAAGAAGGCACTGTCTAGTATGTGAAGTACATATAAGATTCATGAAAAAAATAATGAAAGATGAAATTTATAAAAAATCAAGGGAAGAGACAGTTACATACAAAGGAAAGGAAATCATAATTCTAAAACAAATCCCACGAAGAATTTGAAAACAAAGACAACAATACCATTTCTTAACATCACACCTCATTAAATATAAAATAATGTTTAGATGGATTATCCCTGAAGGAATTCTTATTACATGGCAGGACAAGAAATATAAACTTGATTCGATAGAAAAAGCTGAAGAAATTTATAAAAAGTTCCTGGAAGAAGAGCAAGAAAGCAAGGACGAATCAGAAAGTAAAAGTCAAAAAGAGCATCAACAAGAAGAGATAGAAAGAGAAAAAGAACTTAAGAAAATCCAAGAAAGAGAACGAGAAGAAAAAGAAGGGGCAAGAGGAAGAGTAAAAAGGGAGACCAGAAACACCAAAAAACAGGCACAGTAGGAGATGGAAGAGGCAATATCTCTATTTTCTGTGAACATCAATGGTTTAAATGCACAGAAAAAGAGGACACAAATATTTACAAAATTAAAAAAATTAAACACTGACGTGATTTGCTTGCAGGAGGTTCATATAAAAATAGCATTTCAAAAATTACTAGAAAATAAAAAATTAGGAAAACTACATGTATCACTATCACAACAGAAAAAAAGAAGAATAGCAGTTTATGTAAAAGAAAGAATAAATTCAGAACTAGTTTATGCAGATGAGGAGGGTAGAATTTTGATGATAAAACTAAATACAGAACATAAACAAATTCTATTGGTAGTAGTATATGCTCCAAACAAAAATCAACAGGAATATTACAAAAAAGTACATAATAGAATATTGGAACAAGAGATAGAAAATGTGTGTATGATAGGAGACTATAACGCTATAGTTGACAGTAAAAGAGATTATTACAGCAATGGGGGGAAAAAAAGGAAACACTTCCTAAGAAATTTTTCAACATGGTAGCAGAACTAAGTTTAAGGGATACATGGAGAGAAATCAACAAAGAAGAAAGACAATATACATATTTTTCACATCCGCATCAATCCTGGCCCAGGATAGATATGGCCTGGATGACAACACAACTACAGTTAGAATTAGAAAAAATAGATATAGGTACAAATGAATGGGCCGACCATAACCCCATAATTATTCATTGGAAGGAACAGAAACAATATAAGAATTGGAGTTTGAATCAAACTATATGTAAAGAGAAAGAATTTAAGCAGTTCTTAGAAAAAGAATTAGAGATCTTCCTATGAATAAATAAGAAAGAGGACATATCAACCCAAAATTTATGGGATACATTGAAAGCATACATTAGAGGACTGACAATCGCATATATGGCAAAGAAAAGAAAAGAGAAAAAGTCCCAACAAAATAAAATACAGGAAGAACTTAGAAAATTAGAAGGAATTCTACAGAAAGACCCTCAAAATAAAAAAGTAAAAAGATTGGAGAATGATTAAACACAAACTAAATTTGATAACCCAAGAGGAAATTGCTATGAAAATAAGGATGGCAAAACAAAATTATTTTGAACATGCAAACAAAGTAAGCAGATGGTTATCCTACAAACTAAAAAAGGAAAGGGATAAAAGAATGATACAATGTTTAAAAGATGAGGAAGGGAAAACCCAATACAAAAAAGAAGATAAGAAAAGAATAATTCATACTTTTTTCTCCAAACTATATACAGAGGAAGAAATAATAGAATCAGAAATTAAAACATATTTAGAGGAACTAACCATAGGTAAGCTCATGGAGGAACAGAAAGATGAAATAAATCGACCAATCTCGGAAACAGAATTTGGATTTGCAATAAAAAGGCAAAAAAGCAATAAAACACCTGGACCAGATGGAATACCAGTGGAACTATACAGGATAACACAAAAACAGCAGGAGGATTAATGATGGAAATATTTAATGAAGCATTACAACAATCCAATATTCCCCAAACATGGACAGAAGCCTTAATCACACTTATACACAAGGAAGATTCAGATCAGCAATTGGTACAAAATTATAGGCCTATTTCACTACTAAACTCCGATTGCAAAATATATATGTCAATCATTGCTGCAAGGTTAAAGACAATTCTAGATAAGTTTATACACCCAGACCAAAATGTTTTTTTTGCCTGGCCAACAGATTAAAAATAATTTATGGATTATAATTGATATTTTAGAGTTCTACGAAGTCCACCCAGAGAAACAGGTTTCACTGGTTTTCCTTGATGCCCAGAAGGCCTTTGACAATTTGAATTGGACTTTTATGATACAACAAATTAAAAAGATGGAATTTGGATTAAAATTCGAAAAAATGATTAAAAAAATTTACTCAAAACAAACTGCAAGGGTAATTATTAATCAGGATATAACAGACAAATTTGAAATTACTAAAGGCATGAGACAAGGCTGCCCACTTTCCCGACTTCTCTTTATTCTATCATTGGAGCCACTGTTCATTTATTATTTATTTATTAATTCAATTTGTATGCCGTCCCTCTCCGAAGACTCAGGGCGGCTCACAATGTTAACAAAAATTAGGGAAGATCGAGAGATTAAGGGATTGAAGATAAAAAATGAAGAGTATAAATTGCAAGGCTTTGCAGATGATTTGGTTTTTGTAATCGAGGAACCTCTACAATCAGGTCCCAAATTGATTAAAAAAATAGAGGAATTCAGCATAGTGGCAGGACTAAAAATTAACAACAACAAAAAATAAATCCAAATTGCTAACAAAAAACCTTACTGGAAAACAAGAGATAGAATTGGAGAACATTACAGATATTCAGATAACAAGGAGAATAAAGTATTTAGGGATTTGGTTAACAGCAAGAGGTTCCTCAATCAAAAAAGATAACTATGATAAATTAATGCTGCAAATTGGAAAAGATTTAGAATATTGGAAGAACCTTCAAATTTCATGGATGGGAAGAGTAGCGACAGTAAAAATGAATATCTTGCCCAAAATACTGTTCCTCTTCCAAGTTATAAAAATAGAATTTTTTTTTGACCTATTAAACAGATTGATTGCAAAGTTCATTTGGCAAGGGAGGAAACCCAGAATTAGGTTGAAAATTTTACAGGACACGAGGGACAGAGGAGGAGTTGCCTTACCAGATTGGGAGACCTATTATCAAGCCGCATGTCTGACCTAGATAAAAGAGTGGATTGAGTTGGGCAATAAAAGAACTTTAATAATTGAGGGTCATGACCTACAGGCTGGATGGCATACATTTTTATGGGGCAAAAAATACAAATTACATGAATATTTCAAAAGACATATAATCAGGAATTCACTATTAATAATTTGGAACAAAATTAAAAAACAACATTATACAGGAATGCCAAATTGGATTTCGCCCAATGAAATATTAACCCTCCCAACTCTATTAGATTGGACTAAAATAATTAGGTACAGTGATATACTTAACAAATTGGGAAATCTAAAAATGAAACAAGAATTAGAGCATGATTTGAATAGGGAAGTACAATGGTGGACATATTTGCAAATCAGATCAAAATACACAGAGGACACAAAGATAATCAGATACAATTGGAACAAAACGAATTAGACAAAATTATATATGGAAAAGACCAAAAATTAATTAGTAAAATTTACAAATTTTTATTGTGGTATAAAATGGAAGAGGAAACTGTGAAGGACACTATGATTAAATGGACAAGAAATGTTAATCACACAATAGAGTTAGAGAAGCGGGAAAAGATGTGGAAAATAAATATGAAATTGACAGTATCAATGGCATACAAGGAAAATCAGATCAAAATGTTTCATAGATGGCATCTTCCGCCAGCTAGAATAGCAAAAATGTTCCCCAGTAATTCACCAAAATGTTGGAAATGCAAGAATAAATATGGAACATACTATTACCTCTGGTGGACGTGTCTGGTGGCAAAACAATTTTGGACTGAAGTTAAAAAACTTTTAGAAGATATAATACAGAAACCAGTAAAGGGGGAGCCAGAGCAATTCTTATTAGGGATTCCAACAGAAAACTATACAAAAGAAATTCAATATTTAATATTACATATATTAACTGCAGCCCGCATAATATATCATGCAAAACTGGAAGAAGGAACAGAAGAGGATTTAATCAAAAAAATCCTTGAATGTGTAGAGATGGACAAGCTTACAAAGGAACTTAAGGAAAGAGAGGACTCAGATTACTAGAGAGTATGGTTTAGATGGTATGATTGGTGTGAGAAAAGGAAAAACGAAAAAAGGAATAAAGGGGGGAAAAAACGGAAATAATACTCTATTGTTTATTTTTGTGATAATATGGATTGAATGTGCTGAAGATCAAAGTGAAGAGAAGTTGACACAAACGAAATTAGATTATTTAAATAGATTAAGATAAAGTTAGAATATATGTAAATAATAAGAAAGGATCACCTTAAATGAGCTGTTAACAACGGAAAAATGATTTGTATATATGTGTTGTTTGTTTTGTGTTTGTTTTTAATGTATTCAAAAATAAAAAACTTTTTATAAAATAAAAGTAAGCAAGACTGAGGAACAGTGTGGCTGATCTGGGTGAGACTTTTCCAACTTTTGTTGAGGAACTTTCCCCCTTAATAATTAACTTGGGTGAAAGTGGGACTCAAAGATGAGGAGGTGGAATTGTTTGTTTTCCACCCCCCCCCCAAGAATAGTGGTGAGCAAGTTTGAGAGCTATTTACAGATCCAAAAAAGGGAACGAGAACTGTTTGAGACAGAGAAATAAGTTCAAAGCTGGGAAAACTTCATTTCATTTCAACAACAATATTAACTGAACTGAAAACTTTTTGGAATATGAAATTCTGACCCTGGAACATCTAAAAAGTCTGGATTGGATAATATAATATGTTAAAAAGAGAGAAAAATGAGAGAAATAGAGCAACAGCAACATCTACAGGTGGAGAAAGATATTTAGAAGTGAAAGTGAGTGAAATGAACCGTCCTTGAACGTCTGTGTGGGTTAACCTATCTGCTACAAGTATCTGCACCTGCAAACTGTTTATACTGGATAGCAGAAACAGAGAATGAAACATTGTAACTTTTTAAAACATTGTAGCTCTCTGAAATTACATGAAAGCTAAACAGAATAAACTGAAGCTGGGAAATAGTAGGGATTTACTTCTAGATCAAGTGGAAGATCTTTTGAGCTCTCTTTTTGGTGATTTACTGTATGAGACTTTATTTATTTATTTTATTTTATTGAATTTTTATACTGCCCTTCTCCCGAAGCACTCAGGGCTGTGTACAGCCAAAAATAAAACCATGACAATATAAAAATTAAAAGCAATTTATAACAATTAAATAAATTGGCCAAAAAACTCTAATAAAACAACCCATTGAAAATAATAAAATGTTATTATTATTTAGGCCAGCCCTGCTTGTTGGAATAATAATGTTTTAGGGCGCGACGAAAGGTACAAAGGTCGTGAATCCTACGAATCTCTGGGGGCAGCTCATTCCAGAGGGTAGGGCCCTCCACAGAGAATGCTCTCCCCCTGGGGGTTGTCAGCCCCCAGGGTTGAACTCTGGTTGAACTCTGAGGTTTGGTGGGCCTTTGTGGATTACAAATTTATCAAGAGAAAAAGAGAACAGTTTTTGAAGAAAACCTGGGGTTCACATACAAACTGACTTTGTGGATTACAACAGCAAAGAGTGTGAAGCTGTTTGGAGACTTAGAATAAGAAGAGGGGAAAAAGGAAAGGGGATCTTGTGATGGATTGTTTTTAATATACTCTTTAAAAGTGATATAAACTGGTTGGGGATTGTGGTATTGGTGGTGTAATATTTGATTCATTATTGATTATCTTTCTTAAATTCCTTAAATTACCCAAAATGACAACTACTTCAAATTTAAGTAAAACAGTAGAAAAAATATAGCATCAGCAACATCAGCAACATCAGCATCAGCAGCATCCAGTCCAGCAAGTCAGGTCATTAGATAGCATGTTGCAACAGGAGAAACTGAACACAATTCAAACAGATATGAAAGCAATGTTTTAATGATTACAAGAAACTATGATTAAAAACCATGATAATATGAAGGAAAGAATGGAAAAGATGGGTGGGAAAATGGAGAATATTCAACAAATAATAATTAAAAATGAACAACAGATCCAGAAAGTAGAAGAAAAGTCAGAACAAACAGAGAAAAAAGTGGAGGAGATGGGCCACAGGCTTACACAGACAGACAAGGAACTAGAGAGGACTGTAATTACTTTAGAGATGGATAAAGCCTTATATTTTCTGAGATTTCAGAACATTGAGGAAGAAAAAGGGGTTTTCTTGCTGAGAAAAAGGCAAAATTGCTGGTGGATGCCCTGGAGGTGAATAAACAAGAGATGCTTGCTGGGATGGGTGAAATATTTAGAATATATACAAGATATGTGACAAGGAATGAACTCCCCAGAGAGGTACACGTGAACTTTTCTAATAAGAGTGGAAATACTCCAGAGAGTAAGAGATGAACCATTGAAATATAAAAGGAGAGAAATAGTAGTCCTGAAACAGATCCCTAGAAGTGTAAGAGACACAAAGAAACAATACCAATTTTTGACAAGACAATTAATTAAACATGAAGCAAATTCCAGATGACTGACACCCGAGGGAATTTTGGTGACTTGGATGGAAAAAAACACAGATTAGGCTCTATAGATAAATCAGAGCACTTTTATGACCATTACTTTGGGTCATATGAGGAAAAAAGAAGAGAGGAAATAGATGATAAAAGACAAGAGGAAGCATTAGGAGGGGGAAACACACAGTAAGAGGAAGGTGAAATAGAGTGGGAGAAAAGAGCAGAATGAGAAAGTGCAAGGATAAAAGAACAAAGAGAAATAAGAGCAACTAGAACAACAAGACCTATTCATAAATAAAGCGTTGGAAGAAGAAATAAAATTGCTGTCAATTAATATAAATGGACTGAACTCTCCTATGAAAAGGAAAAGTATTTTTAATAAATTAGGAAAATTAAAGTTAGACTTAATTTGTCTTCAAGAGGTTCACATTAAAAAAACAATACAACGAATTATTGGAATATCCTACATTTGGGAAATTATATTTTTCATTAGCACAGCAAAAGAAAAGGGGTGTTGCCTTATATATTAAAGAAACAATAAATGCTAGACAAATTTTTGCAGATGAAGATGGGAGAATTTTGATGGTGGAGGTAACAATGAATTACAAACAGAAACTTTTGATAGCAATTTATGCACCAAAAAACAAACAAGGAGATTTCTATGAAAAATTCTACAACAAAATTATAGAATTGGAATATGAAAATATTTGTGTGGTAGGAGATTTTAATGCAATTGTAGATGCAGAATTTGATTATAAAAGTAGTAAAGTAGGCAAAAAGCTAGAGAAACACTTCCAAAGACCTTCTTTTAAATGATGGAAGAAATAGATGTCAGTTTTGGAAGACAATTTTCTTTTTTGCTTCTTAACTGCCACATATTTTAGGTGGGGAAGTTGGGAGGGGGTTGTTGTTGGAGTGATAGAAAGTTAATCATAACAACATTCCATACTCAAGGACTTTTGCCTGCCTCTGATGCAGACTACATGAGGATTGTATCCGGTGGAGTGTGAAGAGTTGATTGGACAATGTGATGAACTTGTGGGTGTGGGGCAGGGCTGTGAACTCTTAGCTGGGTGGGGGAAACCTGGAAGCTTTCAGATTCGGGTTTTCCCAGATGTGCCAACATGACATCTCTAATAAATTGAAATTTTGAGGAACCTCAGAGTTTATTTTGTTGAGGGTGTTCCTTGGAACCCTGACATTAGGCATTCAAAATGTATGGAGAGAAATATACCCTAAGAAAAATCAATATTAATTTTACTCAAATAGACACAAGTCTTGGTCAAGAATAGATATGATATGGATGTCACTGGAGTTAAAAGTGCAAGAAATAGAAATAGAATAGATGATCTGGGCAAATCACAACCCAGTAAAAGTTAAGTGGAAAGGACAAAAGAAAAAATTGAGATGGACACTGAATCAATCAATATTAAAGGACAAGGAATTTATACAAACTATGGAAAAAGAACTGGACTTCTTTTTTAAAGAGAATAGGAAAGAAAAGACTTCACTGCAAAATGAATGGGATATTGCTAAGGCGTAACTAGCCATAACTTATATGGGAAAGAAAAATAAGAAGAAACAAAACCAAAAGATATTAGAAGAAGAATACAAAAGATTAGAATTAGAACTACCAAAAGAATCACACCAAAAAAGAATTTAAAAAATCAAATGGAACTAATAAAACATAAACTGAATTTATTAGATAAAGAAGAATTGGCACAAAAAATTAAAAGTGCGAAACAGAATTTCTTTGAAAATGTAAACAAACCAGGAAGATGGTTGGCATATAAACTAAAAAAGGAGAAAGAAAAGAAATTGATACATTGATTGGTAGATGAGAAAGGAACTCTCTATTACCAAAATGATGATTAAAAAAAATAATAATTCAAGATTATTATGAAAAACTGTATGATCATGAGAAAATCCCAGAAGACAGAATAAAACAATATTTGGGAAAAGCTGAATTACCTAAAGTACCTGAAACAGTGAAAGCCATGTTAAATGAATGAATAACAATGATGGAATTAACAGAAACGATCAAGAGGCAAAAAATAACAAAACACCAGGACCAGATGGGCTACCGGCAGAACTTTATAAGTATTTAAAAGATACTTTAGGTCCATCAATGTTGGAAGTTTATAATGAAGTACTGTTAGAAGCAAAGGTACCAGATTCATGGATGGAAGCAAATATTACTCTTATACTGAAATAAGATTCAGATTTAATGCAGATAAAAAATATCTTTATCTTTATTGAATGCTGATTATAAAGTATATACCGCAATAATAGCTGAGAGATTAAAAAGGGTTTTGAACAAATTTATACATTCAGACCAGAATGGATTTTTGCCTAAGAGACAGATTAAAAACAATATGAGAATGATTTTAAATACATTGGAGTATTATGAAGCACATCCTGGAAGACAAATGGCATTGATTTTCTTAGATGCGCTGAAAGCATTTATTTTATTTTTTTAATTTTATTTTTCAAATTTATATACCGCCCTTCTCCCGAAGGACTCAGGGAGGTGTACAACCAAAGTAAAAACATAAATACAAACATTAAAACAATTTAAAAAGATATATATATGTTTGGCCCCAAAATTAAAAGAACAATAACAAAGCAATTAAAAACATTTTAAAAAAGTGTTAAGCCAGCCCTGCTTGCTGAAAAAGAAAGGTCTTCAGGGCACGGCAGAAGGCATTTACATTTGATAATGTAAATTGGCAATTTATGTTATTACAACTAAAAGCTATGGACTTTGGTGAGAGATTTATTCACATGATTAAGGCAACAAACAAAGGGAGAAGGCGATATGCCAGAGAATATTAATATAAAAAAAGGCACAAGACAAGGATGTCCACTATCCCCTTTACTATTTATATTGACATTGGGAGTGTTAAATAGAAAAGTCAGACAAGATATAGAAATAAAAGAAATAAAAAAAAAATACAAGCTACAGGCATTTGCAGATTATTTGGTTTTCATTCTGGAAGACCACAAGAAACTGTACCCAAATTAATTTAAAAAATAGAAGAATATGGTAAGGTTGCAGGATTGAAATTAAATAAGGAAAAAACTAAAAACTTAGTCAAAAACTACTATAAAATTGAATATCTTGCCAAGATTATTATATTTATTTCAAATGATTCTGATAAAGCTGGAAAAATATTTTGAAGAATTAAATATAATAATATTGAGATATATTTGGCAAGGGAAAAAAAAGCAAGAATAAGTTTGAAAATGCTGCAAGATTTTGCAGCATTTTCTATTGCTTAGCGCATTGTAAGCCACCCTGAGTCTCCGGAGAAGGGCGGCATATAAATCAAATTAAAAAAAAAAAAGATTCTAAAAACAGAGGGGGTTTTGGGCTGCCAGATTGGGAGTTGTACTATTCAGGCCTTGGTACTTACATAGGTGAAAGAATGGATTAGTTTGAGGCATAAAAGATTATTAATTTTGGTGGGACATGAACTCCAATTGGGTTGGCATGCATTCCTATGGTATGGGAAAAATAAAATACATACCATATTTTTTGGACTATAAGATGCTCTGGACTATAAGACACACCTAGCTTTTGGGGAGGAAAACAAGAAAAAAATTCTGCCTCTGCCTTCCAGCAATTTGCCTCCTTGCAGAAAACAGCACACAGCCTGGTCAGCTTGAGCACATCCTGATTTAGCATGAGCAGCTAATTGGCGGTTGGATCTGCCTCCCCGAATACCACCGATCAGCTGTTCCAGGCTGCGGGGATCACCGCCGCCCATCACCACCATCGCCGCCCATCGCCACTGCCACCTAATGCCACCTCTGTGTGCCCCATTTTTGGCCTCCGTGCACCTCATTTTTGGCCTCCACACATCCCATTTTTGGTCCTTTCCAAGATACTGCCACCTATCCCCGCCGCCTGGAACCGGCTGAAAATGGGATGCGTGGAAGCCAAAAACGGGGGGTGCGAAGCCCAAAAACGGGACACACAGAGGCAACTATAAGGGGCAGCAACGATGGGTGGTGATCCCCACATCTTGGAACAGCTGGTCAGTGGTATCCCAGGAGGCAGATCCAACTGCCAATCAGCTGATCGTGATAATCAGGCTGCGCTGAAGCTGACCAGGCTGTTTGCTGCTTGTTGCAAGGAGGCAAATTGCTGGGAAGCAAAGGCTGAAGGGTGGGGGGTGGGCGGGGCTTCAGTAACATTTGGACGCACAGACATTCCCCCCCCCCTTTTATATTAGAAATGCATTACTATCCGTATGGGTAAAAATGAAGAACAACATTATTTGAAAGTATAAATCTGGCTGTCCACAATGAAGGCACCAATACACCCAAATATTATTAATATGGAAAAAATTACAAGATACAAAGACATTTTGAATGAAATAGTATGGACTAAAATTTTTGGTTATACAATAGAAAAATTTCAGAAATTGTGGGATAAGAACTATAAATTAATGATGTCTACTGCATATAAAGAAAATCTTTATAAAATGTTTATAGATGGCATTTTTCACTCACAAGGTTGGCAAAGATGTTTAAGGATATGTCTGCTAAATGTTGCAAATGTCACCAGATAATAGGACCATGGGTCATATTATCATATGTGGTGGACATGCCCAAAAGCAAAAAAAAATTGGACAAAAATACACATATGGTTGGAAAAAATGATAAAGCAATATATAGATTTAAAACCAGAAATATTATTGTTGGGCATTTTATCGGATAAGTATAACAAGGGGAATACATATTTGATTTTACATGTATTAACTGCAGCTAGAATTGTATTTGCACAACAATGGAAGAGTGAAGAGATCCCTACAGATGAAAATGTGATTTAAAAAATATTAGAATGTGCAGAAACTAACACTTATAATTAAGGAAAAGGAAGAAACTGAACACGTTTTGACATGTGACTTATTTTATCAATGGCTAGCTAATAAAAACAGAAATTAGAAACGTGGATATAAGAAAAGGACTAATGATACAAGAGAGGTTTGTTAAAATGGACAGTAAGTATTATTATTACTATTATTGTTATAGAACTTTTGAAGACAAAAAAGTCCACATTTTGGACAGAGAGGTCTGCTGGTGTTGTGGCTCCGTTACCTGAGCCTCCCTCTCCAGGACCCTCCTCTCTGGCAATGCCTTCGGTGTCCGCCGAAGGTCAAGAGATAGGGCCGGGGCCAAGCACGTCCACGCAGCCACAGGTGAACAGTGATGAGGGAAATGAGTCTTGGCTGAATCCTCGGCAGCGTCGCAGAGATAAGCGCGCGCAACAGAAGAAAAGGCATGCCAGAGATTAAGCTGAGTCACTGGACCACACCCCACAGGGTATAAAAGGGGGTGAGGTGGCCATTCAGACTCTGTGATGGACAAAACTAACTAACTACTATCGAGTCACATTGCATCTTTGGAAACAACATCATCTGCCTTGGATTTATTTTACGAACTGGACAATTTTCAAACTGTGTGTATTTTGTTTATGAGTAAAGTTCTTGGCAAGCAGCTACTGGGTTGCTGCCAAGCTTCTTATCGGAAGAATTGGTTGTCTGCCAGTTTATTTAACCCCCGGCTGTCTGTTTGTGTGCGTGTGTGAGACGGGGACAGAACAGCTGGTTTGAAAGAGGGGTCAAAGGAAGCGCTCTCTCTCTTCAGCAGTTCCAAGAAGGCTCCACACCCATTTGCATACTCAGATGACCCTGATAACACAGGTAAACCTCTAAGTGTCCTCAATGGCTCTCTAAAAGAATGCAAGTGACCAGCTGCCTGCAAAGAATATAAACCCTTCAATTCCCCACCATCCAGTCAGAGCTGAAGAAGCTTCTTGGATGAGAAGCGAAACATCTTCAAAGAAAAACAAGAAAGTCCAGTTGCCTCTTGAAAAAGCACCTTAGGGACAACCATGACCTGGATGACTGAGAATCTCCATAGAGTGGAAAGAGAGGTGAACCAAGAAGCACCACACATCTTCATCTAGGGCTACACTTTTGCAACCCCCTCCCCTCATGGGGACGGGAACCAGTGCCTTGGTTTTGCCTGGCTCAGCAAATTCCCATCTTGCTGTTCCTTCTTTCCACATGCAAAATCATTTCAGAGGATCCTAGACTGGACGGTTCTGAAAGATGGCCTATTTGGGAGAGTCTTCACACTTCTGTTGTGCCTCTCTGAGCAATCGATTTAAAGTATAAAGGGAGAGGAAAGTTGAAGCCCAATTCTGGCACTGAGCCCAGTGAAGGAGGAAGAAGGCAAACTTTCCATGCAGGCAGAAGTGATCTTTTCTGGAACCCATCATGAGCTGCCCTAGGAAGCTGGCAGTTGTGTGGCTTTGGCCCTGACAAGTTGCTTGCCTAACAGACTGGCAAGGACTGGCATTTTAGATGCAGGCAGAAGACTCTGTTTCTAATTACCTGGCATGGGAAGAGCTGGAAGCTTTTCTTCCCTAAGCAACGCTCATCTACACCCTGCCACAAACAAACAAACCTTTTCTTGCCTTTGACGTTACAGCACACTTTGTTAATAATCTGAGATAGGACTGGAACAGAACAAAAACCAAACCCAGAGAGGAGTGGAAAAGCAGCAGCAAATGCAGTATTGATTGGAACGGTGGCTTCAAGCACAGATAAAGGCTTCTTTTAAAAGAGAAGGGGGAAAAAAGAAGTAAATTACTGGGTCTCCTTGAATGCTTTTTCTTCCTTTCATCCTTCATGGGCAGCTGTCATTATATCTGACTGCTGGAGCTGAAACTTCCCGAATCAGAAAAATAGCATCTCAAGGAGCTACCTGGGCCATCAGACTCACTTCCTGTCATGAATCAGGGGGTGTCTGGGAGGTCCCTTTCTGAGCAGCCAGTTTTTTCAAAGGCTTTTGTGACCTGCAGCTCCCTTTATTGGATGCCTGGAGTGGTTGGTGTCAGATCTGTGTATCTGCAATTCTTCGTGGAAGAAGGGGGGGGGGATTTGGAAATGTCACATTTATTTATTTATTTATTTATTTATTTATTTATTTATTTATTTATTTATTTATTTATTTATTTATTTATTTATTATTCAAATTTCTATACCGCCCTTCTCCTTTCGTACTCAGGGCGGTGAACAGCCAAAATAAAAACATCTATACATAACATTACAGTTAAAAATAGAGTTAAAATAATTTATAAATTTGGCCCGTAATTTAAAACTTGTCAATTTAAAATCAATATTAAAATTTTAAAACTAACCCTAAAATCAAGACAGACCGGCTAACTGAAAAAAATAAGTTTTTAGGGCCCGACGAAAAGTCCGGAGGTCAGAGATCACTCATATCTCTGGGGGTAGATTGTTCCAAAGGGTAGGTGCCACCACAGAGAAGGCTCTCCTCCTGGGGGTCGTCAGCCGGCATTGTCTGGCCGACGGCACCCTAAGGAGGCCCTCTCTGTGGGAGCGAACCGGCCGGTGGGAGGCTATTGGTGGCAGAAGGCGGTCCCGTAAGTACCCTGGCCCTAAGTCATGGAGCGCTTTAAAGGTGATCACCAACACCTTGAAGCGCACCCAGAAGTCCACCGGAAGCCAATGCAGCTCACGCATTTAGTTCTCTTTCCTATGTATCCTAAGTATCCTATTTCCTGCCTGGTCCTCTTTGCATTTAAAAAGTTTAACCTAATTTATAACTGTTGCCTGCCACCAGAAATGCCTGGAGAATTCTCACATCTTGGGAAATGAGAGGGAAGGGGGAGGGGACGTGTGGATTGCAAGATGGCCCTGAGAAGCTCTTCTTATCTGCTTCTCAGAGAGGCCGGTATGATATCATCTTCACACTGGCGGATTGGTTGGAATCCACATCGGATGGTGGGGAGGGGTTCCTAATTTCCGTTATCCTGGCTGCATGCCCTGAGGGACCTCAGAGCCTGCTTTGAATTTTGACTTGCTTTCATCCCTTTTCAATAAAAGGTTCCTTTTGAAATACAATGTTTTCAAGAGTTCGTACTTTCTTGGAAGGGGGGAGAGGCTGGTCCTTACAGTTGGACTGATGGAAGACTGAACGGGAGGGAGGGAGTAAGACTGTATTATAATCTATATTATGCAGATTTAGATTATATTCGAGACCTATTACAGGTAGTCCTCAATTTACAACAATTCATTTAATAACCATTCAAAGTTACAATGGCACTGAAATGAGTGACTTATGACCGTTTTTCACACTTACGACCATTGCAGCATCACATGATCAAAATTCAGATGCTTGGCAACTGGTTCATATTTATGATGGTTGCAGCATTCTGGGGTCATGTGATCACCTTTTGCAACCCTCTAATTAGCAAAGTCAATGGGGAAGCCAGATTCACTTAATAACCATGTTAATAACTGCTATGATTCGTTTAATAATTGTGGCAAGGAAGATTGTAAAATGGGCTAAAGTTCACTTAACTGTCTTGCTTAGCAATGGAAATTTTAGGCTCCATTGTGGTTGTAAGTTGAGGACTAGCTGCACAATTACCTGATCACTTAATAATTATGAGGTCTTTAAAAACTATTCTATTTGGGACACCTTCTTAGGTTACCTTGGTTAAGTCCTTTTATCACAACGTCAAGGAAGTAGACGAAATGTGTAGATAAAGAGCCATGGTGGCCTAGCGGTTATGATACTGGGTTTGTCAACCAGAAGTTTGGCAGTTTGAGATCCAAGTACTGTGTGATGGGTTGAACTCCTGGTCTTGCCCCACCTCCTGCCAACCGAAGTCAAGACCTGGCACATGTGCTAACCTACATGCAAGAGTACGGGCGGGATTTCCAAACCCAAGGATCCCAAGTGCGAGTTGTGACCCTAGCCCTAGAGGGTGCCGCTGCCAGATGGATGATGACCCTGCATAACGCCAATGCACCAGAATTGCGGGATTTTGACCATTTCATGATGGCCCTGCGATGCTGGTTTGAGGACCCACTAGCAGATCGCAAAGCATGCGACCACATTAAGGTGGTGAGGCAGGGGCGATGGCCAGTAGCAGAGTATACTGAAGAATTCCGGGACCTGGCATGTCATGTGCACTAGCCGGAAGATATTTTGGTGAGCTGTTTCAAGGACGGGCTGAATGATGATCTATGCAATGCCTGCATGGCCCAAGGAATCACCTACATGAATGATATGTCACCACTGAAGAAGCTGAGATCGATATGGCCAGAAACCAGTATCAAGTGGGGTGAGCATAGAAGAAATCCTCACCCCAATGGAAGCAAGAGCCCCTCAAACCACAAACTGCATTCTCTCTGAGAGCTTCAGCCTGTTTCAAGTGTGGAAAAGAGGGGCACCGAGCTGCAGAGTGTCATTCGAAAACACCCGCCTGGAACCACCCACCGGGGGAAAACCCTGCAAAACCAGGCCAGCATGGGAAGGAGACTGCCCTGAGGAGCAGGGAGACCATAGAAGTTCCATCCCTCCCCTCTTTGGGGAGGAACCCCTGGCAACTGAACAGGAAGAATCACACTCATTCGGAAGCAATCCAGGTGATGAGCCACTGGTAAGCAAACCAATTAAACCGCTTACCCTTCCCTTAAGACTATTTATCCCAAACCAGGACAGGGAGATATGTATCCCCACCCTAGTGGATTCGGGGTGCACCCATTGTTTGATCAGCCCAACCTTAGTAGGGAAGTTAGGGATTAACGTAAGAAAGCTGAAAACCCTCATTGCTTTCTGCCAACTAGATGGGTCAATAGCAGGAGGGGAGCCAGCTTCTCTGGCCACCGTGCCTCTACATATAGGCATTGGAAGCCACGAGGAAAGGCTTACCTTTATAGTGGCACCTGGCATGGAATGGCCATTGATTCTGGGTCTTGCATGGCTGAAAAAATGGAACCCACAAATCAATTGGAAACAAGGCATCATAAAATTTCAGAGGAAGGTGACTTTTGCTGAGTATCCACATAAAGGACTTGAGGGGGCAGAGAATCGAGAAACGGCCATGCCTGGTCACGCCACACCAACTGAGGGCATACCCATAGAATACAAGGATTTGGCTGAGGTTTTTAGTGAAAAAGCCTCAGATGAGCTCCCCCCTCCCACCACGCCACTGACTGGGTGATAGAAATCTTACCCGGCGCGAAACTCCCTAAACCCAAGATGTACAGCATGTCACCGAAAGAATTGGAAAAGCTGAGAACATTCATTGAGAAAAACCTAGCAACGGATTTCATTGAGACAGCCCAACCAAAAATCACAGCTCCAGTGCTATTTAGAGAGAAAAAAGATGGCTCAAAATGTCTCTGTGTTGATTTTCAAAACCTGAATACGATCAGTGTGGAGAACATGTATCCCCTCCCCCTTATGAAAGATATGCTAGCACACCTCGCTAAAGGGAAAATTTTTTCAAAGCTGGATTTAAGGGAGGCTTACTACCATGTCAGAATTAAGGAGGGGGATGAGTGGAAAACGGCATTTAACACCCCCCTCAGCTGCTACCAATTCAAGGTACTCCCCTTTGAGTTGCAAGGAGCCCCTGCAGTGTTTATGCAGTTAATAAATGAAGTGCTGCATCAGCATTTATATAAGAGGATCCTGGTCTATTTGGACAACATCGTAATCTATACCAAGACCAAAGCAGAACATGTAAAACTAGTCAGGGCGGTTTTAAACAAACTCCGCTCTGCCAAACTTTATGCTAAACTTTCCAAATGTGAATTCTACCAAGAGAAAATTGACTATTTGGGGTACCGCATTTCACACCAGGGGGTTGAGATGGATCCTCTAAAAGTGCAGGCTGTACTTGATTGGGACCCTCCACACACACGTAAACAGTTACAGAGCTTCCTGGGTTTTGCCAACTTTTACCGCCAGTTTATCCCTGCTTTCGCTCAGATTGCCCTCCCCATCACCAAGTTCTTAAAAATGAAAGGGGAGGACAACTCTAAACCAAAGCAACTATTGAACTGGACTATGGAATGCCAGGTGGCATTTGAAAAACTTAAACAGCTGTTCTCAGCAGAACAAATTCTAAAACACCCGGACACGGAGAAACCATTTGTCATACAAGCAGATGCCAGTGATGTGGCAATAGGAGTGGTCCTGCTTCAGAAGAATGAGCAAGACCAACTACAACCCTGCGCTTACACATCCAAAAAGTTGAATGAGACTGAGCAAAGGTGGGCTATTTGGGAGAAAGAGGCGTATGCAGTTCGTTGGGCATTGTTAACCTGGAGGCACTTCCTAGAAGGCAGTAAGACCCCTTTTGAAGTCTGGACTGATCATAAAAATCTAGAAGCCCTAAAGACCCCAAGAAAACTCTCCCAAAAACAAGTATGATGGGCTCAATACTTTAAACAGTTTGATTTTACTCTAAAATACCTCCTGCGGGGGGGGGGGGACTTTCCAGAAAACCGCAATACAATAGTGCAAAGTCAGATGTAATCAAACCCATAGTACAAAACAATTAACTAGCCGCTAAAGTAGTCACCAGATCCCAAGCAAAACAAGAAACATTGATGGGCAATGACACCACCCAAACTTTTAAACAAGCATTGGCCACTGATGAATGGTTTTTGAACAACAAATCCAGCTGTCTGATGAAAGAAGATTTGGCTTGGGTGGAAGGGAAGTTGTATGTTCCTACCAGCCAAAGACTATGCTTAATGCTAAGCTGCCACGACTCCAAATTAGTTGGGTTTGTGAAAACTTTACACCTGATTAAAAGACAATTTTGGTGGCCATCACTAAAAAAGGACATAGAAAGCTATGTAGTAAGCTATGCTGCCCCATTTGTGCAGCAGCAAAAAGACATCAGGGGAAATCCCCAGGTCTATTGCAGAAGGTAGCTGAGCCTTCAGCACCTTGAAGAAAGATTGCTATGAATTTCATTGTAGAATTGCCAAACAGTGAGGGAAATACTTTTATTTGGGTCGTGACAGACCTGTTTTCAAAACAGGCACATTTTATACCCTGCCAAAAGATCCCAACTGCTAAAAGTTTAGCCAAACTATTCCTAATACACATTTATTGACTTCATGGAGCTCCACAAAGGATCATTTCCAACAGAGGGGTTCAATTCACCTCCAAATTTTGGAGGGCATTTTTGGACTTACTTGGTAGTGGCCAGTGATGAGCTCTTCCCATCATCCAGCTATTAACAGTAATTCTGAAATTTTGAACTCGGTATTAGAACAATATTTAAGATATTTCATTAATTTTCAACAGGATAACTGGACTGAACTTTTGCCTTTTGCTGAAGTTGCGTTTAATAATGCTGTACATTCAAGCACTGGTTTTACCCCTTTTAGAGTAGCAACAGGCCAGGATTTCAGCCCCATGCCTGAACTACCCACAGAAGAACCCACCATCCCCTCACTTAAGGAATGGATGGATAATTTGCAGAACACATGGCCAGCGGTTAGATTAGCCTTAAAGGAAGCTAGAGAAGCTTTTAAAATTCAAGCTGACAAGAAAAGGATGGAACCCAAACCTTTTCATATTGGAGACAGAGTATACTTATCTACAAAATTCCTGAAATCATTACAACCATCAAAAAAATTAGGGCCAAAGTTCACTGGACCTTTCCCCATCACTAGAGTCATCAATCCAGTAGCAGTTGAACTACTCCTTCCAAAGACACTCAGGCAAGTCCACCCAGTATTCCATATTAGTTTACTCAAGCGAGAAGTAATCTCATCCCTCAGACCACCTGCATCTACACCACCTGTTCCCATCATGATTGAAGGTTAACAACACTTTGAAATCAAGGAAATCCTTGATTCTAGGACCCACAGAGGGAAAGTCCAATACTTAGTTGCTTGGAAACATTTACCACCAGCACACAATGAATGGGTCGCCAAACACCACGTTAGGGCTCCAATCTTACTGAGAAAATTTCACTCCCAACACCCTAACAAACCTTGTTAATATACTATCATGAAATTTTGTGTATATATATATATTTTTCAGGTGGACCCTTTCGCTTTCTAAGGAGGGTAGCATGTCAGATCCCTAAAAGTGATGCTGCCATTCAATCGGAGGAGGGGGGACACTTGGATTCAATTCCCTAGCATTGCTTGTGTCAACAGATACTTTACAACCTATATCCTGGTGCCAAAGAGCCCTGAGATCTCCTTTACCTGCAGGAATTTTTATGATAGCCATGTGGGTTGTTTCACTTTAAAGGATAACAGTGTGAATGCATGGTTGTTCGGGTTCTCAGGGAAACTAGGAAAGAAAATATCTTCATACTTGTGTATTGGCTAAAATCTGTATTCTGACTTAAAGGGAGGGGTCTCTACTGCTTTAATCTTACTTGTCTTGCCTAAAGGTATTCAGATCATGCTTTAACTGGGTAGCTATCACTTCTGCTTAATAAAAGAATCCTTTTGAACAACCACGTTTCAAGAGTTCTTCCTTTCTTAAATTGGAAGGAGAGGCAATCTTTACAGCTGGAAGCCAGAGTATTCCCCGGCGTGCATGTGTGCCAGAGGTGGGTTTCAGCAGGTTCTGACCAGTTCTGGAGAACCGGTAGCAGAGATTTTGAGTAGTTCGGAGAACCGGTAGTAAAAATTCTGACTGGCCGCACCCCGATCTGTTCTCTGCCTCCCAAGTCCCAGCTGATAGGGAGGAAATGGGGATTTTGCAGTAACCTTTCCCTGGATTGTGGAGGGAATGGAGACTTTACAGTATCCTTCCCCTGCCACGCCCACCAAGCCATGCCCACCAAGCCATGCCATGTCCACCAAGCCACACCCATAGAACTGGTAGTAAAAAAATTTGAAACCCACCATTGATCTGCGCACCGGGAAGCTGAGCTTCTGGTTTCTGGTGCTGGTCATGCATGCTGGTCACCTGGTCTTCCGGTTTCTGGTACGCATGCGCATGCGAAGACCAGTTGGCTAGCAGACGTGTGCACACTGGAAATGAGACGCTCAGCTTCCCGGCACACGCATGCGCACCAGGGAGCTGCTCTTCTGGTTTCTGGCACTCCTGTGCACGTGAAGACTAGATGGCCAGCATGCATGTGCGCGCTGGAACCCAGAAGAACAACAGGCAACGGCTGGCGTGCCTAAAGGGATGGCTCTGCATGTCACTTCTAGCACACGTGCCATAGGTTTGCCATCACGGATATATGCCATCATCTTCCAACAAGGACATAAGGAACCAACTTTGTCCAAAAGAATTATTTGACAGTAATTAATTTCTCCAAAAAAAATTAATCTTAGGACTCAAAATAAAAAATAGTCAAAGCATTTTAACTTCCCAGGACATTTCATTTCAGATCTCAAAATAGCTGTATAGGGACAAAAAATAATTTTGTCCAGCACAACTGAGCAAAAGGCTGCTGAACTGATGGGCATCAAAAAGTTTCTGGTTATCTCAGAAAATCTCAACAAACACAATAGCACAAAGTGGATGGGCAGAGATAACTATAGAGACCTGGTCCCTCAGGTAGCCAGGCCTTTGCAAGGAAGGTCTTTAAATGTTATAACCAGAATCTGCATTCTGTCTAGAAGCCAACTGGTAACCCAGTGCAGCTCATGAAAAAGTGAGCTCTCACACATGCATAACATGGTGCCCCATCACTGCCTACACTGTTGTATTCTGGATCAGCTGTAGGTTTTTAGATAGGGGGCAATCTGGGTTGATCATGGGGACCAGAGGTTTAGTCTTCTGAGCTTTTGGACTGATGCTGGAACCCATCCTCAAGGAACTTATCTCTAGCAAAATGTGTTCTCTAGCAGAATGTGTTCTCTAGCAGAATGTGTTCTGCTATAGAGAACTTCCCCGAGGACAGGCTCCAGCTTGAGTCCAAAAGCGCAGAAGATTAAACCTCAGGTTCCAGTGACTGACCCAGATTGGATCCTGCAACATTATCCTGGGACAGGTATATTTGCCTTCGTGAGTTTGAAGATAGTTCATTGAGGGTAGCCCCATGTAGAGCAGATTACAATAATACAATAATGGAAACAATTAGGGCAGGAGTGACTGTCTTATCCTCTTTCCACCCCCTTTTTCATCCCATCATAAATCCCACAAGAGTTCACTGATAGAGAGAGCCATAGTTTCCAAACGTATCTGCTTTTGAATCATATTGGTTTATCTGAAAAGGTACTACAAGACTCCTTCTGATGTTGGGCTATCACAGACTAATGTGGCTCTCTTCTTACAATATTTCCTATCACAGGAACTTAATCATTTCATTTTGATGAATGTACCAAGCAATCTTCAGGCCTCCTAGCCAAAGACGGGTCTATCCCACTAAGTTAATCCCACACCGAAAAGACTCTTATATGCATGGATCTGTGCCAGGAACACTATCTGTCTCAGCTTTCTTTCATTTTCTAGGGCTGAAAAACCACAAATAAGACCATAGAAAGGAGATTTTGAGATCCAAGAGAGGCAGGTGACCTCTTGGTGAAGGGGGCAGAGAAACACATTGTGAGCTAATCTTCAGCAGGATGCCACAGAGATGCGTAGCTGCTTGAAACACACAAAGATAGCAACAGGCACTGTTAACCAAGCCCTGCAAAGCCATCATAATTTATCTCTCCTAAAGCATCATAACAGAACTGCTATTCACAAGAGCTAATAAATGAGGCAATATCTCAGTATTGATTTTGTGCCTTTCCCCACTGGGAAACTGGCTTTTGATAATTCAAACTCTATAGATTTTCCTATAAACAAAAAATGAATATCTGCAAAAGGAGAGGGAAACAGAAAACTAGTTACAGCAGAGACAATATTGTAGAACTACAGCAGATAGATTTTCCAAAACAACCTCTTGCATTTCAGAGGCCGATAGCAGGACCAACAAAATGTCTGAAGAAAGGCTATAGAAGAAGATTGAAACAGCCCAGATCTGAAACAATGAATGCTTCCTGTTTTTTGTTCATTGATATTTTTACGCAAATACCAAAAAAAAAAAAAAAAAAAAAATCTAAGTTGCACCATCAGAGTTAAAGGTTTGCTGCAAGTGTTGGAGCTGGGTGCAGACGGTGGAAATAGCCCCATTGTCAGGTATGCTTCCTTCAAATTCCAGGAAAGAAAGACCCAAACTCCATATTTTATAGAGATTAGTACTTTTACTGAAATTGAAATGATCGCAACCCAGGTAAAGCTGGAAGTGAGCAAAACGCGGGAAATAGCATCTAGATAGCATCCCCCACCCCTGTGTTCATCATCCATCAACCAATCCAAAGGTCTCCCAAAGGTCAGGTGGAATCACGTCTGGCAACGTCATCCATCAGGAATGTGTGACGGTTGGTCTAACGGCTCCTTTGGAGAATAGGTTTCATTTCTTGGAAAGACACCTCCTGTGCTCTTCCCCCCCTCGCCCCCCTAACTGGTTCCCCCCCCCCGTTTCTTATGGCAGCTGAAGCAGTGAAAGCGGAGGCTGACATTCGGCCCCTCTGCAGAAGGGACTTTAGTCCTAGATAGAAGGAAAGAAGAAAAAGAGGAAACAAAATATATACAGGAATTAAGGTTTATCTGGGTATTTTGTATAGAATTGCTGTACTTTCTTTGGAGCCTGGACATCCCGTTTATTTACCCATTCAGCTTGTGACAAAGGGAAATGTTTCCAGGCCACCAGATATTGCACTTTACCATGGTGTTTCCTAGAGTCTAAGATTTCTTTAACTTCAAAATGTTGCTCCCCCTCTATGACTATGGGAACCGGAGGGGAGCTTTGGTTAGCTCTTAGCGGAGATGAGTGTTCAGGTTTTAGCAAGTTAACATGGAATAAAGGGTGTATACATCTCAGCGTTTTGGGCAACTCTAATTCCACTGTTACTGGATTAACCAATCTAATCATATGAAATGGACCCACATACTTGGGACCAAGCTTTTTTGACTTTTGGGAGGTTTGTAAATACTTAGTGGAGAGGTAGACTTTATCACCCACTTTATATACATGTGTTGGGGACCTTTTCTTATCGGCTTGTGCCTTATGGGCTCGGTGTGCCTCATCTAATGCTTTTCGAGTTACTGTCCAAGTGCTCTTTAATTGTTCAATCCAGTCCATCAAAGAAGGGTTTTGGGGATCATCTTGTGGTAGTTTGGAGATTGGTACGAAATCTTGGCCCGATGCAACCTTAAACGGAGTGAAACCAGTGCTACTGTGTATGGAATTATTATATGCAACTTCTGCAAATGGTAATAAGTCTACCCAATTGTCTTGTTGGTAATTTACGTAACATCTCAGGTATTGTTCTAAAACCCCATTGGTCCTTTCACAAGCCCCATTTGTTTGGGGGTGGTGACTGGAACTTAGCCCTTGGGTGGAGCCTATCAAGCTCAAAAACTCCTTCCAGAAATTGGAAGTAAACTGTACACCCCTGTCTGAGATTATTCTTTTTGGAGCTCCATGTAGTCGGTAAATCTGACGAATAAACAGTTTTGCAAGGGTTTTTGCTGAAGGGATCTTTGAGCAAGGGATGAAATGTACTTGTTTGGAAAAGAAATCCGTCACCACCCAAATGACAGTACACCCTTCACTCTCTGGTAGGTCTACAATAAAATCTATGGATATTTCCTTCCATGGGGTATTTGGTCTAGCCACACTTTGAAGTAATCCAGGTAGCTTCCCTGGAGGTCTTTTAGCCGAGGCGCACACTGGACAACTAGCGACATACGCCTGTATATCCTTCTTGAGTGCAGGCCACCAAAATTGTCTCTTAACCAAATGTAGAATTTTAACAAATGCAAAGTGTCCCGCTGCCTTGGCATCATGGGCATATTGCAATACTGTTACTCTTAACTTGGCCGGAACATACAATTTTGCCCCAATCCAAGGTAGTCCATCACGGAGTGTACATTCATTTGAGTGGTTCTTAAACCACTCATCAGTTTCCAGAGCTTCTCGTAATTTTTCAAGCAAGTCTCCCATGAGTTCTGGCTCGGCTTTTGCCTGTGCTCTGGTAGTTACTGGTACTGCCAATTGTGTCGAGGGGATAATAGGCTGAACCACCTCCTTTTTGATGCTGTTGTACTGAGGCAATCTGGAAAGTGTGTCTGCCATGAAGTTCTTTCCACCAGGAAGGTAACGTAGAGTGAAATTGAAACAATTGAAATGTTGGGCCCAACGAGCTTGCTTTGGGGACAATTTACGTGGTGTTTTTAATGCCTCTAAATTTTTGTGATCAGTCCAAACTTCGAAAGGGTGTTTCGTTCCTTCTAAAAATTGTCTCCAGGTTAACAGCACCCATCTCACTGCGAAAGCCTCCTTCTCCCATATGGCCCATCTCCTTTCCGTTTCTGAGAGTTTACAGGACGTGTAGGCACAAGGTTGTAGTTCCCCTTTTGCATTCTTTTGCAAGAGTATTGCTCCCACAGCTACGTCGCTGGCGTCAGCTTGTACTACAAAAGGCTGTTCCATGTCTGGGTGTTTGAGTACTGGTTCAGCCGCAAACAGCCACTTCAATTTTTCGAAGGCGGCTTGACAGTCCATAGTCCATTCGAGTGGTTTCGAGGGTCTGGGTTTTACTTCACCTTTTGTTTTTAGAAGGTCTGTAATTGGCAGTGCAATTTTTGCAAACAAGGGGATAAATTGTCTATAAAAATTAGCAAACCCCAGGAAACTCTGTAATTGTTTGCGGGTGCGTGGTGCGGCCCATTCCAATACTGCCCGCACCTTCTCAGGGTCCATCTCTATCCCCTCATGCGATATGCGATATCCAAGATAGTCGATCTTGTCTTGGTGGAATTCGCATTTAGAAAGTTTGGCATATAGTTCAGCAGCCCTGAGTTTTTTCAGGACAATTCGCACCAATTTGACGTGGTCGGCCATGTTCTCAGAATAGATAAGAATGTCATCCAAGTAGACCAGCACCCCCTTATACAGGTGCTCATGCAATACTTCGTTGATCAACTGCATGAATGCAGCAGGAGCTTCCTGAAACCCAAAGGGAGTACTCTGAACTGGAAACATCCCAGTGGGCAATTAAATGCTGTTTTCCATTCATCCCCCTCTTTAATTTCAGGGTGGAGTACCATCAGTACGCTGATGACACCCAGCTGTACATCTCCACCCCAGACCACCCCAACGATGCCCTTGAAGTGATGTCCCGGTGCCTGGAGGCCGTACGGATCTGGATGGGGAGAAACAGGCTCAGGCTCAACCCATCCAAGACCGAGTGACTGTGGTTTCCGACGTCCCGATATAGTCAGCTGGCGCCATCGCTGACTATTGGGGGCGAAGCATTGGCCCCCACGGAGAGGGTTCGCAACTTGGGTGTCCTCCTGGATTCACGGCTGTCTTTAGAAGAGCACTTGATGGCCGTGACCGGGAGGATTTTTCATCAGGTCCGCCTGATTCGCCAGTTGCGTCCCTTTCTGGATCGGGACTCGTTACGCACGGTCACTCATGCCCTCGTCACCTCCCGTCTGGACTATTGTAACGCTCTCTACATGGGGCTCCCCTTGAGGAGCACTCGGAGGCTCCAGCTGGCGCAGAGTGCGGCTGCGCGGGTGGTGATGGGAGCAACATGGCGCTCCCATGTAACGCCTCTCCTGCGCGAGCTGCACTGGCTCCCGGTGGTCTTCCGAGTGCACTTCAAGGTCTTGGTTATCACCTTTAAAGCGCTCCATGGCTTAGGACCTGGCTATTTACGGGACCGCCTGCTGCCACCAATAGCCTCCCACCGACCAGTACGCTCCCATAGAGAGGGGCTCCTCCGGGTGCCGTCGGCCAAACAATGTCGACTGGCGGCCCCCAGGGGGAGAGCCTTCTCTGTGGGGGCACCTACGATCTGGAACGAGCTCCCCCCGGAGATACGGAGGATTCCGGATCTGCGTACCTTCCGTCGCGCGCTTAAGACGTTTTTATTCCATCAAGATGGCCTGACCTAAACTTTTCCTCTTTTTAAATGGAATTTTAAATTTGGTTTTAATTTATTGGGGTTTAAAATGTCTCAGCCAAATTTATTTAATTAGTTTTATCTCTATTTTAAATTTTGTATCTACATGTTTTATTTTATGGCTGTTCACCGCCCTGAGTCCTTCGGGAGTAGGGCGGTATATAAATTTAATAAATAAATAAATAAATAAATAAATAAATAAATAAATAAATAATTCTCACTTGGTAGTACGCCTCTCTTAAATCAAGTTTGGTGAAGACCTTTCCCTTCCCTAAATGGGCTAACATGTCCTTCATGAGTGGGAGGGGGTAAACATTTTCCACGCAAATAGCGTTTATATTTCTATAGTCGACCACCAAACGGAAGGAGCCATTTTTTTTTCCGCAGAACATCACTGGTGCCGCCACCTTGGGTTTGGCTCATTCGATGAATCCCCGTTCTAGGTTCTTGTCAATAAAACTCCGCACTTCCCCTAATTCTCGAGGGGTCATGGGGTAGATTTTTGGTTTGGGAAGCTTCACCCCGGGGAGTATTTCAATGGTGCAGTCGGTAGCCCAGTGGGGAGGCAGCGCGTCTGAGGCCCTTTCGCTAAAAACTTCCCTGAGATCCCAATATTCTTTTGGAATCTTCTCCTGCCCTTCAATATAGTCTATTGCTACTTCAGCCCTGTCTGGGTGTATATCGTCCTTCAAGGGTAAATTTTCCTTCTCTGGGTTCAGTTTTGCCATGCGGATGCGCAAGACCCCCGTCTTCCAATTTACCCATGGGTTCCATTTTCGAAGCCAGGGCAGTCCAAGTATAACGGGTCTTTCCATGCCAGGGGCCACAATAAATCTGAGATTCTCTACATGATCTCCCAACTGCAATTCCAGAGATTCGGTCATAAAACTAGCTGGGCCCCCTCCTGCAATCGATCCGTCTAACTGACAGAACGCAATGGGTCTTTTTAGCGTTTTTAGTCTTAGTCCCATTTCCTCCACCACTTGGGGGCTAATTATGCATCTGGTGCACCCCGAGTCCAACAGGGCTAACATTTGGGCATGGGTCCCTGTGGATGGCACCCTTACTTCTACGGGGATTAGTAGGGGTTCTTCCGTGTGACTCACCCGATCGTCGGTATTGGAGTCGGAGTCCGTCTTGCTGTTGTCATCGTTGGTCAGAGTTCCCAACTCACCCTGGTTTTGGGGAGCGAACTCAACGACTTCTCCCTTCAGGGTGGTGCTGCGGGTCTTTGCGGGTATTTTGTTGCCTTTCTTGGGCCCGGGGCCGGCAACTTTTGGCACTGGTTTGGAGAAGCATTCGGCAGCTCGGTGTCCCTCCTTCCCACATTTGAAACAGGTGAAGGACTTTGATTTGGGTGAATTCTGCTGTCCCCCCCCCCGTCATCTTGGGTGCTCCCTTACGGTGGAAGGAAGATGACTGATCCCCCGTACGCCCTCCTCGGAGTTGGCTTCGGGTCAATTCGATCTCCACATCCTCAGCTACTATGTACCATCTCTGCAAGTCTTCGGGGACCCCCATACTTCTGCAGTTTTGGTATATCTCTTCATTCAGCCCATCTTTGAAGCTCTCCAATAGAGCCATTTCTGACCACCCTGTCATATAGGGTGCCAGCTTGCGAAACTCCTGGATATACTCTGCCACAGGCTTCCGGCCCTGCTGGATTCCCTTCATCCTGAGTCTCGCCTTTCATTCAGCTAAATGGTCTTCAAACCGCCTTCTAAGGGCCCGCATGAACTGGTTGTAATTTGTCAGTAAGGGGGAGTTGTTATTGTGGAGGACCACCATCCATTCAGCTGCTAATCCCTCTAAGGAGATCGTGACACATCTCACTTGGGCGGCATCTGATACGTAGTCTTCCCCCCAGTCCTGCATGTGGTTCCACACTTGGGTCAGGAAAAACCCTAAGGTTTTCGGATTTCCATCATATTTCCCAGGTAGGGGGGGAATTTTTGGCTTTTTACGTCTGCGGGGCGGGGGCTGCAAGGCTGGGGGTCCCTGGCTGGCTGCATCCCTCCCTTGAGCTGCAGAAGCCTGGGATGTTCTTTCCTCAGTTTCTTCCTCTCCCCCACAGGCTATCTTTTCTGGCTCCCCCTGGGGTCTTCTCCTCCCTTCTCCACAGGAAACCCAAAAGACTCACAGCTCTCCCGGCTTTTCCTGCTCTCTTCCACATCACGGATAAGCTGCAAGGCTTGTGCCATCATGAGATGTTCCTTTTGTTCCTGCATCCATACTGCCTCTTTCTTACGGGGTCTGGAGCTGGTCACCCCCCGGGGGGTCTCCCCCCAGTCTGGCAATCTCCCAACTCCTTTCGACCATCTGGCTTCTTCAGGTTCCAGCCAGAGTTTTTCCAACCATTCTGCACTCTCTCTCTCCGCTTGGAGGGTAGCTGCCGTGGAACTTGCTGCTCCCATCTGGTCTTCGTTACTCCCTTGGTCTGACATAATTTGGATTTCAGTCTCCTCGGGTTTTTTTTTTTTCTGGGATAACTTTTCCGGGATGCTCTCTACATGGGGCTCCCCTTGAGGAGCACCCGGAGGCTCCAACTGGTGCAGAGTGCGGCCGCGCAGGTGGTAATGGGAGCGACATGGCGCTCCCATGTAACACCTCTCCTGCGCGAGCTGCACTGGCTCCCGGTGGTCTTCCGGGTGCGCTTCAAGGTTTTGGTTACCACCTTTAAAGCGCTCCATGGTTTAGGGCCTGGTTATTTACGGGACCGCCTACTACCACCAATAGCCTCCCACCGACCAGTTCGCTCTCATAGAGAGGGACTCCTCCGGGTGCCGTCAGCCAAACAGTGTCGACTGGTGGCTCCTAGGGGGAGAGCCTTCTCTGTGGGGGCACCTACCATCTGGAATGAGCTCCCCCCGGAGATACGGAGGATCCCGGATCTGCGCTCTTTCCGCCGTGCTGTGAAGACCTTTTTATTCCATCAAGCGGGCTTGGCCTAATCTCTTCCCTTTTTAAATATGTAAATTTTAATCTGTTTTTAAATTATTGGGGTATTTTAATTTGTCTGGGCCAAATAATTTAATCTGATTTTATCGGGTTTTTAAATTTTGTGTATTTATGTATTTTATTGTTGGCTGTTCACCGCCCTGAGTCCTTCGGGAGTAGGGCGGTATACAAATCAAATAAACTAAACTAAACTAAACTAAACTGTGGTGACTTCCAGCTTAATGTCAGGTATGCTTCCTTCAAATTCCAGGAAAGAAAGACCCAAACTCCATATTTTATAGAGATTAATACTTTTACTGAAATTGAAATGATCGCAACCCAGATAAAGCTGGAAGTGAGCAAAACGCACGAAATAGCATCTAGATAGCATCCCCTCCCCCCAATCAGGAATGTGTGACGGTTGGTCTAACGGCTCCTTTGGAGAATAGGTTTCATTTCTTGGAAAGACACCTCCTGCGCTCTTCCCCCCCTCACCCCCCCTAACTGGTTTCCCTCCCCCCGTTTCTTATGGCAGCTGAAGCAGTGAAAGCGGAGGCTGACACCCATAATCCATTCAGTAACTTAATAAGACTGAAATAAGTGTCAAGGAGGTTCCTGTTTTCTTCCAAGGCCAATAGAAGTCCAGACTTCGAACGCAAAATTCATAAATATCTTGGATTCCATCCAGTGAGTAGAGCATTCTTCTGCTCAGATGTTCTTCCCCTAACAAGAGGAGCAAAAGTCAGCACTGGGTGATCAGCCCACATTAGTAGGAAGCTCAAGCAATTCACTCACATTTTTGCCTTAGATTTTTCTGCAGACATTTTGATCTGGAGTTTGCAGATTTCCTCTTGGCAGAGGGTTTCTTTTTGCAAAGGATACATTTAGAGGAAATCTTAAATCTTTATAAAAACAAATAAATATAAAAAGATTCTCCCCCTCCAGCTCTAGCTTTTGGAAAGAGAATAAGGATTTTCTTAGGAGAGAACATTCTTGTTGGGCCTTTACAATGTAATATCACCCAAAGCTTTGGAGAAAAGTAGAACTCCACCCTCAACACATGTCCAAAGAGAAGAAGCAGTTCTCCTAACCAACCCTGCTAAATCTTGTGATTTTTGAAGTTTAGGGCTTCTTCATACACAAATCAGGTGAGAGCTACAGTTGGAGAATGTCAAAGCACCTGAAGGCAGGACAAGAAGCAATGGAGGAAAACTAATCAAGGAGAGAAGCAACCTAGAAATAAGGACAAAACTTCCTGCCAGTTAGAACAATTAATCAGTGGAATGGTTTGCCTTCTGGAAGTTTCAGCCATTTGTTTGAAATGAATCTCTTGCTTGGAAAGGGGTTGAACTGGAGGACTGGGGTCCCTTCCAACTGTATTATTATGTTCTGTTTTTCTGTTATTCTTTCTATGTCTATCCATCCCATCAAGCCCAAAGAAAGTCTGGAATGGTATAGGACCCCCTGCCACAAGCAGGGGTTGAACTAGAAGTCCTCCAAGGTTCTTTCCAACCCTATTATTCTATGTTCTATGCTGGAGAATCCCATCTAGATAGTGATCCCTCAGGATCTTCAGCAGTGGCTGAAAATTCATGCTTGAAATCCTGAAGAATCTTCCTATTCTTTGTCACAAATGTTGGTTTATCCCACATTCACTTCCATATTGCTGGCCTGATTGGTAATGAGTCACTTCCAACAAGAGAAAGGAGACAAACTAAGAGAAAATATCTAAGCTTGAACATTTCTGCAAACCCCACATTGTGATTGACGACTTCCTGGGAAACCGTTCTTCTGTTTAGACATCTATCAGTCACTCAATTCCTCTCCACTTTCTCCCCAGCATTCTTTTTATGCAAACAATGAAAGCCACATTAATATATATATTAAGAGATCAGGAGAAGAGATGCTGCCTAAGGAACAGTCAAATAAGGGAGGGCATATCCTGCAGCTGTATAAGGTGCAGAGAAAGAGGCTCAGAAGGGCTCTATAATTTTGTAAACAACAAACTTAAAGACTCAAGATCCACCCCACCTCTAAAAGGACCTAACGGTAAAGACTGTAATGATGAAGCCGTTAAAGCCAACCTCTTTAACACATTCTTCAGCTCAGCAATGCTCTTTATAAACAGTAATGGTCATGCCCAACATTTCCTAGTCGTACCATAACTAATTACAACAATTTAATACATATCGATTTTACAGAAGATTATGTTGAAAAGGCATTACATAGCCTAAAACCATCTCTATCTATTGGGCCTGATGGACTATGTGCCTACTTCTTAAAAAAGCTTTCCACTGCCATAGCAGAACCTCTAAGCATAATCTTTGAAAAATCTTTCAGGACCAGCTCCTTGCCCTACATGTGAAGGCACATGTGAAGACATTTGAAGTAAAATTGGGCCTCCTCATTAAACAAGTGAAGGAGGAAAACTTCTGCCATCTCCCTACTACTCAAAAGCTGTTGGCTGAAAAACCAACAGTTGGATTCCCAAACAAAAAGTGTGTGGATTCACTGGAAATGTTGCAAATGGAGTTTCAAATTAGATTTAAAGAGCTTCGTGCACATGAACAGGACATACAGCTTTTCCGGAACCCATTTTCTGTTGAGATTGAAATTGTTGATCCAATTTATCAAATGGAACTGGCTGAACTACAGAATTGTGACTCCCTGAAAGACACATTCAAGTCAAGCAGCCTTACTGATTACTGATGAAATCAGATGATGTATCTTCATCTCAGGAACCATGCACTCAAAATGGCAACCATCTTTGGCAGCACCTATATCTGTGAACAGACTTTTTCCCGAATTAAACAACTGGAATCTCCAACCGGATCCAGACTAACTGATGAACACTTGCATCACTTGTTATGACTGGCAGTGACAAATATGGAACCGGACATTGACTTTCTCATCAGCCAAAAGCAGGCCCACACTTCCCATTGAATTAGTATATTTTTGTTGGTTAAAATTGTTCTTTATTTTAAATAATGTATTATTTAACTTTTTTTACACCACAAATAAAGATATGTGCAGTGTTCATAGAAGTTTGTTCATGTTTGTTTCAAACTATAGTCCGGCCTCCAACAGTCTGAGGGACCATTATCCCTCCTTAATTCACCATTGGAGGCTTTGGGGGAGTTGTGTTGATTCTCGCCTTCTGCCTGCTTCCAATGTCTCTCAATGCCCATCTTGGGGGTTTTAGTTGCAGTCTTAATTGCTGCAGTTCTCAGTATGGTTTATTGTGTAGTCATCTGAAAGATGATCAGGAGTTATTTTGAAGGAAATCCTGTTTGTTTTATTCCTTTTTCAATGGCCTATTTTAAGGAGCCTGAAGCTGCTGTTGTAATGAAGTTAGGCAAGTGCTCTTTTTCCCTTTGGGGGGTGTATCTTATTAAGTAACTAGATTTCTTGGCTTGGGCAAGTACATTTTAGGAAGGAGAAAGGCATAAAATGGACAGTTAAATTGGCCACGCCCACCCAATCACATTACCACCTAGCCACACCCACCCAGCCAGTTTGGCCCCCCAACAGCTGAAGACCTGGTGGCCGCCTGGGATAGGGCGGCCATTGGAGCTTTGGACCATGTCATGCCTTTGCGGCCTCTGACCTGGCGCCAATCTCACTTAGCCCCCTGGTTTTCCGAGGAGCTGAAGGAGCTGAAGTACCGGAAAAGACGCCTGGAGAGCAGTTGGAGGGCTAGCCTTTCCGAATTCGACCAAACACTGGTAAGGTCTCATATTAAGACCTACCTGGTGGCGATAAAGTTTAATTATTTTCCCGTTCTTATCGCGTCTGCAGATAACCGCCTGGCCACCTTGTTTAGGGTGACCCACTCCCTGCTCCATCTGGGAACGCAGGAGGACCCCTTGGAGGGCAGGGCTGAGGATTTTGTGCAGCATCTGCATGACAAAGTTGCTCAAATTCGAGAAGGCTTGGACTCTGACTGGGTAGATGCAGGCAGGGTGATGGAGACAGGTCTTGAAAGTGTTATCTGGGATGAGTTTGACCCAGTGACCCCTGAAGACATGGACAGGATTCTGGGTAGACTTAGCACGGCCATGTGTTTATTGGACCTGTGTCCCTCCTGGTTGGTGCTGGCTTCCTGGGAGGTTACACAAGGCTGGCTCCAAAGGATTGTCAATGCTTCTTTGAGAGAGGGTTACTTTCCCACTGCCTTGAAAGAGGCGGTGGTGAGGCCCCTCCTCAAGAAGCCCTCCTTGGACCCGGCTGTTTTAACAAATTATCGTCCAGTCTCCAACCTCTGCTTCGTGGTGAAGGTTGTTGAGAGTGTGGTGGCGTGACAGTTCCCCCAGTACCTGGATGAAGTGGTCTATCTCAATCCGTTCCAGTCGGGCTTCAGACCTAGGCACAGCACGGAAACGGCATTGGTCGCATTGGTTGATGATCTCTGGAGGGCTCGGGACAGGGGTTGTTCTTCTGTCCTGGTCCTATTAGATCTCTCAGCAGCTTTTGATACCAGCGACCATGGTATCATGCTGCGCCGGTTGGAGGGGTTAGAGGTGAGGGGCACCGTGCTATGGTGGTTCTCCTCCTTCCTCTCTGACCGGTCGCAGTTTGTGTTGATGGGGGGCCAGAGGTCAACCTCGAGGCACCTTGTATGTGGGGTGCTGCAGAAGTCTGTCCTCTCGCCCCTTCTGTTCAACATTTATGTGAAGCCGCTGGGTTCATCTGTGGTTTCAGGGTGAAGCACCATCAGTACGCTGATGATACTCAGCTGTACATCTCCACCCCGGACGACCCCAATGATGCCCTTGACATGATGTCCCGGTGTCTGGAGGCTGTATGGATCTGGATGGGGAGAAATAGGCTCAAGCTCAACCCATCCAAGACCGAGTGGCTGTGGCTCCAGGTGTCCCGATATAGTCAGTTGGTGCCATCTCTGACTATTGGGGGTGAGTTGCTGGCCCCCATGGAGAGGGCTTGCAACTTGGGTGTCCTCCTGGATGCACGGCTGTCTTTAGAAGAACATGTGATGGCCGTGGCCAGGGGGGCTCTTTATCAGGTTCACCTGATTCGCCAGTTGCGTCCCTTTCTGGATCAGGACTCCTTGCGCACGGTCACTCATGCTCTCATCACTTCCCACCTGGACTACTGTAACACTCTCTACATGGGGCTTCCCTTGAAGAGCACCCAGATGCCCCAACTCCCAGGGGGAGAGCTTTCTCTGTGGGAGCACCTGCCCTCTGGACAAGCTCCCCCCGGAGATATGGACAATTCCAGATCTACGTACTTTCTGTCGGGCCCTCAAAACTTTTTTATTTTATCAAGCCGGGCTGGCCTAACTCTCCAATGGTGTAATTTTAATTTGCATTTTAAATGGGGGGTTTTAATTGTCGGGCCAAATTGTTTAATGTATTTTTAAATTGTTTTTAAATTTTGTATTCTATGTTTTTTATCTATGTTTGTTCACCACCCTGAGTCCTTCGGGAGAAGGGCGGTATATAAATTTAAATATTAAATTAAATTAAATTAAACAGTCTGAGGAACTATGAATCTTCCCCCTGTTTAAAAAGTTTGAGGACCCCTGCTGTAGAGCCTTATTGAGGGTGCACTTATAGTCAGCGCAGATCCTTATTGAGCCATCCTGCTTAAGGGGGATCACTATAGGGGTTTCCCAATTAGAATGGTCTACCGGCTCGAGGACTCCTTGGGCAATAAGTTTGTCGAACTCCTGTGGTTTCAGGCATATAGGCGCCACTTGGGGGTCCAAATTAAAAGAAATGGGACGACACGTATATATACCAAGGCGGTCATCGAATATGTCTGCAAATTCGCTGGCCAGCATAGCAGAAACTTCAGGGCAAGTTGCGAGGATTCCGGAAATGCTGAGATGCAGGGCAGCAAACCAGTCAAGCCCAAGGAGGCTGGGAAGGTTGTCTTTAATGATTATCAGCGGAAGGTGGCCGGAGAATTCTTCATGGGAGATATGGAAGATACCGCATCCCATGGTCGGAATAGGCTTCCCCTGATAGTCCTTCAGTTTAATGTAACAAGGCTAGAGTCGCCGCTGTGAGTTATTAGGCAGCAGTTCTTGGAGAATGGACCACACGATCAGGGACTTGGAGGAGCCCATATCAACCTCCATTTTATAGGGGGCTCCCTCCAAATTTACTGTCCCAGCATGGGACAGGATTATTAAACTGTGGGATCTGTAGTTTGGAAATGATTGATTTTCCAGGAAGGACAGGCAGAGGAACAAAGCACCCTGCAAACAACCTGCATAATTGTATCGGGGTACTTTTCAGACTGCGTGGTTGGAAAATCCCCTGCTCTTCCATAATGCTTAAAAGAAATTATGGAGGACTTCTTTAAACATGCAGCTTTTTTGTTGTGTTTCCCACCCATAAAGAAAAACAAGGAGGGGAAGGATAGATGTTCCAGATGTGTTATGTCTTTTGCAGGTTTACTCAAAAGTAAGTCCCAGGTGTTCCAGGAAGAGATGCCTCAGGCAAATAATATTGGATTACAGGTGAACTGCCTGGCAACAGAGAATCTCTCCTCTTGCCAGGTGTGGAGAAGACAATTTTTTAGCAACTCAGACAGAGAGTACAAAAAAGTCTTGTTTTTAATTTAATTTTCCGGATGCAAGCTTTTAAATGCAAATTCTCCTGAACCGAAGTCTTATTTTAAGAATTGAAATGTCCGCTGTTCATCCTGTAATAGGGTATTATTTTTCCAGATGTGTTTTGCAGAATTTTAATAAGGGAAAGAAATGTTAGTGAACTTTATTTGATGCTAGCATTCATCTTACACTTCTTACAATGAAGTCCAATGATAGCTGTGTTGTTATTTCTTACTCCATTACAGATGTATACTGTATAGGTTGTCAGCATTCACTTGGACTAACTTCTTTGGTTTGAAATACAGACATTGATTTTTAAAATTTAATTAAATTTAATATGGTCCTTCACTCCAGAAGACTCTGGGCAGCTTACCAAATCCACAAATAAGAATAAAAAACTTAAAACCTCCATAGATAGGCAATCCAGACAACTAGAATAACAAACAATACAAACCACACAAAATAACAATACAACAAGTGCCATAGATCACACCCACAGCCTGTGAACAGAGCCACATTTTAAGGAGAGAGGGCACTATCCATCTCTCGAGGGCAGGGGGGGAGCTGGAGGCTGTGATAGAGAAGGCACATTTCCTTGATGCCCCCCATATGGCAGCATTTAATTAAAGGGACATGGAGTGCACCCACTCAGCCCAAACTTACCAGGTGGGCAGAGGGACTTGAAGATAGGCAGACCCTTGGATATCTGGCCCTACTCTTGAAGGGCATTTTTGGTGGCAACCATCTTGAATTGCAACAAAAGCTGAACTGCCAACTTGTGTAGCAACATTGACATACGGGCATCATGAAAAGTGCCCATTACTGTTCATGCTGCTGTATTTTTTTATTTTTTTTTATTTATTTATATGCCGCCCTTCTCTGGAGACTCAGGGCGGCTTACAATGCGTACCAACTGTACAGCTGGTCTTCAAGAGAAGCCCCATGTAGAGTGCATTGCAGTAGTCCAGTCCTGAGGTGACCAGGAGGTGGGTGACCAAGGCCTCTCAGTCAAGGAAAGGGTGCATCAAGTCAAGAAACTCTCAGTCAAGAAAGTACCCTGGTCCTGAGCCATGGAGCGTTTTAAATGAGGTCTGCAAGTTGCTTAACTCTTTGTTACTTTTATCAGCTTTCTAACTACCCAGAATTGTTACAAGTTTTACACATGCATATTTCTTGTGAATAAGCAGTCTTTGTTCTTGCCAGACAGACTTCACAATTACAGGCTTCGTGATTTACTTGCAAGTGTGTGCATGACCTTGCTTTATTTTAGCACCGGTTAATTGTTCTCACTGTTAGGAAGTTTCTCCTTAATTCCAGGTTGCTTCTCTCCTTGATTAGTTTCCATCCATTGTTTCTTGTCCTGCCCTCTGGTGCTTTGGAAAATAAACTGACCCTCTCCACTTTGTGGCAGTCTCTGAAATACTGCAATACTGCTATAATATCCACCCTAGTCCTTCTTTTCTCTAGACTAGCCAAACCCAAATCTTGCAACCATTCTTCATATGTTTTAGTCTCCAGGCCTTTAATCCTCTTAGTTGCTCTTCTGTGCACTTTTTCCAAAGTCTCAACATCTTTTTGGTAATGTGGTGACTAAAACTGGTTACAGTATTCCATTACTAAGGCTTTATAAAATGGTACTAATATTTCACATGATTTTGATTCTGTGCCTCTATTTTATTTTTTTATTAAAAAGTTTTATCAGGTTACAACAATTTTCCCATCCCTCCTCCCCCCTTCCCTCCTCCACCTTCCCTCCTCCCCCCACCCCCCACCCCTCATCCCCCCTCTCCCTCCAACCCCCCTCCCCCCTCCCCCCACCCCGGACTTCCCAGAGCAAATACAGGGTATAACATTTAACAAACATAAACTAAAATATGCTAACTTTTTGTAGACTCCAAACTCCCTCTTGCTCTTTAACTCCCCTTTCAACTAACAAAACATAATTCAAAAAGAAAATTTTTGTTTCATTCATAAGCTATTTGAAACTTTTTAATCCGATATTAGTTTTGAATATAGTCAATCCATCTACTCCATTATCTTTCATTTGAATGGTCCTTCAAGTATGCTGAAATTTTTGCCATCTCTGCTAAATTCACTACTTTTAATGTCCATTCTTCAATAGTTGGTAAGTCTTCCTTCTTCCAATACTGCGCCACCAAAAGTCTGGCTGCTGTTATTAAATTTAAGATCAATTTAGTCTCCATGACTGTACAATCTGTAATTATACCCAACAAAAAGAACTGTGGAGTAAATTTTATCTTCTTTTTGAGAATGTTTTGAATAATCCACCATATTTTTATCCAAAATGCCTTAATTTTTTTACATGTCCACCATATATGATAATATGTGGCATCATCACATTCACATCTCCAACACTTAGGTTGCACACTTGGATACATACAGGCTAGCTTTTTAGGATCTAGATGCCATCTATAAAACATTTTATAAAAATTCTCTCTTAAATTTTGGGCTTGCGTAAACTTTACATTTCTAACCCATATTTTTTCCCACGTTTCCATCATTATTGGTTCTTCAATATTTTGTGCCCACTTTATCATACAGTCCTTAACTAACTCTGTTTCTGAATCTATTTCTACCAATGCAATACAACCTTTTTATATGCATTTGACTTTGATCTCTAATTTACCAAGTTCTCCTCATTTTGCAAGATACCAATTTTCTGATCTCCTCTCCATCTAGCTTGCAGCTGTCCATACTGAAACCATGTTTGAATTATCCTTTCTTCTCTTAATTGTTCCAAAGATTTTAGTTGTAGTATACCTCTTTCCTTGTTAAGAAGCTCTTTATATGTAATCACATCTTGTTTATTCTGTGCCTCTGTTTATACAACCAAGGATTGCATTAGCTTTTTTGGCTGCTGCCACACACTGCTGACTCATGCTTATGTGATCGTCCACTAGGACTCCAAGGTCCCTCTCACAGTTACTGTTTTTGAGCGAGGTTTCGCCTAATCTGTACTTGAACCTTTGGTTTTTCCTGCCCAGGTGCAAAACCTTGCTTTACTCCACATTAAATTTCATTTTGTTGGATAGGTCCATTGTTCAAGTCTGTCAAGATCTTTTTGGATCCTGAGTTTGTTTTCTGGGGTGTTGGCTATTCCTGCCAGCTTAGTGTCATCTGCAAATTTGATGAGTTCCCCTTCTATTCCCTCATCTAAATCATTCATGAAGATATTGAAGAGTACTGGGCCTAAGAAACTGGTGATACCCCACTGCTTACTTCCCTCCATGTAGATGTAGTACCATTAAGGACTACTCGTTGAGTATGGTTTGTCAGACAGCTACAAATCCATCTGATGGTGTTGCTGCCTATCCCACATTTTTTAGCTTACCAAGAAGTATCGTGTTTCCCTGAAAATAAGACCCTGTCTTATATTTTTTTGAACCCTGAAATAAGTGCTTGGCCTTATTGCCATGCGCTCAAAAGCCCGATTGGGCTTATTATCAGGGGATGTCTTATTTTGGGGAAAACAGGGTAGGTTGTGGTCTACTTTGTCAAATGCCTTGCTGAAGTCTAAATATACTATGTCCACAGCATTTCACTGGTCTATTAATTTAACCACTTTGTCAAAGAATGAAAAAAATTGATTTGGCATGATTTGTTTTTAATAAATTCATGCTGGCTACTAGTTATAACTTTATTTTTGAATTCCGTTGACAGTTGCAAAACAAAATGGCAGCTCAGAGCTGAAACTCCGAGGCTAGGAGGGAGATGTTTCGACATTTTCAAGAGTATGGGGGTCAATTAACCATCCACAGACCCCCCTCCCAGCAAGCTGAGGTATTTTCGGCTCAATAGAGCTGTGGATGGAGCCCAAGGATAAAACCCGAGCCGAGCCCGAAGATCAGCTGTTTGTCAATAAAAACACTGAGGGCGGTGGGGAGAATGTCAACATCAAAGCCTGGCTGTCATGACCGGGTCAACCACTGAGTCTAATACAGCTGATGAAATGGTTGGCGAGACGGTGGCAACAGCGACTCCGGATAGGGTGTTGGTAATGATGCCTGGGCTAATAGGCGCTGCATGTAGCAACACGGCGGCGATGATGTCTATGGCAAGGGGGGTTACCACAATGGCGAGGGGAATGGCGCTAATGGCAGCGACGGCGACGGCAACACCAGGAGGCTGCAAGGAAGCCCTCGTTGTTAATAGAGGAGAGGGCAATGCTGCAGAGGCTATAAATGTTAGGAACCCTTCAACCTCTAGGGATCTGTTGCACTCCTCTTTCTTGAAACTCTGAGGACTTATTAAACTAATTGGACTAAGTAGCCTGAGCAAGGTGATGGATAGGGACTGAGGATTACAAACAGGAGATGATGACTTACTCTCCCCCTCAACTGTCCCTCTCTCCTTTATCAGATCTAGATCTATTACGACCACTCAGCATTAACTTGCAATCTTAGATTGATCTGCAGCTTTATTTACCACCTATTCCCCAAGATTACCCTGATTATTTAACCCTAAATACTTTGTCCAGTGGCTCTGCCTTACTTTTTTGATCTAATCCTCGGCCATTGCTGGTATCAGGACTGGAGGAGATACAGACATTGAGAGTCTTGGAGTATGGGGAGATAGACCACCTTCTCTTTGTTTGTTTCAAATGGTTTGGTCGCTGTGAGAGGACGTCCCTTTGAGAACTCTATCCCCACCTCCTTTGGATGGACTTACTACAACCACAAGACTTCCCATCGTCGTGAGAGGGCGATGATGTTCCGATGTATTGACATTTGTAACATACTGGCCTCCCTTTTACATCTATTTCCTCCCTTATTTTAAATTACCTGTCTTAACCATCTCTAACACTCTTAGAAGAAAATGATCCTTCATCTCCTTCAACTCGCTCCCATCTTTGATGTATTCAACTGCGGAGCTCCTTGCACTGCGAGATTCCCCCCTCTCGCATGTCTGGCCCTCTCAGTTATCAAGGGCCGCCCTTGAGGATGGGTTTTGGAACCCTGAGAGGTGGTTTGCAAAAAACCGACGGCTTTGGGGTTTTTTAGATAAATCTTTAATTTCTATTTTAAGGGAGGGATTGTGGGAATGGATCTGGGGGGATCCATAAATCCACTGAAAGGGGTAATGGGTCTGATAATCATGGTGGGGAGGATGGGGACAGAAATCTGACAAGGATGCAGGGGGATGAAGCGATGGGCATTAGTATAGTAAGTGGGAGGGGCAGATATGACAGCAGCAGGGGGGCATATTATGTTTCGGGAGTGCACACTCGTTGTTTACGAGCGATTGCCCACTCCGACCCCCAAAGCACTGCTCATTTCCCGGGTTGTTCAGAGTCTCAGACCCTGGGTCTACGGCTGATGTTATGTAATGCCAGGTCAGTGGTAAATAAAGCCCCCCTCATTCATGATCTTATTTCAGAGGGGGGTGCTGACTTGGCAGGGATTACGGAGACCTGGTTAGGCCAGGAGGGAGGAGTTCCCCTTGTGGAAATGTGCCCACCAGGTTTCCGTGCATTCCATCAGCCAAGGACTCAGGGAAGGGGGGGGGAGTGGCAGCAATCATTAGAGAAAGTCTTTGCCCGAGGGAGGCCACTGTTCCTCAGATAGCCGGATGTGAGTCCCTCCTTGTGAAGTGGGGTCGGGGGATTCAGATGGGCCTACTGATTGTGTACCTGGCTCCCTGCCACGTAACAGCGGTCCTGCCTGAGCTGCTCGACATTATAGCCGGGGTGGCAGTGGAAACCCCCAGACTTATTGTTATGGGGGATTTTAACCTGCCATCCGCTGGTGAGATGTTGGAGACGACTCGGGAGTTCATGGCTTCCATGACGGCCATGGACCGGACCCAGGTAGTTCAAGGCCCCACCCACTTGGGGAATCACACTCTGGACTTGATTTTTGTCTCTGATCAGTGGCTGAATGATCTAAGAATAGGGGATATAGACATCAAGCCCTTGTCATGGTCTGATCATTCTCTCCTTCACATGGACTTTCAAGTCACTTCCACCCACTGCAGGGAGATGGAACCAACCAAATAGTTCCGTCCCAGGCGCCTGATGGACCCCGAAAGGTTCCTGATGGAGCTTGGGCCATTTCCTGAGACTCTGGCTCACAATTCGACTGAGGACCTGGTGGTCGCCTGGGACAGGGCAGCTACTGGGGCCTTGGACCACGTCGTGCCTTTGCGGCCTCTGACCTGATGCCGATCTCGTCTAGGTCCTTGGTTTTCCGAGGAGCTGAGAGAGATGAAGCATCGGAAAAGACGCCTGGAGAGCAATTGGAGGACAAGCCAATCTGAATCTGACCGAACACAGGTGAGATCTTATATTAAGACCTACCTAGTGGCAATAAGAGCGGCGAAGTCTAGCTACTTCTCCGCTCTTATTGCATCTGCAGAGAACCGCCCAGCTGCGCTGTTTAGGGTGACCCGCTCCCTACTTCAGGTGGGGGTACGGGAAGATCCCTTAAAGGGTCGAGCTGAGGATTTTGTACAATTCCTGCATGATAAAGTCACTCAGATTCGGGAAGGCCTGGACTCCGATTGGGTAGATCCAGGGGAGGAGACGGGGGCAGGTCTTGAGAGCGTTATCTGGGAAGAGTTTGACTCTGTGGCTCCTGAGGACGTGGACAGGATTCTGGGCAAGCTTAACGCTGCCACATATTTATTGGACCCGTGTCCCTCCTGGTTGGTACTGGCCTCCCGGGAGGTTACACGAGGCTGGTTCCAGGGGATTATAAATGCTTCTCTGAGTGAGGGTGTCTTTGAAAGAGGCGGTTGTGAAGCCCCTCCTCAAGAAGCCTTCCCTGGACCCGGCTATATTATCAAATTATCGTCCCGTCTCTAATCTTCGCTTTGTTGTGAAGGTTGTTGAGAGTGTGGTGGCGCGACAACTATCCCGATACCTGGATGAAGTTGTCTATCTGGATCCGTTCCAGTCGGGCTTCAGGTCACGATACAGCACGGAAATGGCATTGGTCGCATTGGTGGATGATCTCTGGAGGGCTTGGGTCAGAGGTTGCTCCTCTATCCTGGTCCTATTAGATCTCTCAGCAGCTTTTGATACCATCGACCATGGTATCTTACTGCACCGGCTAGAGGGGTTAGGAATAGGGGGCACCATGCTTCGGTGGTTCTCCTCCTTCCTCTCTGACCGTTCGCAGTTTGTGTTGGCAGGGGGGCAGAGGTCGACCTCGAGGCACCTTATTTGTGGGGTACCGCAAGGGTCAGTCCTCTCACCCCTTCTGTTCAACATTTATGTAAAACCGCTAGGCGAGATCATCCGTGGTTTTGGGGTGAGTGTTCATCAGTATGCTGATGACACACAGCTATACATCTCCACCCCAGACCACCCCAATGATGCCCTTGCTGTGATGTCCTGTTGCCTGGAGGCCGTGCGGATCTGGATGGGGAAAAACAAGCTCAGACTCAACCCCTCCAAGACCGAGTGGCTGTGGCTTCCGGCGTCCCGGTATAGTCAGCTGGTACCATCACTGACAATAGGGGATGAGATCTTGCTCCCCACAGAGAGGGCCCGCAACTTGGGTGTCCTCCTGGATTCATGGTTATCTTTAGAAGATCATTTGACGGCCGTGGCCAGGGGTGCCTTTTATCAGGTTCGCCTGATCTGCCAGTTGCGTCCCTTTCTGGATCGGGACGCCTTGCGCACGGTCATTCATGCCCTAGTTACCTCCCGTATGGACTACTGTAATGGTCTATACATGGGGCTCCCCTTGAAAAGCATCCAGAGGCTCCAACTGGTCCAGAACGTAGCCGCGCAGGTGATTATGGGCGCAGCTCGTTACACCCATGTAACACCTCTCCTACACGAGCTGCACTGGCTCCCGGTGGTCTTCCGGGTGCGATTCAAGGTGTTAGTTATCACCTTTAAAGTGCCCCATGGCTTAGGACCTGGGTACCTACGAGACCGTCTTTTGCCACCAATAGCCTTCCACTGACCAGTTCGTTCTCACAGGGAGGGACTACTCAGGGTACCGTCAGTCAAATTATGTCAACTGGCGACTCCCAGGGGGAGGGCCTTCTCTGTGGGGGCTCCAACCCTTTGGAATGAACTGCCCCCGGAGATACGGAATATCCCTGATCTGCGTGCTTTCTGCCGTGCCCTCAAGACCCTGATGTTCCAACAGGCAGGGCTAAACATACAAACATGTGAATGATTTTTTAAATGTTATCTAATTCTGGGCTTTATTTAATTGACCAAACTAAGTAATAATTTTAATTAGCAATTTTATGATGTTTGTGTGTCTATATTTTTCTTGACCTTGAGTCCTACAGGAGAAAGGCGGTATAGAAATATAATAAATAAATAAATAAATAAATAAATAAATAAATAAATAAATAAATAAATAAATTTGTTCCTGAATTTCACAGATCTGTTTTTTGATTATCTTTTCCAGTATCTCCCAAGTATTTTTTATTTAAAAAGTTTTTTTATTTTATAAACAAACAAACAATATATAATCAATCATTCATGTATTCATCTGAATACATCTTTTGTGTCTTCTTCTTACTCCTCCAGTATTTATCATATCTTAATATTATCATTTCATTTATTATGACATTTCCCCCACATTTCTTACTTCTCTATTAATACATTTATCTATCTTTTTATTTTATTAAAATTATACAACAATTTTATCCACACACAATCTTCAACTCCCCCTCCCCACGCCCCCCGACTTCCCAGAGCAAAAACAGGGTATAACATTTAACAAACATAAGCTAAAATATGCTAACTTACTACAAGATTCAAAACTCCCTCACACTCTTTAACTCCCCTTTTAAAAATTATTCATCAACCTTCCTTTTATAAATTCTCTTATCACATTTCACATTTGTTACTAAAATCCTTTCCATACCTTCTTTTTCAGCATTACTCCCTAATAAAATTCTAAATTAAACATTTATCCTCTTTGGTCATTCATAAACCACTTGCCAATTTCTGTTTCCTCAACATTACTCCCTTCTAAAATTCTAAATTAAACATTTGAAAACTTTCTTTAAAGCATGTCTTTTTTAAAATATATATATATATATATTATTAATCCATTGAATTAAGTTATGTCTAACTTAAACATTTCATTACATATACCATTTAAAAATACTATAATCTTAGATTAAACATTTTAAAATCTCTTAATACATCAATAAGACATTCTTCAAAATATAACTTTCAAAACTTTTTTAAAAAGCTATCCATTAAATTTTAAATTAACCATTTTAATACTTCAATAAGTTTTAAAAAGCTATCCAATTTTAATTGAGCCTTTTTACTTCAATAAAACATTCTTCAGAATATAACCTTAAAGATACTGTTAATCCATTGGGTTAAGTTATTTCTAAAACTTTAGTTCATTCTTCAAAATATAAATTTCAAAACTTTCAGGAAGCTATCCATTAACTTTTAAGTTAACCATTTTAATACCCCAATAACTTTTAAAAAGCTATCCATTTTTAGTTAAACATTTTTACTTCAGTAAAACATTCTTCAAAATATAACCCTCAAAAGGCCATCCCTTAAATTATATCCAAAACTAAATATAATAAAACACTTCCTTTATATCATTGTCTTAAGATAAACTTAAAAAATACTAATTTCAGTAAACTTTTCAGATTTATTACTAAGATCCTCCCCAAAAGAAATTAATCTTCCATTCTTCCTTTCTTTCTATATTTTTTCCAGTCCTTCTTCTTCAATAATACTTTCTTCTTCAGCATTGCTCCTTCCCCTGCTTTTATTTTCGAGAATTTTTGAATTTGGATTTGAGGTTGATGTATCTTTGGAATTCGTTCTCTTCTTAGAATTATTTCCTTTAATTTGGAACCCCCATTTCGACTCTTCCTGCTTATATAATCACAATCACAGACAGCATATAAATCAAAAAATTAAAAAAAAAATAATTAAACGGGGCTGGAGCTCCTAAAGGAGCATCCATCGGCGTTTGCGGATCCACCGGAAGTCCCAGTATCTCCCAAGTATTGATGTTAGGCTGATTAGCCTGTTGTTTCCTAGGTCTGTTCCCCCCCCCCTCTTTTTTTTTTTTTGAAGATGGGAACTGTTATGTATTGACTCTCAGCCTGGCTAAGCAGCTACAGGAAAAACCAGGATCCAATCTTGCTGTTGAGTTCAGAGTTTTATTTCTGCTTCAAGCCCGGTACCTAGTCCATGCCGAGCCACAGTACGATAAAGTCAGTGATGAGAGCTTCCGCCTCTCAACGCCTTTTAAACAGCCACATCAAGCTACCATCTGGCGTCTGAAGCTCCCCTCTCAGCTGTTTGGTGGTGTGGGTTTAAACAGCCTGCCTGGCTCTCTCCTGCGCACCAGCAGCCGTGACATCATCCGCTGTTGCCAGGAAGCCAGGCTGCAATCATTGCCTTGCTGTGCCACCCAACCATCCTCCTACCGTCCTGTGCTCCATCGGCCTCTACATTCTTCAGCCACCACTGGTCTGCTTCTCCCGCTCCCCCCCCCAGGTGTGTGTGTCAAGCCCTGAATTCATATAGTTGTGTTAAACCCTTAAAGTGAAACTAATCTTTAGATGACCCTAACTGTTAACTTCAACTGTTTTGGAGGGAAACTTAGAACATTCATATTTGGATGGGCTTTTTCAAGTATTATGGCTTAGGACCTGGGTACTTACAAGATCGCCTTCTGCTACCGATAGCCTCCCACTGACCAATACGCTCCCACAGAGAGGGACTCCTCAGGGTGCCGTCAGTCAAACAATGTCGACTGGTGACCCCCAGGGGGAGAGCCTTCTCTGTGGGGGCACCTGCCCTCTGGAATGAATTGCCCCGGGAGATATGGATGATCCCTGACATACACACCTTTCGCCATGCCCTCAAGACGTTATTGTTCCAACAAGCTGGGCTGGCCTAAACATGAATTTTAATGGTTGTCTTAGTTTTTTTTTAAATAATATTGGGGCCAAATTATTGAATATATTTTAAATTGTTTTTAAATTTTATGTATATGTGTGTTTTATTGCTGGCTGTGCACCGCCCTGAGTCCCTTGGGAGAAGGGCGGTATAAAAATTTAAATAATAAAATAAATAAATAATATTATGATTGGTTGAGGTCCTCTGGGTCCAGAGTATAAATTACAGGAATTTGCCTGTTGTTAAGCAGTTCCAGTTGAGTCAATAAATGCTGTTGTATCTATGCTGTCTATTCTTGCCTATCGCAGCCCACAACATAATATGAACCACATCAGCTCTTTTCCAATCCTCTGCTAGTTCCCTGTTTCTCTAAGATTTTTTTGAAAGGTATGATACAATGGTTCTGAGATAACATCTGCCAGCTCCTTCAGAACTCTGGGATATAATTCATCAAGTCCTGATGATTTATATTTATCAAGGTCAGACTGGTATTCTCTTGCCACTTTCTTGCTTATTTTAATTTTTATTTCTAGTCTATCTTAGAAACTGACAGTATGTAAGGCCCAGCCTCTCCTCCTTACTCAAGAAAGTAAAGACTCTTGAAACTTAGAATTTCAAAAGGAACCTTTTATTGAAAACGGGTGATAGCAAGGCAGATTCAAAGCAGGCTCTGAGGTCCCTCAGCCATACAACTAGGATAAAGGAAATTAGGAACCCCTCCCAACAGTCCAATGTGGTTTCAGCCAATCCACAGGTGTGAAGATGTTATTGTACTAGCCGCTCTGAGAAAGAGAGAAGAGGACTTTCTCAGGGCCATCTTCCGGCGATGCAGCCCACATGGCCCACTCTCCCCTTACATTCCCCAAGAGGTGAGAAATTGCCAGGCAGCTAAGGTGCCAGGCAATGGTTATAAATCAGGTGAAAGGTTACACAAGAATGCAAGGCAGGATACAGAATACATAGAAAGGAAAATAGAAAGTAAATGTATCAAGAACCAAATCCCCCCCCCCACCTCTTCCTCTGAAGACTGGCAGATACACGGATCTGACACAGAATGTAAATCTCCCAAAATGCTGAAGGAGAAAGATTGACTTCTTAAGAAAACATCTTTGATTGTTTAGATTGATCTTACTGTTTTTCTATACTGCCAATACACACTCTGTCAATACCTCAAGAGAGCTTCCTCAGAGGAGCTGTAGAAGAGCAATTTCTCAAGGAGATTCTTCCTCCATCTAGCATTAAAATTATTGTTAGGGCCAGAATGGTGAAGTTGATAGTCCAAAATAGTAGTTTTAATCAGTAAGAAAAGAAAATCTCTTTTTTTTTTTTGACGTTAATTACACAGCAAAGGACTACATTTGAGGCATTGCATCGAATTGGAAAGAATTCTTGTAGAAATTTAGAAATGTGCAGCTTCCAAATTGAGATAGTTATCATAGGACCCAAGTTGGAAGTACACTTTGGCAGAGTTTAATTTTAGGTCACTGGTAATAAATCAGGAACCACTTTGTTTGACAAAAAGTTCCAGTGATCAAGGCTGATTTAGGGGGATTCTGAAGTCTTGAATTTGGTGAATATTTCTCCTAATTGTGACCTGAAAAATGATCCCAAATTATTTAAAAGTCACTGTTTGTAAGTTCAAAAGCTATAGCAATTAGATAGATAGATAGATAGATAGATAGATAGATAGATAGATAGATAGATAGATAGATAGATAGATAGATGATAGATAGATAGATAGACAGATAGATAGATAAATTATTCTTGTCTACCTCATTTCATGACTATTTAACTGCCTTCTGTAGGTTCTGGGATGTTTAGCAAATGCCATTATTTTTATTCTTTCTTAATTTATTAGTAATTATTCATCCTTGCAATAAATGATAAAGGGATCTTAAAGCACTTTTTAATCTAATTCAGCTATGGGTCAGGGAACCTCATCATTGGTGTAGAAAGCCAGTCAAGGAACTTGGGGGGGAAATGTACTGCTATCCTCATGGTCAATCCAAGACTTTATATAGAAGTTGAATAATAAGTGTAGTGTCTGCCTCCCCTTGTTGAAATAATCGCTTTATAATGATGCCTCTATGAGATTGGGTTTTTAATTTAGAATTTTCATAAAACTTATATATCAGAAATAATAATCTATTTGTCATGGAATTGGTAACTTTGTATGATACTCCCAGTATAGAATCAATGGCTAACCTAAAAGCAATTATGGCTGCACATGAACCAAATGTATATTTTACTTCTCTGCCACATGCTGTAGGAAGCCCGCATGATCTAGGGCAGGGGTTTCAAACTCATGGCCCACAATGTGGTTGGATCCAGCCCGTGCGGCTATCCTGGAAATGGTAAGGGCCAGCCTCTGTCACTTTGGCCCATCCCATCCTGGCAGGCGCATATGGGCAGAGGAGAAGACAGGCGCATGTGCGCTCACAAGGATGGGGTGGGCCAGGCCTGTGCATGTGTGCACCTGTTGCCTCCTGTGCACACACACACCTGCCGGGATGGGATGGGCCAGGCCGAAGCAACATGGGCCGGTCCCTTACCATTTCTAGGACAGCCGCACGTACCAGCCTTTCAGGTGTGTGTGCGTAAGGGGAGGTGTCCTGCAGCAGGGGCTCTGCAGCTGGCCCTCCAAGAAGCAGACGTGGTGGCAGCAGGCAGAGTCGGGGAGGCGTGTAATGCGCAGAACTGGGCACGCCTGTTGCATCCCATGTGCCTGGGACAGGGCAGGAGGCTGGACCATTTTATTTATTTATTTATTTAATTGAATTTGTATACCGCCCTACTCCCGAAGGACTCAGGGCGGTGAACAGCCATGAAATAAAACATATAAATACAAAATTTAAAATAGATTAAAACGACCATGTGCCTCTCTCCTGAGCCTCTGCCTCTGGCTACTGCTGCCGCGGGCCAAGACAAGATGAGGATGTGGGGCAGCTGCTACCAGACACCATTGGCCCATCTACTCCATCCCATCTGTTTTTGCTTGCGGTTGGAGAGCAGGTTGCTGCTGGGCATCTCGGCCCCTCATGTGTCTTGCCCTTGGCCCACGCTTGGAGCGGGTTCCCTTGCACACCTGATGCACCTCAGCACTGCTATGGGCCGCTGCCACCACCAAGGCTGCCAGCAGCTCACTCAGGTCCATTAGTCCGCTGCCATCACCGCCCAGAGCAGCAGGCCCACCCAGCATGAAGGAGGAAAAGTGGCCAGCTAGAAAGGCCAAGTAGAGATGGTAGAATACACCCAGGCCCAGCAGGCAAAAGATGGCCACCGCAAGTGGGGAAATCCAGATCCCCATCAGCGCAATGGCCACTCCAGCCCAGCCGGGATTGCATGCCTCCCCCTGCATCTCTGCTGGGCCTGGGCAGCCATGGCACTGATGAGGATCCCCACTCATGATGGCTGTCTTTTGCCTGCTGGGCCTGGGCATGCTCTACCACCTCTATCCAGCCTTTCTAGCTGGCCACTTCATCTCCTTTGGGCATCATGTATGCAAGGGGAACATACTCCACATGCAGGCCAAGGGCAAGATCCATGAGGGGCCAAGGACCAGCAGCCATCTGCTCTCCAACCACAAGCCAAAACAGACAGTGGGACCAAGTAAGCACACCCAGCGATTACATGGACAGCTAGCCTGGTGGTGACAGCAGGCTCTGGAGCCACAGTGTGCACCAGCTAAGGGGCCAGCAGGTTGCAGCTACAGACAGAAACCATCCCCCCCTCCCTCATATAAAGAGTGGTGAGTGTGGGGTGGCTGATGGTTTCTGGCTGCAGCTGCCCTGTCCCCTGCCTCACCTCATCTTAACCTGTGGGACAAGCCTCCCACCCCTCACCCGACCCACTGGCAACCCCAGGATTCCCTCCCCAACCCTGCCCAGTCTCCACAGGCACCACCAACACAAGTGACGTCAAGCTTGCCACATCCCAGGCCATGCCCAGTTGGCCACCCCGACCATGCACCCCCCCAGCCCCCAGAGGACAATTAGAATGCTGATCTGGCCCTCAATGAAATCGAGTTTGACACCCCTGATCTAGGGGGATTATGCCTGTGCTAATCTGTCCATCAATCACACAGAATGTTTTGGTTTTGGGAGGAATTTTAGGAAATGAAGGAATAGAAGTGATACACAGAGCACCACTGGACAAAAACAGAATAACAGAGTTGGAAGGGACCTTGGAGATTTTCTAGTCCAACCCCTGCTCAAGCAGGAGACCCAATGTCAGGTGTGCTTCCTTCAAAGTCCAGGAAAGAATGACCCAAATTCCATGTTTTATAGAGAAAGGTACTTTTATTAGAAAATGAAGTGAACGCAACCAAGGAAAGCTGAAATTAAAAGCAATAAGCGCAAAAAATCCATATAGAAAGCATCCCTTCCCACTGTCCATCGTAAGTTATCCAATCCAAAGGTCTCCCAGGGTTAGGTGGAAGCACGTCTGGCAGCGTCATCAATCAGGAATGCCACGACGGTTGACCCGATAGCAACTTCAAAAATTCAGTTTCATTTCTTCCAAGGTCCTCCAGCATGCTTCCCCCCCCAGGCCCCTAGCTCTCCGCCCTCCCATTCCTTATGGCAGCCAAAGCAGTAAAAGCGGAGGCTGACATTTGGCCCCTCTGCAGAAGAGATGTTAGTCCTAAACAGGGAAAAAGAGAGAAAATGCAACACAGAAATTACGGTTTATCAGGGTATTTGGTATGAAACAACTGTACTTTCCTGGGCGCCTGGACATCACGTTTATTCACCCATTCAACTTGAGATAAAGGGAAATGTTTCCAGGCCATCAGATATTGCACTTTACCATGGTGCTTCCTAGAGTCTAGAATTTCTTTGACTTCAAAATGTTGTTCCCAGGATCCTCTGATAGATATTGGAAATGTGGGTCGGCCAAGGGTACTTTCTTCCATCAGTGGTGGATTTGTCCATCGACTAGACGTTATTGGGGGAAAATACAGCAGTGGCTGCTGGAAATAACAGGTGTGAGCTTTCCCCTTCACCCAGACCTCTACTTACTAGGAATAAGACCGGACCACATTGACAACAAGGATTGGTACATATTTGTCCATGTCTCAACAGCGGCGAGAATGGCATTTGCCCAACTGTGGAAAGATGCAGATACGCCCCCTGACCATCTGATAATAAATAAGATTCTTCGATGTGCTGAGATGGACAGGTTAACATATATATTAAAAGATAAGAAAGACTCAATATATAATAAAAGTTGGGACAGATGCTTTGTGTCAGTGTTCCAAATTGTGATCTCTTTCAGCGCTGACATAAAAGACACAGGAAGACTTGCTTAATGCTGGGATGACGAAAGGTTGTTCCGGATCAGGGTGTTTTAAGACAGGTTCGTTCGCAAACATTCCCTTTAGCGTCTCGAATGCCTGTTGGCAGGTCGGGTCCCATTGCAGGGGTTGTCCCGGGCAGGGTTTTGTCGCTGGGCTTCCTGTCTTTAGGAGGTCCATCAAAGGTTTGGCAATTTTCGCAAACGAGGGGTCCGGTGGGCTCAATACTTCAATCGTTTCAATTTCGAGCTTAAGCACATCCCAGGAGGGAGGAATTTCCTGGCTGATGCCCTCTCCTGAATGCCCCAATACAACAGAGTTCAGGAATGTTGTTCTCTTTTCTTAAATAAAGAAAAAAGATTCATTAGAGACTTTGCGTTTGAAAATGAAGTTTATTTAAGATAGCAACGAAACCTGACACTTTGTCTGTCTTAAAAAAAGGTTAAACCTAGGGTGATAAGATCGTTTTATTAGATTAAATAGATACTTAATAGGCTATATAATTCTTTATAATTTTGAAAAAAACAGGCCAATTGTTTTGTAGATAATTAAAAGAACTTGATTGTATTGAAATGTTTGGTTAGGATGATATTAGTTAATATTAATTGGAGAGTGAGTTTAACTCTCGGTTAGTCATGTTTGTTGTTTCATTTTAGTCTTGTGTTTATGTGTCCCTACATTTCATTTCTTATATTGTTTTCCAATCATTATTATGTGTTTATTTATTTATTTGATTTGATTTCTATACCGCCTACTCCCGAAGGACTCAGGGCAGTGCACAGCCAAACAATAAAACACATACATACAAAATTTAAAAGTAGAATAAAATCAAATTAAATAATTTTGGCCCCGACAAATTAAAACCCCAAACTATTTAAAACCAATTTTAAAATTGAATGTATAAAATACTAAAAGATATTTAAAAATTAAAAATCTTTTATAAAAGAGGGAGAAAATTAGGCCAGGCCTGCTTGGTGAAATAATAAGGTCTTTAAAGCACAGCGGAAGGTGCACAGATCCGGGATCCTCCGTATCTCTGGGGGGAGCTCATTCCAGATAGTAGGTGCCCCCACAGAGAAGGCTCTCCCCCTGGGGGCCATCAGTCGGCATTGTTTGGCCAACGGCACCCAGAGAAGCCCCTCTCTATGGGAGTGTACCGGCCGGTGGGAGGCTATTGGTGGTAGTAGGTGGTCCCGCAAGTACCCAGGTCCTAAGCCATGGAGCGCTTTAAAGGTGGTAACCAAAACCTTGAAGTGCACCCGGAAGACCACCGGGAGCCAGTGCAGCTCGTGCAGGAGAGGTGTTACATGGGAACGCCATGTCGCTCCCATTACCACCTGCGCGGCCACACTCTGCGCCAGTTGGAGCCTCTGGGTGCTCCTCAAGGGGAGCCCCATGTAGAGAGCATTGCAATAGTCCAGGCGGGAGGTGACAAGTGTTAATTTTACTGTAAATATTTAATAAAGATATTTTTTTTTAAAAAAAAAATGTTGTTCCCCTTCTATCAGTATGGGGACCGGAGAAGAATCTTGGTCCGAATGCAAAGGGGACGAGTGTTCTGGCTTCAGCAAGCTAACATGAAATACAGGGTGGATTTGTCTCAGAATTTTTGGCAATTCCAATTCAACTGTTACTGGGTTAATGAGTCTAGTGATTAGGAAAGGACCCACATACTTGGGTCCAAGCTTTTTTGATTTCTGAGAAGTCTGTAAATATTTGGTGGAAAGATAAACCTTATCACCCACTTTGTACACGTGTGCTGGGGACATTTTTTTGTCAGCCTGGGTTTTGTGTGCTCGGTGTGCGTCATCTAAAGCTTTTCGAGTTACTGCCCAAGTACTCCATAGCTGTTCTATCCACTCAATCAAAGAGGGGTTCTGTGGGTCATCCTGTGGTAGCTCGGGGATCGGCACAAACTCCTGACCAGACGCTACCGTAAACGGAGTGAATCCGGTACTGCTATGTATGGAGTTATTGTATGCCACCTCTGCAAATGGCAATAGGTCCACCCAATTATCTTGCTGGTAATTTACATAACATCTCAAGTACTGTTCTAACACGGCATTGGGTCTCTCACAAGCCCCATTAGTCTGGGGGTGGTGGGTGGAGCTTAACCCCTGGGCGGAGCCTATCAACCTTAAAAACTCCTTCCAAAAGTTGGAAGTAAATTGTACACCCCTGCCCGAAATTATACGTTTTGGAGCCCCATGTAATCAGTAAACATGACAAATAAACAATTTTGCAAGGGTTTTAGCTGAAGGGATTTTAGAACAGGGGATAAAGTGCACTTGTTTGGAAAACAAATCCATTACTGCCCAAATGACTGTGTACCCTTCACTTTCTGGCAGTCAACAATAAAATCCATGGATATCTCTTTCCAAGGGGCATTTGGCCTTGCCACACTCTGAAGTAAACCAGGTGGCTTCCCCGGAGGTCTCTTAGCTGAGGCACACATCGGACAACTAGCCACATATGCCTCTATGTCCTTTTTGAGTGCAGGCCAGCAAAATTGTCTTTTAATGAGATGTAGAGTTTTAACAAATCCAAAGTGTCCTGCCACCTTGGCATCATGAGCGTACTGCAACACTGTTACTCTTAAACTGACAGGAACATACAATTTCGCCCCAATCCAAGCTAGACCATCATGGAGTGTACATTCATTTGAGTGGGTTTTAAACCATTCATCAGTTTTCAAGGCTTCTTGCAGTTTCTGAAGTAACTCGCCCAAGAGGGCTGATCGGCCTTCACCTGCCCTCTGGTAGTCATTGGCGCTGCTAGTTGTGTCGAAGAGATGATAGGAAGAACCACTTCCTCCTTGGTACTGTTGTATTGAGGCAATCTGGAAAGTGCATCCGCCATGAAGTTCTTTCCACTAGGAAGGTATCGTAGAGTGAAATTAAAATGATTGAAGTGCTGGGCCCAACGAGCTTGCTTTGGTGACAGCTTACGCGTTATTTTCAACGCCTCCAGGTTTTTATAATCAGTCCAAATTTCAAAAGGATGCTTTGCTCCTTCCAGAAATTGTCTCCACGTTAACAATGCCCACCGCACTGCAAAACCTTCCTTTTCCCATATGGCCCATCTCCTCTCAGTTTCTGACAATTTACGGGATGTGTAAGCGCAGGGTTGTAATTCCCCTTCTGCGTTCTTCTGCAGAAGTACTGCTCCCACGGCCATGTCGCTCGTGTCAGCCTGTACTACAAAAGGTTCTTCCATATCCGGATGTTTGAGGACTGGTTCAGCAGCAAACAATCGTTCCAACTTTTCGAATGCCGCTTGACAGTCCATAGTCCATTCAAGGGGTTGTGAGGGCCTTGGTTTTACTTCACCTTTAATTTTCAGAAGTTTTGTTATTGGCAGCGCAATTTTTGCAAACGAGGGGATAAACTGTCTATAGAAGTTAGCAAATCCCAGGAAACCCTGTAGTTGTTTGCGGGTGCGTGGCACGGCCCATTCCAATATGGACCGAACCTTTCCAGGGTCCATCTCTATTCCCTCATGTGATATGCAATACCCAAGATAGTCAATTCTGCTTTGGTGGAACTCGCACTTAGAAAGTTTGGCATATAGTTCAGCAGCCCTGAGTTTTTTCAGGACAGTTCACACCAACTTCACATGGTCGTCCATGTTCTAAGAGTAGATAAGAATGTCGTCCAAGTAGACCAGGACCCCCTTATACAGGTGCTCATGCAGTACTTCGTTAATCAATTGCATGAACACAGCAGGGGCTCCCTGTAATCCAAACAGGAGCACTCTAAACTGGAAACATCCAAGTGGGCAATTAAATGCTGTCTTCCATTCATCCCCCTCTTTAATTCTCACTCAGTAGTATGCCTCTTGTAAGTCAAGTTTGGTGAAGACTTTTCCCTTTCCTAAGTGAGCTAGCATGTCCTTCATTAGCGGCAGGGGTAAACGTTTTCCATGCAAATGGCATTAAGATTCCTATAATCAACTATCAAGCGAAAGGAGCTATCTTTCTTTTCTTGGAACAATACCGGCACTGCCACCCTTGGTCTGGCTGGTTGGATAAAACCCCGTTCTAGATTTTTATCAATGAAGTTTTGCAATTCCCCTAGTTGTCGAGGGGTCATGGGGTAGATCTTGGGCTTAGGGAGCTTCACCCCAGGCAGTATTTCAATGGTACAATCCGTAGCTCTGTGGGGCAGCAGCACATCCGAGGCCCTTTCACTAAAAACTTCACGGAGATCCCAATACTCCTTTGGAATCTTCTCCTCCCCTTTGATGTGGCCTATTGCCACTTCCGCTCTTTCAGGTTCTATACCATCCTCAAGGAGGTTTTCTTCCCTCTCTAGTCTCGTTTTTCCGGTGCAAATATGCAGGACCCCCGTCTTCCAGTTAACCCGTGGGCTCCATCTACGGAGCCAGGGCAGTCGAAGTATGAGGGGTCGTTCCATGACAGGGGCCACAATAAATCTGAGGCTCTCTACGTGATCTCCCAACTGCATTTCAATGGGTTCAGTCACAAAGCTGGCTGGGCCCCCTCCTGCAATCAATCCGTCCAACTGACAGAACGCAATAGGCCTTTTTAACGTTTTTAGCCTCAGGCCCATTTTCTCCACCACTTTTGAGCTGACTATGCACCTGGTGCACCCAGAGTCTAATAGCGCTAACATCTGTGCATGTGTCCCTCTGGATGGCACCCTTATTTCTATGGGGATGAGCATGGGTTCCTCTGTGTGACTCACCAGATCGTCGGAGTCAGAGTCCATCCTGCTGTCGTCCACGATGGTCGGAGTTCCGAACTCACCCTGGTTTTGGGGAGTGAACTCAACGACTTCTCCTTTCAGGGCAGTGTCGCGGGCTTTTGTGGGTGCTTTGTCGGCCTTCTTGGGCCTCGAGCCAGTAGATTTTGGCACTGGCTTGGAGAAACATTCAGCAGCCTTCTTTTCCACATTTGAAGCAGGTGAAGGGCTTCGATTTTGGTTTGAATTCCGCTCTTCCTGCGGCCACCCTTGGCGCTCCTTTGCGGTAGAAGGAGGATGACGGGTCTCCTGCACAGCCTCCTCGGAGTCAGCTTCGGGCCAGCTCGATCTCTACATCCTCAGCTACTACGTACCAACTCTGCAAGTCTTCGGGGACCCCCCGTCCTCTACAGTCCTTGTATATTTCTTCATTTAGCCCATCCTTGAAACTCTCCAGTAGAGCCGCTTCTGACCACCCTGTCATGCAGGGTGCCAGCTCGCGAAATTCTTGGGTGTATTCTGCTACTGATCTCCGGCCCTGCTGGATACCCTTCATTCTGAGTCTCGCCTTCCATTCAGCTAGGTGGTCTTCAAACCATCTCCTAAGAGCCCCCATGAACTGGTTTTTTTGTTTTTTGTTTTTTAATTTGATTTATATGCCGCCCTTCTCCAGAGACTCAGGGCGGCTTACAATGCGTTAAGCAATAACTGGTGGTAGTTTCTCAGCAAGGGGAAGTTATTATTGTGGAGGACCACCATCCATTCAGCGGCTACTCCCTCTAGGACGTTCATGACACATCTTACTCAAGCCACATCTGATAAGTAGTCCTCCACCCAGTCCTGCATGTGGTTCCACACTTGGGTTAAGAAAAGCCCCAAGGTCTTTGGATTCCCATCATATTTTCTGGTTAGGGGGGGAAATTTTGGTTTTTTACACCTGCGGGGTGGGGCCTGCAAGGCTGGGGGTCCCTGGGCTGCTGCATCCCCCACTTGAGCTCCAGAAGCCTGAGATGTTTCTTCCCCAGCTTCCTCTTCTTCTCTCCCCACAGGCTGTCTCTTCTGGATCCCCCCTGGGGCAGTCTCCTCCCTTCTCCACAGGGAACCCATAAAGACTCACGGCTTTTCCGGAGGAGTTGCAATGCTTGCGCCACCATGCTTGCTCTTGCAGCCACACTGCCTCTCTCCTACAGGGTCTGGAGCTGGTTACTCCCTGGGGGGTCCTCCCCAGGTCCGGCAGCCTTCCTACTCCTCTCGACCATCTAGCTTCTTCAGGCTCCTCTCTCAGCCGAAGTTTTTCCATCTATTCTGCAGCATCTTTCTCTGCTTCAAATGTAGTTATCGTAGAACCAGATGCTCCCATCTGGTCTTCTTCACCCTCCTGGTCCGACATAATTTGGTGTCAGCCCACTCGGTGTTTATCTGGGATGGCTGGAGATGAATTCCAGCTTAATGTCAGGTGTGCTTCCTTCAAAGTCCAGGAAAGAATGACCCAAACTCCATGTTTTATAGAGAAAGGTATTTTTACTAGAAAATGAAGTGAACGCAACCAAGGAAAGCTGAAATTAAAAGCAATAAGCGTGAAAAGTGCATATAGAAAGCATCCCCTCCCACTGTCCATCGTAAATCATCCAATCCAAAGGTCTCCCAGGGTCAGATGGAAGCATGTCTGGCAGCGTCATCAATCAGGAATGCCACGACGGTTGACCCGATAGCCACTCCAAGGATTCAGTTTCGTTTCTTCCAAAGTCCTCCAGCACGCTTCCCCCCCAGGCCCCTAGCTCTCCCCCCTCCTGTTTCTTATGGCAGCCAAAGCAGTAAAAGCGGAGGCTGACACTCTATACCATTTCAGACAAATGGCTGTCCAGCCTCTTTTTAAGAACTTCCAATGATGGGGCACCCATAACTTCTGAAGGCAAGCCTTTCCACTGGTTAATTGTTCTCACTGTCAGGAAGTTTTTCCTTAATTCCATGTTGCTTCTCTCCTTGATAAGTTTTCCTCTATTATTTTTTGTCCTGCCTGAAGGTGTTTTGGAAAATAGGTTGACCCCCTCTTCTCTGTGTCACTTTGAAATATTGGATGACTGATATCATGTCACCCCTGGTAAATATACCTACTTCCTGCAACTGTTCAGCATATGCTTTAGCCTCCAATTGTATTGTGGTGACCAAAACTGGACAAATTTCAGTTCCAAGATCCTTATACTATCCCTCTGTTGATGCAGTCCAGGTGTCAGCCGGATCTCCAGAGTGCAGCTTGCAGCTTGCTTGCCTTCGGCTGCCATAGAAATGGGAAGGAGGGTGTTTGGCATTTGGAGTGGGGAAGTGAGCTGGTGTGAAATGTTCCTGTGAGAATCGGAAGGGAGATTTGCACCCATCAACTGAATGGAGTTGTTTGGACTTTTCCAAGGCCAGCCATCCTGGGCCTCCAGAGGGATCTTCTGAAGAGGATTTCTTCCCATAGCATTATATTGGATGCTGATTGGTCTTTCTGGAATGGAACCTAGTGGGGAGGAGTTTGGGATGACTTTCAATGTATAACTTTCGTGTGGATTTTTCCCAGATCTTGCCTTGCTTTTGCTGCTCTCAGTTCATTCTCAATAATCCATGGAGTCAGGGGTTTTCTTTCTTAGGATTTGAATGGAGGCAGAACTGACATTAGGACTTCGGTGGCTTTTTGTTGTTGTTGTCGTAGGTGCAGGCACACTGCTGGCTCATATTGTATTTAATTGGATAATCCATTAGGACACCTGGATGGTGTCTCTCTCATAGTTACTAACATAGAGCCAAGTACTACCTATTCTATATCTATGCATTTGTAAGTGTAAGTGTACTTTTCTCACCACTGAACTACAATGAACAGGTCTGTCAAGATCCTTCTCAATCCTATTTTGAATTAATCTGAATCATTGATCATGATTCAGGGTTAGGAAGCACTGATTCCATGTAGCTGGTTAACAATAAGTCACACCCTGGTCAACATATTATTCAGTAATTTCCACTCAGTGTCCCACTCTAAATGTCCTTGGCCTCCATATGTTCTTTAGTTGGCATTTTCAACCAACTGTCATGGCCATTCTGTGTTCACGTCAGGTTGTTCCTGACCTCTATTTAGATGCCACTGAGGAGATTTTAGGGCAAGGACAGTGATTTCTTCAATCTAAATTTGTATAAGAATAGACTGGTTTGCAGTTGAAGAATTAATATATTTACTGGAATGCACTTGCATGCTGAAAATCAATATTTGTCATAATTTTGTGAGATTATTCACCAATTCAAAAAGTGTGCACAAATGCACATATTAAATAGTGTATATAGCAAGCAAAAGTATTTTTGGGAATACTTTATATTAAGGGGAAAGCAGAAGGAAAAGTGAACACAAAGCATACAAGTTTTTATGCAATTCTTAGTATATGCCCTTTGAATTTGCAAACTGAGGTTGAAACACCGCTGAAATGAATTTACAATTGGGAAAATGAGAAACTGAGCCAAACTGAAAGAGACAGGCCTCCCTTCCCAGGGGCATTTACAACCTCATATTAAAGACACGTTGTCCTAAATTGGATGAATATAAGCTCTGCTAGCTTTCCCCAGAGGTCAGTTTGAAAGCTACTTTTGATAGTAAGCATCAGCAACCTAGTTCCATTTTGGGCTTCATGCATTTTGTACAAATGGTGTGGCCCAAAATGTTCAGTTTCCATTGCACCTATCTAGCAAGCTCCATGGAACCTAAAGGGCATAGGTCCTCGGGAATGTTTTAAAAATGCCAGAGAGTTGGAGTCTTAAGCTGAATGCCTGGGTATGCCGTTCTAGTCACTGTCAGTTCTACAACTGAAATACCATGGAGATATCTTTAGGATAAGGAAGTGGGGAGAAAAGCAGAGAAGATGGCAATCAGGATTGGGAGCATGGCTGGCATGGTCTTCCTGCTGATACACAATAAAGTAATCTATCGCTCAAGATCTTAACTTTCTTGATTGGCCTGCTGGGGCAGTGGGATGAGAGGGTGCACTCCTGGCCATGAAAGAAGACTCTGGGATGGGACTGTTCCCTGCAGAAATGATGGCCAAACATTTCTTGCACAAAACCAAGGCCGATTCTTCTCCGGGAGATGAAACATAAGCCAAAACATTTTCCCTCTTGACAAGCATCATTAAAATACCACTAGTTGCCATCTGTTCTCCTAATTGAAAAATCATTACCTATTACTTTTTATTAGCATAAATAATATAACATCTCTATTTCATGAGGTTTAGACTGCATATAAATAGATGTCAACCGTCACAAAATGCAGGGATTGAAGAGAATCCAATAGAAATCAATGGATTTCATTAAATCAACTAGAAATATGTAGGGCTATATGAAGCTGTAAATGGGTGATAAGACCTGAAGGATATTTGATTGAAGCAAACCTTAAATTGAATCTTTGAATCAAACATTTAAAACAGCCTGAGTCATTTGATCACATGCCTCACAATCACTACAGAAAGATTTGACTCTCAGTTGTAGTCTGACTTCATTCACACTAGCAAAAGTCAAGCACAAATTTGAAAATGATTCAGTTTCTGTTTTGCAGACTCCAAAATATCCATCCATCTGTCATTCAATTCAATTCAGTGCATTTGATGAAAGGTCAGAAACAAAAGAAAATATCAGCAAAAAAGAAGAGAAAGTTAACATGCAAAAGTTGCCCAACAGGAGCCGTCTATTACTCAATTGAAGCAAAGGCATTTGTTTCTAAGAATACTGTGACAGTTGACCTTCTCTTCCACATGGATAAAATAGAGTCTTTGTGCTATAATGTCTTAAGGCAGTTCACTTGGAGAAAGAAAAAACCAAAGGAAATTATTTACTCTGTTCTTTCCTTTACTTACTCACTCACTCACTCACTCACTCACTCACTCACTTACTGATTTGATTTGATTATTTATTTGCCACCCATTTCAACAAGGCACTCTGGGCAGCATCCATCATTAAACATAAAAACAAATTAAAAACAATTAAAAGAATATAAAATCAATATAGATATTCATGGCATCACGCAGGCAGCCTAGGATGGTGACCCAGTATACAGTGTCATCTGTGTATTGATATCTCACCCTGAGCCATTGGATCATCTGATCCAGCAGCCTCAGGTAAATATGAATAGGAGAGGAAACACAACTGAGCCCTTGCGCGCACACACACAATCAACACCGACTGGAACTGACCCTGGATGGAGGAGAAGAAGCACAAATTCCTAAAGCCAGTCCAGAAGAGTATTTCATCCAGGGTCATCTGCAGCTGCCATGCAACCTTCCCCACAACCTTCCTCCAAAAGGGGAGGTTGGAACCTAGAAGAAAGCTGCCCAGACTGGCTGGATCAAGTGATGGCCCATTCAGGAGAGGGCGCTTGTGAGCCAATGGAACTGCCCCCTCTCTCAAACAGTTATTAACCACTGCCCAGACCCAATCACATGTCACTTCTGGGGCAGACTTAACCAGACAGAAAGGCCACAGATCTAATACAGAGTTGACTGAACTAGCAGCTGCAGGTGCCCTGTTCACTTTCTCGGTTTTAATGAGATCAAGCCCCCCCCCCCCTCCCAGATAACACTGTAAGCCCCCATAGCCTTACTGGCATAGCTCTAAAACTACAGTCCAAAGTAGAGTGAATGCAGGTAACATTATCCACTAAGTATGCAGTACAGTATATTCTTCACAGCAACTTTCTAATTGACTGGTGAGGAAACCACTAGATTCCTCACCAGTTAATTAAAATTGAAGAAGCTTCTTGGATGAGAAGCAAAATATTTTCAAAGCAAACACCAAGAAAATCCAGTTGCTTTTTGAAAAAAAAAAACACATTTGGGACAACCATGATCTGGATGATTGAGAATCTTCATCATCACAGACACCCTGTAAGTAAAACTCAGCATTATTCCCTCCATGGAGGGATCAGGTCACACAAAGTAGGGTTGTTGGGCCTCTATTGGTAGTTGCAGTAAGAACAGAGAAAGAATCATGTTCTTCCACCCTAACCACCACAGGATAGGCTCTATAGTGGCTGCAGCTTGTGGATCACCTTCACTCCCCATCATTCAGCACAAGTCAGAGGCTTCCCAACTCCACATGACTCCAAGCAGCTTTCAGCTTTAAGAACTTGAAAAGAGAAAAACAAACAGATCATAAGTGTGCAGAAGGCAAACTCTGTATAGGGATAAGGCAAAGATAACCCAAAGAGTTCTACCTATCTACCTATCTAGGTCTGGAAGCAAAGCCAAGGTTTTAGTGATCTTCTGAATATCACCAGGAACACACACACACACACACACACACACACACACACACACACACCCCAGATCTAGCTGGCTGAGGAATTCTGGGAGTTGAAATCCACAACTCTTAAAGCTACCAAGGTGGAAGATCCCTGCTCCATGGGCTTTCCTCTCCTGCTCTTTGCATCACAGTCTGCCAGACAATGAAGCAGCTTTCTTTCTTTTGATTCTCATTATAACCCCATGGAAGAAGCTTTTATCCATCTGAATCTCAAAATCTGAATGGAGTCAAATATAATCTTCTTGTCTTCGGATTTCAATTGAAATTGGACCTTGCTGGAGTACCTTACTGGATGTATTAAAAGACTGCTACCTGCTCTCTTCTACATGGCATTACATATTGATTCTTTTCATTGGCTGCTTTTTGATCCATGTTCCAAAAATGAAGACAAGCAAAATTAAAACAAAGTATATAATGAAGAATACATCAAGTGTGGGTGAACACAGAGGGCCACTTGGTGTACCGCAGTCATGGAGATGCTGATGGTCTAGACGAAGGGTGTCAAACTCAAGGCCCACAGGTCGGATCTGGCCTGTGGAGTGTTTAGATCTGGCCCATGGGGATGCCCTGGAAACAGCAAAGGACTGGCCCGCAGTGCTTCTGCCAGAGAAAATGGAGCTTGGGAGGGCCAAGCATGGCCTGCCCGGGCTCTGTTTTCAGCCGTGATGGCCTCCTATAGCCCTCTGCCAGTGAAAATGGAGCCTGGGGGAGGCTGAGTGATGTTGAGCTGGCCACGCCCACCCTGGCCACACCCACCTACCCATCCCCCTGAGCTCAAACACAACCTGATGCTGCCCTCAATGAAATCAAATTTGACACCCCTGGTCTAGACACCACAAGTTGCCATCCAAGCTGGCTGATTAACTTGGGCCAGTCGCTCCCTTTCAGCCCAAGCCACCTCACAGGGTTGTTATTGTGAGGAAAATAGGAGCAGGACCATTAGTATTACTAGTATTAGGTACATTTGCTGCTATGGGAAGATCAAACTACATATTTAAAAAAGGAGGGATAAAAAATTAATAAAGAGCAACAAAAGCAACACCATTTCTTCTCACCTAAATTGTCTTATACTGACTTATATCAATTACGTATAGGGTGACTCCTGAATAATGGAAACAGTAGCTATTTAATACAGGTAGACCTCGACTTAAAAACCTTAACTGAGCCCAGAATTATGATTGTGCTGGTCATTAAGCAAATCATGTTATAAAGGTGGTGGACCGTAACTTCATATGTTTACAATCTATTAAATAAATGAGCCTCACAAAGATTTTTAAACTAAACTGTTTTATTTACGAAAATAAATAAAGCTATTCAAGAGAATATCAGTTGTCAGTCTCTTCCTGTTACTTGTTTATTTATTCTGGTCAGGCCCAATATAATAGACTGAAGCCTTTCTTATAACAAAGGTATTTATTTATTGTCTTCCTCAGGAATACATTTGGACAGCTGAGGTTCTGACAGGAGCAACAACTTATATACAGAGGAGGCGGGGCAAAAGGTAAGTAGGAACCAATGACAAAGATCATAATGACATCACACAATAACATATATACAAATATACATATTTACAGAGAACAAGTTAGGTATTTTCAATTGTAACAAATCCCCCTCTAAAATACCTAACCAATAGTAAATTTTTAATTTTATATATGTACATTAAGTTTAGAAGTTAAATATACATGTCGTTTGGTTGCTAAGGGTTTAGTGAGAATGTCAGCAATTTGTTCACTAGTATCGCAATGAACAGCTTTAATAAATCCTATACTCGATAATTGTCTCACATGTCTGGATCCAAGGGAGACCACTGTTCCACAGATAGCCAGATGTGAGTCCCTCTTTGTGAAGTGGGGTCGTGGAGTACAGATGGGCTTGTTGGTCACGTACCTGGCTCCCTGCCACGTGGCAACGGCCCTGCCCGAGCTGCTTAACGTTATAGCCGAGGTGGCGGTGGACACCCCCAGACTTGTCATCATGGGGGATTTCAACCTGCCATCTATCGGTGAAACGTCTGAAGTGGCTCGAGAGTTCATGGCTTCCATGAGGGCCATGGACCTTACTCAGTTAATTCATGACCCCACTCACACAGGGGGACACACTCTGGACTTAGTTTTTGTCTCTGGTCAGTGGTTGAGTGGCCTTGATATAGGGGATATAGCCATCGAACCCTTGTCATGGTCTGACCACTCGCTCCTTCAACTGGACTTTCTAACCGCGGCACCCCACCTCAGGGAGGCGGGACCAACCAGGTGGTTCCGCCCCAGGCGCCTGATGGACCCTGATAGGTTCCAGATGGAGCTTGGGCCATTTCCTGAGATTCTGGCTCATGACTCGGCTGAGGACCTGGTGGCCGCCTGGGATAGTGCGGCTGCCGGGGCCTTGGACCAAGTCGTGCCTTTGCGGCCTCTGACCCGGCACCGAACTCACCTAGCTCCTTGGTTCTCCGAGGAGCTTAGGGAGATGAAGTGCCGGAAAAGACGCCTGGAGAGTAGTTGGAGGACCAGCCGCTCCGAATCTGACCAAACACTGGTGAGGTCTCATATTAAGACCTACCTAGTGGCGATAAAAGCGGCGAAAACTAGCTATTTTGCCGCTCTTATCGCATCATCAGATAATCGCCCGGCCGCCCTGTTTAGGGTGACCTGCTTCCTCCTCCATCTGGAAGTGCGGGATGACCCCTTGCAGGGCCGAGCTGAGGATTTTGTACAGTATCTGTATGACAAAATCGCTCAGATTCGGGAAGGGCTGGCCTCTGACTGGGTATGTCCAGACTGAGGCAGGTCTTGAGAGCGTTATCTGGGGGGAGTTCGATCCTGTGGCTCCCGAGGACATGGACAGGGTCCTGGGACGGCTGAACGCGACCACATGTTTATTGGACCCGTGTCCCTCCTGGTTGGTACTGGCTTCCCGGGAGGTGACACGAGGCTGGCTCCAGAAGATTGTTAACGCTTCTTTGAGTGAGGGGGTCCTGCCGGCCGCTTTGAAAGAAGCGGTTGTGAGGCCCCTCCTCAAGAAGCCCTCTCTGGATCCGGCTGTTTTGGCCAACTATCGTCCAGTCTCCAACCTTCGCTTCGTTGCGAAGGTTGTTGAGAGTGTGGTGGCGCAACAGCTTCCCTGGTACCTGGATGAAGCTGTGTCGAGTCCTACCGGAGCTCGCCATCGATGGGGGGTGTGGGAGACGAAGGAGTGGAGATAAGCAGCCGCAGCGAACACACAAACAGTTCCTGGATAGCAGCATTCAGGGCGATGATTGATGACGTTGCCGGGCCTCTCCTGCTGTCCTCGCTGCTCTGGTGCCCGCAGCTGTTACTGTTAAGGGAGTGGGGGGTGCTTGATTGATAATCACCGGATGTATGTTTAAGGGGCTGAGTTTTTGTTAAATAGCGCTGTGGTGTGGTTACACCCAGCGCTGACTTTGAACCAAAACACCGACTTGTACTTTACTTTTGACTGCAAGCTTATCATTGCCAAAGTAAACCCTGATTCTCTGTGCGTTACTGGTGATTATTTCCTATCGCAGTTCTGAACGAACGACAAGCCGAGAAGCTGTCTATCTAGACCCGCTCCAGTCCGGCTTCCGGCCTGGGCACAGCACGGAAACGGCATTGGTCGCATTGGTGGATGATCTCTGGAGGGCCCGGGATAGGGGTTGCTCCTCTATCCTGGTCCTGTTAGACCTCTCAGCGGCTTTTGATACCATCGACCATGGTATCATGTTGCACCGGTTGGCGGGGTTGGGGGTGGGGGGCACCGTTCTGCGGTGGTTCTCCTCCTACCTCTCTGACCGGTCGCAATCTGTGTTGACAGGGGGGCAGCGGTCGACCCCGAGGCACCTTGCTTGTGGGGTGCCACAAGGGTCAGTCCTCTCGCCCCTTCTGTTCAACATTTATGTAAAGCCGCTGGGTGAGATCATCCGTGGCTTTGGGGTGGAGTTCCACCAGTACGCTGATGACACACAGCTGTACATCTCCACCCCAGGCCACGCCAATGATGCCCTTGAAGTGATGTTCCAGTGCCTGGAGGCCATGCGGGCCTGGATGGGGTGAAACAGGCTCCGACTCAACCCCTCCAAGACCAAGTGGCTGTGGCTTCCGGCGTCCCGATATAGCCAGCTGATGCCATTGCTGGCTATTGGGGGTGAATCACTCGCCCCCACGGAGAGGGCTCGTTACTTGGGCGTCCTCCTGGACGCACGGCTGTCCTTAGAAGATCATTTGACGGCCATGGCCAGGGGGGCTTTTTATCAGGTTCGCCTGATACGCCAGTTGCGCCCCTTTCTAGATCGGGACTCCCTACGCACAGTCACTCAGGCACTCGTCACTTCCCGCCTGGACTACTGCAACGCTCTCTACATGGGGCTCCCCCTGGGGTGCACCCGGAGGCTCCAGCTGGTCCAGAACGTGGCCGCGCGGGGGATTATGGGGGCGACGAGGTTCTCCCATGTGCCACCTCTCCTGCGCGAGCTGCACTGGCTCCCGGTGGTCTTCCGGGTGCGCTTCAAGGTGTTGGTGACCACCTTTAAAGCGCTCCATGGCTCAGGGCCGGGGTATTTATGAGACCGCCTTCTACCACCAATAGCCTCCCACCGGCCAGTACGCTCACACAGAGTGGGCCTCCTCAGGGTGCCGTCCGCCAGACAATGTCGGCTGGCGACCCCCAGGGGGAGAGCCTTCTCTGTGGTGGCGCCCACCCTCTGGAACAACCTCCCCCCAGAGATACGTACAATAACAGACCTCCGGAATTTTCGTCGGGCCCTGAAAACCCATTTATTTCAACTAGCTGGGCTGGCTTGAGTTAAATTTTAAACTGATTTTAAATTGGAATTATTTTAATTATGGCCAAAATATTTAATTATTTTAAACAGTTTTTAGATTTTGTATGTCTTGTTTTTACTTTGGCTGTTCACTGCCCTGAGTCCTATATTGGAGAAGGGCGGTATAGAAATTTAAACAAATAAATAAATAAATAAATGTTTGTATTTGATATCGATATGTCGAGATCTTTGGCCTATTGCCTCGGAAGCTGATATATCTATTGCTGCTTTATTATCTTCATTGATGATAATTGGATAAACGGGTTCATCCCATATATTAGATAACAAATCATCAAACCAGGTTAGGTTATTGACTGCTTTAGATAGACAAACGTATTCGGCTTCTGCTGTAGAGGTGGCAATTAAATTTTGTTTGCCAGTATACCAATGTACCGTGCAACCATTTATAAGGAAAACATAACCAGAGGTGATTTTTCGGCTCTTTGGGTCACCAGCCCAGTCTGCATCAGCGTAACAGGTCAAAGTTGGCTTTTCAGAAATGAATGGTTCTAAATATAAACAGACATCAGCGCTAGATTTCAGATATCTCAGAATTCTCTTGATTCCTTCCCAATGATATATGCTAGGGTTGCTTACATGTCTTGACAACAAATTAACAGCAAGGGTGATATCAGGTCTGGTCCAATTAGAAATATACAATAATGACCCAATAATTGATCGATATAAAGTGTTTTCTTTGAATGGGTCATGTTCATTGTGCATGTTTCTATTGAAGTTGGTTGACATGGGTGTCTCGCAAGTTTTTGAGTTTATCATATTGCACTTTTGTATGAGTTCTATAATTTTTTCTTTTTGGGACAATTTGAACCCCTTATCGGTTTTATCAATTTGGACTCCTAAATATTTGTTTACCTTTACTAATATTTTTAAGTTGAAATGTTTACCCAATTGTTCAGCAAATTCATCACATTTGATTTTATCATGTCCAAAATACAATATGTCGTCAACATAGATCAATACATATTCAATAGAATTATTCTTTCTTTTAGTGAAAAAACATAGATCAGATGAAGTAGCTATAAAACCCATATCTTTAAGTATTTTTGACAGACATTCATACCATCGTTTACCAGACTGTTTTAATCCGTAAAGACTCTTATTTAATAGCCAAATCTCTCCCTTTTTTGTATCCTTTCCTGGGGGTGCCTTTACATATATTTCTTTATCAAGATCAGCATGTAGATATGCAGTTTGTACATCAAACTGATATACGTCTAAATTTAAAATGGAAGCTAGTACCAATGAGGTCTTTACACTTTCTGATCTAACAGTTGGAGAGTATGTGTCTTCATAGTCATCAGGGAATCTTTGGGCAAACCCTTGAGCTACTAACCTAGCTTTATATAGGAGTTTGCCATCTTCTAGCTCTTTGATTTTAAATATCCATTTAGTGCCAATGGGGGACTTTTCTGTGGGAAGATCTGTTGGTGAGTATACGTTTAGTTCCTTCAAACTATCCATCTCCTTTTTCATTGCTTCCTCCCACTTATTTTTTTCTTCTAGAGGTAATTTAAGTATATCATCATATGTATTGAGTGTCAGATATTTTGCATGGAGAGACAGTACGTAATCATCAAATCTTTTAGGAATTGTACCCCTATTAGATCTAATGGGTCTATCCGGAGGTTGTTCATTGCTATGCATATATTTAGCTTCCCTTTCAGTTAGTGGGTCTACTTTCAATATAGGATGTCCTTTCTTCCATTCATCATTAATTATTTTTGGGTATTTGGGTTTGTTTGTTGTTATAATTTTGGGGTTGGTATCTGGTGAATAATGTTCTGTGTGTGTGTGTGTAGTGTCTTTTGATTCTGGGTATATCTCGTTGAGGTGTATTTTTGACCAATTTGCATGTTCATGGAACATGGCAGATCTGGATACAATGAAATGGTTATTTTTATCAATGAAGCAATATCCCTTGGTTCCTGATTCGTACCCCATGAATATTAGTCTTTTGGATACTTTCTCTCCTTTGTGTCTCAATTGTCTAGGTACATATACATCAGCAGTTACGCCAAATATATGTAAATGTCCAATTTTTGGTTTTTTGCCATACATGAGTTCATATGGAGTCTTGTTGATTGTACTTGACCATAAGCAGTTTAGATTATAATTAGAATAAGTAAGGGCCTCAGCCCAGAATGATTGGTTTAAACCAGCATCGTCTAACACACATTTAATCATGGTTTGTAGCAAACCGTTTTTTCTCTCTGAGACTCCATTTTGAAAGGGGGAGAAGGGACAAGATTTAAAGTGTAATATTCCTTGTAATTTTAGCCAATTTGAAAATTCGTTGGATAAAAATTCTGACCCTCTGTTGGTCATTATTTGTTTAATTTTAATATTATGTTGAGTTTCTACCATTTTAAAGAATTCCTTGAATTTTTTGAAAACTTCACTTTTATGATTAAGGATGTACACGAACCCAAACCTGCTGTAATCATCGACTATAGTTAGAAAGTATCTTTTTCTATATTTAATTGAAGGTTTCATTGGGCCTACAACATCCATATGAACTAACTGAAAAATTGAATGTGTAGTGCGAGTGGCTTTTTTGGGCTTAGGTTTGTTTTTGAGTTTGGATGAATTGCATACGGAGCACTCCAAATAATTTTTACAATTTTTTATTTTTAAGTCTTCGGAACATTCTAACATTTTCCGTATAACAGGGAAACTTGCATGTCCTAGCTTTCTGTGGAGTAAATCGGTACAGTTGTCGTGTATAGGTTTACCATTGTGTAAATTTTCTGATATAGTGGTTTCAACAGTTGGTATATTATTACCCCCTTCATGACTATCTGGCTCTGCCTCTTTGTTTTTTAATTGATAGTGTACATAGATTAATTCATTATTTTGTGGTAGTAGATATGTTAGTCCTTCATTTGTGAATAGTTTGCCAATGTTCCTGTTGTTTTTAGTCATAAATACTTTTCCACTTTTGAACGTGGTCTCTACCCCATTTTCTATGCTTAGTTTTAGAGTTGCCAATATATTATTTGGAATTTCGGGTATAAATAGCACCCCCTCTATTTTTCCTATACCTTTTATATGCGTGTCACCTACTCCTCTTACTAGGACTTCATTTTGGTTTGCTACTTTTATGTAATATTCCCTTTCTGTGAAGTTGTTGAGTATTTTTCTATTGTGAGTTTTGTGGCATGTGGCTCCAGAGTCGATGAGCCATGTGTTGAGTGAATCTGATGTTGATGTATTACTGTCTTTTATTCCATATAGTGATCCATTTTTGTTTTCCCTAGGGTTGTTTCTGTATATTTTCTTTTCTTTTGAATGTGGTGATTCCCTGCGTTTATATCTGTAGTCAGGAGAAGTTCTATCTAAGAAATGTATTCTTCTATCTTTGTGGTGATATGTATCTCTATATCCTGCGTTCTTGGGGCAGTCTCTTTTTTGATGTCTTTCAGATCCACTTGTTGAGCATTCATGTGGGTACCTGTCTCTGACTCTGAAATCTGTCCTTTTTTGATTTCTACCTTCCCTTTGATATACAGATCGTTCTTTTCTAAGTCTGTCTTCAGCAATAAGTTTATTGGTAAGGTTTTCTAAGGTAAGTTGTTCTAAACTTAAGTTATCAATTAAAGTAATGTAGTTATCCCAGCTGGGGTCTAATGAATTGATTATAATGCTTTTCATAGTGCTATCAGAAATATTTTTCCCCCTTTGGATGAGCTCTGCTCTGGTTGCATTCAGATTTAGGATATGTTCGCTCATAGATGTATCATGTTTTAGTCTGGCAGAATAGAATTCTCTTGAAATTCTAATAGTTGTGGCTACACTTTTGCTATAAAACAAATTAAATAATTTTTGGTATGTTTCAGATACGGTTAGATTATGTTCAAGACTAGGAAAGATACTTGGGGAAATAGAAGCAATTAATATATAATAAGCCTTATGATGGAGGCAGTCTATTTCATAAGTCCAAGGTTTGTCTGGTGGATCATCAATAAAGAATAAAATGTTTTCCTTCAAATATATAATTTGTAAATACTGGCTCCATTCCATTAAGTTGCTTCCATCTAATTTTAATTTTATAAAGTCTGTAGGTAGTGTCCCAGAGTGTTGTGAGAAATTATTTATATTCAGGAGCTGTCCATGGTTTAAGACCTTAGCATACTTGCAATAAGGCATAGGTATGGTAGAGGCATGTCTGTATTTACTTATCTCTATGTTTTGGCTGGATCTGTGCTGACTTGTATTTATGTCTTCTTCTTTTTTCTTTGCAGGTTCGTTCTGCGCATGCTCAGTCCTCATTCTTCCCCAGCAGTCAACGAGAGAGGATCCTGTGCCTGCAGCTCCCGGGATGAAGTCCCAGTCGGCCTTCTGTTCTTCAGCTTTGTTTCCGGAGGGCCTCTGGTGACTGAAGAATGCCCGGGATGCTGTCCAGCTCGTCGGGAAGTCTCCGGAGTCGCGGCGATCGAAGAAAAATCCACCGGAGGCTTGGCAGCCATGTTCCTCGATGTGGCCGGGAAGCGGAGCTCGATGCAGACTGTCATTGGCGGTGAAGTCAGGTCGCTCAGCAAGGTGTTCTTTGGCAGGTAAGTATGGTTGCCAGTGTGTCTTTTCTCGGGCAATTAGTTCTTCTTTTAGATAGTTTAGTTCTTTTTGACTTTTGATAGGTGTTCGTTTAGAATTTTCTTTTTCATTTTCTGATTGTTTGTTTGGTATTTTTAGTTTCATCCCGAATGCTGCAGTTAACACCTGCATGGCATTATCTATTTCAAGTTCAGTAGGTTGAGTGTTATATTGGTTAAATAGTTGTTTTTTATTTATTTCTGGACTTGGGTAGGCATCTTCTTGGTAGGTTTTGCTTCCCGCTTTGTAATTTAAAATTTGGGATTCCTTTAATGATTGGTCGGCCATTTTGGGAGTATTAGGTAGATAAGATGGCCGCCATGAAAAGGCGCGAAACTATCGCCATCTTCAGTGTTATTTTTGTAGTCAGGGGTTGACTTTCTTACCTTGGATTTTTCTTGTTTATTATGTTCGTTATCTGCTGCTGTTCCGTGATTGTTTATCATGCTGCGGATTTTCACAAGCAGATTTGATTCATCTGTAGTTGTTTCTATTAACTCTAGTATTTTTCTTTTTACTTCACCTTCTTTGTTTGAGGCTGAGGGGGTTTCTTCTGTTCCAGCTAGTGGTTGTTTGTATTGTGTTAGTAGTTCATTTTCTTGTAATTGTATGTGTTTCTTCATGTCTTCAATTAGTGTGTTTTTGTCAGGAGTCAGCTGGGCTGCCATTCTTTTTGTTATATATCTAGTGGCAGGTCTTCTTTTGTCTTTTTGTGATTCTTGCATTTTTATTTTTGGTTGGACCTACCAAACCATCCTCTTGCTACCAATTTGTTACTTGTTTATTTATTCTGGTCAGGCCCAATATAATAGACTGAAGCCTTTCTTATAACAAAGGTATTTATTTCTTGTCTTCCTCAGGAATACATTTGGACAGCTGAGGTTCTGACAGGAGCAACGACTTATATACAGAGGAGGCGGGGCAAAAGGTAAGTAGGAACCAATGACAAAGATCATAATGACATCACACAATAACATATATACAAATATACATATTTACAGAGAACAAGTTAGGTATTTTCAATTGTAACACTTCCTTAAGTATCTTGTCAGCTCTTTCTACAATCGCCCTGTACGATTGGAGTTCGGGCCTTTCTTCCTCAGAAGGGAGAGGCTTTAGTGACTTCAGCTCTGCCTCTGATCCCAAACTGGTTTAGCCTGCTGGCAAGCAGCTTCTTATATACTGTTTCAGTGACCGTTAGAAAAGCCTGGGAGATTCAAAACCAGGAGCTGCACTCTGATTGGCTTATTCAATTATCTAAGCCAAAGGCCATTAATAGGCACAGCAACTGTGAGGGAATTTTCTCACAATTCCCTTCTCTGTGACTATTGATGCCAAGTAGAAATTTCTTTAATACATACATTATATTTACATCTTATATACATTGAATACCATTATCAATATATACATACATAGCAATGACAAGCAGTACATTCTTTACATGACCAGAGGTACCTTATCTAAGAAGTATTGGTGTTGGTCCCGGGGCAATGGTTTCGTAAGGATATCAGCTATTTGCTCTTTAGTATCACAAAAGATTGTTTTAATAAAACCCATTTTAGACAGTTGTCTCACATGTTTGTATTTTATATCAATATGGCGTGACCTTTGCCCCACAGCATCAGCCTTTGATATGTTAATAGCTGCCTTATTGTCCTCGTGAATATTTATAGGGTACACAGGCTCCTCCCACAGATTCACCAAAAGGTCATCGAACCAGATCAAGTTGTTTGAAGCCTTGGACAGATTTACATACTCTGCCTCAGCAGTAGAAGTGGCAATCAACTTCTGCTTCCCTGAATACTAGTGGATAGGGCTCCCATTTAAGAATACAATATACAAAGTACTCTTCCTGGACTTGATGTCCCCAGCCTAATCCGCATCTGTATAACAGTACAAATTTGGTTTGTCTGATTCATAAGGCTCTAAGAGAAGTAAGTAATTTGCAGTATTCTTCAGATACCTGAGAATCCTCTTGATTCCATTCCAATGGGATTGGGTGGGGTTCTCAGAATGCCTGAACAAGACATTGACAGCTAGACTAATGTCTGGTCTTGTCCACCCCACAATGTACAAGAGTGAGCCTATTACTGATTTGTAGAATGTCTTCTGTTCAAACTCAGCACTTTCGGCATACATGTTTTTAAGAAAGTCCGTTTGTATGGGAGTGTCACAGGGCTTGGCCTCTGCCATGCTGCATCTGTCAATTAGGTCTAAAATTTTATCCCGCTGAGAAAGCTCAAACCTCCTCTCAGTCTTAGCGAATTGAACCCCCCAAAATTTGTCAATTCGGCCTAGAGGCTTTAGGGCAAAATTCTGGCATAATTCATCAGAGAATATTTTACATCTGCTCTCTGATTTGCAGACATACAAAATGTTGTCTACATAAACCAAAACGGTTTCTTTGGTGCCCTGGTGACTTCTGATGAACACACAATCATCAGCTGGTGAGGCAGAAAAACCCATCTGCCTTAGATGTTTGGTAAGACATTCGTACCACCTCCTGCCTGATTGCTTGAGACCATAGAGGCTTTTATTTAAGAGCCAAACGTCACCTTTCTGATTATCCTGAGGAGCCTTGACATATAATTTTTTGTCCAATTTGGCGTGTAAATACGCAGTTTGTATATCAAACTGGTACACACTCTCCCCGTGTATGGCAGCTATGGTGAGCGCAGTCTTAACACTCTCCGGGCGCACTATAGGCGAGAAGGTGTCAACGTAGTCATCAGGGAATCTCTGTGAGAAACCCTGTGCAACCAACCTTGCCTTATAAATAAACTTTGTTTGCACCCTGTTATTAAGCTTATTAAGACCAGCTGCCTGCAATTACTGCAGGGTTCGAATCTCGCCAAGGCTCAAGGTTGACTCAGCCTTCCATCCTTTCTAAGGTAGGTGAAATGAGGACCCAGTTTCTGGGGGCAATAAGCTGACTTTGTATAAATATACAAAAGGATGAAGGCTATTGCTGAGCACATTGTAAGCCGCCCTGAGTCTTCGGAGAAGGGCGGCATATAAATCAAATTAAAAAAAAAAACTTGCCTTTCTCAACGGGTTTCTTCTTGAAGACCCATCTAGTGCCAATTACCTTTTTGCCTTTTGGTAATTTCGTGGGTGTGAATACCTCTAACATCTTTAGACTGTCCAATTCAATATTCATTGCAGTATGCCAATTCTCCTGCTCTTTTTCAGATAGTGTTAACACATCTTCATATCTTTGAGGTGTGGTCGAGATCTGATCAACAGAGGTAACAAAACCGTTGTACCTCTTGGGCTTCTTGCCCCTAGTGGATCGAATTTGCCTATTAATTGGTTCCTCACCTGCATCAGAGCTATCTGATAAGCTGTCCTCCTCATCACTGCTACTCTGAACTTTTAGAGTGAGGTGCCCCTTCTTCCAGGCTACTATCTTCCTTTTCTTGAGGATCCCCTTTAAAGGTCTGGAGGGCATGCGCTCTCCGTCATCCTCAGAGCCGGATGTGTTACCATCACTAGATGGATTTTTCTGACACATCCTTTACCTGTTTATCCAAACTACGAGGAGGACTGGGAGTCAGGATGTCGTTGGCATGAATCCTGCTCCAATTTGTACTCTCGTGAAAAGTAGCTGACCTGGATATCACTATTTTTCTGTTTGAGTCCACAAATCTAAAAGCTGTAGAGCCTGATTCGTAGCCAACGAAGCTTAATTTATGTGAGACTTTATCCCCCTTTTTTCTAAGTTCCTTGGGGATGTGGACATCGACCATCACTCCAAATACATGGAGATGCGTTAATCTTGGTTTATGGCCATACATTACTTCATATGGGGTCTTTTGCACTACACTGGACCATACCCGGTTGAGAGTGTAGTTTGCATACAAAGCAGCTTCCGCCCAATATGAGAAATCTAGGTCAGCATCCTCAAGGGCGCATCTCATCATCGCCTACAGTACACCATTTCTCCTCACCGCCACCCCGTTCTGAAAAGTGGAGTAAGGGGCAGTACATAAATGGACCACGCCCTTCTCCTTCAGCCAATCAGAGAACTGAGCTGAGTTGAACTCAGTTCCTCTGTCGATCAAGATCTTCTGGATTTTGACCTTGTGCTGATTCTTAACCAGACTGCAGAACTCCTTAAATTTGGATAAGGCCTGATGCTTGGATTTGAGGAGATAGACAAATCCGAACCTGTTAAGATCATCAACAATGGTCAAAAAGTAACGATTCTTACCAATGGAGGGTTTCAAGGACCCACCAAGTCCATGTCCATGTGCACCAACTGGAATATGCGCTCAGACTGCCTCTCTCATTTCCAGGGCACTGGCTTCACCTTGGATTTTGCACTCCTGCAAATGGAACAATCTAAGAAGGTATTACAATCTTTAATCCTAATCCCCTTGGAGAACCTAGGCGCTTTCTGCACCACAGGGAAACTCATATGACTCTTTAGTATCTTATATGACTCATTCTGCGATGCATGAGGTAAGCACACTCATCATGGAGTGGCTTCCCAATAGAGATCGCATTGGCATCCTCTGGCCTTTCATCACCATGCTCTAGATTAAAGCTCACACCCTTTTTACCTCTTGATTCACATTTAAATTGCAGTTGCACCCACTCTTTCCTTCACCCTCGGTCTCACCATCTGACTCTGGCTGAGATCCATCATCACTGTCATAAGCAACAACCTAGTTGCTGACCTCAGACTCCTCAGCTCTCACAATTGGAAAGTAGTAGGGCAGACCATTAATTTTTAAAACTTCCCCAACTACATGTTTATCATTGGTGACTATAGCAATACTATTTGTAAACAACACTGCTACCTTTGTGTTTTCACTTATTTTTATGGTGCTAAGCAAGTTGTAATCAATCTCAGGTACATATAGGACACCACTAACCTCCCCAAGCCCAGGGATGAACACCTTCCCAATACCAGTGACCCTTGCCCTTATGCTTTATGAAAGTTGCTCAGATTCGGATGGACCTGGACTCCGATTGGGCAATTCTGACCGAGATGACGGGGGCAGGTCTTAGTCCCATTGTGTGGGATGAGTTTGAGCCTGTGACTCCTGAGGAAGTGGACAAGGCTGTAGGAGCGATGAGTTCCTCCACTTGTTTTTTGGACCCGTGGCCCTCCTGGCTGGTTTTAGCCAGCAAGGAGGTGACACGAGGCTGGCTCCAGGCTTTAGTTAATGCGTCCTTGAGGGAAGGGGCCTTCCCGCAACCATTAAAGGAAGCGGTTGTAAGGCCCCTCCTCAAGAAGCCTTCCCTGGATCCAGCAGAATTAAAGAACTTTTGTCCAGTCTCCAACCTATCCTTTGTGGGAAAGGTTGTAGAGAAAGTGGTGGCACTTCAGCTCCTGCGGTCATTGGAGGAAACGGATTATCTAGACCTTTTCAGTCTGGCTTCAGGCCTGGCTACAGCATGGAAACTGCTTTGGTCATGCTGATGGACGATCTCTGGCGAGCCCGAGATGGGGGTCATTCCTCCATCTTGGTGCTACTTGACCTCTCAGCAGCTCAGTGACCATGGTATCCTTCTGGAACGATAGAGGGAGCTGGGAGTGGGAGGCACTGTGTTACGATGGTACATATCCAAGGAATATGTAGGAGACTTCTACCAAAGTACAATTTCTACATCACGAGACATAATCCTTCTACTGTACTCTGCTTAGGTCAGAGCCAACTTTGAGCAATAGATCCAGTTCAGAGTAGAACAATTTAAGATTTAGAGGAACTGGAAATGTTTCAGAGAAGAACAGTGAGGATGAGTGAGGGATGAAAAATATCCAATGCTATGATCATAAATGAGATATATTTGGCCTAGAGGGGAAAATTGAAAGTGGATTTGATAATACGCTTCAAATACTTGAAAAGGTATAAAAAATACCTTTTCATCTCAGCAAGACAAAGAATAGTATGGCAGATTCCAGTTGAATGTTAGAAAAAAAAAAGTCCTAATTATAAGAGCAGTTCAAAAGTGGGACCAACTCCCTCGTGGAGCCTGGATGGTCATCTTCTGGGAAGCTTTGATTTGGATTGCAACACTGAAGAGGGGATTCCTTACAACTCTTGGACGGTCTATTTCTATGAAGCAAAGTAGGTGACTAAAAAGAAATCACTTTTTGTTTGAATAGCAACTTGCTTAAAGAGACAAGGCTGACCAAAACCTGATAATGATATAGAATCCATCTGATGAACTACCCGGACCTTCAGAGACCATGAAATGAAGGGTGAAGGACCTGTTGGATAGTGAGGACAGATTTCAGTGGTCTTTCCTTTGAGGATCCTGATGTCAAAGGAGCCTGGTGGCGCAGCAGACTAAAGCACTGTTATTAACATCAAGCTGTCTGCAATTACTGCAAGTTCAAATCTCGCCAGGCTCAAGGTTGACTCAGCCTTCCATCCTTTCTAAGGTAGGTGAAATGAGGACCCAGATTGTGGGGGCAATGCTGACTTTGTATAAATATACAAAAGTATGAAGGCTATTGCTTAACGCATTGTAAGCCGCCCTGAGTCTCCGGAGAAGAGCGGCATATAAATCAATTTTTTTTTTAAAAAAAAAGGCCAAGGAGAATCCTGCAAGTGAACAGGTGACTTTGCATTTGGGGCCTCCAAGGGCCACAGACTCTGTTGCTCCCAAGAAGGACCCTTTGCAAAAGGCGGGCTAGCCGGCTTTTTTGCAAAGGGTCCTTCTTAGGAGCAACAGACTATAATACCAATGACTGGGAAGGATGACTTTAGCAGGGCCCTCGTCAAGCAGGGAAGTGCTCAAGTAGAGCCAAGCATGGCAAAATATATAAGTAGCCCATTTAATGACTGTTTGAAGTTACGATGGCACTGAAAATAGTGTTTTATGGCCATGTTTCATACTTATGACGTGGAGTCACATGGAATCCAGACAGTGGAAGATATTGTTCCACTCCTCTGCCTTGGCCAGGCCCATCCTGTGGGTACCACCATTCAAACAGGACAGAGACAGCAGCATGTCCAAGACAGGAAGCCCTCTAGAAAGGGAGTCCTGCTGGAGCATCTGGACCTGTGCTGCCTACAGCAAAGACCACTCAGGAGGGTTAGGTTAAAGCGGCTTCTGATGGATCTAAAGGATCATTAGATCAAAGCTTGTTCTTGGTCACCCAGAGGGCTGCACCAGAATCAATGGGTTAAAATCTCAGGGAAGGAGGCTCAGGCTAGTTCTGAATGTTTGTGACAGCAAGAGCTGCCAACCAGTGGAATAAGCTATCTCATGGAAGGTCATTCACCCTTCATGGACGTCTTCAGACAGTGGCTGGATAGCCATTGGCCCAAGATGACTAGCAGATTTTGCATTGGGCAGGGGTTGGACTGGTGGATCTCTGAGGTCCCTTCCAAACCTAGGATTTTATTATTGTTTTCCTGGGAGACAGGAAGAAACACAAGGACTTTGCAATTGAAGGCACCGTGTAGTCCCTTCCTAAGACCGGGAGGAATGCTGGACCTTGGAAAGAGCTGGGGGTAAGAATTGGCTGCTACCCTTATTTGCAGTCTGTCCTTTGATGCTGCAGTGGGTGGAAGGAAGCTGAACTGTGAGCTCTGGCACTGACAATGCAAGAGGACAGACTGGCACAAATGACATCTCTGGGTGGTGCGTTTTAGGTCTTAAAATCTAATTTCATTTGGTCCAGTAGGTTTCTAAATTACCCACCCAGGTATGCTCTTGTGTTTAAATTTCAAACTCAGCTGGTGGCATGGAAGCCCATTTCAGGGCCATGTTATACCTGCCAATCCCTGGAGCATTCTGTGCACATCCATTATAATTAGAAAAGGAAATGTTTAATGGCGCAAAGAGGCTGTTAAATCTAATGTACATTTTCAAAAAAAGTCAAGCCTGTCAGTTGCTGAGCAGCAGAAGGAAAACAGCAGCCTTAATGAAGGTAACGGGGCCTGCTGGATTTGTAAATAAGATGGTGTGCCCTCAGCCAATTGCTCTGCATGGCGGGTGGGAAAGTCCCCCTGGGCCAGCTGCAGACTGGTCGGCATCCAAAACCCTGCCTCGGGCGAGCATATTTCCTGGCCACGCCAGGCTGCTCTCTTGGAGGGTGGAGGGAGCTGGAGGAGAGGCCCTCCAGGCTGAAAATGGAGGCCTATTTCCTCTTTCTTCATCAGAAAGGTGCTTTTTCTAAAATATGCTAAATATGCTCCTAAAAGGAAACCTTTTCCTTTAGACTAGGTTTGGTTAGTTTCCTTTTTTTTTAAATCCTGCAGAAACAAAACATTTTATTTAACCACAGCATATTAGGTCCCCTAAGCCATTTAAACCCTGCCACCCTAATGATGTAAATATAGCACAGTATTTATTTACTGCCCTTATTTTGTTTTTGTTAGTTGCAAAATCATGTCCGACCCATCGCAACCCCATGGACAATGTTCCTCCAGGCCTTCCTTTTCCTCTACCATCCTCTGGAGTCCATTTAAGCTCACGCCTACTGCTTCAGTGACTCCATCCAGCCACCTCATTCTCTGGCGTCCCGTGCTTCTTTTGCCCTCAATCATTCCCAGCATTGGGCTCTTCTCCAGTGAGTCCTTCCTTCTCATTAGGTAGCCAAAGTATTTCAGTTTCATCTTCAGGATCTGGCCGCCTAAAGAGCAATCAGGGTTGATCTCCTCTAGGACTGACCGGTTTGATCGCCTTGCAGTCCAAGAGACTCGCAGGAATCTTCTCCAGCACCATAGTTCAAAGGCCTCAATTCTTTGGCGCTCAGCCTTCCTTATGGTCCAACTTTCACAGCCATACATTGCAACTGGGAAAACCATCGCCTTGACTATACGCACTTTTGTTGGCAGGGTGATGTCTCTGCTTTTTAGTAGGCTGTCTACATTTCCTCCCCAGGAGCAAGCATCTTTTAATTTCTTGGCTGCAATCCCCATCTGTGGTGATCTTGGAGCCCAGGAAAATAAAATATGTCACTACCTCCATTTCCTCCCCATCTATTTTCCAGGAATTGAGAGTGCTGGATGCCATGATCTTAGTTTTCTTAATGTTGAGTTTTAAGCCAACTTTTGCACTCTCCTTCTTCACCCGCATCAAGAATGTCTTGCTCCTATTTAAGCTGATTTTAAAAACTGGAGATTACCTGATGTTTGCCAAACTCAGGTTGAAAAGTGCACAATAAACAAACAATATAAACCAATATTCTTTGTTTGAATAAAATTTCAATTTTGGGCCAAGAGCAAATTAAAACTAGCAAAACATGCATATTACTTGAAGTGATGGGCTGAAAGAACTATTTCATTTCCACTAATAAAAATTAAGAAAAGTGTATTTTTCCCCCATCTGACCTAGAGAGATGATCAGAACCAAGAAAGGAGGTTCAAAGTAGATATCAGATTTCCTGAATGTAACAGAATAACAAAGTTGGAAGGGACCATAGAGGCCCTCTAGTCCAACCCCCTGCTCAAGGAGACCCTATACCATTACAGACAAGTAACTATCCAGTCTTTGTTGCTCTTCTCTGCACTCTGTCCAGAGTCTCAACTTTTTTTATATATATTGTGGTGACCCAAACTGGATGCAATTCTCCAGGCATGGACTTTCCAAAGCATTATAAAGTAATACTATACTTCATGTGACCTTGATACTATTCCTCTGTTAGAATCTAAGCACTAGCCAGTGGGATAGGTTCCAGATGAGGGAGCAGAGGTGCTCATCCCTCAAATACTCCTTTGGGTCCTGCACTAGATCAGGATTCGATGCCCTCTGTGGCCCTTCCAATTGTTGGAAGAAATGTCCATCTGAGTTCAGTTCCAAGTGGGGAGAAAGACACTGGAAACATGGAGACTGTGAGAGCCCTCACAAAGGTCGATGGTTCGTTGAGGCACTTCCAAGAAAAAGGCAGCACGCAGGGATGCAATCAGTTGAAGCTTTATTTAAAGATAAAGTAGAGAAAATGAGTTCCCTGGCATGGAGGCATCCATGCCTGGATTGAGCCCATGGATCAGTCCCGTGGGGAGCTAGAGCAAGAGCCAAAAAGCAAGCTGGCAGCCCCTGCGCAGGGGTTCTTATGGGGGGCCCCGACCCCTCCCTTACCAATGGGTGTGAGGGGGCTGGAGGGCCATTAACCTTCCCCCAATGTGGCTGCAGGGGCCAGAGCCCCCTGACCCACCAGTGGGATCAAAAGTGCCTCTTTGCTCCCATCTGGTGGCCTTTTAAGAAATTGCCATGGCTGGCACAAAAACATCTAACAGAGACTGCTTGAAAAGATGGTTTAATGGTGGACAGGACCACATGATTTTGAGGTCCTGGGCAAAAAAGCACATGGGAGGGGAGAGAGGGAGGGAGGGAGGGAGGAGTAGATAGCGGGGTTTTTGTAGTCAAAACAAAATGTTTTTCCTGTGGGAACCAAGGACATTCCAACAGCTGGGGAGAAGAGGAGAGGAGTAACCAAGCAACCAGTCAGCACCTCTATTGGACAATGTGACTGATGACTTGGGGGGAAAGGGGAAACTTTTACTTTTAATCAGGTGAAAACCGCGGGAAGTGTCAGAGTCAGTTTTCCCCAGTTGTGTCAATATGATGTATCCAATAAATTATTCTTTGAGGAATCTACCTGCCTTGGAGTTCTGCTTTCTATAGGTGCATTACCGTATTTTCCAGCATATAAGACGACTGGGCATATAAGACGACCCCCGACTTTTCCTGTTAAAATATAGGGTTTGGGCTATACTCGCCGTATAAGACTACCCCTCTTCCAACGCACACCAAATAAAAATTAAAAAACATCAATTGGCTCACCCACAATGTAAAAGCAGCTGTGCTAGACTCAAAATGGCCCCTGCAACAAGCAGGAACCTCACACAGCCACAAAAAGCCCCCCAAAAAAACAACTTTCACACTTTACACACACACAACACAACACAACACAACTGGCTCACCCACAATGTAAAAGCAGCTGTGCTAGACCAAAATGGCCCCTGCAACAAGCAGGAACCTCACACAGCCACAAAAAGCCCAAAAAACCAACTTTCACACTTTCCACACCCAAAATTCCACATACAGCTTTGTGAGATTTTGTGTATTTGTGTAGTTAGAGTGAAACACTACAGAAACACACTAAATCTCAGAAAGCTGCACAAATATTATTTTATTTTATTTTTATTTTTATATGAAAGCTAAATTTAAAACTTCCTAAACTTTAAATGGCTAGGTCTAAAAAAGAACAACTAAAAAAACCCCCAATTAACTATTTTTTTTAAAGCTCCCAAAGGGGGAAAAAAACTTACCCAATAGAACAGGGGTGTCCAACCTTGCAACTTTAAGACTTGTAGACTTCAACTCCCAGAATTCCTCAGCCAGCTTTGCTTTGCTGGCTGAGGAATTCTGGGAGTTGAAGTCCACAACTCCCTGCCTGCTTGATTGCAGGCAGGGAGTTGCTTGCTGATGGAATGGATTCAGGCAAGCGAAGCAAGGCAAGCATTGCGACTAGCAGCTAAGGTAAGCAAGCTGGAAGGGGAAAGCTTTTTTCCTTTTACATGGCTCTGGCGATCCCAGCTGCGTTGCCTAATTAGCAGGCAACTCAGCTGGGATGGTCAGAGCTTGGATCGCCAGAGCCATTTAAGGCTCATCAGAGCCTTTTGGGCTGGTCTGCCTGGTTACAGGAGAACGACACCCGGCGTATAAGACGACCCCCGACTTTTGAGAAGATTTTCATGTGTTAAAGAGCCGTCTTATACACCGGAAAATACGATACTTTGAATGCTGACACATGCATTGTGGGACATGGCAGAAGAGGTTGCTTGGGCATATTTGTACCATGGTCAGGTGCAAGGGGCAAAGGGTTCTCTGCAGCTCATGACACGATCAGTAGTGTGTTCTAATAGACTTCCCTTATGAGGCTGGTGTAGGAGGCACAGGGTTTCCACCCTCAACTGCAGGAGCAGCCCCCTGACTAGGGGGCTCCTTCTCCACAACTGACAGAGGCCCATTGTGCCACTTTAATTACTTATGGAGTATCAGTATGGAGCAGTTGGCCTGTTTTTGGATGCAATTTGCTGGTTCAGGAGCAATAAATGGAGACCACATCCTGAGACAACAGAGGTGTTGTAGACTCATGACCTGCAGGTGCATGTATTGGGTAAGTGTAGGAGAAGAACTAGCAGAGACAGGGTGTCAGCCTCAGCTTTGCCTGCTTCAGCTGCCATAAGAAACGGGGGGAGGGACCAGTTAAGGGGGCGAAGGGGGGGAAGATTGCAGGAGGTGTCTTTCCAATGCAGGAGGTGTCTTTCCAAGAAACGAAACTGAATCTCCAAAGGGGCCGGCTGACCAACTGCCCTACATTCCTGATGAATGATGTTGCCAGACGTGATGCCACCTGACCTTTGGGAGACCTTTGGATTGGATGATGGTCAATGGACACGGGGGTGGGTGGGTGGGCGGGGAGAAGCTTACTAGATGCTATTTCGCGCGTTTTGCTCACTTCCAGCTTTTCCTGGGTTGCGATCATTTCATATTCAGTAAAAGTACTAATCTCTTTTAAAATATTGAGTTTGGGTTTTTCTTTCCTGGATATTGAAGGAAGCACACCTGACACAGGGAGAGGAGTTAAAAGAGGGATCAGTCTAGATTAATCTCTATGGAAACACAAGCTGACTAAATCCAACCCTTCCTTGAATTCCCTTGACTCTTATCTAACTATAACCAGATGCTGACCATTAGTTGAGAAGATTCCTATGCAAAGCTTTTAACAGTTTAAATAGTTTAAACTGAATCTTCAGGAGTGGATCTGGTCCTTCACACCTGAAAGGAAGTCTTAGACTTGGATGTTAATGCTGGATGGATCTAACCCAATAACTCACAGGAGACAATGGTATCTCTTCATTGATTCTTTATTCTAGGCCTGGAGTCCTCCTAGGCCCAATTCAGGGTAAAGGTCACTGACCTCTGTCTTGTCTTTGCAGGCACACATCTGGAACTGCTGGATGCCCACGTGTAGGACCCTTTTATATACCAGGGGAGGAGTCTGAGGTAAGGGGGTATGATGGGATATGGGGAGGTGCCAGCCCCTGCCTGGGAGAATTAGACATTTATCCTGACAAATCCCCCTCTAAATGTCTAATTAATGGCGGACATATGATATCTGTGAACATACATGTTAGGTACACCAGCTTCTGTTTTCCCATATACCAATGTATAGGGGAATTGTTTAAGAAGACTACGTATCCAGAAGTGCTTTTTCTGCTTTTGGCATCCCCGGCCCAGTCAGCGTCTGCATAGCAGGTTAACTTGGGTTTCTTAGACAGGTCTGATTCGAGGCACAGCTGGGCATTGGCACTGTGTTTCAGGTACCTGAGCAGTCTTTTTATGACATCCCAGTGCAGGACAGTGGGTTTGCTCACGTGTCTGGACAGTAGATTGACGGCCAGAGCGATGTCAGGCCTCGTCCAGTTGGCGATGTAGAGTAGCGAGCCTATTGTTGACCTATATAGCTTGTTGTCAACGAAGGGTTCAGCTTCATTGTACATGCTCCTTATGAAGTCCGGTTGCATGGGTGTCTCGCAGGGTTTTGCCCCTGACATGTTGCATTTGGATAACAGTTCCATGATTTTCTCTCTTTGTGAGATCCGGAAGCCCTTGTCAGTTTTAATCACTTGCACCCCTAGGTACTTGTCTATCTTCCCTAGTGACTTCAGAGAGAAATGATTTCCTAACTCGGTGGCAAATTTATCGCATTTGGCCCTTTGCTTCCCTATGTACAATATATCATCCACATACACAAGAATACCTTCGAATGCTCCTCCCTCTCTCTTTGTGAAAAAACATTTGTCTGCAGAGGTGGCTTTGAAGCCCATGGTGTTGAGAGCTTTGGCTAGACAGTCGTACCACCTCTTGCCAGACTGTTTGAGTCCATATAAACTTTTGTTCAGGAGCCATGTGTTGTCCTTTCCATCGTTGTATCCTGGTGGGGCCTTAACATAGATCTCCTTATCCAATTCTGCGTGTAGATATGCGGTTTGCACGTCGAATTGGAATACTTCCAGCCCTAGGATGGTGGCAATTACTAGGGCGCTCTTAACACTCTCAGCCCTGATTGTGGGGGAGTAGGTGTCCATGTAGTCTTCCGGGTACCTTTGGGCGAAGCCTTGTTTGTTTGTTTTGTTTTATTTGATTTGTATACCGCCCTACTCCCGAAGGACTCAGGGCAGTGAACAGCCAAACAATAAAATAACATAGATACAAAAAATTTAAAAAACCAGATAAAATCAAATTAAATCATTTTGGCCCAGACAAAAATTGTGTGACCAACCTCGCTTTGTAGAGCGTTTTATTGTCTTCGAGTGTTTTGACTTTGAACACCCACTTGGTCCCAATTGGCTTTTTGTTCTCAGATGCTTGAGCTGGCGAGTATACATGTAGTTCTCGGAGGCTCTCCATCTCCTTTTCCATGGCTTGCTTCCACCTTTCCCTCTCTTCCTGGGGGAGGCCGAGTATCTCTTCGTAGGAACTGGGTGTGAAATGCTCTCTGTGTATGGACATGACGTAGTCCTCTAGTCTCTTTGGTAACTTGTTCCTACTGGATCTAGTTGGTCTGTCTGGAGGCGTATCTGCTTCATGCAGGCATTCAGCTTCTTTTTCGGTGAGGCTATCTAGGTTCAGTGTGGGGTGTCCTTCTTTCCATTCCTCGGCTTTCAGTTCTTGGTGTTTGGGTCTGTCTGTTTCAGTTTCCTCTGGCCCCCTGGTGGTCAGTTCTTTGTCGCTTTGGTTATGTGGTTGCATGTCTCTTCCAAGAAAAATGTCATTGCAGTGGAGCTTTGACCAATTTGAGTGCTCATGGAATTCCGCAGACCTGGACACAATGAATTTGTTATTGCAGTCCACAAATCTGAATCCCTTTGTTCCAGGCTCATAGCCCACGAACCTTAGTCTTTTTGACACCTTTTCTCCCTTCTTTCTTAGCTGTCGGGGAATGTGGACGTCAGCTGGGGCACCAAATACGTGTAGGTGGGCTAGGTTGGGTTTTCTATTGTACATTAGTTCATATGGGGTTTTATTGATTGAGCTTGACCACAACCTGTTTAGTGTGTAATTTGAATAGTGTAGTGCCTCTGACCAGAATGATTGGCTCATTCCAGCGTCCTCCAAAACACACCTCATCATTGTTTGGAGCAATCCGTTTTTTCATTCTGAGACCCCATTCTGGAATGGGGAAAAAGGGGTGGAGCTAAAATGCAATATGCCCCTCTCCCTTAACCATTTTGCAAGGTCCTTGGCCATGAATTCTGTGCCCTGGTCAGTCACTATCTGTTTGATTTTTGCCCCATGTTGTAGTTCCACCCTTTTATAAAAGTCTTTGAACCTTTGGAATGTCTCATTTTTATGCTTGAGAGAGTACACATAGCCATACCTGCTGTAGTCATCTACTATGGTTAAGAAAAACCTTTTCCTGTGTCCAGTGGAAGGTCTCAGTGGTCCCACTAAATCCATGTGTACTAGCTGAAATGGGTGGTCAGTTGTGCGCTCTGACCTTTTGTGCCTCGCTTTGACCTTAATTTTTGAAGATTTACACACTGAACACTCCAAATAATTTTTGCAGTCCTTTATTTTCAAACCCTCTGTACATCCTAGCATTTTTTCTACAACCAGGAAACTGATATGTCCTAGTCTTCTGTGAAGGAGGTGGGCACAATTGTCGTGGATGGGTTTTCCCATGGATACCTTGTTTTTGCCTGGTGACACAGTGTTTGTTTCCTCCTGGGGTCCCCCTCTAGTTTCAGTGTCTTCCCCCTGGTCATGGGTGATGCTTGTGTTTATACTTCCCTCGCTGTTCTCACTGGGTGTAAAGTACAGTAATCCATCATGTGTGTTTACCTTGCCAACCCTTTTTCCTTGGTTGAGTATCTGTACCCTGCCTTCCTTGAATGTTACCTCTGTGTCTGTGTCTGTTGTGAGCTTTGTGATGGCTAAGACATTGTGGAGTATTTCTGGCACATACAGTACCCCCTCTATTTTCCCAACCCCTGGTATATGTACATTCCCTCTCCCTATGACCTTGGCTGTGCTCTGGTTAGCCATTCTGATCTTGAAGTCTGTCTCTACGAGAGAGGTGAATAGATTGGGGTTGTGTGTTGTATGATTAGTGGCTCCTGAATCCAGAAGCCACATGTTCTCATCTGTCCCCTGCTTGGGGTCTGCTTTACCATGCCTGAAGCCGTACATGGTCCCTGGGTTGCTATCTCTGGGAGCATCCCTGCGTTCACTACTTTTTCTAGGGTTGGGTGACCACCCACGTCCCCGTTCCCTGAAATGTCTGCGGTCTGGTGACCGTCTCTCTCTATATCCTCTGTCCCTATCACCTCTGGGGCAATCCCTCCTTAAATGATTCCTGGACCCACAGGAAAAACACTCTGGGGCAACCTTTCCCCTGTCCTGGAACTCAACCCTTTTGGTGTGTCTGGGGTCCCTTCTTGACATGTGGCAGTCCCTCCTTAAATTATCCTCTGCAATAAGGCAGTTAGTGAGTGTGTCTAATGTTAAGTGTTCTAGACTGAGGCTGTCCAATTGCATCACAAAGTTGTCCCAGCTACTGTCTAAAGAATTTATGACTATACTCATCATACTCTCCTCAGTGATTGCTTCACCCCTATGCATTAATTCAGTCCTGGTTGTGTTAAGTTTTAACAGGTGTTCACTCATGGGGACCCCTGGTCTAAGTCTGGCAGAACGGAATTCTCTGGAAATCCTAGTTGTGGTTGCTCTACTTCTGCTGTAAAAAAGGTTATAAAGTTTTGTATCACTTCATGCACTGTCATGTGATTCCCTATGCTTGGGTACAAAGTTGGAGAAATACTGGTTAACAAAATACAAAAAGCCCTGTGGTGGTTACAGTCAATTTCAAAAGTCCAGGGTTTCTGGGATGGATCTGATATTAGGAAAAGTAAGTTTTCTTTCATAAAAACTATCTGCAGCTGTTGACTCCACTCTAGAAGATTTTTTCCATCTATTTGCAGTTTGGGAAAGTTGACAGGTAAAGCCCCAGAATTGTTAGAATGGTTACTTACAGAGGGTAGTTGTCCATGGTTTTGTGAGTGAGGGAACTCACAATATGGCATGGGAATGGCTATTCTGTACTGACTTGTCTCTATGTTCTGACTTATCTCTATGTTCCTCCCTTCTCTTCCTGCAGGTGGCGTCTGAGCATGTGCGAGGCCCATTTCATGCTGGAGGCTGTCTGGAGGGGAGCTCATGGCTGCAGTTCTCAGGCCTAGGCCTAGGCCTGCTGGTGGAGCCCTTGACTCACCCCCTGGTGGGTCTGGATGCATCGTGGGACCCTGGAAGTCGCTGCTGGGCTGTGTAGTCCCCAGCGAAGAATGGCTGGAGGCTCGGGATCGAAACGGTCGTAAGTCGAGGACTTTCGAGGATCGGTGGCGCGGCGGCAGCAGCGGTGGCAATGGCTGGTCCTGATCCGGATGTGCTGGCCCCTGGTCAGTTGGAGAAGCCTGGCAGAGGTCGCAGAGCAGGTAGGTAGCTGGCACGTCTCTCTTCTCTTGGATCCCTCGTAGTTAGTGAGGCGGGTGGTGAGTTCGAGTCCTGCCTTTATTCTGCTCCATAGGCGGTCGGGGTTTCTTGTTCGTCGTGGAAGCACGTTGCCCCCTTTGGTAGTGATAGGGTTGGTGTCTCGAAGCTGGTGGTCACTCTGGTGCCTTCTTGGCCCTCGAGGTTTTCCTTGCAGCTTGTGGTTGGTGCAGGAGGCTTGAATGCGGAGCCAAAGGCTGCTGCTAGAGTCTCCATTGCTTTTTCTATCTCGAGCACGCTAGGCAAGTTCTGATTTACTTGGACTTGTCTATTGCAGTTGTTTTCTGGATGCCCCCCCCATTTGTTTTGGGGCCTTGGCTGTTTCCAGCCATTGGATTCAAATCCCGGCTTCCCATTGGTTGCTGGCCATTCCAAGATGGCCGTCGGGAAATTGGCGCAAAACTGAACCCCTCTATGTCTGGGGCCTCTGCGAGGGAATCCCCTTCCCTTTCCCTTACCGGGCTGGCGTCTTCTTGGGTGCTCATTGCTGCTCCATGAGTTTCTAGGAGGCCTTGGAGTTTCGTGATGAGCTCTCCATTGCTAATGGGCGCTTCCATCATTTTCAGCAGGGCCATTCTCAGTTCGTCTTCCTCTCGTGGCCCTTCTCTTTCGTGGTCATCTGCTTCCTCCCGTGGTCTCTCTTTGCAGAGGAGTGGGCCCGTCTCGATGTCCTGTCCACTTCCAGCTGGGGTGGCTCTTGGCATGGCACCTTTGGGTGTCAGTTGAGCAGCCATCCTCTTGGTGAATGCCCTGGTGTTTACTCTGCTCTTCTTATCAGAGTAAGCGGCTTGTTCAGTCATTCTTTAGAGTTATGGGTAACCATCCTCTGCTGCCAATTTGTTAATGCTGGATGGATCTAACCCAATAACTCACAGGAGACAATGGTATCTCTTCATTGATTCTTTATTCTAGGCCTGGAGTCCTCCTAGGCCCAATTCAGGGTAAAGGTCACTGACCTCTGTCTTGTCTTTGCAGGCACACATCTGGAACTGCTGGATGCCCACGTGTAGGACCCTTTTATATACCAGGGGAGGAGTCTGAGGTAAGGGGGTATGATGGGATATGGGGAGGTGGCAGCCCCTACCTGGGAGAATTAGACATTTATCCTGACATTGGAGAAGGTTGTTCCTACTTGCCACTCATGAGGCATCTGTGAGGGGATAGACCTTTCATTGAACTAAATACTGCAACCCCAATGTAGTCAGGAATCTAACTGTCAGGGTTCCAAGTAACACCCCCAATGAAAGAAGACTCCAAGGCTAGAAGTTCCTCAAGGTTCCATTTTATTAGAGATATCATATTGGCACATCTGGGAAAACCTGAATCTGAAAGCTTCAAGGTTTGTTCCACCCAAAAGAAAGTCCAAGTCCCTGCCCAGCACCCACATGTCCATCACATGGTCCAATTAAAGCATTGTCCCAACTGGAGATTCCTCCCAGTCACGCCACTCCAGATGCAGGCAGAATGTCCTTGACTCTCAGAGAAAAGAATGTTATTATGGCTAGATACCTCTACTACTCCATGCAATCCCTCCTCCCAGTTTCCCACAGCACTATGCATGGCAGCCCTGAAGATCCAAAGAAAAAGATGGCCTCCAGGGCTGACAGGCTTCCCTCCCTCAACCAATGATCATGTCCTGCAATGAGAGGAACATAGGGTGTTAATTCAAACATTCCCCAACCCCCTCTCTTAATGGGTGTCCCCCCCATATCTCCACAGGTTCAGGTAATGAGACCACTGACGACTGAGTGTGGGCTTTCATTGCCGGCTTCAGCAAGCTGCTGTGAAATATTGGGTACATTTTACCCAAAAATTGGGGTAACTTTAGCTCCACCATTACAGGATCAATTACTTGCCCCAATAGGGAACGGGCCCAGAAACTTTGGGCCCAGTTTTCAACATGGAACCTTTAATTTTAAATACTTGGTTGACAGGTACACCCTCTCCCCCACCTGGCTTCTGCGGAAACTGTTTTTTATCTGCCTGCACCTTCTGGGTCTCTATGGCCTTCTGTAGAGCCATTTTCATAGCTCCCCACACCCTGTGCAGAGTGTCTACCATTCTTGTGGCCCGATCAGCATAGGGGTCTCTCAAGGATATTCCAGTATGGGAACGAAGTCTTGCCTAGGTGCCATCCAGAAGAAGATAAACCAGGGGTGAAATGCTACCAGTTTGGACTGGTTCAGTCGAACCAGTAGCGATGGCGGCGGGTGGTTCAGAGAACTGGTAGCGATGGCAGTACGTTTTATTTTGTGCCTGTTCACCGCCCTGAGTCCTTCGGGAGTAGGGCGGTATATAAATTTAATAAAACATAATCATAAACATAAACATATCTTCCCAACTCCATTCAATCCCCCTTCCCAGTTTCCCACAGCACTAAATGTGGCAGCTCTGAAGATCCAAAGTAAAAGATGGCTTCCAGGACTGACAACCAACCCTCCTATGACAGCGACAATAATGGGGACAGGGAGGGGACCCGTATGGCTCTTTGTCATCTCTGTGACCATAACGGCCCCCCAGTTGGGTAAAGGGGGTAAATATAAGGCACTAATTGACTTGAAGTGTACCCGATGCCTGATCACCAAGCGGTAGCCACAGCCCTGGGGATAGGGATCAAGGTGTTGGCCAAGCCCAGAACTGAACTCCCCCATGGTCCGTAGTCCAGCACCAAACTCCCCCTTAGGTTGACACTCCCGCAGTTCAGCATCTAATTCCACAATTGCCTGGTACCAGTCTCCCAGCCGGTGCATTAGGCCCCGATAGGCACACACCTGGCATAAAGCCGACGTGGTGCAGTGGTTAGAGTGCAGTACTGCAGCTACTTCAGCTGACTGCTAGTTCAGCAGATCAGCAGATCAAATCTCACCGGCTCAAAGTTGACTCAGCCTTTTATCCTTCCGAGGTGGGTAAAATGAGGACCCAGATTGTTGGGAGCAATATGTTGTTCATGTTGTCTTTGTTGTAAACCGCTCAGAGTCCTCGGAGAGTGGGCAGCATAGAAATATGAATAATAAATAAATAAATAAATAAATTCCGGTCCAGGCCCGCCTTAAAATGATGAACCAGCAGGCACTCAGGCCAACACCTCTCCTTACCAGCAGCCCTGTAGAAGTCCCGGATGTAGTCTCCCGCTGACCAGCCTCGTTGTCGCAGCACAATTGTCAGGTTCCAAGTAATGCTCCCATTACAAATCGAACTCTGAGGCATTGCATTTCCTCAAAGAACAAATGTATTTAGATACATCATCTTGGCACTATTGGTGGAAAGCCAGTACTGAAGATTCCTGTGCTTTCCACCCCAATATAAGTAATAAGTTCTCAATTTTCCAAAACAAACTGTCACATTGTCCAACCAAGATGAAAGCTGGTTGCTTGGCGACTTTTCTCCTCCTCCAGTCAGCCAGCCGTTGGAATGTACTTGACTCATCGGCTAGCTATGTTGTTTTGACTGAAGACTATCATCCTCAGCTCTCCCCCATTCAGCTCCAAACTGTCAAACTGAATTCATTCCCAAGGATACAAACAATCCCACACCCCAATCAAATTCAGGCTTGACAGGGAGAAGCTTCCCCTCCGCCTAGTGTACTTTGGTCACATCCTCAAACCAACCCCATAGTGCCTCCAGGAAGAGGCCAATGTCTGCCAATTCACTAGCGTGCTCATTATGGAGGGTTGCTATCCACTTGGCCACCTCTCCACCCAAGACTGCCATCACCATCACACACTGTGACGGGTAGAAGTGGCCATAGCAGTCCAGGTGGCTAATCACCTGTCTTAGAAAAAGAGACAGGTTCTTAGGATCCCCATCGAACGTGACTTTCAGGTTAGGGGGTTCCATGACCAGTGGATAAAGCCAGTATCTCATAGGCCACCTGAGCCCTTGCAGTCCTTGATTGGCTTGGCATTGACCTGGGACCCCAGGTGCTGTTAGGGGCCCCTGGCGGCCTGGCTGTGGGGGTCGCATGTCACGGGGTCCAGTACTGGGAAACTCCTTCCCCTGTTCTGTTGATTGCTCCAGTCAACAGTCCTGGTCTTGCTGTCATGGACCCCAATTATAAACCCCACCTTGGGCCACTTATTGGCAGGATCTCCTGTGATCTGTATGGGGCAGCATCCAGTCGAAGCTTCAGACTGGCCAATCAAACCCTAGAAGGTGGTACATCACTCGGCTTCAGCTCCTGCTGCCATGCTAGCCAGGTAGCTGCCTCGCCCCCCAGGTCCCATGGCTGCTAGGTAGAGGCATCACAAAAGCTGGCATCCCCGAACCACTTTCGCAGAATTTCCATAGTTTGGCTGCCAGGCACGGTTGAGTAGCTGACCTCATTGTCATCCTCACCAGTCAACCTTCATTCCCCTCACAGAGTCAAAAGCACCCTGGAATAACTGGGGTGTGGTAGCTGGGGTCCAGATGAGCTGTACCCTGCAGCTGTCCCTGTGGCAGTGATGCAACATCCTCCTTCAGACGCACATCTGCCAGCGCTGGCTCTCTACCTTCTCCAGCATGAGGACCACCTTCGCCACCTGGTCCTCCAACATTATTAATATTTTTATTATTATTTATTGAATTTGTATACCGCCCTACTCCCGAAGGACTCAGGGCGGTGAACAGCCAAATAAAATACATATAATACAAACGTTAAAAAACCATTAAAATACAATTAAATAATTGGCCCAGAAAACAAAATTTAAAACACCCCAAATTCATAAGACAAATTTAAAATTTAAAATTTTAAAAAATTTTAAAAAACAGTTTTAAAGAGAGGTTAGGCCAGGCTGGCCTGCTGGAAAAGAAATGTTTTGATGGCACGGTGGAAAGCGCGCAGGTCCGGGATTCTCCGTATCTCTGGGGGGAGCTCGTTCCAGATGGCGGGTGCCTCCACAGAGAAGGCTCTTCCCCTGGGTGCTGCCAGTCGACACTGTTTGGCCAAGGGCACCCTGAGGAGCCCCTCTCTATGGGAGCATACTGGTCAGTGAGAGGCTACTGGTGGCAGAAGGCGGTCTCGTAGATACCCTGGTCCTAAGCCATGGAGCGCTCTAAAGGTGGTAACCAAAACCTTGAAGCGCACCCGGAAGAATACCAGGAGCCAGTGCAGCTCGCGCAGGAGGGGGTCACATGGGAGCACCCCATCGCTCCCATAACCACCCGCACGGCCACATTCTGGACCAGCTGGAGCCTCCGGGTGCTCCTCAAGGGGAGCCCCATGTAGAGACCATTGCAGTAGTCCAGGCGGGAAGTGACGAGGGCATGAGTGACTGTATTTAATGAGTCCCGATCCAGAAAGAGACACAATTGGCGAATCAGGCAAACCTGATCAAACGCCCTCCTGGCCACAGCTGTCAAGTGCTCTTCTAAAGACAGCTGTGAGTCCAGGAGGACCCCCAGGTTGCAAGCCCTCTCCATGGGGGCCAACAACTAGCCCCCAAAAGTCAGTGATGGCACCAACTGACTATATTGGGATGTCAGAAGCCACAGCCACTCAGTCTTGGATGGGTTGAGCCTGAGTCTGTTCCTCCCCATCCAGATCTGTACAGCCTCCAGGCACCGGGGCATCACTTCAAGGGCATCATTGGGGTGGTCCGGGGTGCAGATGTACAGCTGGATGTCATCAGCGTACTGGTGATACTTCACCCCGAAACCACGGATGATCTCACCCAGCGGCTTCACATAAATGTTGAACAAAAGGGGTGAGAGGACCAACCCTTGTGGCACCCCACATACAAGGGGCCTCAGGGTCGACCTCTGCCCCCCTGCCAACACTGACTGCAACCGGTCGGAGAGGAAGGAGGAGAACCACCACAACACGGTGCCTCCAACCCCTAACTCTTCCAGCCAGTGCAGCATGATACCATGGTCGATGGTATCAAAAGCCACTGAGAGGTCTAATAGGACCAGGACAGAGGAGCAACCCCTGTCCCGAGCCCTCCAGAGATCATCGACCAATGCAACCATTGCCATTTCCGTGCTGTACCCAGGCCTGAAGCCCAACTGGAATGGATCCAGATAAGCCGATTCATCTAAGTACTGAGGGAGCTGTCGTGCTACCACACTCTCAACAACCTTCGCAACAAAGCAAAGGTTGGAGACTGGACGGTAATTAGCCAATACTGCCGGGTCCAGGGAAGGCTTCTTGAGGAGAGGTCTCACCACCACCTCTTTCAAGGCGGTGGGAAAGACACCCTCACTCAGAGAAGCATTTATAATCCCCTGGAGCCAGCCTCGTGTAAACTCCCGAGAGGCCAGCAGCAACCAGGAGGGACACGGGTCCAATAAACATGTGGCAGCATTCAGTCTACTCAGTATCCTGTCCACGTCTTTGAGAGTCACAGCCTACATCGGCTGCTTGAATCATCCCCTCCGCCATCCTCCCTACTGTTCTCCTACCTTACAGTTGAAAGAAGCAGGCAAAGGAAGTTAGATGCAGTGCTGACTTTCTCCCAATGATCCAAGCTCCGGACCTAAACCAGTATGAAAACACCACACACTTGTGGGCTAACTGGCTTTATTCAGCCAGACTCTGGCACCCAATGAGTTCTAGCAGCAGCAAAACAGCAGAACGCAAAGATGCAAAGTCAGCGCTGGGAGCGGTTTATTCAGGTGAGCCATGCCCTTCCCCCGGTGCTGGCCTTACCCCGTTGTCAGCTATGTGTTAGCCTGCCCGGCTGGACTTTGCCCAGCCATTCCATGATCTGGAACAGCTAATTGTCAGGTCAGAACAGCTGATCGTTGCTTGGATCTCCGAATCCCGGCCGGCGGCTTGTCTCACATCACCACACCTCCCCATTTCACAGCTGATCACTGTCACTGCCTCCATCACCACTGGAGCCTTTTCTACACTCCCCATCACCAGTGCTCCATTGCTCCCGTTGCCACGATTCCAACACCCTCCTTCACCAGTGCTCTGTCCCGCCCCAGCATGGCAAACCCAAACTTCAGGGTTTGACAGTAAGATTGTTTTTGTTCAGGATTTCTTTGTTTAAAGAATGGAAAACACATTTTGAATATGATGCTGGTGCTATTTTTGTCCTGCAACACCTTCCATGGTATTCACATAACTTCCCATTAAATCAAACATCATGATTTAAAAGAATGATAAAAACATAGAAAACTAATGGCAGAAAAAGACCAAGTGATCCTTTGTTTGCTTATTAATTGATTAATTAATTAATTTTAATTAATTTAATTAATTTATTATTATTATTATTATTATTTTAAATGTCAGATGATAGACATGTGTTTATCCCAAGCATGTTTAAACAGTGACTAATGATTCTGCTGGAAGTTGGTTCCAAGCTTCCTGTACTCTTTCTGTGAAGTGATACTTTCTAACGTGACCTTTGAACTTTCCTCCTGTCAGTTTGAGGTTATGCCCCTGTGCTCTTGTTTTTTGATTAATAGTGAAAATACTGACTTCTAGAACCTTACTCACATTTCAGTCACATCCTGCTAAATGAAGCTGGGTGTGTCGTGCATACTCATGAATTGAAGGGGGGAGAGATGACAGCTTGCCTCTGCTTCCGCTGCCTTCCCCATACGGCCACTGGCCCTTAGAGTCCTTCTGTTACTCTCTCCCCCTTTAGTGTGGACTGTTGCTCTGGTTTCTCAGCCCCCTATTTGGGCCGTGCACCGGCCATTTGCACCCTGGCTTCAGCTTGGGCCACTGCCAGGGTCTTTTCAAGAGAAGGCTTCCCCTGGCTTCACTCCCCCTTCCCTTCCTTTGTTGGTTGCTGACTGTTGCAGTCCCCCAGCAGCCTGCAGAGCTGGCAGCGGAGTCAGACAGTGATGAGGCTGAGGAAGAACATGGGCCAGTCCTGGAGGCTGGGGAAGGCCCGGATGAGGGCTCTGCGTCGGAGGCAGAGATGGGTCCAGGGCCATCGGGGAGTGATGTGCAGACTCTGGAGCCTCCAGAGGCTGACAGTAGAGAGGCAGAGGAACAGGAGGACCCTGTTCCTAGTGCACGTATGAGAAGAGCTGCCAGAAGGCAAGAGCAGCTCAAGCAAAGAGGACAAGTCGGGAATAGGGCCAAGAGATGGATGGCCCCTCCCATAAGGCTTAAAACAGACCAGCAACGGTGTTTGGGCTTTGCCGGAAAACAACGTTGGTAGCTTCGTCTTCTTCTTAGTCTACATCTTGTATTTATTTTTGTATCTGTGACTTCTGAATGTTTGCCAAGAAAGGCCTTTGGCAGTTTGCCTAATTGGACCAAGGTTTGCGATAGAACTGAGGAATTTGTGTTGGGAGAAATTTGCTTTAATTTATGTGGAAATTGGGATCGTAGAAACACCCAGGAGCATAGAAGAGTCCAAAGGCAGATGCATGAATAAATGTGATAAATGTATTTATTCATATAACAAAACATATTAACTATATACAAAGGCTGTCTTAATATCCATTAGGATAGGGGGCACACAGCGTGTGTGACTACCCCTATCAAAGATCATGTCTCATGGAGAACAAACGTAAAAGAGAGCATGGTGGAGAGGTTAGAGGGGGTTTTATACTCAGTGTAAGCCCCTCCTCTCCACATAGGGGTGGGGGCACTTTCTGCCTCCACTAGTGTCTGTATGATATATGTGCCAATGGCTTGCAAATACTTGACAGTTCCCCTCCTTGCGAGACAATGGCATGCAAACATACAAATACAATGCACAACAGATTTTACCCTGTGAGACATAACTTTTTACACAGATCTTTGTGCCTATCTGCTGGTAGAGGTTTTGTGAAAATATCAGCTGTTTGATATTTGGTCTGACAATGTGATAAAGATATAAATCCCATCTCTACTAGTTGCCTAACATTTTGATAGCGGATATCAATATGTCTGGAACTTTTTCCCACCGCATAGGCTTTGGCAATGCCTATGGCCCCGGTGTTGTCTTCTATAATTTGGATGGGCAAAGTCGGTGGTGTCCAGATGCTAGAAATTAAGGCGTCAAACCATATCAGATCGTTCCCTGCCTCTGATAAGCATGCATATTCGGCCTCAGCGGTGGAGCACGAAACAAATTTCTGTTGCCCCACATGCCAATGGATGGGTGCCTCATTTAATAGTACCAAGAAGCCAGAAGTACTCCTACGTGTCTTGGTATCTCCGGCCCAGTCCGCATCCGCAAAGCATTTTAATTGGGCCTTGTCTCTATTCTCAGGTTCCAAGCGAAGCACGTAATCTGCTGTGGTCTTGAGATACCTTAATAGCTTTTTAATGGCCAACCAGTGGAACTGGGTAGGATGTTCCACTTGTCTAGATAGCAGGTTTACGGCCAGGGCAATATCTGGACGGCTCCAGTTACTTATATATAGTAATGAGCCAATCACTGACCTAAATAGAGTATTATTTTGGAACTCTGGGCTATCCTTGTGTGCCAATCCATAATAGTCGGTCTGCATTGGGATAGCCGTTGGCTTGCTATCTTCCATTTTACATTTCACCAAGAGTTCCTCTATCTTTTCCTTTTGGGAAAGAGCAAAACCTTTTGGTGTAGTGATGATTTGTACGCCTAGGTACTTGTCCACATATCCTAAAGATTTTAGAGTGAACTTTTTTTGTAGGGTCCTGGCAAATATAATACTTCCCCCCTTGTCAGGCCCTATATATAAAAGATCATCGACATACACTAGGACTTTCTCCAGCCCCCCTTTGGTATCCCTTGTGAAGGTACATTTATCAGCTGGAGATGGATGGAAACCCAGTGATTTGAGAGTTTTAGTCAGGCATTTGTACCACAGTCTGCGTGATTGTTTGAGGCCGTACAAACTTTTCTTCAGAAGCCAGGTGTGGCCTTCCTGCCATTGAAATCCGGGGGCACCTCTGACGTAAATTTCTTGTTTTAGATGTGCGTGTAAATAAGCGGTTTGCACATCAAATTGAAAAATGTGTTCCCCATGTGCTGCTGCGGTGACCAAAGCAGCCCTCACACTTTCCGCTCTCACGGTGGGGGAGTATGTTTCATCAAAGTCCTGCAAGTAGCGCTGTGCATAGCCTTGTGCTACCAGCCGGGCCTTATAGAGGAGTTTGTTGTTGGGCATTGGCTTGATCTTGTAGACCCAACGGGTGCCAATTGCTTTCCTCTTTTTGGGGACTTCCATGGGGATGAAGACTTTCAATTTTTTGAGACTGTCCATTTCCCGCTCCATTGCCACCCTCCACCTGCGCTGTTCTTCCTCGGGGAGCTGGAGGACATCTGAGTACGTTTTAGGGGCCATGGTAACACTGTTGACCGAGGCAACACAGCCAATGTCCAACCTTTTGGGTGGCACCCCTTTATTGGAGCGTTTTGATCGTCTGGGAAATTGCCACTCACCATCATCATTGTCATCCGGAGCATCGGTGTCAGAATTGGAGCTGCCGGAAGTATCTTTCCAATCAAAATGGGGCGGGCCTCTGTCCCAGGTGCTGCGAAGATATGGTCGTTTAGGTGAGGCAGGAGGTGTGAAGTCACCCAGGGATTCCTTGTCTGAATCGTCAGAGTCAGGTAGGGATTCATCACCATCCGGATCTTTGCTGGTCAGTTGTTTGGAGTTTGTTGGTTCATCCTCTTCAGGTGGTGCTGGTTGTTCAGTGTCGCTTCTAATAGGGGAATAACCAGGTTCATTGGAATGAATTTTTGACCAATTTGACCCCTCCTCAAAAGAAGCTGATCTAGAGACAATGACAAGGTTATTTTTGTCTACAAACCTAGAGGCCTTGCTGCCGGTTGCATAACCTATAAATCTGAGCCTCCTTGATGCCTTGCCCCCCTTTCTTCTGAGGTGCTTGGGAATATGGACCCAGGCATAGGAACCAAAAATTCTCAGGTGTGAGAGGCTAGGTTTCCTTCCATGGACCAGGAAGTATGGGGTTTGGTTAATGGCACTACTCCACGTCCTGTTGACTAGATAATTAGCCATTTTGACCACTTCTGCCCAAAAAACTTGGCTCATGTCAGCATCTGCAAGTAGGCAGTTCATGACATTCTGCAGCACGCCATTTCTCCTTTCTCCAATACCATTCTCGGACGGAGTTCGAGGGGATGATTTAAAATGGAGGATACCTCTCTCCTTCATCCACTTTTCAAAAATCTTGGATGTAAACTCAGTCCCCCTATCACTCTGCACCTGAGCGATGCACACCTTGTGTTGCGTTTGGATCTGGTTGTAAAGATATTTGAAGTTGGTAAAGACTTCAGTTTTGTCCTTTAAAATAAATACATGGCCATAACGAGAGTAATCATCTACTACCGTTAAAAAATAACGCCCCCTACCAAGGGAGGGTCTAAAAGGACCAACCAAATCCATGTGTACCAGCTGATAAGGGTACCTTGCACGACGGGAAGAGACCTTAGGTATAGCAGCAGTTTTAGATTTTGCTGCCTTACAGATGGCACATTCCAAATAGGTATTACAATTCTTTATCTTAAGCCCATCAGAAAAATCTTGCATTTTCTTAATAACCGGGAAGCTGGCATGGCCTAGCCTGCGGTGTAATATATGAGCACAATCCAAATGTAAAGGTTTACCCATACATACTTTGTCAACCTTATGTATCTTACCATTACAAGCCTTGGTCTGTTCTGTAATGAGAGTAGGCACTGGATTAATGGTCACCTTAGAGTTCCTCAGGATTGGCTGAGGAGTTGTGACCTTAATGGGCTCAGCCTTAATGGCTTTGGATGTCCTAGGAGCTGGTTTAAAAGCTTCATTGGTTTTAGGTCCAGGGTCCTTGAGTTTGGACAACCTGGGGGCTGGCATAGAAGCTTTCTGCTCTATCTGGGCGTTAGCTCCCTGAGCCCTCTTGTTAGGTTTCTTGTGCCTTTTGACCTGTGCTTTTGGGGAAAAATAAGGCAAATTGTTGATTTTTACAATATCACCAACAACACCCCCATTTTCGAAAACATAACCTCCACCCTTCTCAAAAACCAGTTTTACATTTTTATCCTCAGTCAATTTTAAGATGCTTAAAAGGTTGTTCTTGATTGAGGGAACATACAGTGCCCCAGTGACATCTCCTATACCAGGCACATTGATCACGCCTTCCCCAGTTACCTCTGCCTTGTCCCCAGTGGCAACTTTTACTGAGGACTTGAGTGGGTGTAAAACCTTAAATTGTTGGTTTGTGTTGGCTATATGCGTTGATGCACCTGAATCAAGAAGCCACAGCCCCTCAGCATCCTTTATCTGGGAGGTGTGGTAGTCACTAGTGACACTACAGTATTGGTATCCTTTATGACCACCTCCCCCTCTTCCACGGCCTTTTTTATTTTTACTGTGCTTAAGTCCAGCCGTGTTGGCCCTAGAGCGAGGGCACTCCCTTTTAAAGTGACCTTGTATGCCACAGTCAAAGCAGGTGGGAAGGGTATTAATCCTTTCACTTGTGTCCTGGCGCCTCCTCTGAGGCCTAGGCCTGTGATATGCCTCCTTCATTTCTTGTTGTTCCTCATCTCTGCGCCTTAAATCTTCCTCAATAAAGCGGCCAGAAAAGTATTCTATATTTCTTTGTTCCCTAGAAACCCCTTCTAGAGAAATAATGAAGGGACTCCAGGATTTGTCTAGGGAGTTCAACATCACACTAATTAAAGTGGATTCAGAAACAGGCTCCCCCCTCTGTATAAGCTCATCCCTCATGGCTTTAAGCGTTGCCAAATGTTCCCCCATTTTGACACCAGGTTTGAGTTTATAGTTGTGGAAAATTCTTGACAATCTGCTGGTTGCAGCCATATTGTCACTATGGAACAAATTATATAGGGCAGTCCAAACTTCCTGAGCTGTGAGGCCATCTGAAAGACTGGCATACAGAGCTGTGTCTATAGAACTTAACAGGGTTGTGTAAGCTCTTTTATGCAGGAACTCAATTTCAGGGCTCCAAGGTAAAGGGGGTGGTCTTTTGATCATGTCCAGAGTATTTTCTCTTAAGAGAATTATCTGAATCTCTTTACACCATTTTTTAAAATTCTGACCACTTAAATGTAATTTTTCAAAATTATTTGGCAAAGTTACAAAATTATTGCCATTAAACTGCATGGGGAGTTGTTCAAATGGCTGAAAAGAGCCTGTTGTGAATGGCATTGGGATCCCTAAACCTGGGATCGATTGCTTAGGTCTGGCTCCTTTTTGTAGTCCTTCTGTAGTTTGAAGCAACTGGGCACGTGCAGGAAATGGAGCATGCTCCAAAGCCTTTTCTTGTTGGAGCTCCGATCTCCCTCTCTGAGCTCTGAAGTCAGGTCTGGCTGGAGCCTCAGTACAGGCCCGGACATCAGCGATGTGGCGGGGAAGCCTTGGAGGAGTGGGAAGAAGGCCTGGAGATCTTTCTGGAGACTGGAGGCCCATCAGATGAGGTCCATGGGCTGGGTAGGCCTGGAAATGTCTCTGGATCTCCTCTTCTCCATCAGAGGAGCAGGATTGCAGCTCCGGATCATCCCAGCAGGGCCGGAAAGGTGTGGAGGCCTCAGCCGGGGCCTCCCTGGAGCATTCAGTGAATGGTGAGCGCCTCTGCAGTGGGGGGTGGGAGGCTGCAGGTCCATCTGGGTTCCTCCAGGGGTGGGAGGTTGGATTTGGGGCCCTCCTTGAGTGGGCAGCTGGGTCTGGGGCCTCGGGGGGGGGCAGTGGGTGGTTGCTCCATAAGTTGCAGGGCAGCGACCAGGGCCTCTATGGCCCCTTTGATGTTTGCCGTGGCAGGTGGGGCCTGGCAAGGGGCTTGTGGGTTCGGAGTGGTCCTCTGGGCCGCTGGAAGGCTGAACTGACTGGCTGGCGTTGTAGGCCTGGGCTGTGGAGCTGGGGATGGCCTGGCTCGTGGTGCTGGCAAAGTGCCCAGGGGAGCAGCCATCTTGGAGGAAGTTGCCTCCGGAAGTGGCCTGGCGGCCATTTTGTTTGGCGGGAAACTGGGTGGGGGGGCAGTCTCTCTGGCGGCAGGCGCCATCTTGGAGAGATCAGGCAGGGGAGTCCTTACCGGGATGGCAGGCATCTCTGGTGCTGCCTCCTCAGGCCTCTTTCTGGCTGCTGCCCTTGTCCTCAGGAGGGAGGCGAGCACTGCTCGGCACTCCTCTTCTGACATCTCAGCCACTTGCCTGTCCAGGCTTTCATCCGGTCCTTCTGCCCCCTCTTCGTCAGAGCTGAAGAAGCCTTCTCCAACATTGCCTGGCTCAGCCCCTGGGATCTCTTGCTGCATCTGGGTGGCCTCTGGCTGCCAGGGTGTAGCTGGATGGAAACCCCCTTCAATGTTTTCCATCGTTGATTCAGACTGGGGCTGCTGTGAAGTTCTCCTCCGTTGAAGGCCTCTGGTCACAACAGGGGAGCTTCTCTCACAGGTTATTTTGGAGGGCATCTCGCCTTTTCAACAGCTCCTGGAGTGGAGTTCTGCTACCATTCCCTCTGCTACCATTCTGTGGAAATTGGGATCGTAGAAACACCCAGGAGCATAGAAGAGTCCAAAGGCAGATGCATGAATAAATGTGATAAATGTATTTATTCATATAACAAAACATATTAACTATATACAAAGGCTGTCTTAATATCCATTAGGATAGGGGGCACACAGCGTGTGTGCCTACCCCTATCAAAGATCATGTCTCATGGAGAACAAACGTAAAAGAGAGCATGGTGGAGAGGTTAGAGGGGGTTTTATACTCAGTGTAAGCCCCTCCTCTCCACATAGGGGTGGGGGCACTTTCTGCCTCCACTAGTGTCTGTATGATATATGTGCCAATGGCTTGCAAATACTTGACAATTTAGTTGAATGACGCTGGGAATGAAGTAATTCTCAGCTGTTCGAATAAAGTTTGTTTTTTCACTGACTGATTTTCCTACTACTTACTTGGGCCTGGGTCACAACACCGACATCTTGAGACTACCAACTTCCTGGTGAGGTGCAGGTAGGCTGCTACTTGCAGAGCTGTTTAATGTCAACTGTCCAGTTGGAAAATCCAGAAAAAGTAACTCCTGGGTCATTATTTTACTGAATAAATCCACATTGGCACAGAAGAAGCAAAACCAGCCCTGGGCTTCCTGCGTAAAAGTACACATAGTTCATTCCCACTTTCCCCACATCCTCCACATACTGATCCTCCTCCACCTCCTCAAATCTGGCTTCTAGCTGGAGGCTTCTAGCTGAAGGGTCCCTTCTAAATGGAGGGCTGCTAGCCATTCTTTTGCTTCTCCCTCTAGTCCCCTGGCAATGGTATTCACCATGGCTCTTTGCGATGGGTAAAGGTGTCCATAGCACTCTAGGTGGATTCTAGCAGAGTCAAGGAATAGAGCCAGTTGATCTGAGTCCCCATCAAATTTCCCCCTGAATTGATGCGGTTCATTCAGCACTGCTCCTCCCTCATCATATTGGCCCCAGTGTGCTTGCGCTTGGTGTGTTTGGGGGTCTCCCTTCGCTCTAGTTTGTAGAGAGGGGAGGGGCTCCCTGTTCTGGTCCACCAGCAGCCTGCAGAGTTGGCAGCAGAGTTGGACAGTGATGAGGCTGAGGAAGAACATGGGCCAGTCCTGGAGGCTGGGGAAGACCCGGATGAGGGCTCTGCTTCGGAGGCAGAGATGGGGCCAGGGACATTGGGGAGTGATGTGCAGACTCTGTAGCTTCCAGAGGCTGACAGTAGAGAGGCAGAGGAACAGGAGGACCCTGTTCCTAGTGCACGTATGAGAAGAGCTGCCAGAAGGCAAGAGCAGCTCAAGCAAAGAGGATGACTCGGGAGTAGGGTCAAGAGATGATTGGCCCCTCCCATAAGGCTTAAAAGACCAGACTTGTTCTTGTCTTGCTGCACTTACCTCTTGTTGGCATCTTCTGCTTCTGAACTTTTGCCAAGAGAAGACTTTGGCAGTTTGCCTAATTATACCAAGGTTGGTGATTAGACTGAACAATTTGTGTTATTAAAAATTTGTTTTGATTTAGTTTGGACTACGTTGAGAATGAGTTAATTCTCAGTTGTTCTAATAAAGTCTATTTGTTTTGGAACTGTTTGCATCTAATACTACTTACTTGGTCCTGGGTCACAACAGTTTGTTTTCCGACTCAACAAGGATAATTATCAACAAACCTCTATCACAATGGAGCAGCTTGTTGCCGAGAACACGCAGCTGCAGCAGCAAGTAGCTTTGTTAGCTGCACAGATGGCTCAGCTCCAAACTCCAACTTCTCCCCGTCTCCGTAGAAAATGTCATGTTGCAAGTTTGATAGAACTCAAGCCATGTTTCCTGCTTTTATGGGACAATGCCAGCTTTTCATCAGCCTGAGAATGGAGGACTTCCCCACTGACCGGGATAAAGTGGGGTTTGTACTCAGACTGCTCTCCGGCTCTGCAGCTTGTTAGGCCACGCCCCTGCTGGTCCAGGCTAGTCCTCTGTTGGACGATTTCAGGGGGGGTTGTGAGCATCTCAGACTTATATACGAGGACCCCATCAAAATGCAGACAGCCACCAGATGACTGAAGACCCTGAAGCAGGGCCAGAAACCACTGCAGGAATATGTCAATGAGTTTCGGCTGCTTAGCCAGGATTTGGCCAGGAATGAGGTGGCCCTCATGGACGCGTTCCAGGATGGCTTATTGGAGGAGTTGCAGGACAAGCTGGTCCTGGTTGATATCAACGCGCTGGTACATCTGTGCCTTAGGATCGACGCCCGGTTGCAGATACAGACCAGTCACCATACCTGCCAGGAGATCCATGTGGTTCCAGTCAGGAGTGAGACCCTGGCTCCACGGGAGGAGCCCATGGAAATAGACGCAGCCAGACCCCGTCTGTCGGAGGCCAAGAAAAATAGACAATGATCAGGGGGTTTGTGCTTGTTTTGCAGGGAACCTGAGTACATGGCCACCTTTTGCCCAAAGAAGCAATGAGGGGAGTCAACTCCTGGGCCTGCCCCAAAGCCACAGAAAACCCCGTCGGGAAATGCCCTGAGCCCAATCTAGGGGAGACCCTGGGTCGGGCGCACACCAATACCAAGGCACGCCCAGTGGACATGGAGCCCAACCCCTCCCCGGCACTTGATTTTGGCTGCAAAAGTCTTCCTGTCCAATAGTCTGCAGGGGATTCCGGCTCACGCCTTGGTGGACTCTGGAGCTACAACTAATTTTATGGACACAGCACTTGCAGCCAAATATGCAGTCCCTCAGTGTCCAGTGGATCCTTTCATGCTCATGGAGACCATTGATGGCCGAGTGCTTCTGTCTGGGCCTATTACGGCCGCCATGCAACCCTTGCACCTTACCATCGGGTCTCATGAGGAGGCCATTCAGTTTTATATTACCTCCGGCCTGCATTTTCCCATAGTTTTGGGCTTTGCTTTGCTCCGGTCACACGACCCGCAGATCTAATGCTCCCAGAACTTCATCTCTTTTCCGAGCCTTCAATGTGTGGACCACACCGCCAAGTCTGCGCAGGCCAGCTGCTGGGTCCAACCGGAGTGTTCTTGCCTTCCGATCTCGAGGACTTTGTGGATGTTTTCAGTGAGCAGGAGGCAGACCAATTGACGACTGCCCCATTGATTTGATTCCGGATGCACCACTCCCAGTGGGGCATTTGTATTCGATGTCGGACCCTGAGTTGGCCGCGTTACTGGACTTTGTGGACAAAAACCTGGCTTGGGGTTATATCCGACCCTTGTCATTGCCATTGTTCGCCCTGGTCCTGTTCATGAAAAAGAAGACCAGAGACTTGTGGCTTTGTTGCGACTACCGCAACTTAAATGCCATCACTGTGCGCAACCAGTAACCTCTGCCCTTTATTTCCAAACTCTTGGAACGGCTTCGGGAGGCTACCGTGTTCACTAAATTGGTGTCAGTGTTCCAAATTAGGCTCTCTTCCAGCGCTGACATAACAAGATGAACTTTTACCTAGTTTTGTATGTACAGATAGTGTTTCCTGGGAGACGAGGGTGGGGGCTACATTCCTGTGAAAAGAACGTGCCGGGAGGTAGAGATGGATCTGCATGATGGCCAATGGGACATTGGGGTTGGAGAGCGGAAGAGGAGGGGGTTGGAAGGAGGGGCCAGTTTGGCTGCAATTAGAATCAGGAATGTCGGCTTTTTATGTTCTTAAATAAAAATGATTCATTAGAGACTCTGCGCTTGAAAATGAAACTTATTTAAGATAGCACCGAAACCTGACAATTGGACTTGAGAGGATCTTATAATCTTGTTCGGATCCGTCCCAGGGATGAATGGAAGACAGCATTCGGCACCCGTTATGGACATTTTGAGTATACGGTCATGCCGTTTGGGCTGACCAATGCTCCTGCCGTCTCCCAACATCTCATGAATGACATTTTTAGGGACCTCTTGGACAAGTTTGTCGTCATTTACTTGGATGACATTCTGATCTACTCTCCTTCCCGGGAGAGCCACCAGCAGCACCTCTGCCTGGTCCTGCAATGTTTTTGGGAGCATCGTCTGTATGCTAAACTGGAGAAATGCCAGTTTTTCCAGTCCACCATCGAGTTCCTGGGGCATCACATCTCTCCCGAGGGCATTGCCATGGAGCCAAGCAAGGTAGAGTCTTTGCATAGTTGGCAACCTCCTCGACGAGTGAAGGATGTCCAGAACCTCCTCGGGGATCGCCAACTACTATCGGACCATTATCCCCAGCTTTGCCCATTCCAGTGGGGTACCCCCGAGCAGCAGGCATTCCAGGCCTTGAAACAGGCCTTCATGAAGGAGCCTATCTTGAAGCGTCCTGACCCCCACCGTCCGTTTGTGGTGGATGCATTGGACTTTGCTGTTGGTGCAGTGTGGCTCCAGGCTCGTGCATCCAGTGGTACCCTCTTCCCTTGTGCATATTATTCACGGAAGCTCAACCCTTCTGCGCACAATTACATCATCTGGGAGAAGGAGTTATTGGCCATTAAGATGGTGTTTGAGGCCTGAGGACATCTTCTGGAGGGGACTCAGCATCAAATTGAAGTCTGGACGGACCATAAAAACTTGGAGTTCCTACAGTCCACCCGGAAACTGAACCAATGGCAGATTTGGTGGTCCCTCTTCTTTGCCAGGTTCAATTTCCAACATTTCATCAGCCAAGGTCACAGGGGAGGGGCGGGGGGGGGTGGCAGTTATCATTAAAGAGAGTCTTGGTCTGAGGGAGACCACTGTTCCTCAGACGGCTGGATGTGAGTCCCTCCTTGTGAAGTGGGGTCATGGGGTGCAGATGGGCCTGCTGGTTACGTACCTGGCTCCCTGCCACGTGGCAGCGGCCTTGCCTGAACTACTCAACGTTATAGCCGCGGTGGCGGTTGATACCCCTAGGTTTATGGTCATGGGGGATTTCAACCTGCCATCCGTCAGTGAGGCGTCTGAGGTAGCTCAGGAGTTCATGGCTTCCATGACGGCCATGGACCTGACCCAATTAGTTCATGGCCCTACTCACATGGGGGGAAACACGCTGGACCTGGTTTTTGTCTCTGGTCAGTGGCTGAGTGGTCTCGAGATAGGGGATATAGCGATCGAGCCCTTGTCATGGTCAGATCACTCCCTCCTTTGCTTTGACCTTTGAACCGCCGCACCCCGCTGCAGGGAGGCGGAACCAATGAGGTGGTTCTGCCCCAGGTGCCTGATGGACCCGGATAGGTTCCAGACGGAGCTTGGGCCATTTCCTGAGGCTCTGGCACACGGCTCGACTGAAGACCTAGTGGCCGCCTGAGATAGGGCGACCGCTGGAGCTTTAGACTGGGTCATGCCTTTGCGGCCTCTAACCCGGCGTTGATCTCACCTGGCTCCCTGGTTCACTGAGGAGCTGAGGGAGATGAAACGCCGGAAAAGACGCCTGGAGAGCAGTTGGAGGGCCAGCCATTCTGAATCTGACCAAACACTGGTAAGGTCTCATATTAAGACCTACCTGGTGGCAATAAAAGTGGCAAAATCTAACTATTTTTCCACTCTTATTGCATCATCAGATAATTGCCCGGCCGCCCTGTTTAGGGTGATCCGCTCCCTGCTCCACCAGGAAGTGCGGGAGGACCCCTTGGAGGGTAGAGCCGAGGACTTTGTACAATATGACAAAATCGCTCAGATTCGGGAAAATTTGGAGTCTGACTGGGTAGATTCAGGAGGGAGGATGGAGGCAAGTCTTGAGAATATTACCTGGGAAGAGTTTGATTCTGTGACTCCGGAAAACGTTTATTGGACCCGTGTCCCTCCTGGCTGGTGCTGGCCTCTCGGGAGGTTACACAAGGCTGGCTCCAGGGGATTATAAATGCTTCCTTGAGGGAGGGTACCTTCCCCGCCGCCTTGAAAGAGGCGGTGGTGAAGCCTCTCCTCAAGAAGCCTTCCCTGGACCCAGCAGTGTTGGCTAATTACCGTCCAGTCTCCAACCTTCACTTCGTTGCGAAGGTTGTTGAGAGTGTGGTAGCGCGACAGCTTCCTCAGTACTTGGATGAATCGGCTTATCTAGATCCGTTCCAGTCGGGCTTCAGGCCTGGATACAGCACGGAAACGGCATTGGTCGCATTGGTAGATGATCTCTGGAGGGCCCGGGACAGGGGTTGCTCCTCTATCCTGATCCTATTAGACCTCTCAACGGCTTTTGATACCATAGACCATGGTATCATGTTGCACCGGTGGGAAGAGTTAGGGGTGGGGGGCACCATGTTGCGGTGGTTCTCCTCCTTTCTCTCGGATCGGTCGCAGTCCATGTTGACAGTGGGGCAGAGGTCGACCCCAAGACCCCTTGTATTGGTCCTCTCACCCCTTCTGTTCAACATTTATGTGAAGCCGCTGGGTGAGATCATCTGTGGTTTTGGGGTGAAGTATCATCAGTATGCTGATGATACTCAGCTATACATCTCCACCCCGGACCACCCCAATGATGCCCCTGAAGTGATGTCCCGGTGCCTGGAGGCTGTACGGATCTGGATGGGGAGGAACAGACTCAGGCTCAACCCATCCAAGACCGAGTGGCTGTGGTTTCCGACGTCCCGATATAGTCAGTTGGTGCCATCACTGACTTTTGTGGACGAGTCATTGCCCCCCACGGAGAGGGTTCGCAACTTAGGCGTCCTCTTGGACTCACGGCTGTCTTTAGAAGAGCACTTGACAGCTGTGGCCGGGAGATCTTTTTATCAGGTTTGCCTGATTTGCCAGTTGCGTCCCTTTCTGGATCGGGACTCGTTAAATATGGTCACTCATGCCCTCGTCACTTCCCGCCTGGACTACTGTAATGCTCTCTACATGGGGCTCCCCTTGAGGAGCACCCGGAGGCTCCAGCTGGTCCAGAATGCGGCCGCGCAGGTAGTTATGGGAGCAGCATGGCGCTCCCATGTGGCTCCCCTCCTGCGCGAGCTGCACTGGCTCCCGGTGGTCTTCCGGGTGCGCTTCAAGGTCTTGGTTACCACCTTTAGAGTGCTCCATGGCTTGGGACCGGGGTACTTACGAGACCACATTCTGTCACCAATAGCCTCTCATTGCCCAGTACGGTCCCATAGAGAGGCGCTCCTCAGGGTGCCGTCAGCCAAACAGTGTCGACTGGCAGCCCCCAGGGGGAGAGCCTTTTCTGTGAGGGTGTTAAGGATACAGTACAGTACACTTATATTGCCTGGACAACTAGTTAGGCTCAAACCATATCCTAACATTCTCCCCTTTGGACAGGTCAATATATACAGTCTAGATTCTTAATCCATAGCTTTCACAACACATTTTATGTTTTATAGCACTTTGCGCTTTGGTAAAATTATCAGCAATATTGTCCTCCGACATACAATATTCCAACTTAACCATGTTGCTTTGGATACACTGACGAACATTCAGATACCTAATGTCAGTATACTTAGATCTAGTTTTAACCGCTAAATTTGTTGCCATTTTTATTGCAGCTTGGTTGTCCTCATGTATTACAATTGGATAATCCATCTTTAAACCAATATCCATCATTAGTTGTTTGTAATAGATTAAGTCAGTACAAACTAGTGACAAACATGAGAACTCCGCCTCCATAGTCAAAAGACTAATGTGTTTTTGACTAATTGATTTCCAGCCAATCAAACAATTGTCTAACATGATAGCTGTATCCGATGTGGACTTTCTGGTGGTCACATCAGTAGCAAAACTGGCATCAGCATATGCACTCAATACTAAACCATTGTTAGGTTCTAGATACAATGCATAATGCATCGTCATTTTCAGATACCTTAATATACGCTTTGCAGCCTGCCAATGCCTATCAGTTGGCTCTGCATTGTATCTCGCTAATTGGTTTACTCCAAATGAAATATCGGGTCTTGATCAATTGCTTATATAAGATAGACTACCTATAAGAGACTGGTAGATCTCCTTACTAAATTTAGGACTTTGGATTTCTCCTTGTTGAAAATCCTGTGCCATAGGTGTTTTAGCTGGCTTACATAGCTCCATGCCGTAACGTTTTAACATTTGGCTTATTTTGCTAGATTGAGATATTTTATAACCTCTAGCTGTTTGATTGATATCTAGACCTAAATAATGCCTAATATTTCCTAAATTTCTGATCTTAAATTTGGTTTCTAACTGTTTAACAATATCTATGGCTTCATTGTCAGTTTTAGTTATTATGGCTATATCATCTGTAAACAATAACAAAAATGATACTACACCATTATTTTCTCTTTTAAAGAGACACTTATCCGCTACACCTTCATGAAAACCGATCTTATTTAGCTCTTTCACTATACATTGGTTCCACTCAAACCCTGATTGTCTCAAACCATAAAGGCTTTTATTTAACTTCCAACAATCAGTGTGGTTTTGTGTTTCAACTCCTAAAGGCTTCCTCATATAGATGGTGTGTCTTAATGGAGCATGCAAGTATGCTGTCTCTACATCTATATGGTTAATACTATATTTATACTTAGCTGCCCACACTAGCATTGTTCTTAAAGTACTAGTACGTAAACTAGGAGCAAAAACCTCATCGAAATCCTTTTCGGTCTGAGAAAAACCTTGAGCTACAAGGCGAGCTTTATGAGTTACTGTCCCATCTATGCTTTTCTTAATTTTGTAAACCCATCTACAACCTATTAATTTTTCACCAGGTGGCAATTTCACAGTTTCGTAAACACCTAATTTAGTTAAAGAATTAATTTCCTTACTCATTGCCTCCTTCCAAGCATTCTGCTCCTTTTCAGGATAAAGCCTGATATCTTCATAACTTGAAGGTTCAATGTTAACCTGGCAAACTACGGTTGCTTTATAATGATCAGGTGGATGCCTTTCCCTAGTTGATCTCCTAGGTAAAACAGGACTTACAGCAGATGGTTCATCTGACTCCTCCCCTAAAACTGCATCCTCTAAACCTACTTCCTGTTCTTCCTCCTTGATATAGGATTTTACATCATCTAAATCCTCAGGAATATCATCAGGAATATGATGCTCTACACTAACAGTATTATTATCATGTCTATAATCTGCACTCTCTAGTTTATCCCATCCTTCGTGCTCTAGAAATTTAGCACTTGCACTAGAGTACACACTAGTAGTTCCCTGTGCCCAAAATCTAAAAGATCTATGATTTGATTCATAGCCAATGAAAAACATTTTTCTGGCTCTCTGTTGATCCTTTCTCCTTAAATTAGATGGAATATGTACCCAAGCTGGGGTTCCAAATGTGTGTAAGTAATTAAGATTTGGTTTCCTCCCATGCCATAAGGTGAATGGTATTTCACCTGTAGAGGAATGAATCACGTTGTTTAACACATGGTTAGCACACATAACAGCCTCACCCCATAACTTTTCAGGCAAACCAGAATCTGCCAACATAGTTCTAGTCATGGCTTGTAATGTTTGACCTCTTCTCTCGATATACGAATTGTGCTGTGGTCTGTATGGAGCAGACCGTTTATGCTGGATCCCTGCATCCTGCAAAAACTTTTCCAATCTTTGGTTGGTAAATTCTGTACCATTATCAGTCACTAAGCATTTAACCTTAAATTTCTGTTTCCTTTCCACAAAACGTAGCCAGTTGTTAATATACTGAAATCTTTCACATTTTGTTTTCATTAGATAACAGAATCCGTATCTTGAATAATGGTCTACTATGCTCAGAATATAGCAGGCACCTCCTATGCTGGGTTTTTTGGGTCCAATTAGGTCTATAAACACTACCTCTAATGGATTTTTAGTTTTAAAACCATTAACACGGTTTGCTGGTGTAACGCTACTTTTTTGCTGACTACAGGCATTGCAATTTAGATATTTACTACATGCATGTAATTTTATCCCTTCAGATAACTGAACTGTTTTCTTTAACATCCTGAAATTTAAATGCCCAAGTCTCCAGTGTAACAGATGAATACATTCATCATGTGGTTTAACATTCTTATAAACAGACTTAGACTTAGCCATCAATACTGGGTTATCCCTTAAAACAAATAAATCATTTTCTAAACTTGCAGTAACAACTTTGCCATCTTTCTCAATAAAACACTTATCATTTTTAAATGTTACTGTAAACCCAAATTGCAATAATGATTTAACAGATAATAAATTGAATTTTAACCCAGGAATATATAACATAGGCAATGGTTCATTGCTAAATGACCAATGAGCAACACCCTCTCCAGCTACCTTAACCTTCCAGCCATTTGCTAGTTTAACATGTTGGTTACTCTTCTCCATTTTAACAAAAAAAATTCTGTTTCTAGAAATTGATTGAGAAGCACCACTGTCAACAACCCAACAATCCTGGTTAACATCAGTAGTTGAATTGGATATAGTTAAATTACAACCCTTCTTGGGTCTAGTATTGTCCCTAACAGACATTTTCTTATTCTTACAATACTTAGCTATATGCTCTTTAGCCCCATAAGCAAAACAACGTTTTACAAAATAGGCAGTTGAGTACATTTTTTCTTCTTTTGGTTGTTGCAGTCTCAACTGATCCCTTTCTTGTCTTCTTTTGGATTCTTCCAATAACCTACCGGTTATGCCAGCCAATGTCAGTTCATCTCTGGACAAAACCTCTAATGAAGAAACATAGTCGTCATAACTATCATTCAATGAAGAAAGAATTATATAAACTTGCTGTAGTTCTGAGAAAATAAGTTCCTTTTCATGCAGCTCCTGGAACATTCTGGTCATGGATTCCAAATGAGCCATCACATCTCCACCTTTAAGAAGATGTTGTTTAAATAATCTCCGTGTGAGATAAATATGAGCACCCACAGAGTCACGAACATATAGTCTCTTCAAGTTGGTCCAACACCTAGCAGCAGACTCTTCGCCACGAATATGGACAAGCTGCTGGTCACCCAGTGTTAGTCCAATAATGCAAAGAGCTCGTTCATTGTCTCTGTTAAACTTGGCTATTTTCTTCTCATCTTCCTCATCAGCAGAATCCCATGCTGTTACATCCGGTGGATTATTAACTATGTCCCACAGTCCTTCTCTATGCAGAAGTAGATTACATTTTGCAGACCAGGATACATAGTTTGTTCCATCCAGCCGGGTTATCATGGAAAAATTTGCTGCTTGTTCTAGTGCCATCTTCACTTGGATTGTTTATCACAAACACAGTTTGTTCTATTCACATCAACTCTCAGTTTAGCTCTTAACAATCCTAGTTAGTTCTGGTTGGCTCTGGGCCCATAACCAATGTTAAGGATATTGTTGTTATGTTACCAACCAGCAGAGTAAATGAACAAGGAAACGTTGCTGAGAGCAATGAATAAGAGATATGCAAACTGGTTTACCAAAAGCTTACTTTATAGTAGAAAAACAGTCTCATAGTCTTTAAACAAATTCCAAGTCTTTGCCAGTAAATCAGTCCAGTAGTTACAGATATCTTCTTACCAAACAGACAGTAGTTGGTCAGAATAACAAACTCACTCTGGTTCACAAACCACGATGGTTGCAGATTCCATCAAACGATGATTAGCAGATATCAACTCCTCTCAATGGTAGCTTATCATAGCAGCTTCATCATCAATGGCAGCATATCATCGCAGCAACTCAACATGTTACAATACCTTGCTTAAATACTCTCACAACCAGTCATTACCTAATTACAGCATGACTCAGCATTAAAGTTACATAATACATTTTCAGATTAAAGTTACAGTACACTTATATTGCCTGGACAACTAGTTAGGCTCAAACCATATCCTAATAGAGGGCACCCACCATCTGGAACGAGCTCCCCACAGAGATACAGAAGATCCTGGATCTGCGCACTTTCCGCCGTGCCCTCAAAACATTCCTGTTTCAGCAGGCCGGCCTGGCCTAACTTTCCCTTTATATTGTTTTTGATTTTGTTTTAAACTGGGATGTCTTGAATTATCTAGGACCAGAGTGTTTAGTATATTTTAATTGGGTTTTTTAAACGTTTTTTTAACGTTTTTAATGTTCCTGAGTCCCTCGGGAATAGGGCGGTATATAAATTTAATAAATAAATAAATAAATAAATAAATAAATAAATAAATAAATAAATAAATAAATAAATAAATTTCCATGTGACGTACATCCCCAGTGGTCACAACCAAAGGGCAGATGCGCTCTCGTGGACACCAGAGTATTCCCACATTGAAGACCCACTTCCACTCCAGACAGTGTTGCCTGTAGAGTCTTTCTCCATGATTCAGGAACCAGTGGATTTACGGGCTCAGATACGGGAAGTACAGTGGCACGATGCTTATGTGGAGCAATGGAAGAAAGAGGTAGGGCCCGCCTCTCCATGGACGTTTCATGAGGAACTCTTGTGGTACCGAGACAGGCTCTACGTTCTGGTGGGGCCACTCTGGGGACTAATCTTGTCGCAGTGCCATGATAATCCTGCGGTGGGACGCTTCGGTCTCTTTAAGACACTAAATCTAGTTTCCTGCACTTTTTGGTGTCCCTGATTGTGACACGATGTCCAGGCTTATGTCACATCCTATGTTCACTGCCAACAGGCCTAGTCGGCAATGGAAGCCCCTCCAGGGCTGCTCCAGCCATTGCTGACACCGGAGAGACCCTGGGGTGCCATTTCCATGGACTTCTTGATGGATTTGCCTCTGTCTTCTGGATTCATAACTGTGTTCATGGTGGTGGACATGCTGACGAAGATGGCGCATTTCATTCCATGTCGGGGGTTACTGATGGCTCGGGCCACCACCTGCATGTTTATCCAACACATCTTCTGGCTGCACGGCCTACCTGATAAAGTCGTTTCAGACAGAGGGGCTCAATTTACAGCCCAGTTTTGGAAAGGGCTGATGACAGCCTTGGATGTGAAAATCTGCCTGTCATCGGCAGATCATCTGGAAACCAATGATGGGACTGAGAAGATTATTGGCATTCTGGAGCAATACCTGCACTGCTTCATGAACCAGCAACAAGATAATTGGTTGGGCTATTTGGCAATAGCAGAGTTCGTGTTCAACAACTCGCAGCACACCTCCACGCAAACAGCCCCTTTCCTGGCTAATATGGGATATCATCCTCGGTTCTTTCCCCTCATGCAACTCAACTCCCTGGTACCGGCGGCTGATGACTATCTGTCCGAGATGCAGGCCATCCATCAGTTGGTGTGACGGTATCTAGAGAAAGCCAAAGAGGACTATAAGAGAGTCGCAGACTGATCTCGGCAGGCGATGCTGCCATTGGCTGTGTGGGATCAGGTTTGGTTGTCCACCAGGCACCTTCCATCAGTCCGGCTAGTCAAGAAGCTGGACCACCAGTACCTTGGTCCGTTCCTTTGGGAGGTGGTTATTAACCCGGTTGCCTACCGCCTGACCTTGCCACGCTCGATGCATGTCTACCTAGTCTTTCATAGATCCCTCCTTATCCCAGAACGACCAGCCTGTCCGTTCCGCCAACCTGACCATCCCCAACCAGCGCCATGAGATGGAGATGAACCACCTGAGTACGAGGTTGCCAGCATTCAGGACTCCTGGTGGCAAATTTCTCCCTCAGCTGTTCTAAGGATCCCTCTCCCAAGGATTCCATCAGAGTTTTTGGGAGTCTGGCCTGTTTCCAGTCCCTCATCCATGCCACTCTTCCTAGCTTGCTCAGGGTTTTCCCCCAGCCCTGGGTGCTAGGGTGGGGGAGCTCAACCTCAGCCGCTTTAGGGACTTTTTTCCAATAATACTCATCCCTTTTCATTTCAGTTGCTGGGGCGGGCTATCTTGGCTGTCTTGGCTTTGATGTCCAGAGAGGGCTGCAATTTGGTTCCAATTGGGCTGCTGGTTCCTGAAGTTCCTTGGGTGGGAGCAAGTTCTGCCCTACTCTGGGTCAGCTGGAACAGGCTCTCTTCAGACAGCTCATTCATGCCCTCTGCCATAGTAGCCTGAGTTTCTCTCCACGCACCCCAGGTGTCAGGGAGTAAATGGAGAACCCGGGACTAAGCAATCCCGGCCATTTTAATTAGTTTTGGGAGAGTTGGTTTGCTGTCAGGGTTCCAACTGATGCCCTAATTAAATCATGAGCCTCAAGCCAAGCTTCAAAAGAAATCCAGTTATTTATTAGGAGCTTCATGTTGGCATGAACCAAGTGAAGCAACTCTGACCTCACTTAATTTGCATCTTGGCTCTGACCCTATTTCCCCTTCCCCCCAAGGTGTGTCATCAGTCACATTCCCCAATGAAGCAATTTGTAGAAGTCACTCCCTCTGGCCACTGTGGGTCACCCTGGAGATGACCTTGATGTTGCTGGCTGGAATGTGCTTTGTTTCAACTGAAATGCAAGTTTCGTTGATACAACTGCAAGGCTCGATTCCCCATCCCCCTGCCTATGGCAATTCGAGAGCAGGTCAGGAATGCTTTGTCAGGGCTTTGGGGAACCTAAGTTAATGGGTGCCTTCCTTCCCCTCAACCTTACATGGCCCTTGTGGCCAGGAACTTCATAGCTCTGTCTCTGGCAGGGTGCCCTGTGCCACCTGGCAGGGAAGGACTTCAGCATCTAATGGTCAAAAAGAATTCCTCATCATGTTGCTTCAGGAGATGCAGTTGGGAATACCCCATGGGTAGAACATTTCTGAAATGTTGCTGCATTAATCATTTTGCAGAATGAGCTCTATGTTTTATTGAAGTCTGCCCACCATTGAAAAATAGAAAACAGTTGGCATTTCAAACCAAGGCTTAGAGGCACAGTCTTCTGTGCAGATCCCAAATCTCTTTTCTATCGGAGTAAAAATTATTTCTTTGCTTGTCCAGAAATGATTTTAAGAGCAGAAGTAGCATGGAGAGATTCTCCAAAAGACATTGTCACACACACACACACACACACACACACACACACACACACACACACACACACACACCATCTAATGATCTTGGTTGCTCATTTAGGGTTAAAAATTCATCTGGACATCAGCTGAATCCCATCATTGGGAGGGGAAACACTTGATTGTGACATGACTGAGGGTGACCTATTAGCTTCTCAGGCACAAATAATAAATGGCTGTCAGACCAGCTGCATGTCCTGTAAATGGTGACTAAGCAAGATGCACATTCATGAAGTGCACAATCTGGACAATATACGAGACCTTGGGATTTTTCAAGGGCTGCTGTCAGCACAAGCAACCAGGAGCTACCATGTACTTCCAATGCACTGTGAATTTATTCCATGCAATCTATACAGACAAATCTGATCTACTAACAGTCAATGTGACCTGACGCCAGATAAGAGTCAATGGACTTCAAGGGGGGCTGGACTTGGGTTTCTTTTGGGGGCACAGAGATTCCAAATTGATGATGCATTTGAGCCCGTTCTTGGGCTCCACCTGATCATTTCCTACAGCTTCACAACAGATGTACAAGGAACCAGGTCCCCGCTCCTCAAGGATAGGAAGAGGTCATCCATAAAAAAGGCTCCTCTGTAAACCTCAGTAAACCGACTGTAATCTGCATCTCAGACTGGGTGGGAATCTTCTAGTGCTCTTAAACTCTGTTAAGTGCACAGCAGGAAAGTGATGGAGCCATTTAGGGCAGTTAACACGTTCTGTCCATTAAGTGTCATGCTGGCTACAGAGTTCCTTTGCCTGGTTTAATTTTATTTCTACCATCTTAAAAAAGAACGGAGAGCCCATTCTGTCACTACTCAAAAACGTCTCCTTGGCAAACATGAAATAACTTCTAAGATGACATTTTAATTTCCTTTACCAGACTGCATTCTACAGATTGTCTTGAAGTAGGAAAATGTCTCATTTAATTTAAATGCTTGCATTTCTTTCTCAAACTAGGGAAGCCTAATTTACAGGCTGAATAGTTTTGAAAACATATATGTTTTGTTTTCAAAAGGCTTAGTCCTTAGCCCTTCTCTTTCGCCTCTTCCTCTTTCCTTGACAATTTCTAGAATCCTTGTTTTTTAAAAGACTAGGCCTTTTGGGTCAACATTTCAGAGACATTTCTTTATGTAAACAGAGAAACAAAATGACCATGAGCAGGCAAGAAAGCAATAGGAGCAGAAGTGACTTCCATTTCCTGCTGGCTTCCCCACTGACTTTGCTTTGGGAAGCTGGAAGAGAGTGTTGAAAATCACTGCTTCTCTTTGGCTGGAAAGAGAGAGAAAGAGAGGGAGGGAGAGGGAGAGGGAGAGAGAAAGGTGAATAACATTTTTACAGAACTATAAATACATTGAGGCCTTTGAGGCCAGTGGCCAGGAGGCGAGGCCTGGTGTGACAAAATGTGACTGGGAGGGGAGGGGTTAGATGGGGCCGGGCAGGGCATTCTAAACAATTTAACACCTGGTCCGGTGCCCTAATGACTAGCTACATAGGCATGGCTGGGGGATCATGTGACTGGGTGGGAGTGAGTGACGTCGAGTTGGCCATGCCCACCCAGATTTTGTGGTTCCCACTGTTATATTTTCTGTGGGAAATGGGTCCAAATGGCTCTGAGTGCAGACCCTTGATCTAAATTAAGGGATAGAACTCTTCAGATTTGCAGGTGATACGAAGCTGAGAGGAATTGCTAAGATAGACTCAAGTTTCTGAAGGATCTTGAGAGACTTGAGCAATGGGCCATATCAAAAAAGATGCAGTTTAGTGGTAAGAAAAGTAAGGCCCTGCACAGTGGTGAAATCTGAACCAGTTTACTACCGGTTCGCTGACAATCAGGCAATTCAGCTGGAATCATCAGAGCCTTTTAAAAGCATTTTTATAACCTATTTGGCCGAATAGGTTGTAAAAAATGCTTTTAAAAGTGGGAAAAAAAGAGGCTCTGACGATTGCGCAGCTCAGCTGTGGTCATCAGAGCCTTTTTTTTACCTTTTAAAAGCATTTTTAAAAAGAAGCGGCAAGCGGACAACTGGGTGATTGGGTGGGCATGGGCCGGGGGGGGTGAGGCATGGATTTTTGCTACTGGTTCTCCGAACCACCCACCGCCATCGCTACCGGATTGGTGGATCTGGTCTGAACCAGGAGCATTTCACCTAATGTCTAACCTATTGACTAAAAGAATTAGGGGATTCTTTTAGTCAATAGGTTTTTTTCCAGTACTTGAGAGGCTGTCATAAGAAGAGGGGATCCAAAGTACCAGAGGACAGACAAGGAATAATGGGTGGAAGTTTGTTAAAGAAAGATCCAACCTAGAACTAAGAAAAAATTTCTGACAGAAAAATTAATCAATGGAACCACTTGCCTTCTGAGTTTGACCAGAATGGTGTAAAGTCTCCTGCCATGAGCAGGGGATTGAACTAGAACAGGAATGTCAAACTTGTGGCATCACAGCAGCATTATGTAATGTATCAGGACTTCCCCCCCCCCACTTTGCTAAACCGGATGTGAGCGTGGCCAGTGTCCGGGCTGCGGGATGCGAGTTTGACAGCCCTGGACTAGAAGATCTCCAAGTTTCCTTCCAGCGCTAGGATTCTGTGTTCTATGTTTTATCTTATCAAGAAGTAGGCTGTGATCTACTTTGTAAAATGCCTTACTGAAGTCTAAGTAAATTATGTTCACAGCATTTCCTTGATCCACTAGTTTAATCACTTTATCAAGGAAGGCAATACGGTTTGTTTGACATGATCTTTTTTTTTTTTTTAAACACCACTATGCTGGCTTCTGGTAATTGCCCTGTTTGTTTCTAGGTGCTAACAAATCCACTGCTTGATTTCTTTTCCAGGTATTGATGTCAAGCTGATCATTTTATAATTCCCATGGTCCATTTTACCCCTTTTTGGAATTTGAAAACATATCAGCTCTTTTTCAGTCTTTCCAGAACCCTGGGATGTTATCCATCCTCCTGGTGATTTGAACTTATCCAGGGTGGATAGTTATTCTCTTACTAACTCCTTGCCTGTTTTGACTTGTATACCTGTGTTCTACCCCCCACAGTGCTGCTTTTGATGGGTTGGAGTGTTTCTTCCTTTTGCAAAAAAACAGATGCAAAGAAGGAATTAAGCAATTCTGCTTTCTCCCTGCTGCCTGTCACCTTGTTGCCATCCACTCCCATTAGTGGACCTGTCTATATAAAGACCTATCTATCTATTCACTGCCAATACACCTATATAGCCCAACCCCAGCTGGCATCCAGGTTGCTCCCTTATCCTGCTCTTGGTGTCCACTGCTGTTAAGGTATTTCAAAATTCAGCCTTGGTTCCAAAACATCTAATCACTGATCACCTGTTGGGTCTTGCTACCAGCCAGCAGGGTGTAAAGGCCAGAGGAGGCAGGGTAGAGGGAGGAGATACAGACATCTCAATGTCCCTTGCACCAGGCAACCCATGAGTTTTTGGGAAGTGTAGTTGGAAGGTGCAGTGGCACTGAAGTACGTGTTACCCAAGTTTAATTCCCACAGAAATTCTGGGTCTTGACATTCTGTAAGTTAGCTTTTTTTACAATACCTTTATTCAATAATTGCTACCTCATACTTTCCAATTTTGCCCAATTGAAGATTACCAAAAAAATATACTAAGCAACTGTGACCAATTGAGTCATCATTTCAGAGATTTCAAAGACCAATTGCAGGAATTGGGTATGGCCAATCTAGAGAAAAGGAGTAGTAGGGGGTGACATGATTGCAGTATTCCAGGATTTGAGGGGCTGCCACGAAGAAGAGGGCTCAAGGTATTCTCCAAAGCACCTGAGGACAAGATTAGTGTTAAATTGGGTGATTGGAGAGACAGGACTCAGAGTTCCAAACAAACAGCTCTTTATTCAGCAATAGATAGAACACAAGCAGCCTGCCTGTCTGACAGCTTGCTCTTTTAAATGGAAAGCTGTCGAACAGCTCCACCAATAAGATTAACCTATTTTCCCACCAGAAAAGGTGGGCCAATGAACTTACACTATTATATCCTGCCTGGAAGGCGGACCTGAGTGAAGCCTACATTCCTTGGCTTCACTCCTCATTAACATACATAACAATAAGAAACAATGGATAGAAACTAATCAAGGAGAGAAGCAACCTGGAATTAAGGAGAACAGTGAGGACAATTAACCATGGAACAGCTTGCTTCCAGAAGTTATGGGTGCTATATCACTGGAAGCTTTTAAGAAAAGACTGAACAGCCAACTATCTGAAATGGTATAGGGTCTCCTGCTTGAGCAGGGGGTTGGACTAGAAGACCTCCAAAATCCCTTCCAGCTCTATTCTGATTGGTGGGGGGGGAGATATATCTATATCCCTACCAGATTCCTCAGTCCCTTCAACAATGGCAAAGCTTCTAATGTGCTGGAAAAATCTTAAAAATTCAGGCAGATATTAAAGATGTATCTGCCTTGAAAGTAGCCAATGTCAAACTGTATAGTACAATCAAACACCAGGAATTGACCACAGGAAATGTTTTGTGACATTTTGTAGGATGTCATTGTGAGGGATCTCACGAAGAATGATGGTTCGTTGAGGGCGCTTCCAAGAAAAGGTCAGCACACAAGGATGCAATCAAATTAAATCTTTATTTAGAAGTAAAAGTGGAGTAAAATAAGGTCCCAGGCATGGAGGCATCCATGCCTGGATTGAGCCCATGGGTCAGTCCCATAGGAGACTAGAACAAGAGCAGGCAAAAGGGAAAGGGTAAAAAGGGCAAAAAAAGGGGAAGAAGGGAAGAGCAGCCCCTGTGCAGGGGTTCTTATAGGGGCCCCTGGCCCCTCCCTTACAAGGTGTGTGAGGGAGCCGGAGGGCCATTAACTTTCCCCAATGGGGCTCAGGGGCTGGAGCCCCTTGACCCACCAGTGGGATCAAAGGTGTCTCTTTGCCCCCATCTGGTGGCCTTTGAAGAGACTGCCATGGCTGGCACAAAACACCTAACAATTCCCTTTCTTGCCAGCCAATGACAGGTGACGGTGAATATGTCTGAGAGGGTGAGCAGGTGTCCTGCCACCTCTCCTGTTCTTTAATGGGTAGCTCTTGGATTGCAGAGAAAATCTTTGGGGTGACCACGACGCTGTTGGCGGATGCGACATGCCCAATGTCAATTCTCTTAGGTGGGACCCCCTTGTTGGACCGCTTTTTCCTTCTGACCTCCTGCCACTCACCACCCTTTTCCTCTGCGGGTTCCTCGCCAACTGGCTGTTCACGACCGGGATGTGGAGGCCCTCGGTCCCAGGCGTTGGGCATCATGGGCCTCTGGAGCGTCGCTGGAGGCGAAGAGTCAGGTGAAGATGGCGTGTCTTCCCCCTCAGGACTGGACGGCTCATCCTCCTCATCTGGACCAGGTAGGCTGACCTCTTCGTCCTGTTCCTCGCTCTCGTCGGTGGCAGGGTCTGTGGTTCTCTCAGGCGGTGTCATGGTTGGTGCAGCTTTGCTGGGCCAGTTAATGTATGGACCCAGATCATTTGAGTGGATCTGGGTCCAATTGGAGTCCTCTTCGAAGGAGGCAGATTTGGAGGTCACAATCCTGCCCCCTTCTCCCAGGAATCGGTAGGCCTTGGAGCCAGGGGCATAGCCCAAGAACCTCAGTCTCTGGGAGACGGATCTCTCCTTCTTCCGCAGCTGCTTGGGGATGTGCACCCAAGCGTAGGAGCCAAACACACGCAAGTGTCCCAAATTTGGCTTCCTACTGTGGACCAGAAAATATGGGGTCTGGTTCACAACGCTGCTCCAGGTGCAGTTCAGGGTGTAGTTGGCGTAGTGTACCGCCTCCACCCAGTACGATTCCACAACCCCAGCATCCGCAATCAGGCTGCGCACCATGGTCTGCAGAATGCCATTGCGTTTTTCTGACACACTGTTCTGCGCAGGTGTAAAAGGCGCTATACAAAAATGGTGTATGCCCTTGTGCCTTATCCAGTCCTGGAATTTTTGGGACATGAACTCAGCCCCATGATCGCTCTGCAGCTGCGCGATCTTTGTCTTGTACTGAGTTTCCACATAGTTGTACAATGATTTTATGGCATCAAAGGCTTCAGACTTTTCTGTGAGGGTATACACATGGCCATACCTTGAGAAATCATCGACGGCAGTGAGGAAATACTGCCTTTTTCCTAGGGACGGTGTAAATGGCCCAACCAAATCAACATGTATTAATTGATATGGGTATTGAGTTTTACGCAGTGACACCTTAGGTATTGGGGCGGCCTTCCTCTTTGCCCTCTTACAGATGGCACTGTCCAGAAACACCTCACAATCCTGGAGATGAATCCCCTCAGCGAAATCCCCCATCTTTTTAACCACTGGGAAGCTCGCATGGCCTAACCTCCGATGTAAGAGGTGGACACATTTAGTATGCAGCGGCTTTCCCACTGACACCCCCTTGGCTCTGGTTGCCTTGGGCGGTGCTGGCACCTTAGGCCCTTCTTTGGGCTTATCTGCCTTAGGTGCCTGCTGAGGCTCGGGTTTCTTGCCTGCATTGGCCTTGGAGGGCCGTGGTACTAGTTGAGGTGGCGTGGGCACAACTGCCTCAGTCTTGTGCATCTTTGACAGCCTGGGAGCTGGCTGTGGAGCCTTTCTCTCTCTCTGCGCGCAGGCCCCTTCTGGGGTGGCACCCTGTGAGCTGTCTCCTGTGGCTGGGTACTCGGGGGAGAAATATGGCAAACCATTTATAATGGTAACATTCCCAATGACCCTTTTGTCTCGAGTGACATGACCTCCCCCTTTGCGAAACAATACCTCCACCCTGCCATCATCACATAGCTTGGTTATGCTTAACAGGTTATTGGCTATAGAGGGAGCGTGTAATACACCTTCGACATTGCCCAGCCCTGGTACAGAGACAGTGCCCTCCCCAACAACCAAAGCATTGTTACCATTTGCAACCTTAACAGAGGAGTTAATTCTCCTTAACCTCCTAAAGCCTTGCCTCAAGTTAGCAATGTGAGATGAAACCCCAGAGTCCAGTAACCAGAGGCCAGTAGGGCCATCAGCCTTTGTGGCGGGGGTGAAATAGCTAGTATTCACAAAATTGCCCTTAGCACCACCTTTGCCCCCACCAGGCCCCCTTCTCTGCCTCCTGCCCCTTCCTTGATTGGAGCCACGCTTAGGTCCTTGCTGGTAATGGGGGCAGTCCTTCTTCAGATGCTCCTCAGAGCCACAGATGAAACACTTGGGTAGAGCATTAACCTGCTCTGAACTCTGGTGCCTTCTGTTGATGCGATGAGTTGTGGCCCTGGTGTACTCTCCCGCATCTCTACGCTTCCTGTCTTCCTCATTGAGCCTCCCTGTGAGGTAGGACAGAGTCATGGCTTCCTTTCTGGTTCCCTCTAGTGAGACAATAAAATTGCCCCAACTTTTGTCCAGGGATGCCAGAATGACAGCAATCATGTTGGCCTCAGTCACGGGGTAGTCCCTGAGCACCAGCTCTGCCCTGAGTGCCTTCAACTTTCCCAGGCGCTCAGCCATGCTAGCCCCAAATTTTAGCTTGGTGTTATAGAACTCTGTTGTGAGTCTTGTGGTGGAGCCCAACCTATCACTATTAAATAGGCTATATAACAACCCCCAAATTTCACCAACTGTGAGCCCATCTGGAATGCTAGAGTACAATTTAGCATCCAGTGAGCTCAGTAGAGTGGTATAGGCTCTCCTGTGGTACCACTCTTCTTGAGGTCCCCAAGGGAAAGGTGGGGGGTCTAAAACCATTTCTAGGGTCCCCTCTTTTAAGAGACATACCTGAGTCTCTTTGTTCCATATATTATAATTTTCCCCTGACAGATGTAATTTCTGGAAATTATTTGGGAGAACAGACACAGCTGGGGCAGAAAATGCTGATATATTTTGCTGTCCAAGGTATCTTTGCTTTGGTTCCATTGAAGTAAATGGGAGAGGGATCCCTCTGCTGGCCGGTGTAGGTATTTTTCTCTGATTATTCTTTTCTTTTTCAGGTGGAGCCAACTGAGCATGTGCGAACTGTTGAGCATGCTCAGATCTCATTCCAGCCCAGGAGCTGATGGGGGTGGACCTCTCCCTCTGTGCTTCAGAGCCAGGCCTGGGCCCAGGCCTGTGGGGCTCTGAAGAGTCTTCTGGAAGCCCCCCTGGTACTGGAACACTTACCAGGGGGCGAAGGCTACAGGATGGGGCCAGAAAAGCCCTAAAATGCTGAGGATCGCCTGGAGGGGACCACTGCTGGTCCTGAAGACTTCGGAGGAGGCATCCATCTTGGGAGGTGGGAGGCTCGGCTGGAGGCCCCCTGAAGTCATCCAGGTGAGTCCTCCGTTGCCTCGGTGGGGGTGTTGGGAAGGTTGGAGCCCCCAGGGGTTCTTCTGGGGCTCTCTGGAGGCCTGGGCCCTGGCTGGGGGGCTCCGGACTGGACACCCCCCCCTCGCTGGTCCCCTGGGGGTGTTGAGGGAGGCTGGCTGCCCCCGAGGTTGAGGCCTCAGTCATCGTGGCCTCCAGGGCTGTGACCAGGACTTGGATTGCAGCCCTGATGCCCGCTGCAGCAGGAGCGGCTGGGCAGACTTCGAGGCTTGCCTGTGGAGGGGGGGCGAGCAGTTTGCATGCTGCTTTGCCTGGCTGCCATCCGTTGCTGGGCCTCGTGGCCTAGCTGAGGCCTACTAAGCCTCGCTGGAGTAGGTGGCCTGGGGGCCACCATGTTGCTTCCGGTTGGCCCCGGAAGCTGCAGGTCACGATTTGGTGGGAATTTTCCCACCAAAAGCTCTGGGGCCCTGGGGGCCATGTTGGGGAGCCTCCTGGGCGCTGGGGAAGGACTTCTGACCCTGTGATGCACTGTTTTCCCGAGTTAAAAGTTAGGGTTTTTAGAGACAGACACTGTATATAGATGATAGATGATAGAGAGGGAGGGGGGAGGGAGGGAGGGGGAGAGGGAGAGGGAGAGAGAGAGAGAGATACTGGATATGAGATTCTAGATCTGAGGATGTCATGTTGTGTTCATTTCAATAAATTACACCTCTGTGACCACCAGTGACTCTCTACTTCTCTCCTCTTCCCCTCTTTTAATACACCTCCTCACTCAGGGTGAATACTAACAACTAGATAGGAAGCTGTACTTCACCAGAGAAACCATGGAATAATGTGGATAGCTTGTTCTGAAAAATTCATTCATGTTTTCATGCATTTCACCCAAAGTAAGCAACACCCACATACATACCCACAGGGAGAAAACAGTGAGTAATGAAATAGACAAGTGGGCTAGGGGCTCTGGGTCTTTTTTCACTGAAATTCAGGCTAGTGGGATGTAAAACATCAAAGTTTTACAGAGAAATACAGTGACAGAGTTCTTGGTGACTTTTACTCATCTTTTCAAAAGAACCTCTGCCATGCAGCAGCCACGTACTAAAAGCATCCGCATCCATCTTCCATTTTTATCTTCTTTGAAAAGGATCTGGTCATAACACCAATTTTACCTGACCATGAGATGTTGCTTCATCACCATGGCAACTGGAATTGTATCCATGGTAATAGTTGTCAGGTGACTGCTGTATCATCATCTAACTAGTTCTAAAGAAGATGATGATTAAGGATGGATGGAAAACTAGTTTATATTGGCACTGCACACCGGGGTATTTAAATTAAAGGAAGATGGCAGAAATCAGCAAGAAGGTAAGCCAACCTTCCTTTTGTCTTCTACTCGAAATCCCTACCAGAATTTGGGTCCCAAAATGCCCCCAAATTGTGATTTGACATCATGCCTTTAAGGTAGATCTGAAGCCAAAGGCTTTTGGCCCAACTAAACTGAAGCCACCTTCAAAAGTCAAGTTCAAAAAGTTCTGTTGAAGTCATAGATATGTGCACTGTGCAGGCAGTTTTCCCAGCTACAGAAATACTTCTGGATACAGAAACAGATTTTTAAAAATTTAATAGTTTGGAAGTTTCCAATCCAAATACTAACTAAACCTAATCCTGCAGAGCTTGCCTCCCAAAATGTATCAGATTCTTCCTGTCTCAGAAGCCTTTGCATCCTCAGCCTGCTATGTATTCTCCCAATGACAGGCAATTTGATGTTCTGTGCTTCTAAAAGCCCACAAGTGTCTGCACTGCTATTTTAACTAGCTGTTTTATGTTGATTGAGCATTTAAGAGAAGGAAGCATTAGACCTTGGTGGTGAGGGTGGTTTTAATTCATAAATCTTTTTCCATTAGTTATTTGAAGCATCACCAAAGTGCCTAGCCATCTGTCTCCATCACACCGGCCTTGGTCCACCCAAAGGGGCTATTTATGCACAGAAGAGGAAGAGACTTCGTTGCTTTTTCCATGGCAGAGTGAGGATGAGATTCCACTAAGGAAGTCCATGAGACATTGTGGCGCATCATAACTCTAATGACACCTCTGTGTTAAGAGGTTGTCAGATGGAAAAAGGGCAAAGAAGAGCAACTAAGATGATTCAGGGCCTGGAGAAAAAAAACATATAATAATAATAATAATAATAATAATAATAATAATAATAATAATAATAATAATAATAATAATAATAATAATAATAATAATAATAATAATAATAATAATAATAATAATAATTCTATACCGCCCTTCTCCCGAAGGACTCAGGGCGGTGTACAGATGAAGAACAGTTGCAGGAATTGGATATGGCCAGTCTAGAGAAAGGAAGGACTAGGGGTGACATGAGAGCAATCTTCCAGTAGTTGAGGGACTGCCACGAAGAAGAGGGGATCAACCTATTCCCCAAAGCACCAGAAGGCAAGACAAGAAACAATGGATAGAAACTAATCAAGGAGAGAAGCAACCTGGAATTAAGGAGAAACTTCCTAACAGAGAGGGCAGTTAACCAGTGGAACGGCTTGCCTTCAGAAGTTGTGGGTGCTTCCTCACTGGAGGTTTTTAAGAAGAGAGTCAATTGTCTGAAATGGTATAGGGTCTCCTGCTTGAGCAGAGTGTTGGACTAGAAGACCTCAAGTTCCCTTCCAGCTCTATTCTGATTGACTGCCAGATGCTGGGGAACCACACAGTAAGCATCTGGATGGCATGGTAGGAGCACCAAGAAAACCCAAGAGAGGGATAGCAAACAAAAGAAATGGCTGGTGACAATTGTGGAGAGGAATTACAAATTATTTTAGGCTCTACCTGTAGACTGGACAACCAGGATATGGGCCAGCATTTAGATTATCTGGATGGCCTTAGAAGTACATGGCTGTCAGGAGTCTGAGAGTTCTCACAGTTGTCAACACAGAGACAATCAATAGACATCTGTTGTTGCTGTTGTTGAAGGATCCAAGTGTTCTACCACATTGATGCCATATGAAGGACCTTAAGTTCTCAACAGGACCAAGCTGCTAAATTAGCTGGAAGAATCACCCGAGCTGTGTCCTCCCCTTCAGTCCCAGCCAGGATGGGCATCAGCAGTGATTTTCAATTCAGGTTAGGCAAGGCTGACCTAAAAAAGCTCTTTGCAACACAATCACTCTGCAGCAGTGTTTTAGCTGCCTCTGCTGTGCTCTGTTAAGGCACAATGAGGCTCAGAGGAAAAATCAGCCGCCTGGCTTTTTTGTAATAGCAACATTCCTGGCAATTAAGCAGCTGGTTTCAGGGACTCCAGGGGCTTTTTCTGCAGGAATTGTACATCTGTGCTTCATTGTAGCCTCCCCATTTTATCTGCATTTGGGATTGTTGAGTGCAAAGCACTCAAATTGCCAAGCCCAGCCTTTAGTGTCACAGGCATCGTTTCTGATCCATACTTAGGCAGTTTCAAGACACAAGTTCCATTTCACATACATTTTCACACATGCCTACTGGGAGGGGGGAAGAGATCTTTCACTGCAAAGAACATGAAGACTGGAGCTTTGGAATTGAGCAAGTCCGAGGACCTTCCTCCAGGAATAGAAACTGCTTGAAGGTTAGAAAAAGGATGTTTCCAAGTTACGTAACTAATTAGAAGTAAAGAGCAGCTTGACATTTTTGCAGAAGAAACTTGATAAGGGGTTAAAAGTCTTCCAAAAATGGCTGTCCTATGTTCTGCAATAGAGGTATTCCAGAATTCCTTATTGTGGACATTGTCTGGTTTTCTTCTTTAGCTTAGTTTGGAACCTGCCCCTGAGCAGTTCATGATCTGATCCACCATCAGCACCAAGCCATGACTTTGATGCAGGGGTGAAATGTAAAATTTGTTACTACCGGTTCTGTGGGTGTGGCTTGGTGGGGGAGGGGGTAATGTGACTGGATGGGCGTGGCCAACTTTTTTTAAAAAAAAACTTTTCAAAGCATTTTTTCTAATGCTTTGAAAAGGCCTTGCTGATCAAGCAACTCAGCTAGGATCGTCAGAGACTTTTCAAAGCATTTTTTTACCACCTCTTCGGCCAAGAGGTTGCAGAAAAAAATGCTTTGAAAAGTCTCTGACGATCCCAGCTGAACCCCGCGATCATCAGAGGCTTTTTTTTTACTTTTAAAAGCATTTTTTCGTCAGAAGAGGTTGTGGAAAAAATGCTTTTAAAAGTAAAAAAAAAAAGCCTCTGATGATCGTGTGGCTCAGCTGGGCATGGTGGGGGGGGGGTGAGTGCAGGGATTTTTGCTACTGGTTCTCTGAACCACCTGCCGCCATCGCTACCGGATTGGGTGATCTGGTCTGAACCGGGAGCATTTCACCCCTGCTTTGATGCTATAATGGAGCTCCACCACCTCTTTTTAGCAATAAAATAGTCAGTTTATGTACCTCACCTGGTAATGTCCATGCATAGAGACATCATTTTTGTTGTTTGAAGTCAGCTTAGGAAAGAGCAAGCCTAAAAGTCCAATCAGTGTCAGATAGAGTGCCATTTAATCTAGTTTAAGAAGAGATTGGACAGCCATCTGTTTGAAATGGTATGGGGTTTCTTGCTTGAGCAGGGGTTGGACTAGAAAACCTCCAAGATCCCTTCCAATTATGGTATTATGTTAGTCTATTATAGTTTGCCTTACAAGAATTGAACTGGAGTTAGGGTTAGGGTTACTGGCATTTTCACACAGACACTAGAGAAACTAAAAGGAATTCATCCCTCCATCAAGTGTTGATCTATGAAGAACTTTGGTTGGGGAATTCTGGGAGCTGAAGTCCACAAGTCATAAAATTGCCAAGGTTAGACACATGTGGTGTAGCGGTTAAGGCATCAAGCTAGAAACCTGGAGACAGTGAGTTCCAGTCCTTACTTGGGCCCAAAGCCAGCTGGGTGACCTTGAGCCAAGCACTTTCCCTTAGCCCTAGGAAGGGGCAATGGCAAACTACTTCTGAAAACCTTGACAAGAAACTGCAAAGATTTGTCCATGATTGAATGGAAGAAAAAATATATAAACAATGCAGAGTTTCTGGGAGGCAGCATTTAAATTTAATAAACTTTTATTGTTATACAGACATAACCCAAACACTGGAAGTGGCTTACCATTACTGTTCTGTTCTAAGGCAGACTTATTTTTCATCCTGGCATGAGTGACTTGTACCAATCTTTGTCCTTAGATCATTTCTAAAGAAATCAAAGTTACCTTTGATGCAGCCAGTATGTGCACATATTTTCATACACACAGCACTGAAATATTTTAACATGATATTAATGGCTCAATCAAGTAATAAAAATACTTTTTTCCTGTTGGTTTCCGTGGTCCTTTTACTGTTGAAAAATGGAGGAGAAAAATACAGCCATTTGTAACATCAATTTACAAAAATTTATTAAAAAGAATTGTCACCTATTTCTTCTGTAGTATAAACATATTAATATGTAATGAGACAATAAATATTAATAAGGCTCATATCTGGTGAAATGGGAGTTTATGTCTCCTTAGAGTTTAATTAACACAAAGACTATATTAGTTCTGAGTTTTCTCTTGGGCTAAGACATCATCTCAGGAAATGCTGATGAACGTAATGAAGCTTCTCCTTGCCACTCAGGCTTTCTGTTTGCCAGAAAGATGTTTTTAGTTAAGAAATATCAAAGGATAAAATATGTTTTTGCATTGTTCTGTTGGAAGAAATGTCCATCTGGGTTTAGTTCCAAGTGGGGAGGAAGACACTGGAAACATGGAGGCTTGTTGGAAAGATGATTTAATGGTGGACAGGATCACATGGCTTGAGGTCCTGGGCAATCACTCACATGGGTAAGGAGCCTGAGTGGCGCAGCAGACTAATGCTACTGTTAAAGGTAGTATTTAGCTTCCAGCTGCCTGCAATTACTGCGAGTTCAATTCTCACCAGGCTCAAGGTTGACTCAGCCTTCCATCCTTTCTAAGGTAGGTGAAATGAGGTCCCGGGTTGTGGGGGCAATAAGCTGACTTTGTATAAAATATACAAAAGTATGAAGGGCTATTGCTTAACGCATTGTAAGCCGCCCTGAGTCTCCGGAGAAGGGTGGCATATAAATCAGAGAGAGAGAGAGAGAGAGAGAGAGAGAGAGAGAGAGAGAGAGAGAGAGAGAGAGAGAGAGAGAGATATTTATACCTTCTCTTGGGCCTTGGAGCTTCCTGTTCCTCTGTAAGAAATGTATTCTGATTGGTTGTCAAACTCCCATGGGGCCATGCAGGGGTAACTTTGTAGGTTGTCTTGAGTCCCAGGCTTGGTTAATCTTGCTGGGTGATATAATGAGGGGGCTTTGAGCAATTCCTACTATGGCTTAATGGCTTTGTCCTGGTTTGGAGGGCTAATCCTATCACCCTGGAGCTGAAGGTCTTTTGTAGATAAGATGGCCTAGTCTTTGGTCTTGCAGATAGGTTGGCACCAGTCTTTCTGGGGCTCTTAACAAAGGTGGGGGCTGCTTTCCAAGAGCATGTTTTTCCTTTTCTCATCCAGGGAGGTATAATATTCTGCCTTTTAAATATTTCCTAGAATATTTCATTCTTCTAGGAGAGGGGTGGGTGCTAACCTCCTACAGTTCCTAAGCCACCAGCAGGAAATTATTAACTTAAATGGTTTTGTATCAAATTATAGCATTATAATTGACACTTTTGTTTTCCTAGAACACATATCTCCTGGATCTTGATAACACAGTGATATTTTCAACATTCTTGACAAGCTGGAATCACAGTGAAATGTCCAATGGCAATTCCAAAGCTGCTGCTGCTTTGTTTTACTTTTATTTTGGAAGGATTGGGTGTGTGGCTCCCTCCCCAGAGAAGAAGAACTCCCTTTGTCCCTGAATTCAAAAGAGGATTTTCAGAAGAGGCGAGGATCTGGATGGATCATCAGCCCAAGTAGTTTCCTCAGCATGGCCATCCACGGCTCAGATTCTGTTTGGGCCAATATCTTCCCTTCCTACCCTGGAATCTTAAGGAAGCAAATTGGTATATTAATTCCTTATTTTTTAAAAAGTGTTTAAGTCTGAGTACATTGAGAAAAATACCTTAGGTTTCTCCAAAAGATCCCTTGTTGCCTGAAGTATTTCTGACAGCCAAAGACTTCTTTTAGTTAAAGGCAAGAACACCATTCTTCTTGGGGTGTCCCTGCACTCAGTGGCACAAACATGTGGACCAGCAGCAATTGAGAGAGAAGAGGGGATCCTCGACTGTTGTGTTTTCAGCAGGCCTGATGACTGGGTTGCCCAAGATTGATGATGATGTCAAGCTTTCCATGTCATGTCAAGGACTCACCCTCTGAAAGTGGGAAGTGATGGAGTCCAACGAATGCCTTAAGACCTCACAGTGTTGAAGCTCAGTATTGTATCTGAATACTCCAGTCTTTCAAAAATAAAATCAATTAATGACTTAATAACAGAGACCTTGGAGGTATTCTAGGCCAACCCTGCTCAAGAAGGACACCCTATACCATTCCAGGCAAATAGTTGTCCAATCTCTTCTTAAAAACCTCCACTGATGGAGCACCCACGACTTCTGAAGGCAAGTCATTCCACTGCCTTGTTCCAACTGACAGGAAATTTCTCCTTAGTTCTAAATTAACCATGGTGGCACAGTGGTATGCAGTATTGCAGGGTACTTCTGCTGATTGCTGGCTGCCAGCAGATTGACAGTTCGATTCTCACTGGCTCAAAGCTGACTCAGCTTTCTGTCCTTCCGAAGTCAGTAAAAGAGGAGCCAGATTGCTGGGGGCAAGATGCTGACTCTGTAAACCACTTAGAGAGAGCTGTAAACCACTGTAGGGTGGTACATAAGTCTAAGTCAGGTGTCGACAACCCGCAGCTCTGAAGCTGTATGCGGCTCTTTGGGCACCTTACTGTGGCTCCCTGCCGAACCGGATCCCACCACTGGCTGGCCCTGCCCCTCACCCTCCCCTCCCAGTCACTCCTCACCTGAGAAGGTAAGGGCAATGGTGGAGAATAGAGACTCGCTCCATATTCCAGGGTGGGAGCGAAGTGGACCTGTATTTGCCTCTTCTTCTGGCCCTTGTTGGTGCTGTGAGCACCTCAGTTGCTTGGGGAGATGCATGACTTTCTCTCTGCCCTGAGACACTGGCCTGGCCCGGCTGTGGCTAACACCGGTGCTCTCGCTGCCTCCATGGCCTGCTCGCTGCTCTTGCAGCGCCTTGCACAGCGCACTTAAATTTAGCGCACTTCACAAAGTGAGAGATGGCATCCCCTGCTCCTCCTGGAGCCCATTACAACACAGAGCATCAGCTGTAGCTGGGCCAGGTCAGTATGGACGTAGAGAAAGTCACGGATCTCCCCAAGTGACCGAGGTGCACGCAGCACCAGCAAGGGCTGGAAGAAGAGGCAAGTACAGGGCTGCTTCGCTCCTGCTATGGAATATGGAGCGAGTCTCCATCCCCCACCATTGCCCTCATCTTCTCAGATGAGGAGTGACTGGGAAGGGAGGGCCAGGGGCAGGGCCAGCCAGTGGTGGGATCCGGTTCAGCAGCTACAGCCAAAGAGCCATATGCAGCTTCAGAGCTGTGGGTTGTCGACAGAATCCACAAAAGTGGATTCTGCCAAGTGATGAATAAGCTAGCTTATTTCCTCAGCAGGGTCTGGGCTCACGTGGATCAGTATGGAGAGCAATACGAATCAGAACAGGACTTAGTGTCGGCAATTTCAGATGGAATGAATGAAGGGGAGGCTTCTGAATGGATAGCCCAGCTGCATAATGAGGGCGCTGCTGAACTAAATGATGCCGATGGGTTTATCACACTGCTCCGGTCCCGATTTGAGGACCCAGACCGCATAAATGAAAACGAAGCCACGCTAAAGGTCATGAAGCAAGATAATCAACCTATAAAAGACTTTGTATGGGACTTTAGACAAGTCACAGGGAATGTAGGCCATTGGCCTGACTGCATACTCCTGCACTACTTTAAAGAATCTATTGACCCAGAAGTCAGAAAAGCCTGTGGGATCCGGGGAGTGCCTGAGCGTCTCCATGACTAGTATACCATGTCCATTGCTCTAGACAGAGAAGTCCACCCCCCCCCCAGCCAAACCCCAGCACAGCAGCCATCTCGTAAAACGCTATCTAGCAACCCCATTTCAAAAGCTACAAATCTCACCCCTCCCCTCAACTGTGTGTGTGTGTGATGAAGTGCTATCACTGTGGACAGACAGGAAATCGAGCTTCTGAGTGCCTGGCCCGTGCCCCAGTTCCACAACAACGACCTCCCACAACTGCACGAGGCAGGAGGTCTCCAAGGAAAGACACCAGCCGATTTGCCAAACAAGCCATGGAGATTCCCCTCCCCACTGAAGACAGCAAGGAACCTCCGGCAAAAGAAGCCCCTCCGGACGGGGCTACCGGAGATGAAGACCCGATGGTGAGTACACCCATCTCCCCCTTCTCAATTAAAGTAAAACTGGTGCTGCTGGAAACGGGGAAACAAGCAGAACTCCCAGCAATAATAGATACTGGCTGTACCAGATGTTTAATCGGGCTTAAAGTGGTAGAAAAGCTGGGGATCAGAACAACACCCTTAAAGCACCGGATTAAATTTCACCAGGTGGATGGGACGTTGATTGGGGGAGTCCCCGCCACTCATATTACTGAACTGATTAAATTAGAGATGGTTTAGGTTAGGTTTAGGTTTATTAAATTTGTATACCCCACTACTCCCGAAGGACTCAGGGCGGTGAACAGGCACAGGATAAAATACAGAAATACAAAAGTTAAAAACAATTTAAAACCAAATTAAATAATATTGGCCCACGACAATTAAAATCTCAATAAATTTAAAACAAATTAAAATTTCAATTTAAAATTTAAAAGAAAGGGGAGAAAAATTAGGCCAGGCCGGCTTGCTGGAATAAAAGGGTCTTAAGAGCACGGCAGAAGGTGCGCAGATCCGGGATCCTCCGTATCTCCGGGGGGAGCTCGTTCCAGATAGTGGGTGCCCCCACCGGAAACATCATGGGGAACATCATGGGGAAACATCATGAACTTATACGATTTATAGTAACCCCAAAGATGTCAGAATCTATCATACTGGGACTGGCTTGGCTGGACAAATGGGGCCCCACCATCACATGGGAAGATGGATACCAAAAAATCAGAATAGCAGTTGTCCCATCACCCCCTACCCCTCCCCCCAAACAGCAACCTACCCATAATGGCCAGCGGCCAGAGACAGCAGCAGCTTCTTCAGACAGACCTCCAGGTGAACACCAGATCCCTAAAGTATATGCAGACTTGGCTGAAGCTTTCAGTGAGGAAGAATGTAACCTCCTCCCCCCTCATTGGGCCACAGACTGCGCCATCGAATTACAACCAGGGGCTAAATTGCCAAAACCTAGAATGTACTCCATGACACCTGCTGAGATGACTGAATTGAGGAAGTACATTGACACCAACCTAGCCAGAGGGTTCATTGAGCCTGCAAAATCCAGCATGGCTGCCCCCGTACTATTTATGTGTCGACTTTCGGTCGGTCAACTGCATTTGCATACAAAATACTTACCCCCTCCCACTGATGAAAGACTTACTGAACCACCTTTCAAAAGGGAAAATTTTCACCCAGCTAGATCTAAGAGAAGCCTACTACCGAGTTCGCATAAAGGAGGGAGACGAATGGAGGACCGCTTTTAACTGCCCCTTGGGCAGCTTCCAATTCCGGGTCATGCCTTTCAGACTCCAGGGGGCCCCAGGGGTCTTCATGCAACTGATCAATGAAATTTTGCATGAACATTTATATCAGGGGGTTCTTGTTTATCTCGATGACATTCTCATATTCAGCGAAAATATGGAAGACCACGTCAAATTGGTCAGACAAGTGCTGAAAAAACTCCTAGCAGCCAAATTTTATGCAAAATTGTCCAAATGCGAGTTCCATAAGGAAGCCCTTGGGATACAGGGTGTCAAACAAGGGCATTGAAATGGACCCGGGTAAGGTGAGGGCAGTACTGGGCTGGCAGCCCCCACACACCCGTAAGCAACTCCAGAGCTTCCTGGGGTTTGCAAACTTTTACAGACAATTCATCCCTTCCTTCGCTGAGGTCGCACTCCCTTTGACAGAACTGCTAAAAACTGGACCATCTCCCACCAAGCCAAAACCTAGCCAGCCTTTAGCTTGGACAATGGACTGCCAAAAATCCTTTGAACGGTTAAAATGGCTATTTGCGGTGGAGCCGATCCTACAGCATCCTGACTCGAATAAGTCCTTCATGGTTCAGGCTGACGCAAGTGATGTGGCAGTGGTGGCTGTTCTACTACAAAGGGACCCCCAGAACAATCTAATGCTGTGTGCTTATGTATCCAGGAAGTTAACGGACACTGAGCGCAGATGGGCGGTATGGGAAAAAGAGGCGTTTGCAGTGCGATGGGTTCTCCTGTCCTGGAAACACTTCCTGGAGGGGGTAGAGAAGCCTTTTGAGGTTTGGACTGACCACAAGAATCTCGAGGCACTGAAGACCCCGAGGAAGCTCTCTCCAAAGCAGGTTCGTTGGGCTCAATATTTCAAACACTTTAACTTTAACCTGAGATATATCCCAGGGGGTAAGAACATTCTGGCTGACGCTCTCTTCTGCAAACCCCAATTTGACAGCCGACAGGAAGAGATAGTCCACACCATGGTTTCAGAGATGCAGCCAGCCGCTCAAGCCTGCACCAGAGCGCAAACACACCAGGGTTCCAACCTCCCCGAAGACAAGTTGACAGTGAAGCTAAAAGCGGCGCTCTCTAATGATTCCTGGTTCAAAGCACACCAGGCGGACCTCACCCTAAGGGACGGGTTGGTGTGGAAGGGGAATTAACTTTACGTGCCTCACAGCCTGCGGCTCCTGGTACTGAAGAGAAGTCATGATTCTCACCTAGGGGGCCACTTTGGGTTTTTAAAAACCCTCCATTTGACTAGGAGGCAATTCTGGTGGCCAAAGATGAAAACTGAAGTGGAAGACCATGTGAGGAGTTGTGCCACCTGCACCACCATGAAATACCGACCAGGGAAGCCCCCTGGCCTTCTCCAGACTGTGGCCGAACCCACCAAGCCTTGGGAGGAGATTGCATGGACTTCATAGTTGAGCTCCCCGACAGTGGGGGCAACCGAGTCATTTGGACTGTCATTGATTTATTCTCCAAGCAAGCCCACTTCATTGCCTGCAGCGGACTACCCTCGGCTAAAAAACTGGCAAAGCTGTTTGTGAAACACATCTACAGGCTACATGGAGTCCCAAGAAGAAGAATATCGGACTGCGGGGTCCAGTTCACCACTAAGTTCTGGAGGGAATTTTTACGATCCATTGGGTCGTCCCAGGGGCTTAGTTCGGCTTTTCACCCATCAACTAATGGATCGGCTGAAAAATTGAACTCAATGGTGGAACAGTACATTAGGTGTTATGTGAATTATCAACAGGAGAACTGAGCGGACTTGCTACCATTCGCAGAAGTTGCTTATAATAATGCAGTACACAGCAGTACTGGGTTGACCCCTTTTCAAATAACTACGGGCATGGATTTTGTGCCGATGCCTGAGTTGCCTAGAGAGCCACCCACTTCCATGTCCTTAACGGACTGGATGACCTCATTGAAAAAGGGTTGGGAGAATACAAAAAAGCTTTAGCGGAGTCAGCGGAAAAATATAAGGCTCAGGCTGACAAACATCGGGGTCTCCAACCATATATGGCTAAAGAAAAGGACAAATATAGAGTAAATAATATAGTATTAAATATATATTTGTTTATAATTAGATAGTGTTTGGTATTTAAAACAGTCAATGTTATCTGAACAAAAAGATTTCCGGGATGTAACTATGAATAAATATCTGTGGGATCATTATGATTCCCAGTTAGTCCTTCCTTGTAGTTGTCTTTATGTGTTGTATTGTCTATACATATATAACTTCTATTGATTTGATAATTATAGTATATGTTTTTTATTTGTAAATAACTAATAAAGATCATTTTTTAAAAAAGCAAAAAAAGAAAAAAGAAAAGAAAAAGGGTTGGGAGAATACAAAAAAAGCTTTAGTGGAGTCAGCGGAAAAATATAAGGCTCAGACCAACAAACATTGGGGTCTCCAAACACCTTTCCGAATAGGTGATAAGGTGTATTTGTCAACCAAGTACCTAAGATTGAGAGTGCCCAGCAAGAAGTTTGGGCCCAAATTCAGAGGTCCCTTTCCTATAGTGAAAGTGATTAACCAAGTGACTGTCCATCACTGACTATCGGGGGTGAGTCTTTGGCCCCCGCGGAGAGGGCATGCAATCTGGGAGTCCTCCTGGATATGCAGCTGTCTTTCGAGGAACATCTGACGGCTGTAGCCATGGGGACCTTCTGTCAGGTTCGCCTGATTCGCCAGTTGCGGTCCTTTCTTGATCGGGATTCCCTGTGCACAGTCACGCATGCCCTCATCACCTCTCGCCTGGACTACTGCAACGCTCTCTACATGGGGCTCCCCTTGAAGAGCACCCGGAAGCTCCAACTGGTCCAGAATGTGGCCGCGCGGGTAGTCACGGGAGCCGCATGGCGCTCCCATACAACACCTCTCCTGCGTGAGTTGCACTGGTTCCCAGTGGTCTTCCAGGTGTGCTTCAAGGTGTTGGTTATCACTTTTAAAGCGCTCCATGGCATAGGACCTAGTTATCTTCGAGACCGCCTGCTGCTACCGACGGCCTCCCATCGACCTGTGCACTCCCACAGAGAGGGCCTCCTCGGGGTGCCATCAGCCAAACAATGTAGGCTGGTGACCCCCAGGGGGAGGGCCTTCTCTGTGGGGGCACCTACCCTATGGAACCAGCTGCCCCCAGAGATAAGGAGAATCCATGACCTCAGTGCCTTCCGCCGTGCCCTTAAAACCTTCTTTTTCCAGCAAGCCGGGCTGACCTAACACTTTTTAAAATGTTTTTAATTGTCTGTTATTGTTTTTAATCATGGGGCCAAATTTATATATATCTTTTTAATTGTATGTTAATGTTTGTAGTTTATGTTTTTACTTGGCTGTTCACCACCCTGAGTCCTCAGGGAGAAGGGCGGTATACAAATTTTAAAATAAATAAATAAATAAATAAACTTAGGCTCCCTCACATATTAGGGAAAATACACCCCATTTTCCACAGCAGTTTATTGAAGCTGGTCAGAGAATCTACCCTCAGACCTTTGCCAGCTGCTCCACTCCCTCCTTTAGTATTTATTTATTTATTTATTTATTTATTTATTTATTTATTTATTTATTTATTTATTTTATTTTATTTTATTCGATTTCTATACCGCCCTACTCCCGAAGGACTCAGGGCGGTGCACAGCCAGACAATAAAAACACATCCATACAAAAGTAATACAATGGAGACTCATTATGAGGTGAAGAAAATCCTGGACTCTACAGGGTCAATTACAATATTTGGTGCACTGGAAAGGCTACCCTTTGACTGAAGCTACTTGGGTTAAGAGTTGGGATGTGAAAGCTGATGTGCTCGTGAAATATTTTCATGACAAATTTCCTGACAAACCAAAAGGTCCTCCTGGGGTGGGGAGGGGGGGTTAAAGGGATTGGTGCTAAGTATTAACCCCTTCTTTTGTGTTTTATTTTTCAGGATGTGGTTCTTTCTGCAGGGGGGGACACCTGTCAGCCTTGGAAGCCATATTAGGCCGGAAGCTTCAAGGCTGCCACCTCCTCACATGTGGGAAAGTAGGAGGGAGGATTTAGGAGAGGGGAGTTAGTAGGCATAATAGCGTTCTTCCCATCGGTCAAGGTCAGGGTGAGCCAGCATCTGGAGGAGGAGTGGTCAGGGGCTGGCTTGAGGTGGAACAGGATGTCAGCATTCTGATGCTGACATAAAAAGATGAGGCTTGACTTTTCATCTACTTATTTTCTCTGTAGATAATATCCTCTAGGAGATGGGATGGGAGGGGGGAACATTCCTGTGGGGGTGAGGTCAGAAGCTGGGGAGACTGACTTGGAAGATGGCCAATGAGAAGATGAGAATTGGGGAGCAGAAAGGGAAGGGTTTGAGGGTCAGAGGGTTAGTATCGGCTATGACAAAGTCGGGGCCATATCTGTCGTACTCAATAAATGGAATATTTCAGCAAAGATTAATTGTTTGGGAGTGCAATTTATTTGAGATGACATCGAAACCTGACATGGACGATGATTGGAGCATGTGATCGATTGAGAAGAAAGGGGGTGGTTTTGGGAGCTTTGAATTACTGAAGGAAAGCCTGGGTTTTTCAGATTTGGGATTTCCCAGATGTGCCAGTTTACCTATTTCTAGTAAAGAGAGCTTCGGAAAATGCCTGCTTCCACGTCTTTACTGGGAGTTGGGGGTTTTCTGGAACGCTGACAGAGAATTTTGCCATTGACCCCAATGTCAAGTTCTTTCTGGTCTGTTAGAAAGAGCTTATCTTGCCCAAAGCCAACTGAAGGGTCGCAGCTAGAAAAGCTATGTCAGCCTCCACCTTTATATTGCTTGCTTGCTCGGCTGCCATTGTAACGGGGGGAGGGGAGAGCTGTCTGGATGTCTGGGGGGGGGGAGTGAGCTGGTGGAGTAAATGAGAGAAAATTTTCCTCAGTGTTTCTCTGCAGCTGGGAGGCACACTGATAATCACTCAAGGTCAACTGTCATGGCATACCAGGAGGATGGAGCCATCGGAAGCTGCACCCCACATGACCCCTTGGATTGGATAATCCTGAATGGACAATTGGGGGGAGGGTTTTAAGGATGCTTTCTATATGTGATTTTCGCACCTATTGCGAAAATCTTGCTTTTCTTTGGTCTGCACTCAGACCTTGCTTTTCTTTGGTTGCATTCAGTTCATACTCAGTAAAAGTACCTTTCTCTATGAAAATGGGAGTCGGGGTTTTGCTTTCTTGAGTGTTGAAAGGAGGCATACCTGACATTAACCAAGGTCTGTAATGAACAGCCATCCCGGAAAACTACCGTGGGAGCTGAGCAAAGAATGTCTGACCAAGACAGCGACCAGGAGGATATGGGAGCTGCTGGTTCTGCGACCTCCTTGTCACACCTCGGCTGGGAGGCTTCAGAGTGGATGGCTGATTTACAGCTTGAGGAAAAGGAGGAGAGAGCCAAATGGTCGCTGGGCATGGGGAGGTTACTGGAGCTGGAGAAGACCCCTCAAGGAGTAACAACTACCAAATGCCTGGCAGGAAGAGCAGAAAGAAAATCTTCTGATCACCCAGGCTTTGCAACTACTGAGAGAGGCTTGTGAGAGTCACAGAGCCCGTGAAAGGTATGGATTGCCTGCCCAGGGGTTGCCTGCCAGGGGGAAGGATGAATGCCCCGGGGGTGAAACGGAGGATGCTGCTTGTGTGGAAGAGAGAGCCCAAACCCGGGAAGAGGCAGCTCAGGCCTCCGGAACTCAAGCAGCTGCTGCAATCCAGGGCCCCCCTGCTGGACAGGCCTTGCCACGGAGGCGAAAAAAGCCCAAAATTCTCTTGCTGTCAGTAAGCCTTGGTAGTACAGTGGTTTAATGCACCCTGTAATTAACACAGCTGCCTGCAATTTCTGCAGGTTCGAATCTTACCAGGCTCAAGGTTGACTCAGCCTTCCATCCTTTCTAAGGTAGGTTAAATGAGGACCCAGTTTGTGGGGGCAATAAGCTGACTTTGTATAAATATACAAAAGTATGAAGGCTATTGCTTAACGCATTGTAAGCCGCCCTGAGTCTCCGGAGAAGGGCGGCATATAAATCAAATTAAAAAAAAAAGATATGGGGGAGATCCGAAAGAACTGGGATTCTTTTTAACCCAAGTGTGGAACCACATGCAAGACTGGGGGGAGGATTTCCCCTCAGATGCCGCACGCATGAGGTGTATTACCAGGGCCCTGGAGTGGGTGGCAGCTGAGTGAACGGTGGGTTCACTCAGGAGTTCCACAAATTGGTGGTCAGAAATAGCCCTGCTGGAAAGCTATAAGGATGGCCTTAATGAGGATGTCTACAAGGATTGCTGCTCCCGAGGGGCCCCTAGGGATCTGCAAAGTTGGTACGTGCTAGCCGCTGATGTGGAGATCGACTTTGTTAAGGATATTGGTGTTGTGTTACCAACCAGCAGAGTGTAAAGCACAGAGAAATGTTGCTGAGAGCAATGAATAAGAGATGTGCAAACTGGTTTATCAAAAGTTTAATCTCATAGTCTTTAAACAAATTCCAAGTCTTTGCCATTCAAATCAGTCCAGTAGTTACAGATATCTTCTTACCAACAACAGTAGTTGGTTAGTATAACAAACTCACTCTGGTTCACAAGCCACGATGGTAGCAGATCCATCAAATGATGATAGCACAATGAATAGCACTCCTCACACAATGGTAGCTTATCATCAATTCCACACACAATGGTAGCATATCATCAAACTGAATACTTTACAGTACCTTACTTAAATACGTTCACAACCTGTGATTATCTAATTACAGTATGACTCAGCATTACAATGAATCAGCAGGAAAACTTTAAAGTCACACAATACATATTCATATTAAAGTTACAGTACACATATATTGCCTGGACAACTTGTTAGGCTCAAACCATATCCTAACAGACTTGGCCAGAGATCATTTCTGCGGTGGGTGCACCTAGAGCCAACCACCCTCCTCATCCCACAAGGGGGCTCCAAAGCCGCAGTGGGACCTGCAGGCTCCAAACCGAAGTCCACTGTGTGCTTCAGATGTGGAAAGGAGGGGCACTGTTTCTCTAAACCTGTTTCTCTAAACCTGGACCCAAAGCGACCCCTAGTGGAGGGAAGAGAGCTCGCTCCTCTGACTGCTTGTTGTCCCGATTCCCCCTTCCATATACCTCACGTCACCTGTCACCTTCCATGTGGTTTCCTAATCACACCACCCCCCTCCACCATGCACCGCTTGGTCTCTTCCTGGGTATCCGCCTGACAACCCTCCCCGTTGTGGCCAGGGTTCTGTGTCATCGTGGTCGTCATATAGGCTCTGTGTCGAGGAGTGCTTGACGCTTGACACCTAATCTGGTCCGGCGACTTGAGCAAGCAGTTAAAAGAAGCACTAAAAACTGACGAGTGGCTTTTAGTCCACTCCAATAAGTGTACGTTTTGGGAGGGTCTCACCTGGGTGGGAGTGAAACTATATGTCCCCACCTGAGGGGGGCAGTATTACAATACACCCATGATACTAAAATCCCTGGGCATTTTGGTTTCGTGATGACATTACATTTAGTTAAGTGACAATTCTGGTGGCCAGTGCTGAAGAAAGGCATAGAAGCCTACATGGCGAGCTGCCCCATATGTGCTTCAGCAAAGAAGCCTCTGGGGGAAACCCCTGGGTATTTCCCGAAAGTGGGGGGAATGCAGTCATTTGGGTGGTTACTGATTTGTTTTCTAAATAAGTGCATTTTGTCCCATGTCCCAAGATCCCTTCAGCTAAAACTCTGGCTAAATTATTTGTCCAACATGTGTATAGATTACACGGGCCCCAGAGCAAATAATCTCGGACAGAGGGGTCCAGTTCACCTCCCACTTTTGGAAGGAGTTCCTGGGGTTGTTAGGCTCCACCCAGGGGTTAAGCTCTGCCCATCACCCTCAGACCAATGGGGCTTGTGAAAGAACTAACTCGGTGTTGGAACAATACCTTAGATGTTACATAAATTATCAGCAAGATAACTGGGTGGACTTGTTGCCGTTTGCAGAGGTTGCCTATAATAACTCTATACACAGTAGTATGGGGTTTACCCCATTTAAGGTAGCCTCCGGCCAAGACTTTGTGCCCATCCCAGAGTTGCCTCAGGAAAAACCACAGATAACTTCTTTGGCTGAATGGATTGAACAGCTACATGGTACCTGGTCCGTAACATGTAATGCCCTGGACGAGGCTCACCAAGCTCATAAAACCCAAGCTGATAAGAAAAGAATTCAGGGTAGGGATTATAAGGTAGAAGATACGGCTTTCCTTTCCACCAAGTACTTGCAAACTACCCAAAAGTCAAAAAACTTGGACGTGGGTTCTTTCCCTATCGTATGCATAGATAACCCAGTTACGGTGCAATTAGAGCTGCCTAAAACCTTACGGAGGATTCATTCAGTGTTTCATGTTAGTTTGCTGAAACCCAAGCGTACGTCCCCTTTGCGTCCGGACCAAGAACCTCCTGCTGCCCCCATACTCATTGAAGGGGAAAAGCATTTTGAGGTCAAAGAAATATTGGATTTGAGGAAACATCGCAGTAAGCTGCAGTACTTGGTGGCCTGGAAACATTTCCCTTTAGCTCAGTCTGAATGAGTAAATGAGTGAGATGTTAGGGCTCTGAAGCAGCTGCAATTGTTTTATTCCAAATATCCTGATAAACCTTGATCCTGGAGCTGTACTTATATTCCTGTTTATGTAATTTTCTATTTTCCCTTATTCTGTTCTTCTTCTAGGATTAACGTCTCTTCTGCAGGAGGGCCGAATATCAGCCTTCACCTTTATATTGCTTGCTTGCTCAGCTGCCATTGTAACAGGGGGAGGGGGGAGCTGTCTGGATGTCTGGGGGGGGAGTGAGCTGGTGGAGTAAATGGGAGAAAATTTTCCTCAGCGTTTCTTTGCAGCTGGGAGGCGTGCTGATAATCACTCAAGGTCAACTGTCGTGGCATACCAGGAGGATGGAGCCATCAGAAGCTGCACCCCACATGACCCCTGGAGGGAATGTGGATTGGATAATCCTGACTGGACGATTGGGGGAGAGTTTTAAGGATGCTTTCTATATGTGATTTTCCCGCCTATTGCCTCAGACCTTGCTTTTCTTTGGTTGCATTCAGTTCATACTCAGTAAAAGTACCTTTCTCTATGAAAATGGAGTCGGGGTTTTTCTTTCTTGAATGTTGAAAGGAGGCATACTTGACAAGCCTGTATGTATTTCTCCTTTGGCAGCCTGAAAATCGGGGGCTGTTATCATGAGTAACAGAGAGTTTTGCTGAGCTCAGACAAGATAGGAATCCTTACCTCTGAATCATTTGCAAACTATGCACGGGGCCTTCCTTGTGGCCCTTTTTACCTCTCAAAATTGCTCCTGGGACACTTGGCTACCAGGGCCATCAGCAGCATCTTAAAGCTTAAGCTCCTTCTTCTTTTTTATTTGTTATGTGCCGCTTTCCACTGACCTTTTGTGCCTCTTTCCATCCCTGGTATTTTGCAAGGAGTCCAGTGCCTCTTGGGAAATGTGAAAATTGAATATTTGCAAAGTAGCACTTCAGAAACATGGCTTCAAAGAGCCATCCCCTTTCCACCTCAGAGTCACCACTGAATATCGCTGAGGAATTTCTCATCTCTCGAGTCAAATTAAGGAGACATTGGGCTTCATGGCACGTTTGACAGCTGCCATTCAAACTCCTGGGGAATTTTCTCTCTCTCTCTCTCTCTCACTCTCTCCTTCCAAAAATTTGTGGCAAACTGCCTGCACTTTTGAGCCACTTTCAATCTGGCTATACACTGTACAGATGTTACAATGAAGCTGTGAGGTTTGTCCTTACAATTAATTGTTTGTGGCAATTCTAAAGAGGGGACAAGAAGCTGGTGTGAACTCAGGTGAGGCCCCTTACAGAGGCACGGACTCCATGCCATGTGCAGACTAGTTTCATCCCCACAAGGGCAAGCAACATGGAGGGAATTCAGAATTTTAGTGGCACTTCTGGTTTTGCCCAGACTCAGTAATAGTGTGGCAATGTTTCTTCCATTTATGAGAGAGATAGACTGGCATAAAGAGCTTTCTGAGATGGGCATGCACCGCTGGCCAATTAGTTTTATTACCTCCTGAAATCCTGTCAATCACAGCACTGGAAAGAGTGTTCTTTGTCCAAAAGTCTGCATAAGGCAGAAGAGCCAAATGCATTGAGGATGAGTTTGAAAACAACTGAAGATTACTCAAGGACTACCTATAACACCTTCCATAAATTGATAAGGAAAACAAGGGGGAAGGGCTCTTCATTTCCCCTCACCCCACCCCATTAATATTCTTTGGGATATCCTGAGTGATCGTGAGCTCTTTTGTCAGGGATGGTCTTTTTATTCAGTCCAGAGATTGCTGCCAGGAGATGAGAGAACCCCAAAGCCCAGCTTTCTTCTCATGGGTTATGATTCTTGCATTGCTCTGCATTCCGCTGACCAAGGGCAAAATGTTTATGCTCTTTTCTCTCCTGGAATCTCAGGGGAGGTTGGGCTGTTTTGCTGAAGTCGGTGTAGACTGTGGTCACTCCATGAACTGGTTACTGTGTCAAAAAGGATTCCAGCTGCTTTAGAATGATTTATTCTTGATAACTGATGCTTGCTTTGGTCAGGGAATGACCGAGCCATCCTTAGGCAATGTTGAACCTGCATAAAAATAAAGTTTTTACTATGCAGCCATTTTTCTCTCTTTAAAACCATAAGCCTTATTAAATATGAAATGCCAATCAATATCAAACATTTGCTATAAGGAAAACACGATGAAAATTTTGGAAGGAACTCTTCTTTCCCAACCACAGATTGAGTCATGTTGTCTTTTTAAAATTATTGTAAATGTGCTATAAATTTTCATCCATTGATGCATTTCAATTTATTGAGGCTGAACTTCCCCTTAGCTCACTGCAAATATTTCTTGGTCTATTAAATGTCAAGAGTTTCAAAGCTGAGATTTGCAGCAATGCAATGGTGATCCATCACTCAAATAAAGATCCACAGCTACAGAAAGGAGAAAAAAGAACATTTCATACCTGTCATACTCAATGGTAAATGTCCAATATCATAGGGGAAAAAGCACTTCAAGTGATTCTTAAACCCGACAGTTGTCTTGGCTCAGGGCCTAATCCAATGAAAAATTGGGGGTGTCTACTCAATCAGCAATCACTGGAGGGTGCTGCAAAAAGAAAACCCTCACAATTCATCAAGTATTTGTGGTTTCATGAAATGAGCAAACAGCCGCATGGAGCAAGCATCAGGCCTAGTGGTTAAGGCACCAGGCTAGAAAGCAAGAGACCATGAGTTCAAGTCCTGCTGTAGCCACGAGAGCCTGTCGGGAGACTTTAGGTCAGTCACTCTCTCTCAGCCAACTCACTTCACAGGGTGGTTGTTGTGGGCAAAACAGGAGAATGGATTTGTATTGGACACGATCACCATCTTGAATTATTTACAAAAACAACTAGGCAGGAAACAAACAAACATGATTCCAGTGTGTCCATTGTCTGGGTGAGGGCAGTCAAGGGTTGACTACAAAGGGCGCTGAGAGGAGAGTGAGATGGGGTGCAGAGGATCAGCAAGGCTCCTGCTTGAGCTCCTACACGATGTGGAGCCTTTGGAAAAGTTACAAAAAGCTTCATCTAAACATCTAAACATGCAAGAAGAGATCCATCCATGTTTGGTTTATGAGCCTGAGTGGCGCAGCAGACTAATTAAGTTAAAGTTAAATTAAAGGTAGTATTTAGCTGCCAGCTGCCTGCAATTACTGCGAGTTCAAATCTCACCAGGCTCAAGGTGGACTCAGCCTTCCATCCTTTCTAAGGTAGGTAAAATGAGGACCCGGTTTGTGGGGGCAATAAGCTGACTTTGTATAAAAATATACAAAAGTATGAAGGCTATTGCTTAACACCTTGTAAGCCGCCCTGAGTCTCTGGAGAAGGGCGGCATATAAATCAAATTTTAAAAAAATAATAATTAAAAAAGGGCCAAAACCTGATCTAGGTGCACTTTGTCTCCAAGAAGTTGCTGCCTGGAAGAGGGGAGGGGGGTTTCTTCTTGGCTGTGCGATGCTTTCTAAAGCAAGAGAAGGCAGCTTCCACTTACTACACTTAGTCCTTCTTCTTTTTCCACTTGTGCAAGTTACCTGTATGTCAGTTAATCTCCAGAAATAGGAGGCTAAGACAGTCCCCTCTCTCTTCTTTGTGTCCCTAGATTTTAGGGGGTGCACAACCCGAAGCCCCATTAAATATTTTGGTATCACTCCCAGGAGCATCTCCAACTGCAATGTTTAAGGAGAATACAAGGAGAACATTATGTAACTCATACATAAGGCTGAGGGGGAAAGGGGGAAATGGCTCTGTGCAAGTGAACTCTGCAGTTTTGGGGGGCAAACAAGATTTAGAGAAATGTTCCTTCTCCTGCTAGCTTTAGGGGCAAAAATGGTCAACTGGTCTAACAAAAAAATCCCTGTTGTTAAAGGTTTTTTCACAAAAATCACACAAAGAATAACAAAGTTGATAAGGGATCTAGAGGTTAAGTTGTATGATGAATGACTAAGGGAACCAGACAGGTCTTTTTTTTTTTTAATATTTTATTGTTAAGAAATTATAATAATACAGTTTTTGTCCATCCGGTTACATAGTATAGGAAAAGGAAATAAATAAGAATACAGATATATGTACATATAGATAATCTTTGCTACTCAATTACATAGTATATAAATATGTACTTATACTGATATGTGCTTATATCATTCTTAATGTATATATATATAATAGATCTTTAAAGGTAAATTAATAAACACATAAATCATATCTTTTGCTTACCTATATAACCTTTCCTTACTTCATTTTACTTTCTACAATCTGCGGTACATCTTCTCTTACTATGTCATTTGACTATTTCTTGTACTCAATCTAGTCTCTTCCATTTTTTTATTATTTCATCTTCCTCTTCTCTAACCACCCGTACTACTTGTCCCACACGCTATAATAGTCAGTATCTTCCCTGTCATTGATTTCCAACGTTAATTTATTCATCTCGGCACATTCCATTATTTTACCGATTACTTGTTCCTTAGTTGGTATTTTTTTCTCTTTCCATTTTTGAGCAAAAGAGATTCTTGCTGCTGTTATTATATGCACTGCTAAGTATTTCTTCTTTTTTGCCATTTCCGTCTTCAGAATTCCCAGGAGGAATATTTTAGGATCTAATTCAAAAATTTCACCTATTATTTCTGAAAGCCAATTGCCAATCATCTTCCAATATTTTTTAGCTTGAGGGCAGGTCCACCAGCAATGGTAAAAAGTGCCTTGCTGATGTCCGCACTTCCAACACTTTGGACTTAGGTTGGGATAAATTTTGGCAATCCTAGCTGGTGCTAGGTGCCACCTATAGATCATCTTTAGTTTAGTTTAGTTTATTTGATTTGTATACCGCCCTACTCCCGAAGGACTCAGGGCGGTGAACAGCCAAACAATAAAATACATAGATACAAAAAATTTAAAAACCAGATAAAATCAAATTAAATCATTTTGGCCCAGACAGATTAAAACACCCCAATAATTTAAAAACAAATTAAAATTTACATATTTAAAAAAGGGAAGAGATTAGGCCAAGCCCGCCTGATGGAATAATAAGGTCTTCACAGCGCGGTGGAAGATGCGCAGATCCGGGATCCTCCGTATCTCTGGGGGGAGCTCATTCCAGACGGTATACTGGCTCTCCTTGTATGTGGTTGCCTTGGTGAGTCTTACATTGTTATTCCATATTTGGTCCCATTCTTCCAAATTTATATTTTTCCCAATATTTTTGGCCCATGCTAACATTGGATCTTTAACCACCTCCTCCATCAGGTCATATTCTACCAAATAATTATACAATTTAGCCAGTAATTTATTGTCCGTGCTCATCCAAATCTTATCGAAATCTTTGCTACCCATTTCTATACTGTATTGTTCTTTATCTTTTTTGTACCTTGATTTTATCTGTGCGTATGTCCACCATTCTATGTGAGTACCTTGTTCTTTTAACTGTTCTATTGTTTTGAGATTTCCTGCCTCGTCTAATATTTTTTTATATTTCACCGTTTTACCAAGTTCCAGAACGTTTGGGTATATTATCGCCTCCATAGTTGAGAGCCAACTGGGGATTTTAGTATAATGTTTTTGTCTTATTTCTTCCCAGGTTAACTTCAATATATCCCTCAATTTGTGTTTATTAAAGTGTGTTTTTGTTTTTTTTCCTGTTTCCCACAGGAAGGCATGCCAGCCTTTCTGAAGATCATGCCCTTCTAACGTTAAAATTCTTTTGTTCGCCAAGGTCGCCCAATCTTTTAGCCAAACTAGAATTGCTGCTTTATGATAAGTTTCCCAAATAGGTAGTCCAAGCCCTCCTCTATCTTTTTTATCTTGTAAACTCCTAATTGCTATTCTTGGCTTTTTTCCTCCTCAAATAAATTTCCTAATGATGGCATCAAGTTCTCTGAAAATTTTTTTGTCTAATTTAATTGGCGCCGTTTGAAACAGATACAACAATTTAGGTAAGACACTCATTTTGATTGTCGCTATCCTCCCTAAAAAGGAAATCTGGAGCTTCCCCCATTTCTCTAAATCTTGTTTTATGCTTTTTACCAAAGGGACATAATTGTCCTCTTTGAGGGCCGAATATTTTGTTGAGATCCACACTCCCAGGTATTTAACTTTCTTCACAATTTGTATACCCATGGATTCCTCCAGGGCTTCTTTCTGATTTTTCGTCATATTTTTGGTGAGCATTTTGGTTTTAGATTTGTTTAATTTGAGCCCCGCTACTTCTCCATACTTGTCAAGTACATCCAAAATTTGTATGCCTGTTTCCACCAGTTCTTCCGTGATTAAGACGACATCATCCACAAATGCTTGGACTTTATATATTTCCTTCCTGACTTTGAGCCCTTTAATTTGGTCACTCTCCCTAATCTTCTTTAATAACACTTCTAGTGCCAATATATACAGAAGTGGTGACATTGGGCATCCCTGTCTTACTCCTTTACTGATCTGAAATGTTTTAGTGAGTTCGCCGTTTACTAAGATGTTAGCCCTTTGCTTCTCGTAAATCGTGTTTATTGTGTTTGCAAAATTTTGTCCAAATCCCATTATATCAATTTGTTGCTTTATAAATTTTCAATTCAAATTGTCGAAGGCCTTCTGGGCGTCTAAAAAAACTAATGCCACCTCTTTGTCCGGGTGTTCCTCATAATATTCTATCACATCCAGAATTGTCCTTGTGTTGTTCCTAATTTGCCTCACTGGGAGGAATCCATTCTGGTCACTATGTATTATCTTATTGAGGATTCTTTTTAGTCTTTCCGCTAATATGCTCATGTATATTTTATAATCAATATTGAGAAGAGAAATTGGCCTATAATTCTGTATCAATTTGGTATCTGTTCTTTCTTTTGGTAGGAGTGTAATATAAGCCTCTCTCCAAGATTCTGGTATTTTATTTTTCAGTAGGGCCTCATTAAAAATTTCAAGCATTCTTGGAAGTAGAATATCTTCTAATTCTAAGTTTTTATATAATTCCCCTGGGAATCCATCCGGGCCCGGAGATTTATTCTTTTTCAGTTTGGCAATTGCTGTTTTTAACTCTGTCAATGTAATCTCTTTATTCAACATCTCTTTTTCCTCCTCTCCGATCTGTGGCATTCCCTTCTCCAATAGATATTGTTTTACTTTCTCTTTGGGAATATCTTCTTCTTTATATAAAGACGCATAGTATTCGCGTGCTATTTCCAGTTTTTCTTCCTCCTTGGTTACAATGTGGCCTTCCAGGTCCTCTAATTGGAAAATAATTCCTTTCTCTCTCTCTTTTTTAATTCTATAGGACAACCACCTGCCTGGCTTATTGGCGTTCTCAAAGTAATATTGTTTTGTTCTCTTAATTTCATATGCTAATTTTTCTTGATCCATTATATTTAGTTTATGACGAATGGTCATCCAATTTTCTTTTATTGTTTCATTATCAGGGTTTTGTTGTGCCTCTTTCTCTGCCTTTGCCAGTTCTTCTAGCAATGTTCTTTGAGCTTCTCTCCTCTCTTTGTTTCTGTATGCTCCGTATGCTATCATTAGGCCTCTTAAATAGGCCTTCATTGTATCCCAGATTATTCCCCGGTCCATTGGTTCTTTTTCATTTTCTTCAAAAAAGTTTGTTAGCTCCCCTCTAACTTTATCAATATTTTTTTTGTCTCGTAGGAATTGTATGTTCATTCTCCATCTCGTATTCTTTCTCTTATATCTACTCTTCCATCTAATTTCCAGTGGGTTATGGTCTGCCCAGGTGTTGGGTAAGATCTCTGCTGATAACAATGTCCATTCCCATATTCCTGCTCACCCACATCATAACTATTCGAGACCATGATTTATTAGGATTAGAATAGAAAGTGTACTGTCTTTTATTGGGGTGTAATGTTCGCCAAATGTCTACGAGATTTAGTTCATCCACTAAGTCGAAGAAGGTTTTTGGTAGATTTTTCCTTTTTTTCTTTTGGCCTCTGGGTCTTTTATGATCTTTATTCGCGTCTACCACTCCATTGAAGTCCCCAATGATGCAAATATTGTTATTATCCATTCTCCTTATTATTTCTCGCATTTTATTGTAAAACTCTTTCAAATTTTTGTTTGGAGCGTAGATCGCTGCTATTAATATTGGAGAGTTGCCTCTCTTAATTTCAACTATTAGTAATCTACAGTTTGGATCTGAACCAGACAGGTCTATCCTAACAAAAAGAATTAGGAGGGACATGACAGGAGTCTTCCCATGTGAGAGATTGTCACAGAGAAGAGGAGGCCAATCTATTCTCCAAAGCACTTGAAATAATGGGCTGAATCTTGTTAAAGAGAGATCCAAACTAGAACTAAGGATAAATTTTCTGGCAAAACAATTGTTTGCCTCCTGGAGTTGTGGGTGCATGCTGGCTCAGGAATTCTGGGAATTGAAGTCCACAGGTTGTAAAGCTACCATAGTTGCCCACCCCTGCCACAAAAACAGGGATCAGCTCAGTGTTTCATTTAAAAAAAAAAAAAACCCTCCAAGTCAGTCAAGTCACAAGAAATCCATATCAGTATCATTTACAGCTGCTTCCCCAGCTTCTCAGGGTCATTTAACAGCTAGTTACTATGATAAACAAGGAAACTGGTAGTTTCCTAAGCATCTCACTATTTCTTCTTTGGACACAAATATTATCCCAGACCATGTAACTAACCACTTAACCACTTCCAGATTTAATTACACAAACACGGTAACACCTTACAAAGAATTAGCCCCTGTTCATCCCTCCCTGGCTCTCTTGGTTGCATAACTTGGTTGCATTGCCTTGACTCAGCTTGGAGGATAGCCAACAATTTCTTGATAATTAGATTCAGCTGCTCTCTTTATTGCTAGAGAAAAGTGCACATAAAACTTTTCTAAAAAAGAAAATAAATATGCTACAAAAGAGTTATGGGGTATATCTACACATAAACCTATACACAAAAGCAGATGATCAGATCTCCAGCCCAAAAGACCACAAGTGAAAGCCAAGGTTAGCCTATCATATCCCTGCAATAAATTTTTCTCTTCACAAGTAGATAAAATTCAGTCTCATTCTATGATCCTTCATGCATCAGTCTGGCTTTCAGTCACAAATGCAGAAACTAAGGAATTTTTGGCACTGGCTGTAGCAGACAAAGCAGCAGGGAGCTGTTATATCTCCACTGAAATCTTCACAACTCATAGTGATTTGTGAGCAGTTTTAGCAGCTCTTTTGCTGCCATCAACTTTTCCCAGTAATTCCAAAAGACTGAACCTTCTCCATAATTTTTCCCAGTTCCTTGAGCTGGTCCTGAAGGATACCACAGTCAACAGTATCAGAAGCCATGGAGAGATCAAGGAGCACAATTATTGTGTCCTTATATGAGCATCCACCGGTGATTGGCTAATCCACCGGCGGGAAGTTTAAATGGATGTCATTGGCCAGCTAGCTTGCCGGAGCTGTATATAAGGAGGGCTCGGCAGCTCAGCCGGCAGTTCCGCTTGAGCTAAATAAAGTGCTGAATGGACCTCTGCTGAGTCGCGTCTTCTTTTCCCTGCGCCAATCTAACGCTGGCAACGAAGGACACAAAAGAACTGACAGCATACCTCGTGGCACGATTGCCACCATCTACCAAGAGCTGAGTCACTTGAGCAAAGTCACTGAAACTGAACCACAGAACCATGTCTGGACCACAGATCTCGCTGGCTCCATTCGAGCCTAACCAGGAGAAATGGAAGTCCTTCATGGTCCGGTTCAGACAGTTCCTGGCAGGCAGTGGTTTCACCGACCTGGACGACAACCAAAAGTGAGCCCTGTTCCTGGCTCACTGTGGTCCGGGGTCCTGGAAATGGCCATGGATCTCGTGGCACCGAGGGATATTGAGCTGATGCCTTGGACCGAACTACAGGAAGTCCTGCAAGAGCATTACGCTCCAACCAGCACCCTGTTGGCCAACCGGTTTGATTTCCACCAATGGAATCAATGGGACAGCGAATCTGTTAAGGACTTTGTATCTGCGCTCCGGACAATTGCAGCCAGCTGTGAGTTTGAGAACGTGGACATCCAACTGCGAGACCGGATTGTCTTTGGGATGAGGGATGTTTCTGTCCAGAAGAAACTCTTCAGCCATAAGAAGGTCTCACTGAGGGATGTGCTCAAAGAAGCTACAGCTGCAGAATTGTCAGAGAGAGCAGCAGCCGCCATGAGGAGGTCTAAGGGGATCCACAAGATCTACAAGAATTCCCAACCTTCATCAGATGAGACCACCATCGGGTCAGAGTCCAAAGCCGAAATGGCCATCCACAAGGTTCTCAGACCCCAACGGTGGGAAAACCCTCAAGATGGCGGACGAGAGGAACACTGTGCCAGCTGCAACGGGGATCACGTGCGCGCCAGATGTCGCTGGCGGGATGCGACCTGCAGGCGCTGCAGGAGGAAGGGCCACATCATCGAGGCGTGCAGAGCGGCATAACCGGTCATGGAGACTCCCAGAACCCGTGACCGCGAGAACCAGAGGCCATCCAAACGGTCCCAATACCCCAGGCGTGAGGGAGAAGGCTATGCGAAGAGCAGAGGGGTCCATCAGACCACCATAGTGCATGCCACTGCTGAGGGATCCAACAAGTTCCACGTGACCGTCCACGTGGAAGGGACACCATGTCCCATGGAGAGCAACTCTGGATCACCCTATTCTATTATAGACTGGGTTCAGCTTAAGAAACTCAAGCCGCAGATTGCCAAAAGCCACCTCAAGCCGCTGCAAGCGAAATTGGTGGATTTTGGAGGCCATCCAATCAGAGTCCATTACAAAGACTTCTCCGGGGACCTATCCATTGCAGTCGTCAAGGAGACCCAACCAACCCTTCTTGGAGTGGAGTGGTTCAAGCCTCTAGGGCTCACCATTGGCAGGATTAATCAGATCAGACAGAGCGAACTCGACAAGCTGCTAGAGGACTTCCAGGACATTTTCAACAGGAGTGTCAGCATTCTGATGCTGCCATAAAAAGATGAGGCTTGACTTTTCACCTACTTATTTTCTCTGTAGATAATATCCCCTAGGAGATGGGATGGGGGGGGAACATTCCTATGGGGTGAGGTCAGAAGCTGGGGAGACTGATTTGGAAGATGGCCAATGAGAAGATGAGAATTGGGGAACGGAAAGGGAAGGGTTTGGGGGTCAGAGGGTTAGTATCGGCTACGACGAAGTTGGGGCCAGATCTGTTGTACTCAATAAATGGAATATTTCAGCAAAGATTAATTGTTTGGGAGTGCAATTTATTTGAGATGACATCGAAACCTGACAGGGAGCCTAGGTAAATTTGGGAAAACCCATCTCATTCAATTTAGATCCAACAATTACTCCAATTCGGATAAAGCCCCGCAGGGTTCCATTCGCCCTCCAGCCTAAAGTTGATGCCCAACTGGACAAATTAATCGCCCAGGGCATATTGGAGCCAATTGATCATGCTGCATGGAAGACCCCCATTGTGAACCCAATGAAGCATGATGGATCTGTGCGTATCTGCACTGATTATAAATGCACCATTAACAGGGCGTTACAGCAGAACGCATACCCAGTCCCAGTGGTGCAACATCTGTTGCATTTGCTAGGGAGTGGAACCATATTCGCAAAACTGGACCTGGCCAGGCTTACCAGCAACTGCCAGTCGATGAAAAACTGCGGAGGCTCAGACTATTGTCACTCACCGGGGCGCATTCAAATGCAACCGCCTCCAATTTGGAGTCAGTGCTGCCCCAGGCATTTTCCAATTGATGATGGAACACCTTCTGCAAGGCATTCCAGGGGTGGTGTCATACTTCGATGACGTCTTGGTCTCTGACCACTCAGAAGCCCAACTACTGGAACGGCTCAGGCTTGCCCTGCAGTGGTTTTAGGTGAAGGGTCTAAGAGTCAGGAGAGACAAGTGCATCATCGGGGTCCAGGAGGTCAAGTTCCTGGGCTACCTAATTGATAGCAAAGGCATCCACCCCACCAAAAGTAAAGTAAAAGCAATTCATGAAGCTCCAGCCCCCAAAAGCAAAGCAGAGCTTTAGGCTTTCTTGGGACTACTGAACTTTTACAGTGTCTTCTTAAAACAGAAAGCCACAGTTGCTGAGCCGCTCCATCAACTTTTAGGGAAGGCGATCCCTTGAAAATAGGGAGAAGAAGAAGAGGCAGGTTTCCGGAACATCAAAAGACTACTCTCTTTGGACAGCATCCTCATGCAGTACCATGAGACACTCCCCCTGCTTCTGACCTGAGATGCCTCGCCATATGGAGTAGGGGCTGTCTTCAGCCACCAACTTCCCAACGGATCAGAAGCTCCCATTGCGTTCCTCTCTAAAACAATGTCCGCGACTGAGTGCAACTACAGCCAGCTGGACAAGGAAGCCTTGGCCATCGTAGCTGGCATCAAGCGCTTCCATGAATACCTATACGGAAGAGTGTTCACCATCATGATGAACCACACACCGCTGCTGGGACTCCTCACAGGAGACAAACAAACACCCACCTACATGTTGCCCAGGATGACACGCTGGGCCATCTTCCTCTCCGGCTACTCGTATAAGCTGTTACACAGACCTGGCAAGTCCATCTGCAACGCCGATGCCCTCATCAGATGCCCCATCCAAGAGCCAGTGGAAGACCCGGCACCCACTCTCGGACTGTTCCATATTGATGATGACCAGTTGTGCCCAGTTTCATCCACCACCGTGGCGAAGCACGCCCAAAGAGAAAAAACCCTCAGGCAAGTCATGTCCTGGATCTTGAGGGGCTGGCCAACTGGGAGAGTGGGCGAAGAGTTCAGTCCATTCATGCGGAAACAACAAGAACTCTCCACAATGAAAGGATGCCTCCTTTGGGGTGACAGGGTGGTGATTCCCCACAACCTACAGAAGCAGACATTAGAGACACTGTGGGCATCCTGGTATCGTCAGGATGAAGGCCCTGGCACGGAGCTATGTCTGGTGGCCAATGCTGGACAAGGACATTGAGGAATGGATCGCCAGATGTGACCCGTGCCAGGAAGTGAGACCGGCGCCACCGCAAGCTCAGCCAACGGAGTGGGAGATGCCCAGCAGCCCCTGGTCAAGAATACACGTCGACTTCGCAGGACCAATAGATGGCAAGTCTCTCCTTATTGTGGTGGATGCGTTCTCAAAATGGCTAGAAGTAATCGCGATGCCCACCACCACCACAGAGTCCACCATCAGGGCACTCTGCCGGCTGTTCACCACGCACAGCCTTCCAGATGTCCTGGTCTCGGACAACAGCCCCCAGCTCACTTCTAAGACCATGGAAGCCTTCCTAGCAGAGCTGGGCATTAGACACGCCCTCATCGCCCCTTAAAGGCCGGCAGGAAATGGGCAAGCAGAGAAAATGGTGAGACTCACCAAAGACACACTCACCAAAATGGGCGCAGGAGACTGGCAGGAGAAAATTGATAAGTTCCTGTTTGCCAAGCACATCACTCTGCACACCACCACAAAGAAAAGCCCGGCAGAGCTCCTGATGGGGAGAAGACTACGATCACCTTTGGATTGGCTACACCCCCAGTACAATCCACAGTGCCAACAAAACAATTCCCAGCTGCTGCTCGGAATCAGAGATCCGGTCTTCGTGCTAAATTTCCAGGGCCCTCTGAAGTGACTGGAAGGAATGATCGGGAGAGTGACTGGCCCAAGGTCATATGAAGTGGAGCTGGATGACGGACGAACCTGGAGACGTCACACTGACCAGCTCTGGAAAAGGTGGAGGGGAGTTGAGGAAGACCAGCCAGATGAGGTAGGCCTGCGCCACCCCGGTGAGGTAGACTTCCACCACCCCGATGAGGTAGGCCTACACCACCCTGGCAAGGTAGGCCTACACCACCCCAGCAAGGTAGACTTCCACCATCCCGACAAGGTAGGCCTACACCACCCCGACGAGGTAGGCCTACACCACCCCGACGAGGTAGGCCTGCACCACCCCAACGAGGTAGGCCTGCACCACCCCAAGTTGACCTTTGCCACCCCAACGAGGAGGGCCGCTTTTGCGGCGGGAGGGACCTGCACCCGCCAAGCGAGGGAAACTCGCACCACCCCGACGCCAGCGACCACCGCCCCAGCAAAGAGAGTCCCCGCCATCCCCATGAGGATGGCCACCGCCACCCAGACGAGGTAGGCTTGTGCCATCCCGGCGAGGTCGGCCACTACCACCCCGGCAGGGTCAGCCAGCGACAAACACCGCATCATTCGCAACCACAGCCGCAGGGATGCCCCGCCACGACAGTCCGCCAGGGGCCCAGAGTGCAAGATGAATAAGGGTGGAAAGAACCCAAGGACCTACCGCGGTTCGGCTGCCCAGCCCGAGTCCAAGGCGAACTTCAGCAGCCAAGTCTCCATCATCCCGGCCAGGGAGAGGGACTCCACCACCCGCAGGACAATCTAACAAACCCAGCCGGAGGCGTTAGGCAGGACCCAGTGCATTCGACGGCCAAGTTCCAGACAATTCAACAGCAGGAGCTGGAGAGGGCAGGAGCCTGACCCATCTGGATCAACAGCGAAGCAAGAACTGAACCGCGCAGGTCAAGTAGGGCTATTAGACGCCCTGCCTACCTGCGCGACTACGTGACCTACACGGATTGACAGACTGAAAACTAGGAGGGGAGGGGTGTTGTGTCCTTACATGGGCATCCGTCGGTGGTTGGCTAATCCACCGGCAGGAAGTTTAAATGGATGTCATTGGCTGTCTAGCTTGCCGGAGCTGTATATAAGGAGGGCTCAGCAGCTCAGCCGGCAGTTCCGCTTGAGCTAAATAAAGTGCTGAATGGACTTCTGCTGAGTCGAGTCTTCTTTTCCCTGCGCCAATCTAACAGCAAGAATGAATGTACCACCACCATCTTAGTCCACCACAGGTCATCTACAAAGGTGACCAGGGCTGTCTCCATACTGAATCCTGGCCCGAAATGCAACTGAAAAAGCCTCTAAACAATCGACTGTTTCCAGGGTTCTCTGCAGCCGCACTCCAAACACTGCTCAAAATCCAAAAAAATCCCTTTGGAAATGGATGCAAAATCCGAAACCCAGATGGGCTGAGCTCCAAAGATCAGGTGGAAGCCCGATTTAGAAGTGCCTTCGCACCCCTTTGGGATGTGTGTCCCTTGCACCTACTCCTTGATTGGGGACGCTTGCTCATGCTCACTCATGCCTTTGTGACTTCCTGTCTGGAATACTGCAATGTGCTCTACATAGGGTGGTCTTTGAAGAGCTGGTGGAGCATTGTAATCGCATAGGTAGTAAACACTATCCAGGGTCACATAGAGTGAGTTGGGTGACTGCATCTCTCCTATCCAAGCTTCATGAGTTGACAGCCTGACATTAGCAAGGTGGGGGGAGGGGGGAGAGGGAAGGATTGGAATGCAAGGAAGAAGGGGAGGATGGAAGGCCAGCTGAGCCTTGTGAGAAGCTTCAGTCAACCAAGGTCAATCATTGGTATGCAGAGCTGGGAACTGATAACTTGTTTCCTAAACAATATACAAGCATCTAATTGGACTGTTGGAAGAAATGTCAATCTGGGTTCAATTCCAAGTGGGGAGAAAGACACTGGAAACATGGAGACTGCTTGGAAGGATGGTTTAATGGTGAACAGGACCACATGAGTTTGAAGTCTTAGGTAGCTGACCACATGGAAGAGAGAGAGATTTATACCCTCTCTTGAGTTTTGAATTTGAGTTTATCCTATTGGTTGCAGTCAGACTCCCACGGGGCTATGCAGTTATAGCTGAGGTTGTCTGTGTCCCAGGCTTCGTTGAATATGGCTGGGTGATGCAATGAAGGGCAATTTCCTATTGTAGCTGAATGGCTTTGCCCTGAAGGATAATCCCATTATCTTGGAGCGGAGGTCTTTTGTTTTGTAGATACGATTGGCCCAGACTTTTCTCTTGTAGATAAGCTGGCACCAAAATATCTGCTGGGGGCAGGGAGCTGGGGTCTTTTGTTTCTGTTTCCTTTAAGATTTTTTATTTCTCTTTTAGGGGAAATATTCTGCTCTTTTAATATTTCTTAGAATATTTCATTCTAGGAGAGGGATGGATGCTAACCAGTGGTGATATGTAAAATTTGTTACTACTGGTTCTGTGGGCGTGGCTTGGTGGAGGGGGGGGTAATAAGACTGAGTGGGTGTGGCCAACTCTTTTTTTTACTTTTAAAACCATTTTTTTCTACAACCTCTTCGGCTGAAGAGGTGGTAAAAAAATGCTTTTAAAGCCTCTGCCGATCCCAGCTGACTTGCCTGATCAGCAAAGGCTTTCTTTTTTTTTTTTTTAAGCCTCTGATGATCCCAGCTGTGCCACGTGATCATAAGAGGCTTTTTAACTTTTAAAAGCATTTTTCGGCCAAAGAGGTTGTAGAAAAAATGCTTTTAAAATTTAAAAAAGCCTCTGATGATTGCGTGGCTCAGCTGGGCAATTGGGGGGGGGGCAGGGATTTTTGCTACTGGTTCTCCAAACCACCCGCCTCCATCGCTACCAGATTGGGCGATCGGTCCGAATTGGGAGCATTTCACCCCTGATGCTAATTTTCTACAGGACATTTTCAGATAACCTGGGGATGGATGGTGGGGAGAGGCAAATTTACTTTGTAATGTTTGCAAGGGAAAACCTCAGATTCTGCTTACATTACTTCTCTAACCACCTGAGCTTCAGTAAAGTATACTCTTGGCAAAAACACACGGCCCAGAGTCTTTCTTTGCTAGATGATTGAATGAGATGGTTAACTTTAAGGTGAATCCTAACATTGATTGAATGAATAGAATAGAATAGAATAGAATAGAATAGAATAGAATAGAATAGAATAGAATAGAATAGAATAGAATAGAATAGAATAGAATAGAATAGAATAGAATAGAATAGAATAGAATTCTTTATTGGCATAGTGTGATTGGACACATAAGGAATTTGTCTTGGTGCATACACTCTCAATGTACATAAAAGAAAAGATGCATTCGTCAAGAATCATAAGGTACAACACTTACAACACTTAATGATAGTCATAGGGAACAAATAAGCAATCAAATCACATTAGGAAACAATCAATATAAATCTTAAGGATACCAGCAACAAGGTTACAGTCATAAGTGGGAAGAGATGGGTGATAGGAATGATGAGATTAAAAGTAATGCAGACCTAATAACTAGTTTGACAGTGTTGAGGGAATTATTTGTTTAGCAGAGTGATGGCATTTGGGAAAAAACTGTTCGTGTCTAGTTGTTCTGTGTGCAGTGCTGTTTAGCGTAGGAGTTGAAACAGTTTATGTCCAGGATGCAAGGGGTCTGTAAATATTTTCACAGCCCTCTTTTTGACTCTGGCAGTATACACATCCTCAATGGAAGGCAGGTTGGTAGTAATTGTTTTTTCTGCAATTCTAATTATCCTCTGAAGTCTGTGTCTGTCTTGTTGGGTTGCAGAGCCAAACCAGACAATTATAGAGGTGCAGATGACAGACTCAATAATTCCTCTGTAGAACTGTATCAGCAGCTCCTTGGGCAGTTTGAGCTTTCTGAGTTGGCACAGAAAGAACATTCTTTGTTGTGCTTTTTTGATGACGTTTTTGATGTCAGGTGTCCATTTTAGATCTTGAGATATGGTAGAACCTAGAAATTTGAAATTTGAATACGGTTGATATTGTGTTGTCTAGTATTGTGAGAGGTGGTAGTATGGAAGGGTTTCTCCTAAAGTCCACCACCATTTCTACGGTTTTGAGTGTGTTCAGTTCCAGATTGTTCCGGTCGCACTACGAGGCTAGTTGTTCAACCTCCCATCTGTATGCGGATTCATCATTGTCTCGAATGAGACCGATCACTGTTGTGTCATCTGCAAACTTCAGTAGTTTAACAGATGGATCGTTTGAGATGCCATCATTGGTACTGTATATAGAGAGAAGTGGAAAGAGCACACAGCCTTGTGGGGCCTGTGCTAATTGTACAGGTATCTGATGTGATTTTGCTTAGCTTCACCTGCTGCTTCCTGTCTGTTAGGAAGCTTAAGATCCATTTACAAGTGTGTTCAGGTATCACTAGCTAGTTTAGCTTAGTTAGAAGAATGTCTGGAATGCTGGTGTTGAATGCTGAACTAAAGTCTACAAAGAGGACTCTTGAATCTTTGGAGATTCAAGATGTTGTAGGATGTAGTACAGAGCCATATTAACATCATCATCTGTTGATCTATTTGCTCAGTATGCAAATTGGAGGGGGTCTAACAGTGGATTTGTGATAGTTTTCAAGTGGGATAGCACTAGCCTTTCAAAGGTTTCCATAACTACAGATGTTAGAGCAACTGGTCTGTAGTTGTTCAGTTCCTTGATGGTAAGCTTCTTCGGCACTGGGATGATAGTAGAGGTTTGAAGTAAGAAGAACATAGCACATCTCTAGCGATTTACTGAAGATATGAGTGAAGATGGGGGCCAATTGGTCAGCACAGACTTTTAAGCAAGACTTTTAAGAGTTATCTTGTCCGGGCCTGGAGCTTTTCCTGGCTTTTGTCTGTGAAATAGGTCTTGCACTTCCTTTTCTGTGATCATTAGGGGTTTTGAACCCAATGGGATGGGGTCAGTTGTAGGAGGCTCGGCTGTTGTTGGTGTGTCTGAGATGGGGGTTGTGGAGATAGGTGGCTGTAGTTTCCTTTCAAACCTGCAGTAAAACACATTCAGGTCATCTGCCAGTTGTTGATTTCCTTCAGCCTGGGAAGAAAGTTTGCTGTAACCGATGATATTTTTAAGAGTTTTCCACATGTTTGCTGGTTCATTTGTTCATTCTTTAGCTTTTCAGAGTAGCTTCTTTTTGCTGCTCTAATCTCCCTTGTTAATACATTTCTGGCCTGACTGTACAGCATTTTATCACCTTTTCTGTAGGCTTCCACTTTGGAATGACATAGCTACTTAGATTTAGCTGTGTGTGGATGGATGAATGAGATGGGGGAGGGAGTGGGAGAGGGAGGGAAACACGGTAACCTGTCCACTTCAAATTTGCACTTTGTTGCAAATACAGTCACAACATGTTGAGGAGGTCTCTGAGAAGAGCAGTTGAAGGATCAACCAGCTGGAATTAAATCAAAAGGTCCAGGCTGAAAATGTGAATTTTCCTGGTGGCAAAAGCTGTTCAAAAATAGAAATAAAATAATGGTGCTGTCCAGGCTTTCAGCCAAAGCATCTACAAAGTTTCTGCATTTGATAATTCTTTAAAATAGTTCTGTCACCATTTTACAGCAAGATAAAAATATAATGAAAACTTAATACACTGTATATACAACATAAAAATAAAACAGCATGAGCAAAGCATATTTAAAATAAATCCCTGAATTATGGACTTTCCACTCCAACTGACAAAATAATGAAGAACAGGAAAAATACCAAGTTAACAATAGTGAAATATATTACATATTGGGTTTTTATTTTTGTAAACTGCCTAGAGCAGGGGTGGGCAAATGTGGCCCTTTTACAACCTGTGGACTTCAACTCCCAGAATTCCCAGGTTGTAAAAGGGCCACATTTGCCCACCCCTGGCCTCGAGTCACCGAGAGCAAGCGGCCGGCTACGCAAGTTTAAACGAACAAACTCTTCCCAGGCAATTCAGGAGAGCCCCCCTCCCCAAATCCACGCCATAGCCAGGGCAGGGTCTCCTTTGTCCACTTTTTCCCCAGGTGGAGGCCTCCAGGGCCCACTCTTTGCCCGAAGGCTGCGCCAAATCCTCTGGGATGCGCGGGAAGGCTGCCTCCAAAGCAAAGCGCCGACTGCACGCGCGGGGAGGGAGCGGGAGGCCCCACTCGGCTCGCATTTCCCGCGGCGCCCATACAGAGAAAGGGCGCGCCCGCGACCTGCTCGGGGACCGCCAGCCGCCGGGACGGGGCGCAGGGTTGTGGTAGAGAACCCTGGGAGGGGGGCTTTTGGCGGGGAAGAGGAAAGAGAGGCGGCCCCAGCCCTGCGCGCCGCCGCTTCCTAGCTCCGGCAGGCGGTGCGTGGGGGAGGGGCGGGGGCGGTGGAGAAACTCCAGGTGGCTCAGCAAGAAGCCGAGTCCCTCCTCCGACCCGGCAGCGGGGCTCGTCTGGCCCCCCAAGGTCGGGGAGAGAGTCGTGTCTCCTGACTGGCAGGCGCCTTTTAAGACCATCAAACAGCCGATATTTATTTAAGTGGTTTTATGCAATTTCCATCGGTAATGAGGCCCCTGAAGAAGCGATTTATAAAAACCAATTAACAACAGCATCTATTAATAAAACCGCAATAAAAGCTTAACATCAAAAGGAGGGCAGTTAAAGCCTTCAGCCAAACATCAGAAACGATGAATATCCAAGTGGAAGAGAGTAAATGGGACTCCTTCACCTCCCCCCTCCCCCCCCGTGGAAATATCAGGAGCAGCAGATTGGGGACTGGAGAGGGTCCCTGGTACACACACCCCTTCCCAAAAGCAGCAGCAAAGTGGGTGGGGGGCTGAATCTCCTGGCCACTGAGTTGACCTGAGATGAAACCTGATTGGCTGAACAGCCTGCCACTCTGCTGCGCCATCAAAGACCTCATGGGGCACAGCTGTCAACTCAGGTGGTAGGCAAGGAAGGGGGTCTAGGGCACTCACCCACCCTCTCCCCACTGGGAGAAAGGAACAGCATGGGGAGTGAGGTGTGCAGGAGAAGGGAGAAAATGAATGAAGCAGGGCCTGAGAGCAAAGAGGCTGGACTAGTGGAGAGGACTGGTCCAGCTGCCTGGGAGACTTTGGTCATTTGGTCTTGCTGTGCCCAGCGCAACCCACTATAGGGTCCCCATAGAGAGGAAATCCTTGAGCTGGGAGAAAATAGGACAAATGCATAAAGACTTGGAGACACCCTCCCCCAGCCCTGCCCCAGTCTCCACCTGAAGGAAGATTCTGGGCTCCTACCCAACTGAATGGTCTCCAGATATTTGGGGGATGCAAAATTCTGATGGGTGAGAGATGCAACCTGATTTAGACTTTGAAAGATATTGCAGAATTCCTCTGAAAAAGATAACTTTGGAATGATAGTTCCCCTCCAACGCATAAAGCTAATTAAAAGATTACTGCTTGGAAAAATTTTTTAAAGACAAGCATGATTTGTTGCAGCCTCACTCTTTATGTAATAACTGCATGTGTGCAACCACACTGCTCCTCGTAACCAAGATTTCAGGGATTTTTTAAAAAGAGTGGAGAGGAGACCCATAACTTGGAAATCCTTGGGAAAACAAGTTGTGGATGAAGACCTGGGGGATGAGAAGGACCTGGAGGCCCCTGAGATTCCTCTCCCTGACTGTCTCATGAGCAGGGAAGACCCTGTGGGGCTGCCCCACAGTTAGGATGCCCCAAAGAGAGGCAGCCCGGCTCTTCAGCCAGTCACATCCGCGGGAAAGACCTTCTCTGGCTTGTCAGCACGATGTCGGCAGCTTTTTCCCACCTCCAGCTCTACATCTAAATAAGTCACAACCCTCCCCCCCCCAAGATATTCCATTAATATTTAACAAGACAGCCCACAGCAAGTTAGATAGTGTAGCAATTAATTTTTAAATGGTGACATTTATTACAGCATGTAACTGCTACCTAGCTTGCTGTGGGCTATCTGCATAAAATGTCAGTAAAATATCTCCTAATTCTCCTCAATTTAATACAAACATAAAAACTGTAATCATCCCATTATTGTAAAATATAATTGAAGTCTTTCATTTCATTTTATTTTAATATATTTTTGGCACTGCTTATTTCTCCTTTGAGGAGGAATAAGGCTGTCGGGGTGGGGGAGAATAGGGTGGTGAAGAGTAATTAATGCATAGATTAATTTAATTTAATTTCATCTATACTTCAGATCCAAGCTGGCAAAGCTCAAGATAACGACAGAGAAAATGTTGATTAACACTGAAACAGCTTGCAACTGCCATCGACAAATGCTGTAATGAGACGCTCGCAGGCAGCAAGGATTCATATATGAAAAGTGGGGCTGAGATCAGTATTTCATATTCATGGCAAATTTAAACTGGTTTGGAAAAAATAAAGTTCAGATATGTAGCTTATTGCCTCCCTTCTCTCTTCAAGCCCAGAAATGTGAAAACTCTGCAATAGACAGAACCTTGTTTAAAGTGCCAGGGAACTTCTAAATCAGGTTTGGAGGAAAAGGAGGGTTTCCCCAAATGGTCACTACTTAAAAATGCCTGAAATAGCTGGAGAGGCCTGGACTCCCATTGCAGCTGGGGAATGGCTGAAGCAAAGAAGTAGCTGAAGAAGTCCTCCCTTCTGATCTGACTCCAATGCAGCAGGACCTGCCCAGCTTCTGCTGACTTCTCAAGGACTTAATCATCCTGTAGGAATTCAATCATCCTGAACTTCATTGTTTATATACTATAAAAGTTGTAACTAGTACTGGTAGCCAGTACAGGTTTGTTAAAAACAGATCATGCCAAACAAATCTTATTTCATTCTTTGACTAAACAAATAGACCAATGAAATGCTGTGGATATAGTATATTTAGACTTCAGCAAGGGATTTGACAAAATAGACCACAACCTACTTCTTGGTAAGCTAGAAAAATGTGGGATAGACAACATCACCACCAGGTGATTCTAGGGACTTCCTCTGCTTAACAACGGCAGCTACTGACTGGATTTCCAAACTCGACATTAAATTTTGAAATGTTATTTCTGTTTTCCTTTTAGGTTTTCTTACTGCTTTTTTATTGTTTTAATTGTTTTTAACCTGTAAAAATGAAGTGTTTTAATGCTGTGTGTGACCAGCCATACGCTAAATAAATAAATACCACCAGGTGAATTTATAACTGACTGACAAACTGTACTCAACAAGTAATCCTTAATGGTACTACCTCCACATGGAGAGAAGTAGGCAGTGGGGTACCATAAGGCTCCATCTTAGGCCCAGTACTCTTCAATATCTTCATAAATGATTTAGATAAGGGAATAGAAAGGGAAGTCATCAAATTTGCAAATGACACTAAACTAGCATGAATAGCCAACACCACAGAAGACAAACTCAGGATCCAAAAAGATCTTGACAGATTTGAACAACAAAATGTCTAACAAAATGAAATTTAATGTGGAGAAAATCAAGATTTTACACCTAGGCAGGGAAAAATGAAGCTACAAGTACAGATTAGGCAAAATCTGGTTCAAAAATAGTAACTGTGAGAGGGACCTTGGCATCCTAGTGGATGATCACTTAAACATGAGCCAGCCATGTGCAGCAGCAGCCAAAAAAGCTAATACAATCCTTGGTTGTATAAACATAGAATCAAAATCACGTGAAGTATTAGTACCATTTTATAAAGCCTTAGTAAGGTTACACCTGGAATGCTGCATCCAGTTTTGGTCACCACATTACAAAAAAGATGTTGAGACTTTGGAAAAAGGGCAAAGAAGAGCAACTAAGATGATTAAAGACCTGGCAACTAAAACATATGAAGAACAGCTGCAGAATTTGGGTTTGGCTAGTCTAGACAAAAAAAAGAATAGAGGGGACATCATAGCAATATTCCAGTATTTGAGAGGCTGCCACAAAGGGAGGGGATCAATTTATTTTCCAAAGCACCAGAGGGCAAGACAAGAAAAAAATGGATGGAAACTAGTCAAGGAGAGAAGCAACCTGGAATTAAGGAGAAACTTCATAAGAGTAACCAGTAGAACAGCTTGCCTTCAGAGTTTGTGGGTGCTTCCTCACCGGAGGTTTTTAAGAAGAGACTGGACAGCAATTTGTCTGAAATGGTATAGGACAGTGATGGCAAACCTTCTTGGCACTGAGTGCCCAAACTGGAATGCGCATGCATGCACCGGAAACCCGAAGACCAGTTGGCCGGTGCGCATGCACCCGCTGGCCAGCTGCTCGTCGGATTTCTGGCGCTCGGGTGTGCGCAAAGTCCAACTGATGACAGCGCACGTGCCCACAGAGAGGGCTCTGCATGCCACCTCTGGCACGTGTGCCATAGGTTCGCCATCACAGGTATCGGATCTCCTGCTTGAGCTGGGGGCTGGACTAGAAGACCTCCAAGGTTCCTTCCAGTTCTATCCTGATTCTGAAATAGTTTCTCTTCCCCCCTCCCATTCCTGCAGAAAGGACTTAGAAGCAGAGAACACTAGAAGGGTAGGCTTATAGTTGGGGTGGGGAATGTTACAAGGAGAAAGAGTGGAGGATCATGTATGAGAGAACTTGGGTGGATGGGCCCATGCAGATGAGGACATCAAGGAAGCAAGCAATCCTTCATGGCAATCATAAGGGAGGAAGAAAAAAACTATTCTCCCCTTCTCTTGACAGCAGATACACTCCCAGGTCTTCTGGACATCCAGTAACATTTCTGGCTATTGAAATTCCCCTCTCAACCACTGAACTATTGTCTCCCCCAACACACATATCAAAAAAAGAAAAAAAAATGAAAGCAAAGGAGCTATAGAAATGTTCTATAAATATAACATGAAAATATATGTGAGTTGTAAAGAGCCCAGAGTTAAAGAGTAGATGTCAAATAGGATAAAACTCAAAATGAGCTGAGATTCAAAAAGGATCTTTTGTAATATGTTCAAAATAAAAGCAAGGAAAAGAAGGGAATGTGACAAAATACGAGCAGTAATAAAGAAAGGATCAAATTACTCGGCTCCTATTTTGAGCAAGCACTCTTCTTTCTACACAACCCTCTTCAGTTGCTTGTCTCCCACACTGATGCCAGCCAGACATGAAGTTCACCAAGGCAATTCCTGTTTTGGATTCTTTAACTTAGCAAAGATGCTGACCAAATGTTCTGTCTACCACTGCACCAGACTGGGCTGGGGTGGGGATTGAGAAAATACCACACATTTGTCCCAAAGATGCTTTTTCAAGAGGCAACTGGACCTTCTGGTTTTTCTTTGAAGATGTTTCGCTTCTCATCAGTGGTCAAATCTAAATTTGCGTCCCTTTCTGAATCGGGATTCCTTATGCACAGTCACTCATGCCCTTGTCACTTCCCGACTGGACTACTGTAATGCTCTCTACATGGGGCTCCCCTTGAGGTGTACCCGGAGGCTCCAACTGGTGCAGAATGCGGCCACGCGGGTGATTACGGGAGCGACATGGCGCTCACATGCAACACCTCTCCTACACGAGCTGCACTGGCTTCCGGTGGTCTTCCGAGTGCGCTTCAAGGTGTTGGTTCTTACCTTTAAAGTGCTCCATGGCTTAGGACCTGGGTACCTATGAGACCACCTTCTGCAACCGATAACCTCCCATCAACCAGTACGCTCCCACAGAGTGGGCCTCCTCAGGGTGCCGTCAATAAAGCAATGTCGACTGGTGGTTCCCAGGGGGAGAGCCTTCTCTGTGGGGGCACCCACCTTTGGAACAGGATACCCCCAGGGATACGAATGATCCTAGATCTCCGTACTTTCCATCCTGCACTAAAGACCTTTCTATTTCACCAAGCCGGGCTGGCATAAATTTTCAAATTGTCTAAATTCTATGCTGATGATCTTAACTGATGAGCCAAATTGGTTTAATTATTTTAAATTGTTTTTATTTCACATTATATGTATGTTATTCTGACTGTTCACCGCCCTGAGTCCTTCGGGAGAAGGGCAGTATAAAAATTAATTAATTAATTAATTAAATAAATAAATAAATTATTATTATTATTATTATTATTATTATTATTATTATTATTATTATTATTATTATTATTAATAATAATAATAATAATAATAATAATAATAATAATAATAATAATAATAATAATAATAATAATAATAATAATTCTTTTCTACCAGTTCTGTGGGTGTGGCTTGGTGGGGTTATGTGACTGGGTGGGCTTGGTTATGTAACCATGTGACTGGGGATCAAAAGACAGAAACTCACTAACAATGTCCTGCTGGAGGAGGGTTTGACTAGATGATCGTTCCAGCCCTGGATTATCCTCTGAAGCTGCATCTAGTGCCAGGTTTGTAGTCCTTCCTTCTTCTTCTTTTTCCCTCCCTCCCTCCCTCCCTCCCTCCCTCTTTCTTTCTTTCTTTCTTTCTTTCTTTCTTTCTTTCTTTCTTTCTTTCTTTCTTTCTTTCTTTCTTTCTTTGCTTCCTTCCTTCCTTCCTTCCTTCCTTCCTTCCTTCCTTCCTTCCTTCCTTCCTTCCTTCCTTCTTTCTTTCTTTCTCTCTCTTTCTTTCAATAACAGACCCTCCCCCATTTCTGGCCCACCCACCCATTTTTGGCCTAGCAGGCTTCAGGGAAGTCTGCTGGGAGCAGAAATGGGCCCCCACACCCCACCCCTGTAAAAAAAAGTTTCCGATGATCGCGCTCCACAGCTGTGACCATTGGAGCCTTTTTTAAACCTTTTAAAAGCATTTTTTTACTACCGGCTTGGGCGAATGGGCAGAAAAAAATGCTTTTAAAAAGTTTTTAAAAGGCTCCGATGATCGCACAGCACAGCTGTGATCATCGGAGCCTTTTTAAAGCATTTTTTACTACCCATTTGCCCGAGCTGGTAGTAAAAAAATGCCTAAAAAGTAAAAAAAAAAAAAAAGTTCTAATGATCAGCTGAGCGATCCGCAATCATCAGAACTTTTTTTTTTTTACTTTTTAAAGCATTTTTAACTAAAAAAAAATGTTTAAAAAGTTTTTAAAAAGTTCCAATGGGAACTTTTTAAAAAACATTTTTACCACCGGTTCGGCAAACCAGTAGGATTCCAGTTCAGGCAAACTGGACTGAACCAGTAGCATTTCACCCCTGCTTCTCACCCAAGAAGCTTCTTCAGGTCTATCTCCAGTCTACAACACAGTCCTTTCAACAATTCCAAGAAAGTTCCATGCTCATTTGCACTATTCAGGTGACCTTGACGACACAGATAAACCTCTAATCGGCCTTAACAACTTGCTAAAAGAATGCAAATGACCAGCTGTCTGCAAGGGATATAAATTCCTCCATTCCTCACCATCCAGTCAGAGCTGAAGAAGTTTTTTGGATGAGAAGCGAAAAGTCTTCAAAGAAAAACAAGTCCAGTTGCCTCTTGAAAAAGCCCCTTTGGAACAATCATGACCTGGATGACTGAGAATCTCCATAGACACCACACTTTTGCTTTCTTTTCTTGCCACTTGGACTGGAGTATATGAAAACTGATGTCAATTTCAAAGGGAGGGAGGCAGGGAAGGAAGGAAGGAAGGAAGGCAGGTTGGAATAGAGGAGAAGGAGGGAGGACTAGGAGGAGGGAGGGAGGGAGGAACAAAGGGGAGGGAAGGAGAAAGGTTCATTAGTTTAGTTTAGTTTAGTTTTATTAAATTTGTATACCGCCCTACTCCCGAAGGACTCAGGGCAGTGAACAGGCACAAGATAAAATACAGAAATACAAAAGTTAAAACAATTTAAAACCAAATTAAATAATATTGGCCCACAACAATTAAAATCCCAATAAATTTAAAACCAATTAAAATTTCAATTTAAAATTTTAAAAAGGGGAGAAAAATTAGGCCAGGCCGGCTTGCTGGAATAAGAGGGTCTTAATAGCACGGCGGAAGGTGCGCAGATCCGGGATCCTCCGTATCTCCGGGGGGAGCTCGTTCCAGATAGTGGGTGCCCCCACAGAGAAGACCCTCCCCCTGGGGGCCGCCAGTCGACACTGTTTGGCTGACGGAACCCGGAGGAGTCCCTCTCTATGAGAGCGTACCGGCCGGTGGGAGGCTATTTGTGGTAGTAGATGGTCCCGTAAATAACCAGGTCCTAAGCCATGGAGCGCTTTAAAGGTGGTAACCAAAACTTTGAAGCGCACATGGAAGACCACCGGGAGCCAGTGCAGCTCGCGCAGGAGAGGTGTTACACGGGAGCACCATGTTGCTCCCATAACCACCCATTGACAAATAAAGTCCAAGTCACCCTGGACTTACAAAAGCAGCAACAAGACTCATTCCACCTTATATTTTTTTAGATTTTAGATTTTTATCCTTTTATCTTTCCAATATACTGTATACAACTCAAGATGGCAGTGAACAAATCAATGCACCTTCCTCCTCCTATTTTTCTTTTTGATTGGGTGGGAATCCTAGGGATACAACAATTTTGTTCCATGAGCTCCACTGGTTGCCTGTTTGCTTCCGGGTGCAATCCACAGTGCTGGTTTTGACCGTTAAAGTCCTAGATGGCTTGGGTCCAACTTGAAGAAAGCCCCTTCCCGATTACATCTGCTGGTCCCACCAGACCTGGCAGGAAGGGGAGGCTTCATCTCCTGTCTTCAAAGGGGCTCCATCTGGCAGGATGTTGGTGGCATGGCTTTTCTGCTCTGGCCCCTGGGCTCTGGAACATTATTCTACCTAAGGTGAGGTTCCCTCTTAGCCTTCCAGAAGATCCTAAAAGCATGGTGGGTTGTTTTTTTTTTCATCAGCCCTGGGGATCCCAGGAGAGCCTGCAAGGTGAACATGTGAGATCAAGTGATGTTTGTCCTCCTGCTTTCTTAAGTTTCATGTGTTTATTTTATAAGTTCTGTTTAAGTGTTTGTTTTATTTATGTTTGACTGATTTTTTTACATGGTTATGGAGTTTTGTTATTGTTATGTTGTCCACTGCCCAGACCAGTGGTGGTTTTCTACCGGTTCTCCCTGGTTCGAACAAACCGGTAGTGGTGGCGGTGGGAAGCTCTGCCCACCCGCCCGGATGTCATAACGGATGCTCTGCGCATATGCAGAAGTGCCGTGCACAAGCAAAGTGAGCGCACACACGCATGCGCTCCTGGTTCCGAACCGGTAGCGAAGGTAAGCGGAACCCACTACTGACCCAGACTCATGTTTTTGTGGAATGGGTGGCTATATAAATATCCTAAATAAATAAATCTTGATTTGAGGAATGTAGTTGATAAAATGCCCCTAAAATTTTGATTAGCAATATCTTTTAACGAACAAGAAGATAAAATGTATTCAAATGAAATAGAAGGAAAAGGAAGGGAAGTAGTTGCACTGTGAATTTAAAAATATCCCTTCCTGCTAACAAATCCAGATGGATGTATTAGACAATGTTGTGTAGAACATCTGGGATAAAAGAAATGGGAGAAGAAATAAATGCAATTATGGTGCCCAGCAAAAAAGGAGATTTGGATGATGCCTCCCAGGCTCAGATCTTTCACAGCAATGAGGAAGGTGGCAGAAAGAATACTGGTCTCTGTTGGTCTGCTGAGAATGGTCAGTCTAGGAAATTCCTGATTTGCTTTGCTTTCTCCTCTGTAGGACTGAGGCCAGCACAAGGAGATCAGTAATCTTTGGCTTGATACTGATCAGCAGGGAAGGCTTCGTGTAGGAGGAGGACGATTGCTAGAAGCCAGAGGTCTTGATTCTAATTGGAAGAGAAAGAGTAGAGTCGAACCCGGGTGTTAAGAAAGTCAATTTTAATCAACTTAGGACATTGCCAAGTTGACAAGGAAGACTCATAGGGAACCTTTGTAAAGAAGGAGTTGATAAAAGCAGAATTACAAACAGTTCCATTTCTGAATTCTCCCTTGGTGACCACTGGCAGTGCTGCTTCCAAGAAGACTCAGCTCCACCACAGGGCCAGGCAAGAGGAGCTTGACATTCATAGCTGAGAGCAGAGTCACTGGAGAAGCTGGCATGCTGAACAAAGTGCCAGGCAGGCAGAGACAAGGGCACAGCCGTGCCAGGCCAATATCTGAGTTGTGATTCAGGCTCCTGGGGAGTGAATCTGCTGAAGGCCCGACCCTCAGGAATGGGAAAGGCTTGAGCCAAGGGCTAAGGCGGGGTGGGGAGCTATGGCCCCTTTATGACCTGTTAGATATCAAGTACAGTTCAAATGAGCCAATCAGGAATTAGTCCTGAGAGCGGGAAATTAGAAGGCACATCAGTGGTTGCAGCCGGGGACAGCCCCTTCCTATATAAAGGGTTGCCCGGGGTTTGAATTGCCATTGCTGTTTCTGGAGTTAAATAAAAGAGTTACAGTTACATTGTTTCGAGTCTTCCTTCAATCGCCCACGATTTAACATTGGCGACGAAGGTGGGATCTGAAGGAACAGGACTGCACATCAATCTCCAAGCAATCATCAGCCACCCATCCGATCCACCGAAACACCGGTCAGATCATCGGCTATCGTGATGTCTGCAATCACACCGCCCGCTCCATTCAACCCAACCGGGGAAGATCGGGAAGCTTACATGGAGCGATTCTATATGTTCATGGAGGCGAATGATCTGCTGAGCTTATCAGAGCAGAGGAAGAGGGCCCTTTTCCTCACCCATTGCGGCCCGGCAGTGTTTAAAATGGCAAAAGCGCTTGCCGCCCCAGCCGATCTGAAGACCATGACCTGGACAACGTTGCAAGAAATACTCAAGGCACACTACGCACTGCAAGCATCATCCCTGGTAAGAAGGCATGAGTTTTATCGGAGGGACCAAAGAGAGGGAGAGACAATCAGTGCGTTCGTGGCGACCTTGCGGGAAATAGCTGCCGCATGCGATTTCCTGAATCTAGAAGAGGCCATGAGGGACCGTCTAGTACTGGGACTGAGGGACCTCACGTTACAGAGTAGGTTGCTGGCCCGGCCTCAAATTACATTCAAGGAGGCCTTGGAAGAAGCATCCGCAACCGAAGCTTCCCAGAAATCGGCGGCGGCTATGAAGAAAATGAAAAGCGGGCCGACCGTAAAGGAGGAGGCGGCCGTGCACTATGAAAGAGTGGAATCGGGTTCGGAGGAAGAGGATGAGGAGGATGAAGTCCATCACCTCCGAGCCGATCGCAAGGAAAGACAACAGGGGAAGAGAGAGGCCTGGTGCTCGGGATGCGAAGGGAACCACCCGAGAGCCGAATGCAGATTCCGGGACGCTATCTGCCAAAGATGCGAAAAGAAAGGGCACATAGCGAGGGTCTGCAGGGCATCCCAGCCAGCCTCAAGGAGGACCAGACCCCCCCGATCGCCAACAAACAACAGAAAATTCCAGACAAGTGGGAAGAGACAACCGTTTGGGCAAGGACAAAGAAACGATGACCATCGGGCGGATCGAGGCGAGACCCATCAAACCATCGTGATCGGCCATGCCAGCGCGGGAAGGGCAAATAAGATGGCGGCAACAGTCTTGATCGAGGGGAGACCCTGCAGAATGGAGGTGGACTCGGGATCCAGCCTATCGATGGTATCCTGGACAACAATCAAGAAGCTCCTGCCACACATCACAGCCCGCGACCTCAAACGACAGCGCCTCACCCTCATCGACTACCAAGGGAACCAAATTCCTGTGGTAGGCATTGGCAAGTTCAACGTAGCCTACAAGACATTCAAAGCCACGCTACCCCTCATGATTGTGGACAGAGACCGGCCCAGCCTGCTGGGCATGGAGTGGTTCGAGCCATTGGGGCTAGCCATCACCGGCGTCGATCACATCGGAAACGACACCTGGGAGGAGGACCTGATGAGGGAGTTCGCAGAGGTCTTTAACAACGAGCTAGGCAAGTACAAAGGGTCCCCAATCTCATTCAATTTAGACCCCCAGGTAGCCCCAATCCGAATCAAACCCCGGAGAGTCCCTTTTGCGCTACGGCCAAAAATAGACAAACAATTAGATAAACTGGTCGCGCAGGGAGTGTTAGAGCCAATAGACCACGCGAGATGGGAAACCCCCATCGTGACACCGATTAAACCGGACAGGTCAGTACGCTTGTGCGGAGACTATAAAAGTACATTAAATAAGGCGCTCCAACAAAACGCATACCCTGTACCAGTAGTCCAACACCTCTTGCATTCCTTGGGGAGGGGAAGAATCTTCGCAAAATTGGATTTAGCACAAGCATACCAGCAGCTGCCCGTAGATGAAGCCACCGCAGAAGCACAAACCATCGTTACACACAGGGGCGCATTCAAATGTAAGAGACTGCAATTTGGGGTGAGCGTAGCGCCCGGGCTTTTCCAAAGCCCGATGGAACGACTCCTACAGGGAATCGAGGGAGTCGTCCCATATTTCGACGATGTATTAATATCAGCAAGGGACACGACTCAATTGAAGCAGCGGCTGAGGGAGGTGCTGACAAGGTTCCAGAAAGTGGGACTCAAAGTTAAAAGGGACAAGTGCCAACTAGCAGAGACTCAGGTCGAGTTCCTGGGATACTTGATAGATGAGTCGGGAATTAGACCCACCCCCGGGAAGCTGAGAGCGATCAAGGAAGCACCCCCCCAAAAAAATAAAACCGAACTGCAGGCATTTTTGGGGTTGCTTAACTTTTATAATATCTTCCTATCGCAGAAAGCTACCACTGCTGAACCACTCCACCGGCTACTGGACAGGAAGGCAGAATGGAAATGGGGGGAGCGAGAGAGGAAAGCGTTCGAAGACATAAAGAACCTTTTAACGTCAGACAGAGTTTTAGTGCAATACAGCGGGACATTACCCATAAGACTAACTTGTGATGCATCCCCCTTCGGCATCGGAGCTGTATTGAGCCACAAGATGCCTAACGGAACAGAGGCCCCCATTGCATTTTTCTCCCGGAGTTTGTCAAAACCCGAACGGAACTATAGCCAATTGGACAAAGAGGCGTTAGCCGCAGTAGCCGGAATAAAAAGGTTCCATGAGTATCTCTACGGTCGGAGTTTTGAACTAATAACCGACCACAAGCCATTGTTAGGCATCATAGCAGGGGACAAACCAACACCCCCCCGTTTTGTCGCCCAGAATGCTAAGATGGGTGGAGTTTCTGGCGGCCTACAACTACACACTGCTCCACCACCTGGGAAAATCAATCGACCATGCAGACGCCCTCAGCAGGTGCCCACTTCCAGAAACGGGGGAGGATCCAGCACCAGCGATGACCACCCTGCTAATCGAGACGATGGAGGAAGCCCGAATTTCTGCAGCCGACATCGCGAGGGCCACCTCAAAGGACAAAATACTGGCGCGAATTTTAAATTGGATCTGGAAGGGGTGGCCGGAGGAAAAAGACATAAGCACAGAGTTCCTGCCATACAAACGGAGGCAAAATGAACTGTCAGGACTAAGGGGGTGCGTGTTGTGGGGGGATAGAGTCATTGTTCCAAACACACTAAGACAACAGACACTCAGATTACTCCACGACGGGCACCCGGGGATCGTGAGGATGAAAGCCCTGGCCAGAAGCTACGTGTGGTGGCCCGGGATGGACAAGGAAATCGAGACGTGGGTGTCCTCCTGCGCAAACTGCCAAGAGTCGAGGGCGGCACCAAACTCAGCCCCCGTCCACGACTGGGAAAACCCGGGAACACCATGGGCCAGATTGCACATCGACTTCGCAGGGCTGTGCAAAGGGAATATGTTCCTAGTCATCGTGGACGCATATTCAAAGTGGCTCGAAGTAGTGCTCATGTCGACGACCACAGCAGACGCAGTGATTAAAGTATTGAGACGCCTATTCGCCACACATGGGATTCCCGACCTCATAGTCTCCGACAACGGGCCGCCGTTCACATCAAACACCTTCGAGATGTTCCTTGCTGACCAAGGAATAAGGCACGCCTTATCGGCCCCCAAAAAACCTTCGACGAACGGTTTGGCGGAACGGATGGTGAGATCTACAAAGAAGACGTTTATGAGATTAGGCCCAGGGGACATTCAGGCCAAATTAGATAAACTATTAGCCATCCAGCACATTACACCAAGCGCCACGACCCACCGAAGCCCAGCAGAATTATTAATGGGCCGTAAGCTGAGATCCCCTCTGGACAGACTGCACCCGCAGTACAGCACAGAGAAGCCAACTGACTCCACGAGCAGAATCCGAGAGTTCCAGCCAGGGGACAGAGTCTACGCAAAAAACCTGAGCGGAAACCCACTCTGGGTACCAGCAACAATAACCCAGGTGACGGGACCCCTGTCCTACCGGGTCCAGACAACAGACGGCCAGCACTGGAAAAGGCACATCGACCAGCTCAGGGGAAGATTAACGAGAGTCGAGAGGGAAACCCAGCACAACAACCAGGGGGAAGGAAAAGACACGCAAGCAGTACCAGAGCGGGCCAATACACAAACGCCAGTTCTGGACACGCCTAACACCAGCCCGGAAGAAGATAACAGCGAGCACGTACCTGAGTCCACGGAGGAGGCGACAGGCGCCGAAAGGAGCCGGCGGGGACAGCCAAGTAAAGTGGGAGAAGGAGGCGAATCCACGCCGGAGACCGAGTTCGAGAGAGTTCCGGAGCCCACACAGAGGGAGCAGCGGACCTCAACCTCTCAACCCGAAGGCACTGGAACGACTGAACTGCGCAGGTCTGGTCGAACCTCCAAGCGACCCGCCTACTTACGCGACTACGTACATAGAGACCCCGGACGGGCGGACACTGAACTAGGGGGGAGGAGTGTTAGATATCAAGTACAGTTCAAATGAGCCAATCAGGAATTAGTCCTGAGAGCGGGAAATTAGAAGGCACGTCAGTGGTTGCAGCCGGGGACAGCCCCTTCCTATATAAAGGGTTGCCCGGGGTTTGAATTGCCATTGCTGTTTCTGGAGTTAAATAAAAGAGTTACAGTTACATTGTTTCGAGTCTTCCTTCAATCGCCCACGATTTAACATGACCTATGGACTTCAACTCCCAGAATTCCTGAGCCAGCCAACCATTCCTTTAAAGGCCTTTGAACTAGAGCTACAGAAGAGACAGGATCCCTGATAGGTAATGCCTGGCTAGTATTTGCCAAGGGCTCTTTGAAAACATGGCTTGAGCATCCTTCTGGAGGAATACTAGAGCTGTGTTTTAAAAAATTAGCTCCACTGGCTGTTTCAGGGGTTGCCCACAATGGCCACACCTTCCCAGCCATGCCATTTTCTTGCAGGACCCGTTGAGGACAAAGCCAGCTCATTATCAATTCTCCCCTGCTTTCCTCTGGACCTATTAACCTGACTGACAGAGGCAGAGGAAGAGTGTGGTGAAGCAGGATGGGGAGCTCCTGATCTTCCTTGGAGCCCTTCTGCCCACGGTAGGTCCATAGGGCTAGCTATGGGTCTCACAGTCTGTACTAATTGCTCTGTGCCTGTGATTATGAGTCATGTCAGTGGACGCTTAACTAAGCCTCTTCAAAGCCCCTCCCTACCTTGCTTAGCTTTGCCCCATTATGCTGAGGAGGGTGATCAGGAGTTGTTCTTCCCTCCAGCAGCTAATGCTCAGGGCGAAGGGACATAACCAATGAAGGCCATCCACATAGAATCTTGCTTGCCTTGCTGTTTAGGCAGATCAGGACTCAGCAGTACAATGGCAATCTTTTTTTTGGGGGGGGGGGGCTTGGTAATGACTTTGGACTGCACTTTAATGTGACCACTGAGTGGACCCAAAGGACAGCAATCTCCCCAGTTCCACTATGGGATCCCTCAGCCTGACTCTTTGCTGCCCGCTTCCCAAAGAGCAGCACAGGGCTCTTCCATAGGAGCATTAATAGCACATTCAAGGTTTTGGAGCAAATCAGCAGGAAATGTTTTATCCTCATGGCCAGTGATGATTGTCCTTGGAGTGACTTATCTCTTTCCCTGTTGCAGCTCATGTTGCATAGACTCTGAATTGATAATAATCCCTTGGCAGAAAGGGAGAACCTGCTAGCACTTCCTTCCTCCTCCCCGTGAGTTTGAGCTTTAGAATACAGCAATAGCAAGTGGCTGTCTGGGTAGATGGACCCCAAGGAAGGCAGGACTAGTATAGTTAGGAACATACTAGAACTAGGGATTATTTAACAGAATCACAGAGTTAGTAGAGAACTTGGAGCTCTTCTAGTCCAATCCCCTGCTCAAGCAGGAGACCCCACACAATTCTGGACAAATGGCTGTCCAATCTCATCTTAAAAACCTCCAATGATGGAGTAGTCACAACTTCTGAAGGCAAGCCATTCCACTAGTTAATTGTTCTTACGGTTAGGAAATTTCTCCTTAGTTCTAGGTTGCTTCTTTCCTTGATTACTTTCCATCCATTGCTTCTTGTCCTACCTGCATTGTATAGTCTGGTTTGACTTATGAAGTCCTGCATGGCATAAAGTGAGGATATTCGAAGGACACTGCATGTGTCCTCAAAGTGAGGATATTCGAAGGCAGCATTCCTTGAGGAATGAAAAGTATATTTGGTATTTTGTTTTTTACATTGTGAGTTGCCCTGAATTGGGTGGTGACTAGATCAAATAATAAATAAATTTATGCAATTGATAAAACCTCTTTCCTTTCTATTCTTCCTTAGAATGACCCAGGAAACAACCTGGGTCAAAAAGAACAGCCATGAGAAACCAGAAGCTTTGGAGAAATCAACTTTAGAGGAAGGTCTTCAATAATTCAACGTCTCCACCAAACAGGCACTGCTGTGTTTTTCCACTTCCATGGGAAAATGACAGTGTCTTTTAATGGTGCTATGATGAGTGACCAGAAACAGTTTAATTAAAAAAAGGAAGCCTTTCTTAAAATTAAAAGTAAGGAAATAATATTGCAGCTGGCCAACTTGGGAAGTTTATAGCTAGTGCATCTATCTAATTTACTTGTTTTCAAACCTCATATTAAGCAAATCTTCCCTCTTTTTTTGCATTTTCAGCACCCTGCATTTTGCATTGATAATGAGACCAGTAATGGCCAGAACAGATTACAGGTGGCTCCAGACTTTGAGATAATGTACTTTTCTCTATGCAATATTCAGGTTTAGAAATACATTAATGGAACAGGAATGGCTTAACGCTATTGAAGGGTAATTTCTGTGTCTTTTTTTCTCCACTGCAATTTTCAAAATTATATCTATCTCCTTAAAAAAGAAAAACAAAGGTAAGCATTTACAGAGAAGGATGTCTACAAAATGCAAAAGCTCTGTTTAGTTAAGTTTTCCCGAACACCTCCCCCCCCCCCAAGCACAAAACATTCAAAAGAAAGGTTTGTCAAACTATTGGACAGGGTCATTTCTTTTGTTGGCATTGCCATCATAAAGTTTTGAAACAATCTGAAAAAACAGGCAAAATGGACAATTTGAGGAAAGAAGTAGGATCTTTGCCATATGTTTAATGGTAAAGAGAAGCAAGGCTACCTTTCTTGAAAATTTTATAAAATTTTACTTTAAAATTTACATTAAATTACAATTTAAAAGAAAAACTTTATAAGGTGATGTATCATTGGTATTTAACACCAGATAAATTATCAAGAATGTATAAAGGCATTTATACATTCAATGTTGGAAATTCAAATGTAAAGAAGGGACTTTTTATCATTCATGGTGGACATGTGATAAAGCAAAGAAATATTGGAGTAGGATTCATATTCTAATGCAAAAAATGATTCTTAAAGTGAATATAAAGATAAAACCAGAAACTTTCCTTTGGTGTTTTATGGAAAAAGACTTGGGGGGAAAAATTGGAACTTTGATGTTATATATGTTGATGGCAGCAAGATTACTTTATGCACAAAAATGGAAGGACTCTTCAATCCCCACAATAGACAAATGGAGTTATCAGAAATGGACTGCTTTGATAAAGAAAAAAAAAACCACACAATTACTTTTGTTTCTACTTGGAAACCATTTCTGAACTTTGTGCTTGAGGTAGAGGGAAAATGAAACTTTGATTGTCGGTTTTACTGATTAAATATATTTGTTGTTATAGAAATGGCTATACTATTATGTAAAAGTAAAAAGTTGAGGTTTGATGTTCTACACCAGAGGGAGTCAGAAGTCAATGCCTTTTCTTTCTTTTTCCCTTCTTCTCTACAATTTTCTCTTCTCTTTTCCTTCCCCTATTTTTCCTATTAATTGATTTTATATTTTTGTATTTTATTTTATAAACTAATAAAAAAGATTGACATGGTGTAAAGTCTTGCCTCTCCAATCTTCCCAAGAAAGCAGGACTCTTGAAATTGCAGTTGTTCCAAAAGGAGCTTTTATTGAAAGATTTGTGATAACAAGAGATCTAGGCAAGAACTGAAGCTTCTCACTTAAAACCACCTATTTAAAGCAATGCTAACCAAACCTCTCCCACGCTACATCATTGCAGGGAAACAGAAACTTCATATAGAGATTAACAGAGTAATGCAGGAAACAGAAACTGAAACTTTGTATACAGATCACTCCATTCCTCCCCCCTTCCTCCCACCAAAATGCCAGCGTCCCTGTAGAAATATCTGGCACCTGACACATGGAAAATTTTATACCATGATAAGTTGTAAGTTTGCTTCCCTTTAATGAGCGCAAGAGTTGGCATATGCCAGCTCCAGTGGCCAAGCTGCTTCTCTTGCCCTCCTTTCCCCTCCATGGGCAGCCCCAAAAGAACTTATCTACGGGGAGTCCTTGACTTATAACCGTTCCTTTAGTGATGGTTCAAAGTTACAATAGAACTGAAAAAAAGCAAATTATGACAATTTTTCACACTTACGACCTGTACAGCATTCTTGTGGTCACACAGGATTTGGATACTTGATAAATCAAAATTGGATACTTGACAACTGGCATGTATGATGGTTTCCATGTCCCGGAGTCAGGGGATCCTTCTGACAAACAAAGTTAGTGAGGAAGCCAGATTCACGTGACAACTGTGTTACTAACTTAAATAAACAGTAATTTATTTAACAACTGTGGCAAGAAAGGTTGTAAAATGGGGCAAAACTCATTTCACCTCTGCCTTGCTCAGCAACAGAAATGTTGGGCTCAGTTGTGGTTGTAAGTCGAGGACCTGGCATTAGAAGAGATTGTGGCTGGGCTTGATAGCCAGAGAAGACCTGCTAAGCCATAAGCAGAAGCAAGAGCAGCTGCAGGTTCTGGTCATGATCAAACTAACATCTGACAGAGGTTCCAACCTCCAGGCACCAAAAGAGGAAGGTGAGATCAGAATTCAAGACGGGGCTGTTCTCCAGGGGACAATCCTTAGTGCAAGATAAGGATCCCAGCAAGGAAAAGAGACACTGTTTCCAGACTGGTGCCTTTTTTTTTTTTTTTAATTTGATTTATATGCCGCCCTTCTCCGAAGACTCAGGGCGGCTTACAATGTGCTCAGCAATAGCCTTCATCCTTTTGTATATTTATACAAAGTCAGCTTATTGCCCCCACAAACTGGGTCCTCATTTCACCTACCTTAGAAAGGATGGAAGGCTGAGTCAACCCTGAGCCTGGTGGGATTCGAACCCTGCAGTAATTGCAGGCAGCTGGTCTTAATAAGCTTAATAACAGGGTGCCTTAAACCCCTGTACTACCAAGGCTCTTAGTTTTAAGGCACCAGGCTAGAAAGCAAGAGATCATGAGTTCAAGTTCTGTCTTAGCCATAAAAGCCAGCTGGGTGCCTTTGGGCAAGTCAGTCTTTCTCAGCCCAAACCACCCCACAGGTTTGTTGCTGTGAGGAAAACAGGAGGAATAAATACATATATCAAGAAATAAAAATAGGATCCAAGCTGCAGAGAGATCTCAGAGACTATCCAACAAATAATGACAGGGTGTAAAATGCATGCAGGTGCATCGCATGGCACAACCAAGGAGCTGGCATCATGTACAGGAGCATTTGCACAGAAAATCCTCTGGGACTTTGAGATCCAGACAGGCAGGCAAGCCAATCAATCTACCAGACATTGTAGTAATAGACAAGGACCAGAAGTAAGAGCCTGGTGGCGCAGTGGACTAAACTACTGTTAAAGTAGTATATAGCTGCCAGCTGCCTGCAATTACTGCGAGTTCAATTCTCACCAGGCTCAAGGTTGACTCAGCCTTCCATCCTTTCGAGGTAGGTAAAATGAGGACCCGGATTGTGGGGGCAATAAGCCGATTTTGTATAAAAAAGAACACCGCTTTGGGGGGTGGGGGCAAAAGCCCTACTAAGCAGGTATATACAAAAGTATGAAGGCTATTGCTTAAAAGCATTGTAAGCCGCCCTGAGTCTCCGGAGAAGGGCGGCATATAAATCGAACTAATAAATAATAAATAAATAAATAAGTAGTGACAGATGTAGAGGTGCTAAGGACAGGAGAAGTGCCAGGGCTTGAAGAAGGAACTAGAGAGGATGGAAAAGGAAAGCCAAAGTGGTCTCAATGCTTGGTAGTGGGAACATTGGGGGCTGTGACTCCTAAGCTGGGAGGGTGGCTCCACCAGATCCCAGGAATGACATCATACTGCAGGGCTAGGAACAGCTGAGGTCCTGCACAGAACTCTCAGGCTCTCAGGCCACAGTAAAGAACCTGAGATTGAGGAAGACACAGATCACCATAGGGATGAGAAGGTAATGTTACATACGTGCATACCATATAAAAGAACCAAATATAGGAGATGAATCACTGTTGTAGCTGATAAACTTCCCAGGTTTGCCATTTGCCTATAACCTCAGCCTCAAGAGGAACATATCCTTGCCATTTGCTCATGATCCAGAGGAAGATTATCTCTTCTTCAGGGGCAAGAGATAGTAGTAGCAATAGCACTTAGATTTATATACCACCTCACAGTTCTTTACAGCCCGCTCTAAGCAGTTTACAGAGTCAGCGTATCGCCCCCAACAATCTGGGTCTTCATTTTACCAACCTTGGAAGGATGGAAGGTTGAGTTAAACTTGAGCCGGTCAGGATCGAACTCCTGGCAGCGAACAGAGTTAGCTGCAATACTACATTCTAACCACTGCACCACCATGGCTCTTGATCATTCTGCTCATGATCTCTCTCCAATGTTTTCTGGAGCACTTCACTTGGGGTTTGGAAATAACCACAAGAAACTCCATCTCTAGAAAAGGCCGTAGGCATATTTTATTTTTATTTGAGAAAAGGTTAATAGTGGCTTGTCTTCCTTGTTTCTAATGTCAAAAAATATCTATGTCCCTTATTTATTTTCAAATTATTGTTATAATCAGACATAAATAAATCTAATTTGGAGAACTCCAGATAGCAGCTGTTATTTAGGAGTTTGTTAATAATTTTGTCTTGAGGTGAAACAAAATTGATATTGTATATGATAACAGCAGCAAGATTGTTGATAGGTAAATACTGGAAGAATGAAGCTTTGCCCACTATCGAGGAATGGACTTTGAAGATGGCCAGTTTTGCAGAGATGGCGAAGATTTCAGCATATTTAAAAGATTGTTCACAAGAGACTTATGAAGGGGAATGGAAAAGGTGGATAGAATATGTTCAGAACAAATATCAAACTAGAAAGTATCAAATAGCTTTTATTTGAAAATAATGTATTAGAAATAGTTTAATGTAATGAGGTAAAGAGAAAAATTATACAGGGGAGGGAGGGGTTCAAGTTTACATATAAGTGTTATATTAAGGGTTTTTTATGAGTATGAGTATATTATAGGGAAGTCTGGGGGGAGGGGAGGGTTAGGGAGGGTTAGGGAGGTTGGGAAGTCTGGGGGGGAGGTGGGGGGGGGAAAAGGGGTGAAAATGTAATTGTAAAACTTTTGCAATAAAAAAAAATAATAATAATAATTTTGTCTTGAAAGATATTATCCTGGAATTTTAAAAAAATCTCTCAAAGAGGACTGTAATAGAGCTTAAGAATTCAGCAAGGTACAAAGCAAAGCACCAAAGATACCCCAGTGAATACAAAAAAGAAGCCTCTAACCTCTAATTTGCATATTTATTCAAATATTGTGTTGAAGCTACCAGTTAGTACCATTACCAGGCAGAGCACAGAATTTGGGGAATATATAGTTATTATATTTATATATCTTAAAAAAAATTAAAAACTGTAGATAAAAAAGCATTACGGAAAACAAGGTTTTTGATAATGAGGCTTATTATTGAAAAATGAATAAAGCTATTAGGAAACAATTCCAACAACTGCTATGCATCAAATGTGAGCTGTATTTAAAATAAAATTGACGTTGAGATTCTTGTTTCTGTTTTACCTGCCTGCAAGATGCAATGGCTTGAAGTCACTCTTTTCCAGGAAAGAGAGAGATTCTTCACTTTTTTTTCTAGTGGTAATAGACTGATCTGATATAAAGGGGATCACTTGTGACTGTGTGAGAATTTACTTTCACGGAAACATGAATTACATCAAAATTAGGCTAGTTTTGGCATTTGATGAGACAATCAGTTCAGTCCCAAAGGTGCTTTTTCTAAAAGGCAACTGAACTTTCTTGGTTTTGACTAGGGGTGACAGAATAGGAGTGTTCCAATATTTGAGGGGCTGCCATAAAGAACTCGAGGAAGCAGGACAAGAAGCAACCGATGAAAACTAATCAAGGAGAGAAGCAATCTAGAATTAAGGAGAAAGCCCTCCTACCATACATAAAAGGCACCACAGACAGAATCAGCAAGATCCTCCACAAACACAACATCAAGACAGCATTCTGCACAAACCGAAAAATATTCACCATCCTAAGAAACCCCAAAGACAAAATTGAGTTAGAAAATCAAGGAGTATGTGAAATCCCATGCACCGCCTGCCCCACCACATACATCGGACAAACCAACAGAAGAATAAGTGCACGCATTGAAGAACACAAGAACTCAGTCAGAAAAGAAGAACCAACTTCTTCCCTGGTCCAGCACCTTAAAGCCACAGGACATGAAATTGACTTTAAAAAGACCAGAACTATCGCCAAAACTGAACACTTTAACAACAGAATAATTAGAGAAGCCATCGAGATAGAAAAACGCCCACACAGCATGAATAAACGAGATGATACCTCCCGCCTACCAGCCATTTGGAAACCTGCCCTTATTGACAAATGAGTCCCTAACACTAAGAATGACACCAGACCCACACTCACGAAAACCACACAGGATGTCACCACCACACATCCACGCAGAAAGCAGACTCAAACCCACACTGATAATGAGCCACGACCAAGGACCAGAAGCCAGACCCGTGTGAGTTGGGTCATGAATTAACTGAGTAAGGTCCATGGCCGTCATGGAAGCCATGAACTCTCGAGCCACCTCAGACATTTCACCGACAGATGGCAGGTTGAAATCCCCCATGACTAGAAGTCTGGGGGTACCAACCGCCACCTCAGCTATGATGTTGAGCAGTTCGAGCAGGGCGGTTGCCACGCGGCAGGGAGCCAGGTACGTGATCAACAAGCCCATCTGTACTCCACGACCCCACCTCACAAAAAGGGACTCACATCCGGCTATCTGTGGAACATGGTCTCCCTCAGATCAAGACTTTCCTTTATAATAACCGCCACCCCCCCCGCCCCTGCCCTGAGCTCTCGGCTGATGGAATGCTCAGAAACCTGGTGGGCACATACTCACGAGGGGAACCCCCCCCTCATGGCCCAACCAGGTCTCCGTAATACCTGCCAGGTCCGCTCCCCCCTCCTGAATAAGATCGCAATAAATAAATAAATATGATTAACGCCCCTGTATTATTCTTTTCCAGGACACACATCTTTTCTGAAGGGAGGGGGGCAGCCTGTCAGACCTGGAAGCCATCTTTCTATCTTTGTGCCTTCAGGCCTGCCACAAATCCTACTGTGGGAAATTGGGACGGGGCATTGCATAGAGGAAAGAAGATATGTGTCAAAATAAAATTCTTTAAAGGAAGTCAAGGCCATGGTGCCCTGCAGCTGTGTTGAGAAGAATGAGGAGGTATCTTCTGTCCTGGCCGGTACCTGATTGGATGTGTGGTGGACATGTGGGAGAGGGGCAAGGTCTTGAACTTTCTTTTAGGTGTGGAAAACCCGGAAGCTCTCAGATTTGGGTTTTCCCAGATGTGCAAATATGACATCTCTATTGAAAGTTAGCTTGGAGAAACTTCAAGCCTCAGAGTTTGATTTTGTTGGGGTGTTACTTGGAACCCTGACAGGTTGCAGGATTGGGTATGTCTACTTGGGGACTAAGGGAGATATGACAGCAGTGTTCCAATGTTTTAGGGGTGTCTAAAAAGACAAGGGGGTCAAAGTATTTTCCAGAAGGCACCAGAAGGCAAGTAAAGAAACAATGGATGGAAACTAATTTAAGGAGAGAAGCAACCTAAGGAGAAATTTCCTAACAGTGAGAGCCATAGATCAATGGAACAACTTTGCTCCTGAAGTTGTTGAGTGGTCTATCACTGGAGGCTTTTAAGTAGAGATTGGACAGCCATTTGCCTGAAATAGTCTGGGGTCTCCTGCTCAAGCAGGGGATTGGACTAGAAGGCCTCTAAGGTCCCTTCCAACTCTATTACTCTATGTTCTATTAGTTCATTGCTTCGGACCCAATTTTAAAACTGAATCTTCAAACTGAGTTCTACATCAAGCTGAATAAGTGCCTTTGAATTGTTTTGGAGAGATTCAAAGGTGATTCGGAGATTTGATGGACTTTCTGGGTTTGAGGAGGCTTTGTGTTCTATGCTTCCATCTCAGGTATGGAAAATTAGAGTTTCTCTAATATTGATATGAGCTGTTGGTATCTCACTCTTTTGCTATAATTAATCTAGGTGATTTTATCTGGAGAGATTTATTTATCATGTGGCACATTCACATCACATTTCAATAAAAACACAAGGGATAAAAATACAAAATCTAAAATCTAAAATATTATAAGCATATGTCTGGATTACAGATATAATTTTTTGCTTCATTTGTCACAGCCAGGAAATCAGCAATGTCTCCATTATAGACTCTGTTTTGGCAGTCTGTCACTATAGGATAGTTTGTTTTTCATCCCCGTAGTCACAATTTTGATTATTGTATTTTGCCCCACTTATAGAGGCATCAGCACAACTACCATGGCCAGTTTGAATTTGGTTCGGTGTTCTCCATATTGCATGGGGCTAGTGAAATCCAGGTGTTTTTTCCAAAATGCAAATTTGAACATTGTGGGGGACAATTTTTTATCTAATATTATTTCCATATATGGGGGGGGGAGAGGGGGGAGGGAGGGAGGGAGGGAGGGAGAGAGACTCAGATCCTCTAATTTATATCTTTTGTTTCAATCCCTGATCCTTTTCCTATTCCCTGTCCCTTCCTCCCCCTCCCCTTGTTTTCTTTTTTAGTAGTCATCTGTTCTGTTCTGTTCTGTGCAATGATTAGTCCTCACGGTGAGAGGATGATTGGAAGAATATGCTATTATGTAAAATGCAGGGCTATTTCTTTACGCCAGAGCATGCCGTATGATCAGGGGCAACCTTTTTTCCAGGTTCTTTCTGAAGCAATGCCCAGCATCTGATTTCCAGGGGATGCTAAGCTTGCCAATGAGCCTGGCCAGCAAGCCTGCCGGTAACACAGATCGTCACAGGGGAGCTGCTATTTTAGAAATAACTTATAAATTAAGTAAGTAATAAAAGTTTAAATTATGCAAGTGTTTATTTTGAAGATGGCGAAGGCTTCCTTCTCTATTGGTGCAAGAAAATTTCTCTAACAGGTGCATTTGGAATTCTATCTCCAGAGGCTTTCCTGGAACTGTAGAGAAGATAACTAAAGCAAAGGAGGAAAACTGGGGCTTGGAGGAATTGGGTGGTTTGGCCCATCCTCAGCAAGGGCTTGCTTTCTTCAGTGAATTTCCCTGAAATTGAGGATCCCCTCCCCTTACCCTTGGCCACTTCCTCCTCCTCCCAGGTTGCCTTCATGTACCCTTCTTTCTTTTCATTTACGCAACTGGTCCTATTAATGACAGCAAGATCGGGCAGCGCTCTTGTGCATAAGACCAGCCTGCTGCTTGCCATTTTTATTCCCTGGGTATTTTATTATAGAGGGGTATTTGCATGAAAAGAGTATTTTTCTTTCAGAAGAATTCATCCGCTCCTGCTTCTCCCATCCCTCAGGATTTTACTGTGGGTAAGCATTGTGTACTCCTGATGCTGTCACGTATACAAAAACCACCCAATTATTTGAATAATTGTAACTTGTGTGGGTTTATTTTTTTCTTCTTCGTCATGGGTTGGCTGTTCAGTCAGCACTGCAGTGAGCTGAAATAGATCACCCTCAGCAAGACAATCCCTCTAAATTGACAGCAAAAATATTTTAAACATTCTGCACTATGCTATAATTCCTGTTGCATTTAAATTTTGTCTCATCCTGCATCAATGTCTTTGTATGTTTGGTGCCTCGATTTGAGGCTTGGGATAAACAGGGCATGGCCACCCCAGAAAAGTCACTCAGGGTCAGATGAAGATGCAGATGCTGAGGAAGCCCATCATCCACCGACCCAGACTCTCATCTTGCAGGCCAAAGTGCAGAGAGGTTCCTCCCAACCTCCGAATGACAAAATAGAGCCCAACATCTGCCACCTGCTGCCCCCAGCAGTGAGCAGCCTCCTTGGACCGAGGAGGCAAAGCTAAAGCTACAGGCCTGCCTTGATTGCACTGATTGGAATGTTTTCGAAGATACCTCTGCAGAATTAGATGAACTCACAAATACTATGTCAGCTTCTGTGAAGACCTATATGTACTGACCAGGAACTTTTGAATATACAGTAACAATAAACCTTGGTTCACAGCTAAACTTAAGCAGCTACATCATTCCAAAGGGGAAGCTTACAGAAAAGGTGATAGAATGCTGTACAATCAGGACAGAAATGTATTAACAAGGGAGATCAGAGCAGCAAAAAGAAGCTACTCTGAAAAGCTAAAGAATCAGTTCTCAATAAGTGAACCAGCAAACATGTGGAAAACTCTTAAAAATATCATCGGTTACAGCAAACCTCCTTCCCAGGCTGAAGGAAATCAGCAACTGGCAGATGACCTGAATGTGTTTTACTGCAGGTTTGAAAGGAAACTACAGCCACCTATCTCCACAACCCCCATCTCAGACACACCAACAACAGCCGAGCCTCTTACAACTGACTCGGCTGTACTTGCCTGTTCTGCTGCTGGAGCGGTCAGGGGCAGTCCAAGGTGGGCATTTGGGAGCAGAGTTGAAGGCCGCCACGGGCAAAGTTAGGAAAGCAGGCTGGGCCACGTGGTCAAGGAGCCAAAGAATAACTGCAGGCAAGCTGTGCAACACTGCGAGTGAGGCCAATAAATAGTGGTGGGCGGGGCAAGGGGCAGCAATTTAACAAACAGGAGGCTAGCAATTTAACAAACAGTTCGGTGTGCTGCGAGGCCAATAAATTACAAAAAAACCCACTGAACTGTTTGTTAATTGTTGGCTCGCCCGCCCCTCCCACCACTATTTATTGGCAATAAATAGTGGTGGGGAGGGGCAGGCGAGCTAGCAATTTAACAAACGGTTTGTGTGCTGCAAAGGCCGAAGCCAATAAATAGTGGTGCGGAGGGGCGGGGCAAGGGCCAGGGTGAGCCAGCAATTTAACAAACGGTTCAGCCGAACCGCCTAGAACCGGCAGAATCCCACCACTGGTTGTAAGTCTCTTCCTGTATATGAAATGAACGGTTGGGTTTTTGTCCTTGGTGCTCCCGGAGAGAATTCTGCTCCTCTGACTCAGAGGAGCAGAATTCTGTTGCCTCAGAGAGGAGGCAACAGGCAAGTCCTGTCTGGACTTCAAAAACCAAGATGGCAGCTGGGGTGATGCACTGGAAAAGAGAGGCACCATTTAAGACCATTTAAGGGTCCAGTCAGGAATGTGCCTCCAGAAGGATGCCTCAGAGTGTGGGCTGGTTCTTCACCCCACCAGGGATCCTCTCTGGCAAAGCTTGGGGGTTCCCCTTCCAAAGACACGCAGGCAAATGGCTGGCAAAGCCATTGTCTCCAGCTGGGAGGAGAAGGGAGCCAGCGGAGGAGGCACAAAGGGCTCCACCTTGAAGACAGAGAGGAGAGAGAGCAATAGAGTTTAAACCGCCTCCCCAAACCAACCCCTTCTTGTATCAATCCTGATGTGTGACTTAGTTATATTCTATAACTGGAGTTGGAAGTGAAAATAAAATGTGATAAAGTGAGACTACTGGAGTTGGAAATAGCATCCAATAGAACACAAGTGGCAGAGGTGTGGCTTTGGCATTGTGGTGTCAAATCACATCAGGAGGACTTGTTCCAGCTACCTTTTACCACTATGGCTTATCTGAATAGTTCCTTCCATGCGTCTCTCCATAGGCTGCTGATCATGTTTTGGGGCACTTAGCTGCTCTTCCAAACAATTCAATCTAGCACAAAGCTCTCATCTTCACTAAGGCATTGTCTGCAATTGAGGGGTCTCTCTTTCTGACAATGGGGCCTAGTTGGAGGCAGGGAGCAGGGCTGAAAAAAAGAAGGCTTGGGTTCCCGGACCAGATTCTGTGCTTCCATCTGGGAGGGGCACTTTTGCCTCCCCTCGCCCCCCAGCCTCTCCCTCAACTTCAAGATGGAAAGAGACACACAGAGAAAGGAATTGATTACATGGTTATATGGAAAATATGCTTGATGTTTGGATGTCAAATGAAATGTAATTTTGAAATATATTTTTGCCCTTTGAATGATACATCATCCTTCAGAAATGCCATGAACTGCCCCATTATTAATGCAGTTTTGAATGAGTAGAATTGAAATGATAATGAGTTTCTAAATTAATATTGCAACTTCTCATTTCAGTATTTGATGAGCTGTATCAAAACTTCATTAAATCACTCTGTTTTGCCAGCTCTGGTTTATAATCAGGGCTGAGAAACGTATCTTCGGGAAAACCAGTTGGGGCTGGGGCTGGGGCTGGGCTGAGCTGCTTCGGGTGCGTGAGGGGTTGTAGTAGTAATGGCTCAAATAAGGGAGTTAATGATGTGTTTTTCAAAATGTGATGATAAAACTTTTGATTGTTAAATAAACATTGCATGCAAAATTACCAGGCTAACAAGATGCAACTTTTGCTTTCTGATTGAACATCAAGTCAATTCTCATCTTTCAGCAGTTGGGAACCATTTCCGGTTCTGCAGTGCCACGGCTGTGTTGCTTCAATATGTCATTTATATTGTCATTCTGCTGAATTAGCGTGCATTGATTGGATCCTGAAAAGAGGAGGAGGAGCAGGAGTGGGGGTCTGGGACTAAGTTAACCTGTTACTGAGTTAATCCATTTGTAGTTCATAGAATACAATGAACCATAAATTAACTGAGCGAGCTGGGTTGGTTTTGCACACCAAGTCACAAAAATCAAATCAACCAAGCTTAGCATGTAATATGAATGCAGCTTTTAGGTTTTTGGAGGTCTTGCTAAGGAGGTGGTATAAACAGGGGCATTCTGTCTCCAAGGAAAATCACTGATTGGGAAGAAGAGAGGCAGCAGTGGGGCTATTCCGTAGTGCATCTGCCAATATGTCAGAACCTGTAGAGATCCACTGCACAAAGCATGGAAGGCTAAACACTGTTTAACTGAGTGGTTCCTTGGTTTTCCTCTACTTTGTCTGCCAAACCCTAAGGGAGTAAGCCCCCATAACTCTGGTCACTGGGCCTTAAATGTGGAATTCCTCTACATCCTAGAATAAGATTTCTCTCTAAAAAGTGAATGAGAGCCACACGGACTGAGAAAGCTTTGGGGTATCTTCTCTTAAGCTCCAACTAAGGAATAACACAATAAGAGACTTGGAAGGGACCTTGGAGGTTTTCTAGTCCAACCCCTTGTCCACACAGGAGACCCTGTACCATTCAGGACAGATGACTGTCTAATTTCTTCTTGAGAACCTCCAGATATGGACCACCCAGAGCTTCTGAAGGCAAGCCATTCCACTGGTTGATTGTTCTTGCTGTGCAACCAACTCACTGAAGAGTCTCCAAATAATAAGAAAGCAGGAAAGGACATGCCAGGCAGAGACCTGAATTGGATCAGGATTTTTCAGGCTCTTCTTAGTATTCTCAGATTCAGCAGGAATCCAAACTCAGCTTTAAGCACCTGCAACTTTGACAAGAACAGGAAAATATTCTTATCAGAACTGCTGTCTATATTGAGTTAATAACAACACCAATAGCAGGTATGCTTAAATGCATCTCTATGTAGTTTACAATGTTAGCATTAATTGCATATTTCCCCCAATAATCTGGGTCCTCTTTTTACTGACTTCGAAAGGATGGAAAGCTGAATCAACCTTGACTACCATCAGGATCAAATTCCAGGCTGTGGGCAGTGTTAGATTGCAATACTGCAGTTTAACTAATGTGCCACCAGATCTCTTAATATTATTTAAATCATAGATGATAGATAGATAGATAGATAGATAGATAGATAGATAGATAGATAGATAGATAGAGACAGACAGACAGACAGACAGACAGACAGACAGATGATAGAATTCTTTATTGGCCAAGTGTGATTGGACACACATGAAATTTGTGTTCGGTGCATAAGCTCTCAGTGTATATAAAAAATATAAGTGATAAATCATGATCATAGTCATCATAAATAAGATAAATATAATTACATCATGAAGCATAAGATACAACACTTAGTGATAATCATAGGATACTAAATAAGCAATCAATATCATACTAGGAGACTAAATAAAACAATATAAAAAATTAACTGGAAGCAAGGGTCAATCAGATTTCAGTTGCAGGTAACTTTCACTGACGACGAAAAGGGAGACCAGAAGGAAGGGCCTGACTGCGAAACAGTGATTCCCGGTTGGGGAACACCAGATGGGGATTTACCACAAGAATAGAGAGTACTAGCTAAGATTTTCAGTGAAAAGACATCTGATGAATCCCCCCTCCCCCCTCCCCGTGCTACTGACTGCACAATCGAAACCCTGCCAGGGGCAAAGCTCCCCAAACCAAAGATGTATTGCATGTCCCCTAGACTCTAGGGGTTTAACCGCTCGGATTAAGGAGGTTGCACCTGAGTGCGAATCTACACATTGTATCATTCACAGGGAAATGCTGCCAAGCCGAAAAATGTCACCAGAATTTAACAGTGTATTGAATGATGTGGTTAAAGTTATTAACCACATCAAAGCAAACGCCCTTAACTCGCATCTATTTGAGCAGCTTTGTGAGGAGATGGACACAGAGCACAGATGCCTTGTCTTATACACAGAAATACGATGGTTATCCAGAGGAAAATCACTATCCAGGGTGTTTGAATTAAGAGAGCCATTGCAAAGATTTCTCTCAGAAAAGAAGTCACCACTGGCAGCACATTTCAGTGACAAGGTATGGCTTGCAAAACTGGCTTACCTGTGTGACATATTTAGCCTGCTCAATGAACTCAATCTGTCCCTTCAGGGGAAAATGACAACTGTTTTCAAGTTGGCTGACAAAGTAGCTGCATTTAAAGCCAAACTGGAGTTGTGGGGACGGCGTGTGAACAGAGGCATTTTGGACATGTTTCAGACATTAGCGGGGATTTTAGGAGAGACTGAGCCTGAGCGTTCATTCTCCCAGTTGGTGCACGATCACCTGTCTTTGCTTTTAGAAGAGTTTGAGCGCTACTTCCCAACCACAAAAGACCCACGAACTGGTAAGGAATGGATCCGCGACCCATTTGTCAACAAACCAGACGAATGTAGCATGTCTGTACAAGAAGAAGATCAACTGCTGGAGATTGCAAATGGCAGCAGCCTTAAAACTGTATTTGAGACAACAACTCTGCCGGTGTTCTGGATTAAAGTCATGGCGGAATATCCTGAGATTGCCACTACAGCACTTAAGTCCCTTTTGCCTTTTCCAACATCCTATCTGTGTGAAGCGGGGTTTTCTGCAGTGACAGCAACCAAAATAAAACAACGAAATAAACTGGACATAAGCAAGACACTTCGGGTGTCATTGTCTCCTATTACCCCCAGATGGAACCGTCTCGTTGCAGAAAAACAAGCTCAGGGTTCTCATTGATTCACTAGATTCTAGTAACTAGAGCGCTTAGTTAAAGTTTAACTGTTAAAATGTTAAAGCACTTTATATTTATGTAATTGTATTTTATTTTGTAAGGCATGTTTAAATACAATAAAATAAAAGTTGTTTAATCAAAACAATCTGATATATAAACAATCAATGTGTCGTCGCGAACAACGCCCCTCACCCCTGCGCGCGCTCAGCGGGCCACGGTAAAATTATCAAAGGCTGATTGGTCCGCGGCGATAAAAAGGTTGGGGACCACTACCCTAGAGAACTGACAGAATTAAGAGCTTTCATTGACAAAAACCTGAAAAGAGGGTTCATTGAACCAGGACACCTGAAAATCACAGCCCCAGTACTTTTCAGAGAGAAAAAAGATGGCTCTATGAGATTATGCATAGATTACAGGAATCTGAACACAATAAGTGAACAAAACATGTACTCCCTCCCCCTTATGAAAGATATGTTGGCACACCTCTCACAAGGAAAAATCTTTTCAAAGCTAGACCTGAGAGAGGCATATCATCGAATAAGAATAAGGGAGGGGGATGAGTGGAAAACAGCATTTAACACACCGCTACCAATTTAAGGTACTTCCTTTTGGATTACAAGGAGCCCCAGCTGTATTCATGCAGCTAATAAACAAACATGAACATGAACATTTATATAAAGGGGTCCTGGTTTACCTGAACAACTTTTTAATCTATATGGAGACAAAAGAAGAATATGTAAAATTACTCAGGGTGGTCCTAAATAAACTTCGCACAGCAAAGCTCTATGCCAAACTCTCTAAATGCAAATTCCACCAGGAAAAGATTGACTACTTGGGATATCACATTTCACATCAAGGAATACAAATGGATCCCCAAAAAGTCTAAGCAGTAATTGACTGGGAAATGACCTGCACACACAAACAACTACAAAGCTTCCTGGGATTTGCTAACTTTTACCACCAATTCATTCCCGTCTTTGCTCAAATAGCCCTTCCTATAACCAACCTCAAGCAACAAATGGGGAGGGGAAATCAAAGCCTAAACACAACATTGTTCCGCCCATGGGAAGAAATAGCTATGGACTTTATAGTAGAGCTTCCAGAAAATGGTGGAAATTCTGTAATATGGACTGTGATAGACCTGTCCTCCAAACAGGCCCATTTTATTCCTTGTTCTAGATTTCCCTCAGCTAAGAGATTAGCCAAGATGTTTGTCAAACAGATCTACCGGCTGCATGGAGTTCCGCGTTGGGTGATCTCTGATCGAGGAGTTCAGTTCACCGCTAAGTTCTGGAGGGAGTTCCTGAGGTCCATTGGATCATCTCAGGGCCTTAGCTCGGCTTTCCATCCGAGTACAAACAGAGCCACAGAACGTGCTAATGCCATGATGGAACAGTACATCAGATGTTATGTAGATTACCAACAATTGGGCTGACTTGCTTCCTTTCGCAGAAGTGGCTTATAATAATGCGGTGCCTTTTCAGATTACGAGCGGCATGGAATTCGTCCCTATGCCAGAACTGCCAAGAGAAGAGCCTTCTTCCATGACTCTGAATGAATGGATGGAGTCATTAAAGAAAGGCTGGGAAAATACCAAAAAAGCCCTGAATGAAGCAGCCAAAGCATATAAAAAGCAAGCAAACAAACACTGATCTCTCCAACCCCCCTTTCGGGTGGGAGATCGCATGTATCTTTCCACCAAATACTTACGTTTGAGGTTGAAGAGTAAGAGGTTAGGACCGAAATATTTAGGTCCCTACCCCATAGTGAAAGTGATTAACCCAGCGACTGTACAGTTAAATCTCCCCCACATACTGGGAAAAATTCATCCTGTTTTCCATTGCAGTCTGTTAAAGTCTGCTGTGGGATCTAAAACCTGCTGCTCCCCCAAAGCCAATTGTAGTGCAGGGTGAGACTCATTATGAGGTGAAGAAGATTTTGGACTCTAGATTGCAGAGGGGACGTTTGCAATATTTGGTTCATTGGAAGGGGAACCCGTTGTCTGAAGCCACGTGGGTGAAGAGTTGGGATGTTCAGGCAGACGCCTTAGTTAGGCAATTTCATTATAAATTTCCTGATAAACCTAAGGGTCCTCCTGGGGGGAGAGGAGAGGTGGTTAATGTGCTAATTGTGTTAATCCCTGACTTCAGTCTTGTCCCGGGTGGGGGGGGAAGCCTGTCAGTTTTGGAAGACAATTTTCTTTTTGCTTCTAAACTGCCACATATTTTAGCTGTGGAAGTTGGGAGGGGATTGTTGTTGGAGCGGTAGAAAGTTAGTCATAACAACATTCTGTATTCAAGGACTTTTGCCTGCGTCTGATGGAGACTGCCTGAAGATTGTATCCGGTGGAGTGTGAAGAGTTGATTGGACAATGTGATGAACTTGTGGGTGTGAGACAGGGCTGTGAACTGTCATCTGGGTGTCAAAAACCTGGAAGTTTTCAGATTAGGGTTTTCCCAGATGTGCCAACATGACATCTCTAATAAATTGGAACTTTGAGGAACCTCAGGCCTCAGAGCTTTATTTTGTTGGGGGCGTTCCTTGGAATCCTGACAGCAACATTTGGAAATCAAAGACATCCTCGATTCTAGAATCCATCAAGGGAAAACCCAATACCTAGCAGCATGGAAACACCTTCCCCCTTCCCAAAATGAGTGGGTGGACAGAAAACACATCATCGCCCCCACACTCTTAAAGAAATTCCACACCCAATACCCTCACAAATCTTGCTAAAATACTATAATGGTTCTTTCTCTCTATCTCTTACAGGTGGATCTATCTTTTTTCTAGGAAGGGTGGTATGTCAGATCCCTGACGTGATACTGCCATTCATATGGAGGGAGCATGGGGATAAGCTGTATTTTAATAACCTTTTTCCTGGCACCTAAGCACCCTGCAATATTCTCACCATTTGGGAATAAAATAAGGAGGGAGGGCCATGTGGATTGTGTCAGTTGGTTGAAAGTGGAAGAAGACCATGGGAACGGATCCTTAACTGGCTCTCAGGACAGTCATTACAATAAACATCTTCACACCTGTGGATTGGCTGAAATCCACATTCGAACTGGAGGGATGGATTCTAGAGCCCTATTTCTAAATGTGCAGTTTGGGAGAAAATTTAGAGTCTGCTTTGCCTGTTTTGCTATCACTTCTTCTCAATAAAAGGTTCCTTTTGAAATACCATGTTTCAAGAGTCTATACTTTCTTGGGAAAGGAGGAGAGGCAGATCCTTACAGTGAGACCTGAGGGCTGTGCTGCAGGTAGAGAAAGATCTCTAAATCGATCCAAACTTAGGGTTCATAATATATCATAAGATGATCTATTACAATGGAAAATAGTTTATTTAAATTATTTTGATTTGTTTAAAAAAAGGGACCATTTGGGTTGCTGTTTGAAATTAAAACAGAACATTTTAGTCAACAATTGACTCAGAAGAAACTTTTTGATGATGATCTGAGAGAAGTGAGTATAGTTAATTGACATTACCTTGGAGTTACACTTGATGTCCACTTTTCACAGGATAATCTGTTTCCTATAACAGACACACTCTGCCACCATGCACTATTTAATCCACATTTATTGAGATAAATCTCCAGAGAGGCTAATACCAATGTTCCCCTTACTTGCTCGCCTCCTAAAGGTCTGCCCTTTTAAGAGAAAACAAAGGGATAAAATCCTGCAAATCTTCTCCATGAAGACTTTCTAAGTATGGTGGATGTTTCCCCCCCCCCCATGATGTCCACTTCCTCCCCTCCACCATGTAATAAATTAATGAATGCAAAGTTCTGAAAGAGATCTTAAGTGCCATTTGCATTGGAGTTACACTAATTATTCTTGGAAAGAGAGGGACATCTGCAAATCCTCATGAGGATCAGTTCTCCAACTCAATTAGGCAATTCAGAATGACATTAATGTTTCATTTTGTGAAGGACAAGGCAGCTCCCTCCTGCCTGGTTCCTCAGGCAGGAGAACCAATTTCACTCATTTGCACATTGTCTGTGCAAATTGTTCTACCAACTAAAACATGTTTTGTCAGTATCTCTTTCTTCTGAGTGTTTTGAGGTCCCCAATTCTTGGGAATGCTAGTACAAAGGGAGGCTGTTCCATCAGAAAAGAGGCCTTAACTTGGGGAATAGTAATGTTCCACCTCCAGGCCTTGAACAAAAGTGTCAAAAAGCAGCAACTCCATTCACTTCTTCCACCTCTTTCTACCAAGGTTCTTTCCATGCCCAGACTGAAGCTGGTGCCTTGAAATAAAGTGCTACCTTATCCATGGGATGCTTTGATTAAAGGTCTGTGGAGTGAATGTTCCACCTAGCTCTAGTTTTTTGTACTTAAAACATTGAATTCATAAAAAATGGGCTTTCTCCTTTCTATTTTACAGCTGGGAAAATGAGCCAGAGAGCATCTCACAACTGCTTCCTCTCTGGAGCAAGATTCCCACAACTTCTGAGCAGCCCCTTTGTATTAGCTGATGTTCCAACATGTCAAAAGAGCTATAAAATATCTATAGGGGATTTTCTTTGCATTAACATTTCCAAATGCAAATAACAGCTCCAATTTATGCACTGGACAGAATCTGAGGTCTAGATAGGTAAAGGACATGGAGAATAAATATGTCAGGCTCACATTTTACATGGAGTCTTCCACTTATGATCCTAATACCGTAATACGATCATAAGTTTGACTTCAGAAGTTGTGGGAGCTTCATCCCTGGAGGCTTTCAAGAAGAGACTGGACTCCCATCTGATGGAAATGGTGTAGGGTCTCCTGCTTGGGTGGGGAGGTTGGACTACTTGACCTACAAGGTCCCTCCCAACTCTGTTAACCTGCTAATAATGGAGCCCAGAATTTCTTTTGCTAAGTGAGACATTTGTTAAATGAGTTTTGCTCCATTTTACAACCTCCCATGCCACGGTTGTTTAGTGAATCACTGCAGTTCTTCAAGTTAGTAAAACGGTTGTTAAATAAATCTGGTTTCCCCCTTGACTTTGCTTGTTGAAAGGTCACAAAAGGTGATCGCATGACCTGGGACCCAACAACGGTCATAAATATGAACCATTGCCAAGGGTCTGAACTTTGATCACATGTCCATAGGGATGGTACAATGGTTGTAAGAAACAATCATAGGTCACTTTTTTTCAGTGCCGCTGTAACTTCGAATGGTCAACTAAGCAAATGGTTGTAAGTCAAGGACTGTCTGTACATCTTGTGAATCCCTCCTCTTGCTTTCTGTATTTCACCTCTGGCAGAGGAGGTGGAAAATAGGGTTAAACACATTTGAAGGAGAATTTGTACCCATAGGCTCTCCATTAGGAGAGTACAGGTAGTCCTCAACTTACAACCACAATGGAGCCCAAAATTTCTGTTGCTAAGTGAGACATTTGTTCAGTGAGTTTTGCCCCACTTTACAATTTTTCTTGCCACAGTTGTTAAGTGAATCACTGCAGTTGTTAAGGTAGCAGCACAGTCATTAAATGAATCTGGCTTCCCAATTGACTTTGCTTGTCAGAAAGTCACAAAAGGGGATCACCATCATAAATATGAGCCAATTGCTAAGTATCCGAATGCAAATCACACGACCGTGGGGATGCTGCAATGGTTGTAAGTGTGAAAAACGGTCATAAATCACTTTTTTTCAGTGACATTGTAACTCCAAACAGTCACTAAAGGAACTATTGCAAGTCGAGGACATCCTAGAGAGTCGAAGCAGAGGCCCAGAATGCGTGAGAAATCAGACACAGGCAGGAGCCGGTCATCAGCCTTTGGGTCTCAAAAGCTGAAAACCCCAGCACCAGGGGAAGATGGAAAATCTTGGGGTTTATTTTATGACAGGAAAAACAAGTGCTGGGTTTTTTGTTTTTTTTTTAAAAGCAGCTTTTAGATAAAAGGTTGGACTGATTAAGCAATTAAAGGCTTCTTTGAAAGGATTCTGAAGTTTGTCTCTCGTTTCCAAGGTCGCTCTTGCAATCAATTCTGTGCCAAACGTTTTGCTCCCTCTTCAAGCCAAGCAGGCAAGGATTGTTCAGGTTGGCTGTTCCCATTTCTGGGAGGGTATTCGAAAGCAGGTCGTCAGCAGCAATAAATCCTTGCAGAACCTTACCAGCTAAGCAGTTTAAACTTGAACTTCCATAACTCAGTGGAAAGGATCAAGCCAAGTAACCTCATTTCCTCAGACCTACAATTGGGTCGAACACAGAAAATTAATTAGAAAGCAATTCCAATACTTGTGAAATAATTAACAGAGCTCAAAAGTTGAACAGGCCAGCCCAGACGGGAATGCCTTTTTGTTGGTTGTCAAGACTGCCTATAATTAAGTTGTACATGCCAAACTCAGATTATACCTAGCTTTTTAAAATTAAGCAGCTCTTTCAAAGCCAGTGAGAGATACAGCTAATTCATTTAAATTCTCATTTCAACAGAAACATTTCATTTCAAATTTTGTGCCTAATTACTTGGCCTGAACCCAACATCTCTGTCATTTTCAAATAAAGAGAGGCTTTCAAACCTCAAACGTACTTTTATTTTTCCCTTTAAATGTTAATAATGACAAAAGACATCAAGGAAATCCCAGCATTTATTTTAGGGGAGAAATTTACCTTAATATATATGTTCCTGAGCTTTTTCGTAGATTTGTGATCATGGATAAGGATTTGTTTCAGCTCTTCACATGTTAATTTTCTCTTTGAAAAGAGAAAGAATACATCATGAAGATGGATGAGAACGTCTCCTGCATTTTGGCAGCCCTCAGCTTCACTATCCGTTGGTGTGAACCAACCAGCAGAGAAGCGAAAGGACAACATATCCTTGGAGCAGCCGAAAGGAACAATGCCGGTGCTCAGATGAAGCCAGGCAAGAACAAGGTGACATCTCTCTGTCGCTTTCTCCCTCTCATTCTCTCTCTTTCATTCTCTCTTTCTCTCTTTCATTTTTTGTCTCTTTCTCTCTCTCTCATTCTCTCTGTCGCTTTCTCCCTCTCATTCTCTCTCTTTCATTCTGTCTTTCTCTCTCTTTCATTCTTTGTCTCTTTCTCTCTCTCTCATTCTCTCTGTCGCTTTCTCCCTCTCATTCTCTCTCTTTCATTCTGTCTTTGTCTTTCTCTCTCTTTCATTCTTTGTCTCTTTCTCTCTCTGTCTCATTCTGATTCTCTCTCTTTCTCTCTCTCATTCTCTCTCTCTCTCTCTCACCTCATGGGCCAGCCAGTGTCTTGGGACTGAGAAGAAGTCAAACATCTCCCTGAGAGAATGAGATGCACGAAGCACCAACAAGGGCCGGAAGAAGTGTGGGAGCAAAATACTACTTGAACTTGCGCAGCATGAGCTTTGGTATATTTGCGGCGCAAGGCAGCCCTCGTTTCCTGCCACTTGGGACTTGGAGTGGTAAACAGCGTCTGGTTTGGGGAGCAGCTGGATTTTGCTCTTCATTGCGGATGCCAGATTGGCCCCCTGCAAGCTCTCGTCTCTCAAGGAGCCCGACCAAAGTTTCCAGCGCCACTTTAGGGAGCGCTCCTCGAGACGAGAACTTGCAGGGGGCCGATCTGGCATCCGCAATGGAGAACAAAATCTAGCTGCTCTCCAAACCAGACACTGTTTACCGCTGCAAGTCCCAAGCAGCAGAAAACGAGGGCTGCCTTGCGTCGCAAATATACCAAGGCAGAATCCTGATGCCGCACTTACAGGGGAGAGAAGAAGCCGAATTTTGCTCTCCATTGCAGATACCAGATCAGCCCTCTGCAAGCTCTTGTCTCTCGAGGAGCCCGATCAAAGTTTCCAGCGCTGCTTCAGGGAGCGCTCCTCGAGACGAGAGCTTTGTCAGGGCGTTAATTAATCCCATGCTTGGCTCTGGGAAAAATCACCCTGGTTTAGAGGATGGATCAAAGCTTATTCCAAGTTGCAATATTCTGAAAAAGAAAACGCGAAGAAAAGTTCTCTAATAAAACTCATTTATTTGTTATAAAGAAAATAAAACACCTCACTAACTAAGAAAAGTAATTGCTACATTTTTGAAATAATTCTTGCCAGCTATTTCTCAGCCGGACCTTGCTGGAAAGAGAACAAAGGAAAGAGTGTGGAGCAAGTGAAAGAATGCGGACATGCATAGTAAAATACTGATAAGGAACTTGGCAAACTACAGTAAGTCTATTAGTCCAAAAATAATGAAGCTCAGCTGGGAAATAAAAAAACGCAGTGACATTCCCCTTCTTTGCCAGTTGAGCGAAATATCAGTACATCATCAAATAAGGCACATCTTCTTGTGAAAGACTAAACCCCTTCTGTGTTTTTTCAATCTGAACACCTAAATAAGTGCTAATATGACCTAATGATTTCAATGTGAAGTATCTCTGCAAAGCTTTGGCAAAAATCTCACTCATTTGCTTATTTGGACCAATATAAACAATATCATCAACATAAACAAGATCTATCTCATATGCATCGTTAGCTTGAGGAGAGACCTCTCCCGCCGCACAACAGCACCATTCATTCCGGACGGTGAGGGCTGCATTCCTTTTTCTGTATTGCACCACTTGCAAAAATATGAAAATTTCTCTGCAGACCACCAAAACTTTCTTGCGGACCACCAGGGGTCCGCAGACCACCGCTTGGTGACCACTGCACTAAATCATCAGAAAATGAATATATAACCAAATTTAGCATGCTGGTTTCATGCTGCTGCTAGTTATGCCACCAACTTGGGTAAGACAACTAGGTTGCTGGCAAAAGCTTAGCTCAGGGACAATGGAGGAAGTCTTTGGCAGAAGCAGGATTACCTGTTCCTGGGATGGAAATGGATTCACTTTTGCATTGTTCACAGACACAAACACACACACACGAATCTCAAACTTAGAACCACATTGGAGGCAAGGCTAAACCCAGAGACATGCAGTCAGGGATGGTGTCCCTATTGGCCATCTGCACAGGGATATAAGCTGCTGGCTGGACTCCCAATCTTTTGAAAATTCAAACCTGGCCTATAGCTCAAGGCATTTTTTGTCTGAAATAGAGCAAGTTATAGGCTCAATTTATGGCCCAATTAAATATATGGAGCCATTCTGAAAAAGACTTCATTGTTTGTTCTTGTAGAACAGTGGTTCTCAACCTTCATAATAGTTCAGAGAACTGGCAAATATGACCTCTGGCTGGTCCCAGAGTGGGGTAGGAATGGAGATTTTGCAGTATCCATCCCCTGCCATGCCCACCAAGCCATACCATACCCACCAAGCCATGCCCACCGAACTGGTAGTAAAAAAAAATTGAATTTCACCACTGCTCACAACTCTTTCTTGAAGAGCAGGTAGAAGCCTGTTGTCAGCCTCCTTCTTTTCTGCTTTGGCTGCCATAGTAATGGGAGGGGGAGAGCTGGGTAGCATGGGGTGGGGGGAAGCATGCTGGAGGAAAATGAAACCGATAGTTAAGCCACCGGACTGTATCTTTGAAGCTGCCGTCGGGCCAACGGTCGTGGCACTCCTGATTGATGACGCTGCCAGACGTGTGCTTCCACCTGACCCCTGGGAGACCTTTGGATTGGATGATTTACGGTGGACAGTGGAAGGGGATGCTTTCTATATGCAATTTACGCGCGTTTTGCCTTAGATTCTGCTTTCCTTTGGTTGCGTTCACTTCATCTTCTAGTAAAAGTACCTTTCTCTATAATGGACTCTACAATGGAGTTTGGGTCATTCTTTCCTGGACTTTGAAGGAAGCACACCTGACATTAAGCAGAATCTCATCTCCAGCAATCCTGGATAAACACCGAGGTGGCTGAACCCAAGATATGTCTGACCAAGAGAGTGAAGGAGACCAGATGGGAGCTGTTGGCTCTACTATAACTTCACTTCAAGCGGAGAAGGAAGCTGCAGAATGGATGGAAAATATTCAGCTGAGAGAGGAGCCAGAGGAAGCTAGATGGTCAAGGGGAGTAGGAAGGTTGCCGGACCTGGGGAAGATCCCCCAAGGAGTAACCAGCTCCAGACGTCATAAGGGAGAGGCGGTGTAGCTGCAAGAGCAAAAGGAGAGCCTCATGATTGATCAGGTGATGCAACTCCTCCGCGATGCCGAGGAAAGCCGGAAAAACCATGAGTCTTATGTATTTCCTGTGGGGAAGGGAGGAGACTACCCCAGACTGGATACAGAAGAGACAGCCTGTGGGGGAGAGGAAGAGGAAGCTGGGGAAGAAACATCTCAGGCTTCTGGAGCTCAAGTGAGGGAGGCAGCAGCCCAAGGACCCCCAGCCTTGCAGGCCCCACCCCGCAGACACAAAAACCCAAAAATTCCCCCCCTAACCGGAAAATATTATGGGAACCCAAAGACCTTGGGGCTTTTCTTGACCCAAGTGTGGAACCACATGCAGGACTGGGGGGAGGATTACTTATCAGATGCGGCACGAGTGAGATGTGTAACGAATGTCTTAGAGGGAGTAGCAGCTGAATGGATGGTGGTCCTCCACAATAATAACTCTCCCTTGCTGAGGAATTACAACCTGTTCATGGGGGCTCTTAGGAAGCCATCTGAAGACCACCTAGCTGAGCGGAAAGCGAGACTCAGAATGAAGGGTATCCAGCAAGGCCGGAGATTGGTGGCAGAATACACCCAGAATTTCGTGAACTGGCACCCTACATGACAGGGTGGTCAGAAGTGGCCCTACTGGAGAGTTTCAAGGACGGACTGAATGAAGACATATACAAAGACTGTAGAGCATGGGGGGTCCCTGAAGACTTGCAGAGTTGGTACGTAGTAGCTGAGGATGTGGAAATCGAGCTGGCCTGAAGCCGACTCCGAGGGGGCCGTGCAGGGGACCCGTCATCCCCCTTCTACAGCAAAGGAGCACCAAAGGCGGGTGCGGGGAGAATGGAATACAAACCAAAATCGAAGCCCTTCACATGTTTCACATGTGGAAAGAATGGCCATCGGGCCACCAAATGTTTCTCCAAGCCAGTGCCAAAATCTACTGGCTCGGGACCAAAGAAGGCTGACAAAGCACCCACAAAAGCTCGTGAAACCGCCCTGAAAGGAGAAGTCGTTGAGTTCGCTCCCCGAAACCAGAGTGAGTTGGGAACTCCGACCACCGTGGACGACAGCGGGATGGACTCCAACTCCAACTCCGATGATCTGGTGAATCACACTGAGGGCCCCATGCTCATCCCCATAGAAATAAGGGTGCCGTCCACAGGGGCACATGCGCAGATGTTAGCCCTATTAGACTCTGGGTGCACCAGGTGCATAATCAGCCCGAAAGTGGTGGAGAAAATGGGCCTGAGGCTAAAAATGTTAAAAAGGCCCATTGCATACTGTCAGTTGGGCGGATCGATTGCAGGAGGGGGCCCATTGAAATGCAATTGGGGGATCACATAGAAACCCTCAGGTTTATTGTGGCCCCTGGCATGGAACGACCCCTCATACTTGAACTGCCCTGGCTCCATAGATGGAACCCTCGGGTTAACTGGAAAACGGGGGTTTTGTGCATTCGCACTGGAGAACCAAGACTAGAGAGGGAAGAAAACCCCCTGGAGGACGGAGTAGAAAACAAAAGGGCAGAAGTGGCAATAGGCCACATTGAAGGGGAGAAAAAGATTCCAAAGGAGTATTGGGATCTCTGAGAAGTTTTTAGTGAAAAGGCCTCGGATGTGCTACCCCCCCGCCCCACAGAGCTACGGACTGTACCATTGAAATACTCCCTGAGGTGAAGCTCCCTAAGCCTAAGATATTTATTTATTTATTTGTTTATTTGTTTAAATTTCTATACCGCCCTTCTCCAATGTAGGACTCAGGGCGGTGAACAGCCAAAGTAAAAACAAGACATACATACAAACATACAAAATCTAAAAACTGTTTAAAATAATTAAATAATTTTGGCCGTAATTAAAACATTCCAATTTAAAATCCATTTAAAATTTGACTCAAGCCAGCCCAGCTAGTTGGAATAAATGGGTTTTCAGGGCCCGACGAAAAATCCGGAGGTCTGTTATTGTACGTAGCTCTGGGGGGAGGTTGTTCCAGAGGGCGGGCGCCGCCACAGAGAAGGCTCTCCCCCTGGGGGTCGCCAGCCGACATTGTCTGGCGGACGGCACCCTGAGGAGGCCCACTCTGTGGGAGCGTACTGGCCGGTGGGAGGCTATTGGTGGCAGAAGGCGGTCTCGTAAGTACCCCGGCCCTAAGCCATGGAGCGCTTTAAAGGTGGTCACCAACACCTTGAAGCGCACCCGGAAGACCACCGGGAGCCAGTGCAGCTCGCGCAGGAGAGGTGTCACGTGGGAGCGCCTCGTCGCCCCCAAAATCCCCCGCGCGGCCGCATTCTGGATCAGCTGGAGCCTCCGGGTGCACCCCAGGGGGAGCCCCATGTAGAGAGCATTGCAGTAGTCCAGGCGGGAAGTGACGAGTGCCTGAGTGACTGTGCGTAGGGAGTCCCGATCTAGAAAGGGGCGCAACTGGCGTATCAGGCGAACCTGATAAAAAGCCCCCCTGGCCACGGCCGCCAAATGATCTTCTAACGACAGCCGTGCGTCCAGGAGGACGCCCAAGTTACGAGCCCTCTCCGTGGGGGCGAGTGATTCGCCTCCAATAGCCAGCGATGGCGTCAGCTGGCTATATCGGGACGCCGGAAGCCACAGCCACTCGGTCTTGGAGGGGTTGAGTTGGAGCCTGTTTCTCCCCATCCAGGCCCGCACGGCCTCCAGGCACTGGGACATCACTTCAAGGGCATCATTGGGGTGGCCTGGGGTGGAGATGTACAGCTGGGTGTCATCAGCGTACTGATGGAACTCCACCCCGAAGCCACGGATGATCTCACCCAGCGGCTTTACATAAATGTTGAACAGAAGGGGCGAGAGGACCGACCCCTGTGGCACCCCACAAGCAAGGTGCCTCGGGGTCGACCGCTGCCCCCCTGTCAACACAGATTGCGACCGGTCAGAGAGGTAGGAGGAGAACCACCGCAAAACGGTGCCTCCCACCCCCAACCCCGCCAACCGGTGCAACATGATACCATGGTCGATGGTATCAAAAGCCGCTGAGAGGTCTAACAGGACCAGGATAGAGGAGCAACCCCTATCCCGGGCCCTCCAGAGATCATCCACCAATGCGACCAATGCCGTTTCCGTGCTGTGCCCAGGCCGGAAGCCGGACTGGAGCGGGTCTAGATAGACAGCTTCATCCAGGTACCGGGGAAGCTGTTGCGCCACCACACTCTCAACAACCTTCGCAATGAAGCGAAGGTTGGAGACTGGACGATAGTTAGCCAAAACAGCCGGATCCAGAGAAGGCTTCTTGAGGAGGGGCCTCACCACCGCTTCTTTCAAAGCGGCCGGCAGGACCCCCTCACTCAAAGAAGCGTTAACAATCTTCTGGAGCCAGCCTCGTGTCACCTCCCTGGAAGCCAGTACCAACCAGGAGGGACACGGGTCCAATAAACATGTGGTCGCGTTCAGCCGTCCCAGGACCCTGTCCATGTCCTCGGGAGCCACAGGATCAAACTCCCCCCAGATAACACTCTCAAGACCTGCCTCAGTCATCCCGTCTGGACATACCCAGTCAGAGGCCAGCCCTTCCCGAATCTGAGCGATTTTGTCATACAGATACTGCACAAAATCCTCAGCTCGACCCTGCAAGGGGTCATCCCGCACCTCCAGATGGAGGAGGGAGCGGGTCACCCTAAACAGGGCGGCCGGGCGATTATCTGATGACGCGATAAGAGCGGCAAAATAACTAGTTTTCGCCGCTTTTATTGCCACTAGGTAGGTCTTAATATGAGACCTCACCAGTGTTCGGTCAGGTTCGGAGCGGCTGGTCCTCCAACTACTCTCCAGGCGTCTTTTCCGGCGCTTCATCTCCCTAAGCTCCTCGGAGAACCAAGGAGCTAGGTGAGTTCGGTGCCGGGTCAGAGGCCGCAAAGGCACGACTCGGTCCAAGGCCCCGGCAGCCGCACTATCCCAGGCGGCCACCAGGTCTTCAGCTGAGTCATGAGCCAGAATCTCAGGAAATGGCCCAAGCTCCATCTGGAACCTATCAGGGTCCATCAGGCACCTGGGGCGGAACCACCTGGTCGGTCCCGCCTCCCTGCGGCAGAGTGCAGCGGTTAGAAAGTCCAGTCGAAGGAGCGAGTGGTCAGACCATGACAAGGGTTCGATGGCTATATCCCCTATATCAAGGCCACTCAACCACTGACCAGAGACAAAAACTAGGTCCAGAGTGTGTCCTCCTGTGTGAGTGGGGTCATGAATTAACTGAGTAAGGTCCATGGCCGTCATGGAAGCCATGAACTCTCGAGCCACCTCAGACGTTTCACCGATAGATGGCAGGTTGAAATCCCCCATGATGGCAATTCTGGGGGTGCCCACCGCCACCTCGGCTATAACGTTAAGGAGCTCGGGCAGGGCCGTTGCCACGTGGCAGGGAGCCAGGTACGTGACCAACAGGCCCATCTGTACTCCACGACCCCACTTCACAAAGAGGGACTCACATCCGGCTATCTGTGGAACAGTGGTCTCCCTTGGATCCAGACCTTCCTTTATAATAACCGCCACCCCCCCGCCCCTGCCCTGAGCCCTCGGCTGATGAAATGCACGGAAGCCCGGTGGGCATATATCCACGAGGGGGACTCCCCCCTCCTGGCCCAACCAGGTCTCCGTAATACCCGCCAGGTCCGCCTCCCCCTCCTGAATAAGGTCGTGAATGAGGGGGGCTTTATTAACAACGGACCTGGCGTTGCACAACATCAGCCGGAGGCTCTGGCCCTGAGAATCTGGACAACCTGGGGAACAAGAAAAGCATTGGGGACCGGAATGCGCAATCGCTCTAAGATAGCGAGTGCGCATTCCCCGCACATGATGTGGTCCCCAGCTTCCGCCATATCTGCCCCTCCCACTCACTGTGCTGATGGAACAGCCCTCTTCAAATCGAACTCCAACCCCCTCCCCGACCTCCGGTTCTACGTCCCTAATGTCGCAGCCCTTCGCTAAGGCTGGTCTTGAACCCGGTGGATTTCCCCCAGAACCCACCCTAATCCCCCCCGAACCCCTTAAAATTTTTGTTAAAAACTCACTAAAAAACCCACTTAAAAAACCCCTCAAACTCTTCTTAGCCGCATGCCATCTCTCGGGGCTCCAACGCCCGTCATCAAGATAGGCCCTCGATAACGAAGAGGGCCAGACCTGCGAGAGGGGGGAGTCTCGCAGGGCACGAAGGTCATTCACCGAGTACATCAAACATCAAAGGGAGGTGATAGTCCATGGCCAATAACCAGGGGCCAATTTGATGTTATCACAGTCAGAAGGAGTGAAATGCCAGGCTTCAATAGAGTTCCAATGGAGCATGTGAGACCTCAGTGCCCTCTCACGGCAATGGCGGGAGTAAAATGCTGTTTCGGTCCGGCAAAGGGTGACCCAGCCCTCCTCTCACGGGGGCTGGTCAACCACGATCGTCCAAAAAGCCGGAGATGAGACAGCAGCTATAGACCCACTCCACCAAGACTTGAATCCCCAGATGTAAACCTCCATTCAACGGAGGGAAAGAATGGGGTCAGGTCAGTCCACATAATCCAGACAGGCTCAGACAGCGGAGATCATAATCGTCATTACCTCCGGGGAGGTCAAGATGGCATCTAGACCCGGAGATGATTGTTCAGCAGGCATACACGGCATGGCATCACCACATTCAGGGGGATGGGGGTGAAAAAGGAGAGCAAAGGCAACAAATGCCATAGGGGGGAAAACCCCTCAGTCATAGTCCAGCTCTCCCCAACCCCTCCCGGATCTTCCTTGGGACCATGCTGCTTGCCTCGTCCAGCCTCGCCCAGCCTCCATAAATCCTCATGGAGGCCTCTGGGATGACCAAGGGGCCGGATAACGCCCCACGGTCGCCCACGAGATCCAACAAAGCAAGCCAGCAACTGCCAACCTCTCCGACGCTCCCACGCTCCAAACTGTGGCAGCTTCTTCCTTGACCCGGCAGCCGCCATTTCCACGTCGCCAGCACCGCCGCTGCCGCCGCCGCCAGCCTCCCCGCCCTCACCTCGCCCCCCCCCTCCGCCCCTAATACATGTCCAGGGCAGATTGGGCTGGCGAGGATCCCGGCGGGGGTGCTGCACCGCCACCACCACCGCGGCGCTGACGCCGTCATCCTGGCTCTGCTACCTTCGCCAGGAGAGTCTGCTGCCGCCCCTCCTCCTTCGGGCCGCTCTCGCCGTCCTACGGTCTCCGCGAGCCTCAAGGACACTCGCAGAAGCCGGAGACCCCTCAACGGAGAGCCCCAACACTCCTCCAGCTGGGCCAGGGCTGCAACGATCGAAATTCAGCCCTCCAAAGGCCCCCTGGAGCCATAATCGCCCCCCAGGATCACCGGGATCACAGGCAAGTCGCCATCTTGCGCATGCGCAGAAGAGAAGAATATACCCCATGACCCCTCGAAAACTAGGGGAATTGCGAAACTTCATTGATAAAAACCTAGAACGGGGTTTTATCCAACCAGCCAGACCAAGGGTGGCGGCGCCTGTAATGTTCCGAGAAAAGAAAGATGGCTCCTTTCATTTGGTAGTTGATTATAGGAATATCAACGCTATTTGCGTGGAAAACGTTTACCCCCTGCCGCTCATGAAGGACATGCTAGCACATTTAGGAAAGGGGAAAATTTTCACCAAACTGGACTTACGAGAGGCATACTACAGAGTGAGAATTAAGGAGGGGGATGAATGGAAAACCGTGTTTAACTGCCCACTGGGATGTTTCCAGTTTCGAGTGCTCCCTTTTGGACTACTCCTGCTGTGTTCATGCAATTGATTAACGAAGTACTGCATGAGCACCTGTATAAGGGGGTGCTGGTTTACTTGGATGACATTCTTATCTACTCTGATAACATGGACGACCATGTGAAATTGGTGCGAATTGTCCTGAAAAAACTCAGGGCTGCTGAACTATATGCCAAACTCTCTAAATGTGAGTTCCACCAAAGCAAAATTGACTATCTTGGATATCACATATCGCATGAGGGAATAGAGATGGACCCTGGAAAAGTTTGGGCAGTATTGGAATGGGCCGCGCCACGCACCCGCAAACAACTACAAAGTTTCCTCAGATTTGCTAACTTCTATAGACAGTTTATCCCCTCATTTGCCAAAATCGCACTGCCAATAACAAATCTTCTGAAAACAAAAGGTGAAGTAAGACCAAAGCCCTCACGAGCCCTTGAATGGACTATGGACTGTCAGGCGGCATTCGAAAAGTTGAAACATTTGTTTGCTGCTGAACCAGTCCTCAAACATCCGGACATGGAAGAGCCTTTTGTAGTAGAGGCTGACGTGAGTGACGTGGCAGTAGGAGCAGTACTTCTGCAGAGGAATGCAGAAGGGAAATTACAGCTCTGTGCCTATACGTCCCGCAAATTGTCAGAGACCGAAAGGAGATGGGCTATATGGGAGAAGGAAGCTTTTGCAGTGCGATGGGCATTGTTAACATGGAGACAATTTTTTGAAGGAGCTAAGCATCCTTTTGAAGTTTGGACTGACCATAAAAACTTGGAGGCTTTGAAAACACTGCGTAAGCTGTCACCAAAGCAAGCTCGCTGGGCTCAACACTTCAACCGTTTTAATTTCACTTTACGCTACCTTCCTGGTGGAAAGAACTTCATGGCGGATGCACTTTCAAGATTGCCTCAATACAACAGTACCAAGGAGAAAGTGGTTCGGCCTATCATACCTGTGACACAACTAGCAGCGCCAGTAACTACCAGAGCACAGACGAGGGCTGATCCAGCCCTCTCGGGCGATTTGCTTCAGAAACTACAAGAAGCTCTAAAGACTGACGAGTGGTTTTGAACCCACTTGAATGAATGTACACTCCGTGATGAACTAGCTTGCATTGGGACCAAATTGTATGTTCCGGCCAGTTTAAGAGTAGCAGTGTTGCAGCAAGCTCATGACACCAAGACGGCAGGACACTTTGGATTTGTTAAAACTCTACATCTCATTAAAAGACAATTCTGGTGGTCTGCATTCAAAAAGGACATAGAGGCATATGTAGCTAGCTGTCTGATGTGTGCCTCAGCTAAGAGACCTCTGGGGAAGCCACCTGGTTTACTTCAGAGTGTGGCAAGGCCAAATGCTCCTTGGAAAGAGATATCCATGGATTTTATTGTAGACCTGCTGGAGAGTGGCTGGTGCACCGTCATTTGGGCAGTAACGGATTTGTTTTCCAAACAAGTGCATCATCCCTTGTTCAAAAATCCCTTCAGCTAAAACCCTTGCAAAATTGTTTATTCAACATGTTTATTGATTACATGGGGCTCCAAAACGTATAATCTTGGACAGGGGTGTGCAATTTACCTCCAACTTTTGGAAGGAGTTTTTAGGGTTAATAGGCTCCGGCCAGGGGTTAAGCTCTGTCCACCACCCCCAGACAAATGGGGCTTGTGAGAGAACCAATGTTGTGTTAGAACAGTACCTAAGGTGTTACATAAATTACCAGCAAGATAACTGGGTGGACTTATTGCCATTTGTGGAGGTGGATTATAATAACTTCATACATAGCAGCACCGGTTTCACTCCATTTAAGGTGGCCTCTGGCCAAGAGTTTGTGCCAATCCCAGAGCTACCACAGTTTAGTTTAGTTTAGTTTAGTTTATTTGATTTGTATACTGCCCTACTCCCGAAGGACTCAGGGCGGTGAACAGCCAAGCAATAAAATATATAAATACACAAAATTTAAAAACCAGATAAAATCAAATTAAATCATTTTGGCCCAGACAGATTAAAACACCCCAATAATTTAAAAACAGATTAAAATTTACATATTAAAAGAGGGAGGAGATTAGGCCAAGCCTGCTTGATGGAATAAAAAGGTCTTCACAGCGCGGCAGAAGGTGCGCTGATCCGGGATCCTCCGTATCTCTGGGGGGAGCTCATTTCAGACAGTAGGTGCCCCCACAGAGAAGGCTCTCCCCCTAGGGGCCGCCAGCCGACACTGTTGGCTGACGGCACCCGGAGGAGTCCCTCTCTATGAGAGCGTACTGGCTGGTGGGAGGCTATTGGTGGTAGTAGGCGGTCCCATAGATAACCAGGTCCTAAGCCATGGAGCGCTTTAAAGGTGGTAACCAAAACCTTGAAGCGCACCCGGAAGACCACCGGGAGCCAGTGCAGCTCGCGCAGGAAAGGTGTCACATGGGAGCGCCATGACACTCCCATTACCACCGGCGCGGCCGCACTCTGCGCCAGTTGGAGCTCCGGGTGCTCCTCAAGAGGAGCCCCATGTAGAGAGCATTACAATAGTCCAGGATAACCCACAGAACCCCTCTTTAATTGAGTGGATCGAACAACTACGGGGTACTTGGGCAGTAACTCAAAAAGCTTTAGATGACGCACACCGAGCACATAAAGCCCAAGCTGAGAAAAAGAGGTGCCCAGCACACGTTTACAAAGTGGGTGATGTGGTTTATCTTTCCACCAAATATTTACAAACCTCCCAGAAATCAAAAAAGCTCGGTCCAAAGTATGTGGGGCCTTTCCCAATCACTAGACTCATCAACCAGTCACAGTTGAATTGGAATTGCCAAAAAATTTGAGACGAATCCACCTTGTGTTTCATGTTAGCTTACTGAAACCGGAACATTCGTCCCTTTGCGTCTGAACCAGGACTCTCCTCCGGTCCCCATACTGATAGAAAGGGAACAACATTTTGAAGTTAAGGAAATAATAATAATAATATTATTATTATTATTATTATTATTATTATTATTATTATTATTATTATTATTATTATTATTATTATTATTATTATTATTATTATTATTATTAATTGAATTTGTATACCGCCCTACTCCCGAAGGACTCAGGGCGGTGAACAGCCAGATAAAATACATATAATACAAATGTTAAAAAGCATTAAAATACGATTAAATAATTTGGCCCAGAAAATGAAATTTAAAACACCCCAAATATTTAAGACAAATTTAAAATTTAAAAAATTTTAAAATTTAAAAGTTTAAAAGAGAGGTTAGGCCAGGCCGGCCTGCTGAAAAAGAAATGTTTTGATGGCACGGCGAAAAGCGCACAGGTCCGGGATCCTCCATATCTCCGGGGGGAGCTCGTTCCAGATGGCGGGTGCCCCCACAGAGAAGGCTCTCCCCCTGGGGGCCGCTACTCGACATTGTTTGGCCGACGGCACCCTGAGGAGCCCCTCTCTATGGGAGCGTACTGGTCAGTGAGAGGCTACTGGTGGCAGAAGGCGGTCTTGGATTCTAGGAAGCATCATGATAAAGTGCAGTATTTGGTGGCTTGGAAGCATTTCCCATTTTCTCAAGCTGAATGGGTGAATAAACGTGATGTCCGGGTGCCAAAGAAAGTTCAGTTGTTTCACACCAAATATCCTGATAAACCCTAATTTCTGTGTTGTGTTGTTTTCTCTTTTCCTATTTAGGACTAACATCACTTCTGCAGAGGGGCCGAATGTCAGCCTCTACCTTTTCTGCTTTGGCTGCCATAGTAACAGGAGGGGGAGAGCTGGGTAGCATGGGGGGGGGAAGCGTGCTGGAGGAAAATGAAACCGATAGTTAAGCCACCGGACTGTATCTTTGAAGCTGCCGTCGGGCCAACGGTCGTGGCACTCCTGATTGATGACGCTGCCAGACGTGTGCTTCCACCTGACCCCTGGGAGACCTTTGGATTGGATGATTTATGGTGGACAGTGGAAGGGGATGCTTTCTATATGCAATTTACGCGCGTTTTGCCTTAGATTCTGCTTTCCTTTGGTTGCGTTCACTTCATCTTCTAGTAAAAGTACCTTTCTCTATAAACAATGGAGTTTGGGTCATTCTTTCCTGGACTTTGAAGGAAGCACACCTGACACCTCTCACCAGGATAGCAGCAGCAAGCCTGGTCCAGGAAATGCTGAAGACCATGATTCATGCCCTTTCCATTAAGACAGCAGCATTTGCTCTGTATGGGACCACCCTTGAAGGAGACCTGAAAACTGCAGTGATGACCTGGATGGACAGGGACAGCCACTGATGGAATAGCACAGGCGGATTCAGCAGGATAATAGTGAAAGCTGCTCTGATTGCCATCTACCATCTAGAGTGCTGGTTCTCCCTCTAAAACCTTATGTGGCTCAGCCTTTCTTATTGCTGGGGCCATATTCTCCAGGGGGAATCTGCCCACCCTGTGCAATCTGCTCAGGAGTGGACACTTGAGGGGGGGGGCTGTTTCACTCCTAGGGAGATCAGAGGGCAGGCAGCCTCCTCACAACATCCCCTCTTCAGCCAACATCCCTCAGGAAAGCCAGGGCATTTGGGGGGAGAGACTTTAAATGAAATATGGCTATCAATGATTTTACAGCTGTTCTCTTGCAGGTAAACTGTAATTTCCTGGAGCCATTTGATTAGGTGGCCTACAGATAATTGTAATGAATAACTCTAATAAATAAATTACTAGAATTAAATTAATCTAAGGGAGAATTTAATATAGGAGAGAATCTGAATATCATTCAGCACTGCAAGGGAACCAGAACCGACACAGTAGATCAGAGGTCCTCAAATTTTTTAAACAGGAGGCCAATTTACGGTCCCTCAGACTGTTGGGGGGCCAGACTGGCTGAGTGGGCATGGCTAGATGGCCATGTGACTGCGTGGGTGTGGCTAAGTGGGTGTGGCTAGGTGACCATGTGACTGGATGGGCGTGGCTAAGTGGGGGTGGCTAGGTAACCATGTGAGTGGGTGGGTGTGGCCAATTTAGCAGTCCATTTTGTCTTTGTCCTTCCTAAGCTGTACTTGCTGAACTCAAGGCATCTATTTATTTAATAAGACACCCCACACAAGGGAAAAAGAGCACACACTTTCTTGCCACTTGCCTAATTTCAGTACAACAGCAGCTTCAGGCTTCTTAAAATAGGCCATTAAAAAAGAATTAAAAAAACAGGATTTCCTTCAAAATAACTCCTGATTATATGTTTCAGAAGACCACATAATAAACCAGACTGAGAACTGCAGCAATTAAGACTGCAACTAAAACCCCACCCCCCAAGATTTGGGAAAGAGAATCACTCTAAAATCCATTAGCGTTGCATTTCTCTCAATGCACTATATATCTTTATCTTATGTATGGTAAATTGATTTCTGATGCATTTAACTTATGGAATTATCTTTTGTTACTACTTCCAGCAATATTAATCTGCATTTCTTACTTTATTTAAAATGAACAGATTTCAAATTACATAAACCCCATTAAGATTGTCTGTAGCCAAACACAACCTCCACCGATTTGCTCTCTCTCTCACACACGCACACCGATCTGCTTTAAAAGGTAAATATTATATATAAAGTAAATGTTACAAGCAATACTTTAATGCTGATTAAATCTAAAAGAGGCCAAATCAGGAGGACTGATCAGAAAGTGACTCCCTGATAACTAAGGACAGGTCCACCTCAAGTTTCCTTTAGAATTGGAGGGGTGGCAGAGAAAGAAAAGAAAAGCTTTTAAACTTAAAATAGGTTTACTCTGGTAATTACACAGCTAATCAATTTAGGTCCCAGAACACAGGCAATGAAATAACAACTAAAACCCCTCCCCCACATTACTGCTTCTGAACTAAAGAAAGCTAGCAATTGAATCCAAAGCAAGAGAAGGGACCCTTACAAGCCCCAGTAACTGTGTCCTCCATTCACACCCCCTTTTCTTCTGAATCCAAGGGAAAAAGCTCCCAGCCCAGAAACAACACTCCCAGAGCTGAAGAGCTATACTTGCAGGAGGAAGAAAAACCTCCAGACTTTAAAAACTCAGGGAAAAACCCAGGGGTGAAATGCTCCCGGTTCAGCCCAATTTGACTGATCCGGTAGCGATGACAGCTGGTGGTTCAGAGAACTGGTAGCAATCATCTCTGGTGGCCCCGCCCCCGCCCGCCCAGTTACCCGCTCAACATGCGCGCCGGGGCTGCCTTGCCCGCCGCCTCCGTGCGCTGCACTTGGAAGAGGCCGCTGCTCTCATTGCTGCCACTCTCACCGCCCTCCCTCCCCGCCTTTCTGCAGAAGTCCGCCTGCCCTCCTGCAGACTGTCGCACTGTCACCATTTGCTTTCGTCCTTCTCCTGCTGCAAAACAAAAGCGAACAGTGGTGATGGTGCTTCGGGAGGGCAGGTGGACATATTCATTATAGTTGTCAGCTGCAGATGTCCACCTGCCCTCCCGAAGCACCACCATGGCAAACAAAACAACCCCATCATGCCACGCCTCCTCCTTCAGCCAAACACGCCCAGCCGTGCATGCCCTTTCCTTAAATGAGCTGTGCACGGGGCACTTGGAGAGCAAGCAAGCAAGAGAGCTCTCCAACCTCTCTTTTTGTGTGTGTGTGTGAGGAAGGGAGGGAGCGATCTGAAGCTGAGGCACCCAAACTTCTGGCAGTGGCAGGAGTGGTTTCTGAGCAGCCCTGAGCCAGCCAGTTCTACCTGACCTACTCCCTGAGTCTCGCCATTCTCCTCGCCCGCCCCCCACTCAAGCAGTGGCAGGCTCTGCAGGACAACAGGGCCTCTCATTTTTCCCATGGTGCAGCGTATGCTTGCTACCTCTGCTTGTCCGCTTGTCTGCTTACAAGTGGTGATCTTCTCTGCTTCTCTCAGGATGCTGATGCAGGCACCATGAATGCATAGCTTGTTGGGGCTGAGCAGGGAAGCCACTGTCATGCCATTCCCCCTAGCTTTCTTGAGTGCAAAGCTGAGGCCGTGCGCTTCCTCACCGGGCTGGCCACCGGCAAAGAGCCACGTGGCCGACAGCCGCTCCATGCGCAGCATCGCCCAGCCGCCGGTGGGGATGGAGCAGTCAGCCCAGGGGCAGGAATGATTCCCATGGACCCTGCCGCTGCTTGAGCAGGTAGGATGATACTGAGGACTGTCGGCCGCATGGTTCTTTGCCAGTGGCCAGCCTGGAGAGGAAGTCCACGGCCTCGGCACTGTGCTCAGGGAAGTGATGGGGAGTGGCGTGACAGCAGCTTCCCTGCTCAGCTTCTTTTCATCTTCTTCTGTTTTGCTGCAGTGCTTTAATTGGGGCTGTACTTGAAGCTGGACAGAGTGCTCCAGGCTTCCCTGGTGAGCTGGTCTTGCAAGTTGGCCAGGGCAGTTTCTGCTCCTGCTGAGAGCTTGGTCCTCCAGCCAAGAAGGCTGCCAGCCTCTGCCAGATCCTTTCACAGCAGTGCTGGAATCTCCCAACCAGACAGACTTTGTAACTTTAAATAATCACCCAAACACATTAAAAGACTCTCAAGTAATCTGAGTTTAACACCCGAAGGCTGATGATATGAGCAGCATCCATTTGTTTTTCCCTACATAATAAATCCTGCCCTGTTTATAAATCAGACGTGTTTCAGACGTTTCAGAGCTTGTCAGCAGAATGAAATGATGCCGATCAGACCCCTATTTCTGCTATTTTAGAAACTAATCCTCTCGGATTAGAGTCCCTGATGTGTGAGACTTCTTAGGAGATCTGGAAAGGGATTGAGGCCTGGTCAAGGTGATCATCTGCAGTGGGAGGCTTTCTCTCTCTCTGCCAGGAAAAGGAAAGGAGGTCAGTGCACCAAGTACAGCTACAGTGCAAACAAAGGACTGCCAAATGGTGCCAAAATCTACACAGAGCAGTAGTAATATAAAATTTGTTACACCAAGGATTTCCAGGAGCATCAAAGCCTAGCAGAGCCATCTTTTGGTTGCTGGAATGTCTTTACCAACCAGCGTTATGCTAAGAGAGAGCAAGCAGGACATCACTTGTGTTTAGCAATCCTTGAAGACAGAGATGACTCGATTATCTCTCTCCTAAACTAATGGCTGCTACAGTAAGGAAGTAAACACTGAATAATTTTTACAATATTTACTGTTACTTCATAATATGTATTGCCCTTAAAATACCATTTCAATAGCACAACATAAATTCATAATGCTATGAATTTATGAAGTTATATGATGTAGAACATAGAACAAAGAAAAATAGAGTTGGAAGGGCCCTTGGAGGTCTTCTAGTCCAACCCCCTGCTCAGGCAGGAGACCATTAATTGGTCTTAACACTAGGAATTTTCTCCTTAGTTCTAGGTTTCTTTTGTCCTTGGTTAGTTTCTATCCATTGTTTCTTGTCTTGCCTTTTGGTGCTTTGGGAAATAGTTTGACCCCCTCATCTTTGTAGAAGCCCCTCAAATATTGGAACACTCCTATAACACTTTTATGTAAATCAAAGATAACACTTGGAGGAAAAAGCATGTTAATGAGCAACAATCCTTTCCTTCCTTCCTTCCTTCCTTCCTTCCTTCCTTCCTTCCTTCCTTCCTTCCTTCCTTCCTTCCTTCCTTCCTTCCTTTCCTCCCTCCCCATTCCCCTCTCCTGCCTGCCTGCCTGCCAGTGAGCTACTAGATTTTCTGGACCTTCTTGTCAAGTCATATTCAAAAGAAGCCACCCAGTTTCCTTCAGTCCAGGGGTGAAATGCTCCCGGTTCGGACCGGATCACCCGATCCGGTAGTGATGGAGGCGGGTGGTTTGGAGAACCGGTAGCAAAAATCCCTGCCCACCCCCATGCCCAGCTGAGCTGCACAATCATCAGAGGCTTTTTTTTTTTACTTTTAAAAACATTTTTTCTACAACCTCTTTGGCTGAAAAAATGCTTTTAAAAGTAAAAAAAAAAAAAAGCCTCTGATGATCGCACGGCTCAGCTGGGATCATCAAAGGCTTTTAAAAGAAAAAAACCCTTTTTTTCTTTTAAATGCCTCTAATGATCAAGCAACTCAGCTGGGATCCTCAGAGCCTTTTGAAAGCATTTTTTTACAACCACTTTGCCGAAGAGGTTGTAGAAAAAATGCTTTTAAAAGTAAAAAAAAAAAAATGGCCATGCCCACCCAGTCACATTACCCCCCACCAAGCCATGCCCACAGAACCGGTAGTAACAAATTTTAGATTTCACCATTGCTTCAGTCCCCTTTCCTGGACCTTCCAAAAGAGACTTCCAGTGGTGACGTCAGCGTGTCAGGAACCAAGGGGACTACGCTCTGTTCCCTAAGTTCCAATTTTCGATCTGGAAGCCGCTTTTTTGGCACTATTGGCCACGAAGAGGTCAATAGATTAAAGGGGAAATCCCGAGAACCTCGGAGGTGACAGCAATTGCCCCGAAGGTTCAGGGAAAATCGAAAAAAACCCAGCCATTTTTGCCTGGCCAGAACGATGGCTGCTGTCTTAGAAAGGAAGCGAAGATCGAGCTAAGACATCGGCAAAAACAATAAGAGAACAAGATCTGAAAAGGTACAACAAATAGAGTAACGGAAATATAAGTAATAAGAGAGACTCCAAACAAATCGGCGAAATGGAGCCATAGAGAGGCGGCGAAGTGAAAGTAAAATGGAGCGAAGCGGCGAGACCAACCAGAGGGTGACTAAGCGGAGCTGACAGGCAACGGAATTAAAGTGGATTTAAAGGAACACACTAGAGAGTTGTGGATTGACTATTAAATATATTGACATTGACACTGATTCAACTGGGACTTGGAATTTAGTAAAGACTAATGGACACGTGAAAAGAATACGGGGCCAAATGTTGGATTTATAAATGGAAGCGGAGCAGAGACAACAGAGGAGAGAGAATAATTAACTTTGAGACCGGACCTAGAGGATACTTTGAGACTTTGTAGCAGCGGCAAAGTGTTAGGATACTTATTTGGAACTAACAAAGGGATTTTGAACTTTTGGAATTACAGTATCGTTGTTTCTGGAAGGCGAATTGAAGGATTTTGACAACAACTATAGGACAGACGTTTCGAATGATGCAAGACTAAGAGAGGATTGCAACGACTACTACTTTGGGAGTTAAATACAACCTTTGAGAGTTAACTTAATTGAACTTTTCTAACTTAATTTAACTCTCTAATTCTCTTTATCTTGAATACATTGTATATTGCATAGATTATCATAGCAATATATAGTACATGGCTTTATAACTTTTAACAGTAAATTCAAAATATATGGTTTAAGTAAAATCATTGGGAAGGAAATATAGAATTTTAAAAATAGGATAAGAATAGATATCTTTTTATAGATATATAAGAAAGAAAAATAGAATAGCATTGAACTTTAGGTAATAATCTGAGGATAATATAGATTTTGGATAGGAACAATAATATAAAAAATAGTTTATTTGCATTCTCTTTTTCCCTATTTTCCTCTTTTTCTCTTCCTTTCGCTTTTTTCTCTTTTCTTTTTTTTCTTTCCCTTTTGCTTTTTTGTTTCTTGAGATATAATCTAATATAAACTTAAGTTATTGGAATATTATTGTATTGATGAATTGAAATAGAGTGATTTCTACTATTGCCATATATTATATAGAATAAGAATTGATGTTTTAAATTGGTAAGATTTAATAGAGATATATTTAGAATTTATTAGAACTTAATAGAATCAATAGCATATTTAATAGAATATTTAACATAGAAATAGATACATGACTTGCTGAAATATCGTATTTTTCCCCTTCTCCCCACCCAAATTACTATTAGTCCCTTATATAACGATATTAGAGAGTGAACTGTGGAAATTTGATCAGATCCGAAAGCTCAATAAATAGACATTGGTTTCTGTAATTAATATAAGAGGAATCCTACTATAAAATACAGATTGTGGATGAAAATCTGGGAAAGACTAAACCAGAAAATCAAGATGACAACCACAGACCCATCTGTGACAATAAAAACAAGTAAAAGGATAATCTCTAACCAAACATCGTCTACCACATCACCAATACAACAGAAAACGATCGACACAATGCTACTTGCAGAAAAAGAGAAAACTCCTCAAGCTGTTAATATCCAGAATATACATTCAGTACTGGCAATGATACAAGAGGGAATGAATAAAACTCAGGAGTCAATTGCCAACAATCACCAAGAAAGTAGGAAGAACCATGAAGAATTGAAGTCGGACGTAAGAGAAATAAAGGACAATTTAAAGAAAATGGACGATAAGATGGAGAAAATTCAACAAAACATCGCCAAAAATGAACAACGGATCCAAAACATTGAAACAAAGATGGACCAAGCAGAGAAAAAATTGGAAGACCTAGAAGGCGACCAAATAGCAATAAATAAAGAACTGGAAGATTCAATTTCATTCTTAGAAATGGAGAAGGCGTCCTTCTACCTAAGATTCCAAAATATTGTGGAAAGCAGAGAAGAGGATTTGAGAGATTTAATGGTGGGAATTTTAGCGGAGGCGACCCAAAAAAATAAGGAACAAATTAATCAAGAAATTGATGAAGTCTACATAGTATATACTAATTACGCCCGAAGGAACAAACTACCTAAAGAGATCCATATTAGATTCGTAAGGAAGTCGGTGAAAGACAAAATATATAAAATAATGAGAGAGGAACCAATTACTTATAAAGGAAAAGAAATAATAACATTAAAACAAATACCAAGAAGAATCAGAGAAACAAGGAGAAACTACAGCTTTCTGACAACGGAATTGAATAAACATAAAATAATGTTCCAGTGGTTAACACCCAAGGGAATTCTTGTCTCCTGGCAAGACAAAAAACACAGACTTGACACTCCAGAGAAGGTGCAACAGTTTTTTGACAGCAATTTTGTACTAGAAGAGGAACAAGAATCCGAAACACAACAAGAATCTACAAGTCAAGAGGACCAACCAGAAGAAGTACAACGAGAAGGAAGAACAAGAGGGGAGAGAGAAAGGATGGAAAGAGAGGGAGCAAGGGGAAAAATACGAATTACTGAAAAAAACACTAGGAAACCCAGGACAGCAAGGAGATAGAAGAGAGGAATGGAGAAAGAACTAAGACTGATATCACTCAACATAAATGGCCTAAATATTCCTTCTAAGAGATTGCGCATATTTAGAAATTAACAAAAATTGAAGACAGATATTATAACTTTACAAGAAGTTCATATCAAAAAACAACAATGTAGACTATTAGAAAACAAACGACTGGGAACACTCTATACAGCATTAACAGGACAAAAAAAGAAATGTATATCCAAAACCATATACAAGCAAAGTAAATATTCGCTGATGAAGAGGGCAGGATGCTGATGGTTGAAATCAAAACAGGAACGAAAACAATACTATTAGTGTCACTGTATGCGCCAAATGGAACTCAAACTGATTATTTTAAAAAGGTACACAATACAATCAAGGAACTGGACTATCAAAACATATGTCTCATTGGAGACTATAATGCAATCGTAAATGTAGAGAAAGACTATTGTAGTAGTAAACAAAATAAATCAAGGAAAAAAACACTTCCGGAGACATTTTACGATATGGCACAAGAATTTCAATTACAAGATGCTTGGAGGGAAATCAACTACAATAAAAAACAATTTACATTCTACTCAAATCCACACCAATCGTGGTCCAGAATTGACATGGCTTGGATGACAGCAGAGCTCAGATCAAATATTAAACAAATAGAAATTGCAACTAACACATGGGCAGATCACAGTCCGATTGAAATAACATGGAAGGGCCATCAGATACGGAAAAGATGGAGGGTGGATAAAGACATTATGAAGGAAAAACAATACGTGGAAATGATCCAAAGAGAACTGAAAATATTTTTCCAAATTAATGTAAAAGAACACACCAGTCTGCAAAATCTATGGGACACAATCAAAGCATACATTAGAGGCCTAACAATTGCCTACACTGCAAAAAAACAAAAACAAAGACAAGCAACAAACTAAAGAAAATTTATCGACCAAACTGCAACAATATGAATTAGAATTACAGAAAGAACCGCATAATCAAGAAATTAAAGAGAAAATAAACCTTACAAGGCATAAATTGAACCTGATTACAACAGCGGAGATAGCAAGGAAAATAAAAATGACCAAACAAAATCAATTTGAATATGCCAACAAAACTGGATGGTGGTTGGCTTATAAATTGAAAACAGAAAAAGAAAAGAGGATAATAATGCAATTAAAGGATGAGGATGGATGTTCATACCATAATGATGAGGACAAAAAAAGAATCGCAAAGGAATTTTTCCAAAACCTATATGCAAAAGAAGAAATTCGAGAAGAGGATACTATAGAATATTTAAATAAAATAAATATACAAGAATTAAAATAAGACCATATCGAATTATTGAATAGACCGATCTCCATCTTAGAATTAAAGAAAACAAGAAAGAAACCAAAAAATAATAAGACACCTGGATCAGATGGCATACCATCCGAGTTTTACAAGACATTCCAACAATCACTAGATGATATCTTAATACAAGTATTCAATGACGCCGAAATCCCACAATCATGGAATGAAACAATAATCACATTAATACCTAAACAAGATTTGGATCCTGCTGATATTAAAAATTATAGGCCAATTTCTCTTCTCAACATAGATTACAAACTATTTACATCTATTATAACTCAGAGACTGAAAAAATTTATTAAGCATTACATACATCCTGATCAAAATGGCTTCATTCCAGGGCGACAAATCCAAAATAATACAAGAACAATTATTGACACTC